>NW_020664369.1:11791035-12024409 GCF_002925995.2 Terrapene triunguis
TTTTAAAAAATTCACACTAGGACCAGACCCTCATAGTATACTACAATATGTTTAATCACTTATGTTCCTTGAAGAACCACTAGCTCTTAAAATATCCTGAAAACATTAGAATATCCAATTGTGTGTATAGCACTATTTGAAAGAATTAATGTCATTTATGTATAGTTAAACTAGTTAAAATGGAATGTATATTTGAATTGAATATATATAGTTTACAGTAGTTACATTTCAGAGGGGCTTTCTGCAAAGATTACAATACTATACAGCAAGTGAAGTATAATCAAATAAAAAAAATGTGTAAGATTATGGAACTACTTTAGATCTGCTAAAATGTGCAGATGTCTTATATCCTTCAGTGGTGTCATTCACCACTGAAGAAGTTGATAAATGCTGAAGTCAGTTGCATGGTTAGGAGGAAATAATGCACTTGTGGTAATGGGATCTGCTCCCCATTGCTCCTCCCATGGCTTGGGTAAAGAGCACTAGAAGTGCTTTCATTTGGTGTCTAAAAGGCCATACAGAATGGAATATCAGATTTATATACAGTAATGTGCCTCCTCCATGTCTCCCTGTTATATAGCCTAACTTGCCTTCCAGGAGCTAGAGTTGCCCGGGCAGCCCTGTATTCTATAGTCATTAGAGCTCCCAGATGCTCGGAAGACTCCCTTCCCAAAAAAGTTCCCCTCATGTAGTAAGTGGTACTGAAACCGACAGTACAATTTGCCCTTACAATGTAATCTCTGCAGGGCACATACAGCTTTTTAGAAGCAAATAACATGTGTATGCTTGTGGTGCTGCACAAATAAATAAATGACTCCCACCTAATAAACACACCTACTAATTAAGGATCTCATCCAGGTCCTATTAAAGTCAATAGAAAGGTTCTCATTGAAGTCAATGGAAGTTGGGTTCAGGTCTTAACTGCAGCCACATCTGCAGGAAAGAAGGGGATCTCTACAGACAAATCATTCTGCAATTCTGAATGTTGTATTTGTCACTTGGATAGTAGGGGGCTGTATGTTCCACCAATTCCCAGGCAGCCAAAATCCTGTTGGAAGATGTTTTTTGTTCGTGTTGTTTGGAAAAATAGTTAGAAGTATTATGTCCCTTTGATATAATTTTCTGCTCCTTAATATTGCAATGGTGATTATGGATAAAGAATCTCTCTAATACTTGGTTAACTTGACTTTAGAACATAAGAACGGCCATACTGGGTCAGACCAATGGTCCATCTAGCCCAGTATCCTGTCTTTTGAGAAGGGCCAATGCCAGGTGCTTCAGAGGGAATGAACAGAACAGGCAATCATCAAGTGATCCATCCCCTATCAAATTGCAAGACATTTGCTTAAAAAAAGATGTATGTATTGTGTTAACGCAAATGCCATTCCTGTCTCACCATTGGGGAAGAACTTTGAATGGATCAAAAGGGGGATGGTCAACTCTGGGGGAAGGGAGGGAAAATCTTGAGTCCAGACATGCTGGAGCTTAGCCCCTCCTTGTGCCTCAAATTACACGTGGAAGTGTGCCTGGGGAAGGGAGGGGCTTCTCTGCCTCTCATTGGCCAGCCAAGGAGGATGAGGGGAGCTGAATAGTTCCTCCTTCTCAATTTAAAGCTTTTCTGGGCATCTGAGTCATTGCTTCCTCACCCTCTCCCTGTGGTTGAGGTAGACAGAGCGGTGTATTGAGGATGCTCGAGGTTTGATTGATCACCTGTTTTGGGGGATCAGGAAGAAATTGCTGGCAGGAATGTGGAGGGTTTTTCAAGTTCCTCATTTCCTTGTGAAAGCACAGTGTAGGTTAAAATTTCTATTCTTACTCCTTTTAAGTTATGAGGTACTACAGCAGTGTTTCCCAAACTTGGGATGCCGCTTGTATAGGGAAAGCCCGTGGCGGGCCAGGCCAGTTTGTTTACCTACCCCGTCCATAGGTTCGGCCAATCGCAGCTCCCACTGGCCACGGTTCCCTGCTCCAGGCCAATGGGGGCTGCGGGAAGTAGCACGGGCCAAGGGATGTCATAGCTTGTGGCCAGAATCCTGTGTGGAAGAAGGCTAAAAGAGTCAGCTCCCAGAGGTAAATGAGGCCCATGACATGGTGTTGGATCTTTTTTCCTGTAAGGTAAATGGGAGACTGGAAGTCTTTGTATCCTCTTCACAGTGGGGAAGGCACAAGAATTCAAAAGTGATCTGTGTCCTAATGGCAGCTGAAGAAGACCTACTTCAAGTTGTTGATTATATAGTGAGAGCTTTGTATCCCTGGACTGAACTCTGTTAAATGCTTGGTATGTGACAGGGGATGGGCAGATAGTGCCCTCACAATTGTAACTTTAATAAAATTGCAGCCTCTTTCTTAAATCCATTCCTGTGCCTTTCATTCACCTGTGTATCCTGATCTAAGCATTTTCATTGAGCTCTTCTTTTTTGATGAATTGAACCAAATATTATTCTGTGGTATTAACCAGTGTACTGCAGAGACAATAGATGAATTGAAGTAAATGTACTATTTTAGTTTCTGTGAGGGACTTCATTCAGTATTATGAGTGTTCGATATAAATATAATTCCAGAAAAAATCATTATTTTATTAAAATAGTAGTTTCTTCAGAAGAACATAAGAACAGCCATACTGGGTCAGACTAAAGGTCCATCTAGCCCAGTATCCCGTCTTCCAACAGTAGCCAATGTCCGGTGCCCCAGAGAAAATGAACAGAAGAGGTAATCATCAAGATCCGTACCCTGTCACCCATTCTCAGCTTCCGGCAAACAGAGGCTAGGAACACCATCCCTGTGCATCCTGGCTAATAGCCATTGATGGACCTCTCCTCCATGAACTTATCTAGTTCTTTTTTGAACCCTGTTATAGTCTTGACCTTCACAACATCTTCTGGCAAGGAGTTCCACAGGTTGACTGTGCATTGTATGGAAAAAAATACTTTCTTTTGTTTGTTCTAAACCTACTGCCTATTAATGTCATTCGGTGACCCTTAATTCTTGCGTTATGAGAAGGACTAAATAACACTTCCTTATTGCTTTCTCCACACGAGTCATGATTTTATAAACCTCTATCATATCCCCCCTTAGTCGTCTCTTTTCCAAGGTGAAAAGCCCCCCTTATTAATCTCTCCACATACGGAAGCCATTCCATTCCCCTAATCATTTTTGTTGCCCTTTTCTGAACCTTTTCCAATTCATATATATATATTTTTGAGATGGGGTGACCACATCTACATGCAGTATTCAAGATGTAGGCATACCATGGATTTTTATAGAAGCAATATGGTATTCTCTGTCTTATTATCCATCCCTTTTATAATGATTCCCCACATTCTGTTCACTTTTTTGACTGCTGCTGCACATTGAATGGATGTTTTCAGAGAACTATCCACAATGACTCCAAGATCTCTTTCTTGAGTGCTAACAGCTAATTCAGAACCCATCATTTTATATGTATAATAGGGTTTATGTTTCCCAATGTGCATTACTTTGCCTTTATCAACATTGAATTTTATCTGCCATTTTGGTGCCTAGTCACCCAGTTTTGAGAGATCTTTGCAGTCTGCCTGGGACTTAACTATCCAAAGTAATTTTGTATCATCTGCAAATTTTGCCACCTCACTTTTTACCCCTTTTTCCAGATGATTTATGAATATGTTGAATAGGACTGGGTCCAGTACACACCCCTGAGGGACACCACTATTTACCTCTCTCCATTCTGAAAACTGACCATTTATTCCTAGCCTCTTTTTTCATTTAACCAGTTATCAATCCATAAAAAGACCGTACCTATTATCCCATGACAGCTTACTTTGCTTAAGAGTGGTGACGGACCTTGTCAACGGCTTTCTGAATATCTAAGCACACTATATCCACTGGATCCCCTTGTCCACATGCTTGTTGACCCCCTTAGAGAATTCTAGTAGATTGGTGAGGCATGATTTCCCTTTCCAAAAACATGTTGACTCTTCCCCAACAAATTATGTTCATCTATGTGTCTGACATTTTTGTTCTTTACTATAGTTTTAACCAGTTTGCCTGGTACTGAAGTCAGGTTTACCAGCTTGTAATTCCTGGGGAGTACCTCTGGAGCCCTTTTTAAAAATTAGCATCACATGATCCTCCAGTCATTTGGTACAGAAGCTGATTTAAATGATAGGTTACAGATGACAGTTAGTAGTTCTGCAATTTCACATTTGAGTTCCTTCAGAGCTATTGGGTGAATACCATCTGGTCCTGGTGACTTATTACAGTTTAGTTCATCAATTTGTTCCAAATCCTCTTCTAATGACACCTCAATCTGGGACAGTTCCTCAGATTTGTCACCTAAAAAGAGTGGCTCAGGTTTGAGAATCTCCCTCACATCCTCAGCCGTGAAGACCAATGCAAAGAATTCATATAGTTTCTTCGCAATGGCCTTATCGTCCTTGAGTGCTTCTTTAGCATCTTGAACATCCAGTGACCCCACTGGTTGTTTAGCAGGCTTCCTGCTTCTGATTTACTTAATTTTTTTATATTACTTTTTGAGTCTTTAGGTAGATGTTCTTCAAATTCTTTTTTGGCTGTCCTAATTATATTTTTTACATTTCATTGGCCAGAGTTTATGGTCTTTTCTATCTTCCTCATTAGGATTTAACTTCCACTTTTTAAAGGATGCCTTTTTGCCTCTCATTGCTACTTTTACTTTGTTGTTTAGCCACAGTAGCACTTTTTTGATTTTCTTACTATGTTTTTTAATTTGGGGTATACATTTAAGTTGAGCTTCTATTATAGTGTCTTTGAAAAGTTTCCATACAGCTTGAGGGATTTCACTTTTTGTGCTGTATCTTTTAATTTCTGTTTAACTAACCAACTCATTTTTGTGTAGTCCCCTTTCTGAAATTAAATGCTACAGTATTGGGCTGCTGTGGTGTTTTCCCCATCACAGGGATTTTAAATTTTATTATATTGTGGTCGGTATTACCGAATAGTCCAGCTAAATTCACCTCTTCAACCAGATCCTGTGCTCCACTTATGACTAAATCAAGAATTGCCTCTCCTCTTGTGGGTTCCGGACTAGCTGCTCCAAGAAGCAATCATTTAAGGTGTCAAGAAACAACAAAGTTCATTTAAAATAGAAATGTTGACACTGGTGCTGCTGTTTCATTAAATCTTAAACAATGCTTTATTATTTTTGAAAAAAAATCAGCTTTTGGCCTGTTACTTGGTCTTTAAAAAATTTAGATGTTAATTATACTGTATGTGCAAAAACCTCAAAGGCATTACGCTGGTAAAGCTTGGCGGAAACCCAATAAACCCATTTCAGTCTAAAGCACCATCAAGGGAACTAAAACAAGTGTATGTCAGTATGTTTAATAGTGTAGCCTAGGGGGACATAACACTTGCTCTATATGGGAAGAAAACAGCAGGCCTTTTCACTAAAAATGAGACAGAGAAAAAACTTGTGATCGCAAAGCAGAAAACCATATTGCTGATAAGACAAAAGTGTAAGAGGTTTACCACAAATTCAAGCTGTGCCTTTCACAACTAAAATTTCATATTAATTTGCACGTCTGTTTTTTGGTTGCACAGCTAGCAGGAACTGTGAAAAAGGAAATTAGTTGTTCTTTTTCCAGAGACTCTTCACAGCAAACTTCTCGCATTGCTTTTTTTCTCTTTGAGCTGAAATATCAGACTCTGATTAGTTGCTTTATCTGCTCTTCTTATTTACAATAATAAGAGAAGAAAAATGAGAGGCACTCAAATTAGCGCCTTCTTCTGAAAATTTGATTGAAGACATTTTTACATTAAGATTCTGGATACAGTTTCATGAGACCAGATTCCTAAACTAACAAAATGTGATATTTTGAGAAATTCTTTCCCTACACAGGTAATGGGTTAAATTATTTATTTTGCCCATTTCATTATATTGTTCTTTACTTTCATTTTGATCATAATTCTCAACCCAGACCTAAAAGAAAAGAGCACAGTTGTACTCACAGCTTGATAATTTCAGTACAGTTACCTCTGGTAACAGGAAGAAACATACTTGACCATCAGGGCTGGCTTTAGGAAGTGTGGGGCCCGGTTCGAATAGTTTTGATGGGGCCCCGGCAGGGATGACTCACCCAGCGGTGCTCCAGGTCTTCTGCAGCACTGAAGGACTCACCACCGAAATGCTGCTGAAGACCCGGAGCGAGTGAAAGACCTGCCGCAGAAGTGCCAACGAAGACCCGGAGCGCCGCCGGGTGAGTAAAAATTAAAAAGGCACCTAAGTTAGGCGCTCTTCTTTAGGGCACGGGGCTCGATTCGGAGGAATCGGCCTAAAGCCGGCCTTGTTGACCATAAAGGCTTTACAACAGTGGTGGGCAACCTGTGGCCCGTGGGCCGCATGTGGCCCATCAGGGTAATCTGATTGCGGGCCGCGAGACATTTTGTTGACGTTGACTGTCCACAGGCATGGCCCCCCGCAGCTCCCAGTGGCCGTAGTTCACTGTTCCCAGCCAATGGGAGCTGCAGGAATCGAGGGACTTATGTCTGTTTTGAGTTTCTGGTATGGTGCAAATGGCCAGAGCATATAACTGAATCTGACCCTATGGGTGCATAGGAATTATTGTTTGGGTGTGCATTGAGCAGGAATCTGTAAGTGCTTTCCCAATATAAATTTAATCAAATCGCATAATCTCAGGAAGGTAGGACACAACAACTGCATCTATTTTACAAATGCATAAACTGAGGCGCAGAAGTTTGTGACCTGCCCATAGTTACAGGGTGAGTCAGTGACTGAGGGCTGGGAATATCCTTTGGGAATTCTTACTCTTCTTCTCCTTTTCTTAACATTAGACCTACATTACTTCCTACCATGTCTCTCTAGTGTATGGAAATAGAAACTTATCTAGTACAGCAGCCCATACAGGGGGAAATGTCTACATACACTGAGAGATGGAGAGAAAGAGAGACTGAGCGCAGATACATGTATTAGTTAGTAAAGTAAGGACAAGCAGCTGTACATATAATATACCTTTTTCATAATACTGAATTTAAAAAAATAAGCATTTAGCTCCTGTAATGTACTGTGAGATGTCTGACTTCCTAAATGGGTTCAAGTGTAACTTACTGTTACCCATCACAAGGTCATTGCTGTATTTAAGAGCCTTGCAAAAAAAGATAATTGATTGAGCTGATCCAAGTGCCTTGCTCATCTCACTAGACCTATTTCTCAGCTGCCATAGGTTAATCACCAAGTCCGCCACATGCTGATGTCCTCCATTACATCATAATTAGAATTCAGCAGGCAAAGCTGGGGAAAGCTGGCAAAATTATTCATATTTTCCTTCTAGGAGCCAGATGTTGCTGAAAAGATTTCATTTAATTGTGTGATAGATGCAGTAATAGTGTCCATATGCAGAGAGCTGATAGTGACATTGATAACAGTATAAGGAAAGTGAAGTGAGGCATGCTTCTTGGCTAGTTAATTATGATTATTCGTTTATGTGGATCATCTCATTTCATATTACATTTAAAGTAGATAGAGAAAGTATTAAGAATATGCAAATATAAAACTAATTCTGCAAATGTAAAGCTGTGCTCTGTAAAGTTAAGGCTGCTGAAGTATTTTTTTTCCCCCTTATCAACAATTAAATAACCACAGCATTGATATCTTGTTGGGATATAAAGAGCTCTATATGGTGACATTATATATGATTTGATATACAAAACATCTGCATTATATTTCTGAAGTAGAAGATATCATTACTGTTTGATGTCCATAAGAAATAAGTTATAGGTAGATATTGAATGCTATGGAGATGAGTATCAAGTGGTAGGGTCAATCTACAAACATGAAGTCAAGGCCATTATTTAACTTGAGGGATATTAAAATATGGAATTAGTGGACCAAATTATATTCTGGTGTAAGCAAGTACAACTCCCAGTGAAATATATGGCCACTTATATTTATTGAATCAACTTTCATTCTGGTATTAGATTTTGAATGTTATCAAAAGTATTTGGAAATTATGCACTTGAATTCAAAAAGTAGTAACTTGTTTTAAAAAAATAAAATTTTAACAAGAAGATGAAGGCAAATTTCTAACTGAAACAATACTGATTTCTTGAATAGTGAATACTGTTTTTATTTTTTTAACTCATCGTTCAGGAGAGAGTTGTTTGAAAATATGAATAAATTGATGAATACTGCTCCAGACCTGAGGATTATTATCTACTAATATTAAGTATATATATCTAAGTGGAAAATTTGATTAAAAACAAAATATGGATGAAAATGGAAACAAAAATATTTGTGAAATTCTTTTTGCTCTAGTAAAACAATAGAAACTTGGTAATACTTTGTATGTCTCTTTTCAGTAGATCACATTGGGCAATACAGCTTGTTAACACTATCTTTGAGTGAGTATGTGCAGTCACAAATGTAGGTAGTGTTTTGTTTGGTTTTGCTCTTTGACTGAAATCTTCTGAGCTCCACCTCACCAACAAACGACAGAAATTAGTTGGCTTAGAATGGGCCAACTTCAGTAACTAGAGAGCTGTTTTTGACAGAGAAAGAAACTGTGTGGCTCAGAGTTCGGAGATGTTTTCCCAGAGTTCTGATGTGCTGCTTCTGTGAGTTAGAAACTGAATTTTGCCTTTGCCATCTAATATTTTTGCTTAGGAATAATGTACATGCTTTTAAATAAATTACATTGTGATACAATCCAGTGCTGGTGCTAGCTCATTGGGGGCCCTAAGCAGGAATATTTGGGGACCCCCTACATGCACAACACATATTAATAATTAATGGGGGTCCCCTTGAGTCAAGCAGTTGCTTAGTGTGCTTATGCCTAGCACCGGCTCTGATACAACCCTTTATATCTGTTAATTTATTTCTCTCTCAATTAGGAAATAACCTGTCTCTTGACCACTTGAAAGACATCATATTATAGTTACACTTTAAAAAACCCACAATTTAGTATTGCAGTAGTGCCTAGGAGTTCCAAACATGGGACTAGGACCGCAGGGTGCTAGGCTGTACTAACATAAAACAAAAAGAACTTCAGACAGGAGAGCACCAAAAAAAAAAAAAAAAAAAAGAGACGATAGTGCCCAGTGTGCTGTAGGCTTCAGAGGATCAGAAATCTCTCAACCCATAATATGATTGCTTGCTTAGTCAATCTGGATTCTTTAACTTCTAAAAAAACAAAACAAAAAAATCCTATCATATAATTGGATGTTATTTTCACCTAGCACATTCATAGATCAATTTCTCAGAATCTCACAATATAAAAACTAGACAGTAGTTTACATTCTGAAATAGAAGAAACTGTCTTAGCAAGCCTTAGTAGTGTTTAATAGGCCACAGAGTCTCCTTTTTGAAAGTAAGGTCAGAAATAGTAGCAAAAATTAACTTGGACAGTTACTTTGGATGTTGATTAATGTTGCAATTACTAAGGTAGATATATTGTCTGAAGAAATACTGTAATGATTGGCCTCTGCAAACTTCAGGTGGTGAAGAGAGAAATATGCATATAAAGTGAGCTCCATTAGGCCAGAAGACTTGTGACATGCTGAGGGGTATAATGAGAAATTGAAAACCTTTGTTTTCATTACCATGGGGTGTTCTGATATATTTCCTTAATATATATTGTGACTGGTATGCTGCCAAGCCAACAACTATCCATTAGTTGTGGAATATGTTTTGAATACCTCTACATTTCCATGCAAAGTCAATCGAACTAGGTCCAGAACAGACCTTTTCCTCAAATATAAACAGTGTTCATTCATAGTGCATTGAAAATAAATCATAAAATGTACAGCAACTTTATGGACCAAGCAGAATAGCTTTATATAATATCCAGTATGGGTCTGATACTGTGAGATACTGACTCCTTCAACTCCCACAAAAGTCAATGGGAGTTGAGTGTGCTTAGCACCTGGCAGGATTTGAAACCTCATTTAAAAACTAATGTTATGAAAAGTGATTTTCCTTTCTTCAGTCTACTGATGACAGATGAAATGTTTTTTCTTCAACTGTGTATTTTTTTACAAACTGAGCCACACAATAATCCTCCATAAATCAGTGTATAATTACCAACTATTCAGTAGGGTGCAAATATTCCCACTATAACTGCAAAGCCTCAGCTGTTTTAAAAAAGAGTTATGCAACTCTCCATCCATCTAAGCAAAGGTAATAGAACAGATGTCAAAGTCATTACATGTCAAAAGTATTGAGAAAGTTTAGCAGCAGAGTAATAAGCACAGGAAATATGGAAGTTGGTCTTTTTGATTTTGCACATATGCCATACATTAATCAATTCTTATTCTAAAGTCATTAACATTAGGATAGCATGTGGATTTAGTATTCCAAATAATATGGTAATATATAATGTAATGAAAATAACCAATCTGAATTATCTATATGTAGGACCCTATCAAATTCATGTTCTGTGAAAAACACATCATGGACCATGAAATATGGTCTCCTCCGTGATATCTGGCGGTGATGGGTAGGACAGGGTGCAACATAGCCAGAGCGCTTACCACGCACCAAGCTCCAGTTGCTACTTCTGGTGGGCCTGGGAAGGAACAGGACTTTCTCTTTTCCTGCGGGGCCACTCTCTGGGCCGGTCAGATCCACCTCCTGGAACCTTTCACGGCTGCAGGACACACCACAACCTCATCTCTCTTCCTGCCCCCATTGCTCCCCAGCCACGAAGCGCAGCCCCTGCTGGCACAACTCTGTGCCTGCCTCAGGCTTGTACTTTGGTGAGGGGGCAACACTACCTGTGACCCCCAAACTATGCCCATGTTAAACGTGCGGGGCATGGCCCCTGGCCCCTCTGCTTCCAGTGCTGATAGTCCCCCACTTCTACAAAGGTTCTGGCACCCTTGCCCCCAGCCCCGCCCCTCCCAGGCCTAGTGCTCAGAAGCTAAAGGGGCCTTGTGTGTGTGAGGGGGGGATCACAGCAACCCCCTACCATGGGGCCCTGGGTGGTCACCCACTCGTAAGGCTGGACCTGCCCACCCCTCAAAAAAAAAAGTAATGACCTTCTCATACCTAGGGTTGCCAACTGTCTAATCACACAAACCCAAACACCCTTGCCCTGCCCCACCTCTTCGCTGAGGCCCTTCCCCCTGCTCACTCCATCCCCGCTTCCTCTGTCACTCGCTCTTCCCCACCCTCGCTCGCTTTCACCAGGGTGGAGCAGGTGGTTGGGGTGCAGGAAGAGGTGCGGGGTCTGGGCCTGGGAGGCGGGTCTGAGGGGATCAGAGTGTGGTAGGGGACTCCGGGCTGAGGTTGGAGTGTTGGAGTGTGGGCTCTAGGAGAAAGTTTGGGGGGGCCTCAGGGCTGGGGCACAGGGTTGGGGTGCGGGAGGGGGTTGGGTTGCAGGCTCTGGGAGGGAGTTTGTATGTGGGAGGGGGCTCAGGGCTGGGGCAGGGATCTGGGGTGCAGGAGGGGGTCTGGGAGGGAGTTTGGGGCATAGGAGGGGGCTCAGGGCTGGGGCAAGGGGTTGGGGTGCGGGCGAGTTCAGGGTGCGGGCTCTGGTGGGGCAGCGCTTACCTTGGGTGGCTCCTGGGAAGCAACCAGCATGTCAGGCTCCTACTCTCAGGGATGGCTATGCGGCACATGCAGTCACCACCGCCACAGCTCCCAATGGCTGCATTTCCCAGCCTGCGGAGTCGGTGCTCAGGGCAGAAGCAGTGCACAGAGACCCCCTGGCAGCCCCTGAGCCTAGGAGGGACTTGCCGGCTGCTTCCGGGAGCCACACACAGCCAGGGCAGGTAGGGAGCCTTCCTTAGCCCCACTGTGCCGCCAGCCAGACTTTTAGGGGCCTAAAATCTTCCAGATTGCATTCAGTAGCCATGGGAGATTGAGGCCCATTTTGGGAATCCAGGAGGGTTGGCAACCCTACCTATACCATGTGACCCTCACATCTATGCTGGCCGCTGCTTTCCGGCTGCCCAGATCTGTAGGCAGCGCCTCTGTCAGCAGCAGTGCAGAAGTAAGGGTGGCAATATTGTAACCCCTCCCCCCCACACACAATAATTTTATGAGCCTCCCACCACCCATAACCCTCTTTTGGGTCAGGACCCCCATGGTTATAACACCTTGAAATTTCAGATGTAAATATCTGAAATCGTGAAATTTATATATTTTTTTAAATCCTATGACCATGCATTGGACTGTGAAGTTGATAGGGCCCTATCTATATGCAGGTAGAATATTATATTAAATTGATATGCTATTGAACTCCTTTGTATAGCACTTTGAGATCTATGGGTGAAAACAGCTATATGATAGCTAGGTGCTATTATTATTATTATTCAATATTCACATGTCAATTATTAATAATTAAAAATCTGAAGTTGTTCATGTAGGAAGCATACATTTATAACTGGTAATCCCCAAATAATTGGTAGCTCCATAGAAAGGTTGGAGTGGTTGAGATCTTGAATATCTGTCCAGAGTAAAATGTATTCCTACTAATATCAAATGCAGTATTCAGTTTCAATAACCACAATATTGCCTGGAAAACAAGAACAGTAACTGTTCCACTCTGGCTGGCATTGGGTTAGCCTCTCTGGGAGTATTGCAGACAGTTTGGGGCATCACATTTTAAAGTGCTAAAACAGACAGACAAATTACAGAGAATTCAGAAGACAGTAACAAAGATAACAGGCTTGGGAAAATAAGATCTATGAGGAAAGGCTGAGAGAACTGGGTTTCTTCAAGAAAGAGAGGAGAAATGTAACTGCATGTTCATACATTTCACTAGTCAGAGAGGACATAAAAAGAAGTAATGGACTTCAGAGAACATTTACATGTATATATCAGGACAAACTTTATGTGCCAGACTTTCAGCTGGTGCAAATTGGTGTAGCCCAGGGGTCGGCAACCTCTGGCACGCGGCTCTCCAGGGTAAGCACCATGGCGGGCCGGGCCAGTTTGTTTACCTGCCACCTCTGCAGGTTCGGCCGATCGTGGCTCCCACTGGCTGCGGTTCGCCATCCCAGGCCAATGGGGGCGGTGGGAAGCCGCGGTCAGCACATCCCTCACCCGCGCCGCTTCCCGCAGCCCCCATTGGCCTGGGACGGTGAACCACGGCCAGGTGGGAGCCGCGATTGGCCGAACCTGCCGACACGGCAGGTAAACAAACTGGCCTGGCCCGCCAGGGTGCTTACCCTGGAGAGCCACGTGCCAGAGGTTGCCGACCCCTAGTGTAGCCATTCTAATTCAATGAAGCTACATTTATTTATACCAGCTCAGGATATGTCCCAATATTTTAAAAAGTAGCTAGACTATAGAATGAGTTACTGATACATGCTATGGAACCTCTGTCACTGGAGATACTCAACACTTGACTTGATACCCATCTATCTGCTGTTCATGGATAAAAAGATCAAGCCTGCCACAATGTACAAAAACTAAATGGAAGAACCAGTTGGATAATAAACACAGATAATATTGTGAGCTCAATTTTTCGACAGTTATTTAAGATAATTATTGTTCCCATTTTACAAACTGGGAATCAAGGCAAAGAGGTTAAATGGTTTGCCCAAAGGTCTCTCAGTTGGAGAGGTATGAATAAAACCCAGGATTCCTGACTCCCATTCGCTGCTCTAGTAATTAGAAAATGTTGCCTCACTAAGATGACCCTTCTAATCCAAATAATTGTGGGCCAAATCCTTACTTAGAATTATATACCTACCTCTTTCTGAAGCCATTGTGAGACACAGGTGCACCTAAGGGCATGATCAGGAAGCTCAAAGGTTTGGTCTAACATAATCTAAAGAATCAATGGCAGTCAATGATTGCATATGGTGCTCAGCAGTATGTTAGAGGGCTTTCCCTTCACCCTCTCCCCTGGTTCTTGTCACGCGGACAGAAAACAGAAGACCAGAAGTCTGAAGTGTAGACAATGTGATGTTCATTGGAGTTAGTTTCCAGAAAACGTGTTCCATAACTCTGACACCTCAGAGCCTTTTTTCCCAGTAACTCCTCACCTCAGGAGGCATCATTACACCTGCAATCCACGCCCACAGTCCCACCCCTTACAACTTAGGGTCATGTTACATTTTGGGTCTGGGGTCTTCATCCCACCTCTTTATTCCCCATGGGAGGGGAAAGCAGTGAGGTTGTGCTCTGGTCAGGGATGGGCATTTCTTTGGTCTTTTAGTGGTTTGTACTCCCCTTCCTCCCCCGCCAGCTTCTTTGCCCCTCCTGACTGGTTGCTTGATTTTGCCTTGAGATAGGGGTTGAGGCAATCTTAAAGTGTGCTCTGAGTAACACTTTAACTGCTCTTATCTATTCCCATTATACTAACAAATCCATCTGACTAGGCAGAAGCAACATCACAGTGTCTTTGTCCTTTGTTTACACATATTAGTATAAGAGTATCAAAAAGTCAAACCCCAGATTCTATCCCAGGCTAACAAACAAACCTATATACTAACACAGTACACTAGCTCTACTACAGCAAAAGATGAGATAGACATTGCATTGAAAATTTTTGTTCAGATGCTGTTAATGTCTCAACATTTTGTTGTTTGTTTTTGTTTCCCTCTCATGCTTGATGTAAGCTGAATGCTTGATCATTTTTGGAAAGTCTGAACAAATGTTCATACATTTTTTATTTCTGCTAGAGTGGGGGAAAAGTTTTACACTTCTCAGAAACTGTTCACACTTCACCTGACTTTGGATAACTTACATAGGCTTTGCTTGAAACTTCAAAATTAGCATGCAAATTACCATCATTTAGATATGTGACATTAAGACTGAAGAAATATGAGTGAAATCACACAGTTTAGTAATGTTTTATAATCCATCAATCTCATCCCACCTCATTCACTTCTTATTATATTCATTGCCCACTCTGACTCTACTACAGAATCTATTTGTCTCACTAATTCTCTGTCCAACTTTTATGTGGCTGATCCTATGCTATCTCTATACAGTTCCATCATGCCTGACTCCATTATGCTTGCCTACCACCACATCCATCTGATCCCTCCACACACCACTCTGGCTGATGCCTTTCACTGCACTATAGCAGTGTCCTCCTCAGAGGTTACTGTGTGGGAAGTTGTTGCTCTGAAGATTCACACCCTGATTTACAGCTTGGTAACTTGCCATGTTGGCAAGCCATAAAATACGGGAACAAATAATCTGGGTGTGCTTTAGAGGTACACTGGGCTTGCAAAATGGGATTACAGAACAATTTACAGAAATTTAGGTTTCATTCCTTTACTGAGAGCTCAGTCCTGCTTCTATTAAAGTCTATGTCAAACTCCCATAAATTCGATGGGAGCAGAATTTGGCCCCAAATGCATTGTGACATAGGCATAGCATTGATGTATCATATTGATTATGAGACTTTACAAGCTATAAAATATATTAATAGTTGCTAGTGGCCTCGGTAAACTCCTACTCCATTGAGTTTAAATGTTACTTGTCTTGTCTGATTGGCTATAAGATCTATGAAGGATATTACATTGATTGTTTGATCATTTGCATGCCACAATGCTGTCTCTGCCCACTCCTCTCCTGTTGATTTCTTGTCTCTAAATTTTTCCTCTGTTTGGAATGAATTTTGTGCTTTTCCTTCTGACAGCACTAATCACTGCAAATACATCTAACATTTATGCAGCTGGCATTATTTTTGTCTCTCACTTCTGTAGTTAGAACCTTTCCAAATAGAGAACAGGAACGTGTGACAAAGCAATAGACTTTAATATGTTAAATGTTACAGAAGAGCACACAATACTTATAGTGGCAACATGTATTGAATGGTTTCAATTAACTAACATTCTTTGCCATAGGTTTGGATCTTATTTCTCTGGATTTCAGGTAGGTTTGGAAGATCTCCAACAACTGTGATGACACACTAGATCTATCAAATTCGGTGGAAATGCATGCTTGTAAACTTATTAATGTCTCAATGGAGCAACAGTTAAAGAAGCTTGAAATTTGATGAAGCAGTGTTTGTAGTGTTTGCCATGCTAAAGAATATCGAGCCTGATTTTCCACTTCCTTGAATCTTGTATAATGTGAGTATAAAATGTTGGCATGTCATAATGACAGAATTTTCCGCTTATTTTGTACAGGTGCAAAGGCCTGTAAAAGGTGCTAGGCAGCAGAAAATTAGGCCTTTAGTTAGAAGTGCTAATTGTTTACTTCAGTTAAGGTTGTCTGACTATGCTATGAGGATGAATCAGAGTTTATAGTGAAAGAGATTGTCATAGGACATTTACCTCATTTGTTGCGGAAGGTGGGTAGTGAATGAGGCATCAAATGAGACAAATGCAAGGAGAGAAAAGATGCTCTTATGGTAAAGGCAGATGAATGCTGCCCTGGATAATTGGATACTATCCCTGATTCTGCCACAGAGGTCTTATGTGATACTAGGCAAATCATTTAATCCAAACTTTCCACTTGAAACCTGGGGTCTAATTTGCAGAGAAGTTGAGCATTCATAGATGGAAATGAAGTCAGTGGGAATTATATTTTTGAATATAAAAAGTGCTATATAATACTAAGTCTGAAAAATCAGATCATAGGTGGCTCAAATGGGGCACCCAAAATTAATGGATTCCTTTGACTTTTATCTCTCTGTATCTCAATTCCCCATGTGCAAATTGGATAATAATATCACTGTCTCACAGGGATGTTGTCAAAATAAATTCATGAATGTCTGTGAAGCACTCAGATATTATAGTAATGAGCACCATTGAAAAGCCCAAGAGGAAAGTAATTCTGTCTTCAGAGCAACGTTAGAACAGTGTGTGGTAACAAGGCCTAGGACCACACATTGAACAATGAGGCTATAATAATATCTTGAACCGTTGCTCATTCAGTAAACACACTGTCCATACTGTGCACTAAATGAGGCAGAGTGGCATGTAGAAAAAAATTGTATGTGATCATGTAATTTAAGACTTTATCATAATGCATATGCACAAGAGGCCTGAATTAAGGTTGCACAGGCAATCTTAATTCTGGCATTTCCTAACACTGCAGTGCTTGACTTTGTAATCTTAGTGTTCTTTTAACATAATATTGTGTGTGTGTGTGTAATTTACAGAGAAAAGTGCAGTGTTAGGATAAGGGCATAAAAGGGCAGAATATGGCTTCCACAAAGGGAGCAGGGAGGGAAAAGGGTAAAGCTGGAAATTGATGGAGCTGCCATTGCAACACGTGGTCTCCCAAATTCCCAGAAGACATCTGTCTGAATCACGCAGAATTCCTTCTAGGCTCCTGGTGCAGTTCAATCCCTTCCACAGACTCCTCTGCAAAGATGTTCCTTAAAGATACAATCTAGTTCTTTATACTGAGCATAATTAGTGAAATATTTAGGATGCTGTTGTATTAAGTGAGAAATAAAGCAGAAATACTGCTTTGTAAATAGTTCCATGAGACTAGACAAAGACAGAGAGAAGAGTGTGCATTTTAGCTCTTGCATACAAAAATATGTTCAAGATTCCCCAACATAAAAAGTACCAAGATGGATAAAAAAGAAAACACTACACACACACACACACACACACACTTGCATGCAAAAGCACGTAGGCATTTTTGACCAGCATTACAGATTGGCTTTCTAAAGAGACCAATAAAAGTGGATGCATCACTTTTATTTTAAGGGTTCTGATGCAATGGAAGCTAAAAGGTTGTGAGCAATTGGAAGTAATCAATATCTATGAAGAGAGGGACAGAAGGATACACTCTGGGTTTGGATGCAGAAAACGTTGAGTGAATAGTTTTTCTAACAGGGTCCAGATTTTGTGTCACTGAAGTCAATGGGAAACAGGATCAGACCCAGATGAGAATAGTAAGAAAACAATTATTTAGTGCTTCTGAGCAAACATTCTGCAAAACTTGATCTGGAATAATAAGTGGGATGGTTTATACCTATATTAGTTTATACTACTGCATTTTCTCTCCCATATTTTCGAGTGATATCTTTGCGGAGAACAGATACAAAATCCACAGTGCTGCAAAAAGTTAATATCAATGATTCCGTAGGTGTCACTCTTCTCTCTTGGTCACTATGGACACACCACCTGCAGCATTGTCTTAAAAAGCCCTGTTACTCTGGATGCCATCTATCAGATGAGACACACAAATGATGATTTGTTATTAATGGGTTAAATTCCGCACTGAATTACACCCACTGTGGCCTCGTTGAGTTTGGTCCAAAGTCTGTAACATACATTGGGATTCTTCTGTTATCAGTTATCTGTTACCAAAAAAATAGCAATTATTCTAGAATGGGATAACTTCAATTCAGTTTTGTTACTGAAAACCCCAGTAGTTTGTAATCTAACTGCTTTCCCTCTGTCCACATAGAACTCCCTCAGATAAGGGAGAGCTTCTGTCCTAACTACAGCTACTGCATTTATGGGAGAAAATACTGCATCACAGTCCAATTCTTGAAATCAATAAAAAACTTCAATCCTAAAAAAATCCCATAAGTTAATTGTATCTTCCATATTAGAGATGGTCATTTTTTTTCAATCAGGGAATGGTTTTCCAGCACTAGGAGCATTATGATATTCTCTTTGCATTTTGAAGCTTGTTTTGTAAGTGTTTGGTATGTGAAAAGAGAAGTCTAATTATATAGTTTTTACCTGGGGGGGAGGGAGGGAAGACTCTGACCATGATTATTTAATTGCCTTTTGAGCTGTCAAGATAATATATATATATAGTTTATGTATGTTACCATTTGCATTTGCTTTTCAGCTAAAAAAACACTAGGCTCTTAGAGCTACAATGACAAATTCCCTAGAAGTACCCAGATAGCTATATAGCAGTGGTGGGCAGTCCATAGGCCACACACAGCCTGTCAGGGTAATCCGCTGGCAGGCCGCAAGACAGTGTTTACATTGACCATCTGCAGACATGGCCGCCTGTAGCTCCCAATGGCCGCGCTTCGCCGTTCCCGGCCAATGAGAGCTGCGTGAAGTGGCATGGGCTGGCCGTCACTTCCTGCAGCTCCCATTGGCCAGGAACAGCAAACCGTGGCCACTGGGAGCTGCAGGCGGCCATGCCTGCGGTTGGTCAATGTAAACACTGTCTCGCAGCCCACCAGCAGATTACCCTGATGTGCCTCATGCGGTTGCCCACCACTGCTATATAGTGTAAGCAGTGTATAGTATAATGAACTCTCCCTTGACAGTTAGTTGGGGAGGGGGAAAGACTTCATGAGCAAACTGTATTTACATGAACACACCTACTGTGCGTAGGTATCTAGCAGACAGGAGCTGTGCAGCTCCAAGTGGGTACAAATCACTTTTGTACTGAATACAGGGGAGCAGAACTGGGCTTAACCTGTCCACATCAGAAACAGAAGAATTATCCTTTCCCTCTTCGTCCGGCTGGGATGGTGCTGACTTCTCCATCACCACAGCCAAAGGCTCCTTATGCCTGGAAGTCTCAACTCGGTAAATGGTGCTTTGCAGCTCAGTTATCTGTTCTCTCAGGACCTGCACTTGTTGGGCTAGTTACTCTCTGGTGCTCATCATTAGTATGCTGGCTGTTCGCAGGGATGCTGTGCTGGCTGGCTCAGATGCTTGGGCTTCCCAAAACTCACTGGTAGCCTGCCTTTCTTCCTCCTCTCTGACTTCTTTTATCAGCTGGGAGTAAATTGGGGGACTTCCTGTCATTCTCTTAATCAGAGATGAAGTAGAATCGGGTTGAGCCAGTCTGGTCTGATCCATCTGCTCAGCAGTCACTGCTCCCTTCTAGACAGCTCTCTGAAGCAGTTTCTCCAGCCTCTGTATCTAGGCTGAGACCTTCTCACCCCTTTCCTGTCAGGAATTAAGAAACCTATAGTAAATGACCTCAGAGCCCTCTACTCTCCCAAAGGTGTGACTGAGGGCCTCTACGTAGTCTTTCACACTGACCCCAGGGGTAGTGAGCTTCAGGGTGCAAATCATGTCTAATGCTGGGTCCCTGAGGCTCTCTACTAGACATCTTCACTTTTCTGTATCTGGTATGGCCCACTCATGCAGCATTTCAGTGGTATGTTCCAACCAGGTTTCAAACTCCTCTTCCCCAAGGATTGGGATGGGACCCCCAGAAAATCACTTTAACTTATGGCAGGAGCTTGATGTAGCATGGGAAAACTCCACTTTTTTCCAATGCTTTCCCCAGTGCTTTTGCCCACTCATCGGCTGAGGCTGGAGCCCCCAAGTTTGGGGCTTCTGAGTCAGGGCCAAACAAGCCTGACATATTAGCCATTATGCAAACTGCTTGCCACTGGCCACCCGCTCGCTGCCTCAAGCCGACCACCCACTCGCCGCCTCCCTACTGCTCACTTTCTCCTGCCTGCTTGCTGCCAGCTGCTCCCATCCGCCACCTTCTGCTGTCACCTGCCTCTCTGCTGTGACCTCTGTAGGTCAGTCCCTTAGTGATTGTAAGCTCTTAGTGATTTTTAGCTCTCAGCAGTCTGGGCAGAAACACGGTTCCACCACAAGTGATTTCAACATTTAAAATAACAAAAGGCTCCTAATGAAGCCTATTTAGCTCTATTTTTGAACAGTGGGGAGGTACAGGTTAAACCAGACCAGGTACCCTGAGGCAGAGTCCACACATCCTGGGGATCAGGCATTGGAGCAGGGTAGGTGTGTCATGTAAATACAGTTAGCTCCTGAAGTCTCTCCCCCTCCCCAACTAGCTGCCAGGGGACAGTTCATGCAGACCCTGCTTACAATAGTATGGGTAGTTCTTACACTTCATTAGTTTTGCTGTTCTTCCAATATAGAGATCAGCTAGCTGTTGTGAAGTGATTACTGTAATGTCATCATGTCAACCATTTTGCAAGACCAAATGGGTCAAATTTATCTTTGATGAAGTCAAAGCAGGGGTGAATCAAGCCTGTTATATATGGTAGATAGTTATTTTTCAAAGGTATTTAGGTGCCTAAAAATGCAGAAGGGGGTTAGTGGGATTTTCAGAAATGCCGAGTTACCTAACTCACATTAAAATAAATGGGAATTAGGATCCTGAGTTTTAATACCTACATCCTCATGTCTGTATGCCCTCTGTCTTTTGTATTCTTTGACACAGACTGCAAAGTACAAGAAAGGTAAACAACTCTAGATTGACAGAGACCTGGGTCACCATATTGCTACAAACAAGAAATCTGTTATAGACACCATATCTGTTTATGCATTTTTGAACGTTACTTTCATAATGTCATAATTTGTGAAGGGCACAGATGTTCACCTCCAGTTACTCTTAAGGAAATTCAAATTCAAAATGCTTTGTTTGAAAACTCCACAATAGCAGTATACACATAAATGAGTCCCAAACTCTAAATGCAAAATTAACATTTCTGAGATGTACTACAGCAACTTGTTTTAAATTCAAGTTGAGAACTATGCTTTTGATTTAAGACAGAGGGGACAGGTCTACCTCTGTTGTAACTCCATTGATTTCAGTGGATATATAAAGGATAAATTTGCTTCATTGCCTTTAATGTATGTTATTTGAGGGTCAAACAGTTACAGAATGTTGTATCCCAAAACCAAGTATTACAAACCCAGGAAATTCACAGTTAGGGTTACACTTAAAAGAAATCCAAACATGTTAAGATATGGAAATACAGAGTTAAGGCATCAGAACAATCTTAACCCTGCCATGTAGTGATACCTCAAAATAACCATCTCAATGTAATTAAAGTTTGTCAGGGTTTGTGTTCACAGCTTAAATTAAGTGTATTTTAAAGACAAAATAAAGTTTGCTTTTTAAAAACAAATATTTCCCTTCATAATCACGGCAAGTTTGAAGAGTTTGTGTTATTCCATTATTAAGATGATTTGGCACAGAGAAAAGACTGACACAAGATATTAAACATTGTCTTACAGGATCCATTTTTAAAATAATTTTAAATTGTGAAATAATTAATGGATATACTTTTATATTATGAAAATTAATTCTCTACTGAAGAAAGAATTGTGCTATAATTCTAAAAAGGAAATATTGTATTTTGTTATACATAACACAGAGGTTCAATCCCTGCTTAAGTGTCAAATGGAACTCAACTTTAGCTATAGAGTTGCAACTGTCCCCATAATTACATTATAAAAATGATATAAATTATACATTATAAAATTATATAAAACCTATACATTATAAAAATGATATAAATTCATATTTAAATATTCTATTTACATATATTCCCATTACTTTTGCTGGCTTCTTCAGTGCGATATTTGTATAGGTAGTTACAAGTGACATCAGTTTTACCTCCTTTGCTTCATGAAATCAGAGGGGCTAATTCTTTTTCCATTATTATTATTTATTTTATTTATTATTTATTTATTAAAGTGAATGCCAAAACTCTTACTGACTTCAATAAAAGCACTTGGTTTTTATTATGGTAATGCTAAAGATTCCAGTTAGGATGGCATTGTACAGACACACAGTAAAATCAGTTTCCTGACCTGAAGAGCTTACAATCTAAGGTCACGATACTGCAACAACTTCTACAAGGGTGGACCCCTGCATGTTGTGTGGCATCACATTGACTGCACATTAATCTTTTCAAGAATCAGTTCTAAATATTACCCATCCTTAATTATTAAAAATATTCACATTTTAAAGTTGTAATGAATAGTGGAATCACATGAAATAGCTGGGCACATATCCAACTATGCAAGATCTTAAATGTGTACCAAGATCATCCAAAACCTGGGGAATTCCAAATTAAAAAATGTTTGAAAGGTTAACTCATGACCAGGTGTCGTGAGTTGGCACAGGAATCAGTAGGAAAGCACAAAGAGTCTCTATGTAGAAATGCTAATGAGGAAAGAGAATACAAATTGGCTTGGAGGACAAATGTCATGGCATTTGTTAAATGAAAATTATACTACAATGACATGTCCTGGAATGATACATTTTCTGAATATGAAGAAGGGAATGCAAGGTTAAATAATTTAGATAAGGAACCAGTAAGATTATCCTAAATAAATATTGCACACATAATGAATAAGGGCAGAAGAACTATGTATTTGCAGTAGGCTTAAATTTTCAAAAGTTACTACTGATTTTCCTTATTTTTTGGATACTCAACCTGATCAACCTTGAAGAAGCCTGATTTTTAAAAAGTACTAAACAACCTCCCTCTGAAAATCAGATCCTATTAAGGTGTTGGAAGTTGGGCTCCCAAAATTACAAGTCACTTGAAAATTTGGACCTTTTCCTCCACTTTAATTGTAAAGAAGCTACTTCCCTTCATTGAGAACTAATGCTTCTCTTACTTGTTTGATGTCATTCCTGTGTAAAATTACATCTCTAGATTATTCTCAGTAATCATAGCTGTCAGTATAGTCATCAATGCATTCATGTTCAGCAGGCTTCCTGGTTTAGTTCATTAAAGCAGGCCTTGTTGAAAACTAGATTAGCAAAGTTACCTTTTATTGGAAAATATAATTCAAGATTTAGACAAAGTAACTGGAAAAAAAGGCTTATACAAATAGGACCAAAACAGAAAATTGGTCAGTTTTATTTTTTTACGTTCTCTGATACTGCCTTTCAGTTCCCACAATATTTCAGTGACCTACATGATCAAGTTAACATAACAATCAAGTTCTTAGTAGACTGGTGTCCACATCACAAAACAAATATTTCTCACTCTTGCTGACAAAGACTCGGCTAAGGGCTAACGGGGCAGGAAGACTGATCTACCATCACACTTCTAGTGATGAGTCCTCCAGGTCAGGGTTGAGGCACGTTAAGGCAGTGTAGGAAGCTTTGCCCTGTTGCTTGCTATTTTATAAATGATATAGTTATTTTGGGCTGTATTCTTTGTCAGTTTTGGCCCCCTTGCACCAGTCAGAGGAGAAAAAGGGTCCATAAAGGAACTTCAAATGTCAAGAGAATTCCCCTGTGGGAGGAGAACTTCCTGCTGGCATAGATGTAGTGAGTCTGGGCATTGTACCTCCGTCTTCTTCTCAGAGTATAAGAGGCATGTTGTGGAGGTGCAAGGGGGCATGTTGTAGCTCTGTCCTACTCTGGCTATCCTGGACTAACTTTAAATTGTGCCAGCCTCAGATCAGGCTCTGAGAATCAGGAAACTGGACCTGGCTCCCTAACACTAACCCCTGCCTGGCATTGATCTAGCTAATACAACTTTATTCTGCCCATATTGTCATTTTGATATTTTTATAAGCATTAAATTCACCTTAACTGTGGATTTAACAGTTTTTTACAAAATCAGATATAGAAAAGTAAACAAATAAAGGGATAGTTTCTGAGTGGCTCTGCCTGGGCGTGCCGGGAGGAGAAGCAGCAAGGAGCAATACCCCCAAAGAAAGGAGCAGTCACAATTTCGGATCTTGCATTACCTCTCATAGTGATACTAGACACTGCAAAAATGGTGGGATGGAGTAAAATGGATGAGGGTGTATACAGAGGCATAGTCCCAGACCCAATTCTAGTCTAGTCTGTAGGGCATTGCAAGGGGATGAGGGGAATGCATGGCGTAATCTTTCAAAGGGAGTCACAGCACTGCATTGGATCCCCTATCTCCTCTGGAGATTTTTTTATTGTCTTTGATTCAGAGTAATCTCTGCATTTCCTCTCTCTAGCCCCTAGCTGGAAAACCCAGAATAGACTCTAAAGTAAAAAGCAACCAGGGAAAGAAAAATATCATTTTTTTTCCTCTCAAATACTTTGTAATGTAATGTTGTTGTTAGGAAAAGACCTCCCCAACCGCTAGTCACGTGCTTCAAGCATGAAATAGATTTCACACATAATTTCTGAAAACTGTCTGATGGTTTCATTACAAAATTGCCTCCAACTCCTGCTGTCTTTCCAGTAACCACATTATAGCTACTGTTCAAACCTGCCCAGGATCAGAAAAGAAGATTTCCTATAAATATTTCAGTCAAAGATGGCACATAGGCCAAACAACACCAACATGCCACTGTGTATGGGGACTTTGGTGAATATAGGATGGCTGGACTGCATTAAGATACAGGGCAAATCTTGCTTGCCTTACCCACACAAGTAGTTCTAATTGACATTAGTAAGACTTCCTATGATAAGGAATCTGTGTCTATTTTTTCCTATGAGTAGAAACATTTCCCCTTGAATTCATGCACAAATACTTTTAGACATTTTATTTGTTTATTTTCAGTACTAATTAAATATTATATTGCGGGAGACAGATATGAGGGAAGAGAAAGGGGGAAATCTGGGGAAAAATCACTAAATTCATTATACTCAGCATAGATCTCTGCTTTATTTTTGCAGAGGTCTTTATCATTTTACTATATTTTTCTCTGTCAGTTGCACTGTTTTTGTCTAAGCAACACTTACATTATTACAGTTCTGTTTATCTAGCATTATACATGTTCATGACATTCTACAGACAAAAATAAAGGCTGAGAGGTTCATAACTTGAGATTGTTAGGTGCCCAAATTGAGACACTTTAAAAAAAGCCTGATTTTGCAGACAATTGGGAGCCATTCATCGTTTGAAAATGTAGGCGCCTTTAAGGTATCCAGAGTTGAACACCCAAAATCACAAGTCATTTTTTTAAAATCTTGGCCAAAGTACCTTCCTTGAACTGTTTACAAACTAGGGGTCAGATTTTGTTCTCAATTACACTGATTTGGAAAATCTTTGCTGAATTCTGTGGGGAGTGTCTTTGCTGGAACTGAAATCATAAATTGGCTCAAAGAGTTTTCCTCTTCTCTTCATTGGGAACAAGACTGGGATCTAGGTTAAGACGAAAAAAATGAAAACAAACACACAAACAAACCAAGCACTGGTTAGTATCTTAAAGGGAAGGGGAGTCCTAGGTTTATAAAAAATTGATATCACATCTTAGGTGAGTAATCTGTGTATGGAGACCTAGTTTTTTTAATGTAATTGCATGTATTAATTTTATTTAGACTAGAATTGGGCAAATAACTAATTTTTTGGCAGATGGCAGTTCTGAAAAAAAAGAAGGGTTCAACCCATATTGAATCAAAAAATTGTAAAAAAAGGGGGAATAAAAAAATCTATTTTAGGTTGAATGAAGCCAGACTATAGAGCAGTGATACTCAGACTGAGGCTTGGGAGTTTCAAGTGGCTCTGTAATGTGTCTCCTGCGGCTCTTTGCAGCATATGATATTAAAGCACTGTATGATTTAATTATTAACCAATAAGGATACTTTTACTATGTTATTAACCAATTGTAAAATACTTAGTCATTTTGCTGTGAGAATTCTCTATATATAATAGTAAACGAATCAATGAATTCACACTACTGTGGCTCTTTTGGGTAATGTTGATCACTAATTTGGCTCCTGAACCACTGAGGTAAGAGTCATTCTTACTCTTTCCCTAGGCCAGTGACTATTCATTGTCATTGATAATGGCAATTCGTTTTCATTGTGGATGACAATATAATTTATGGTTTAAGCCCCAATTTCTGTTTGGGGCAGGGATTTAGTTTGGCAGTGGCACCTATGTTCGCATTCCTGCTGCAATGCCTAATTATTTATACAAAGTGGAACAGCTTCAACAGGACAGCTTGAGAAAGACTTGCTCCTGATTACCTCACAGCCCAGTGACTAGGAAACTCTCATAAGAGATGGAAGATGTGGGGTTCAAATCCCATGCCTCATCAGGCACATCTCAGATGAGTGTTCTAACCACTGGCTAAAGGTTATAAGGGAGGCTTGCACCACCCATTTAAGTCCATTCCAAATTTTAGGGTTCTGAAACTATTGGGTGAATTCACGTCAAATTTCTGAATAATGTTGGGTTGACTGAAACTGCATTTTTCAGCAAATAAAGTATTTGTCAGCAAATGTTCACCCAGCTCTAATTCAGGGTGAAAGATGAGAGTTTATAAACCTCTTTACAGTTATTCTTTCGAGTCCATTCTTGAAAGAGAAAGGTCGAAGTGGGAAGACCAAAAAAGGGGTTCAATGCACAGGATCTATATGGAAGAAGCTCAGGGACCAGGGGTGGAAGAAGGAAAGAAAGGTAGTGACTAAGTGTGCAACTAGCTTTTGTCTCTATATGTGTGTTCTTGACATGCATTGAGGAGTACTGGATTATATGGATATTTTTATATTAAATCAACTAGTTTAAACTGGTGGATTTGCATTGACCTTAACAGGAGTAGGAGCAATGCAGACATGACTGTTGCCTAGTAGTCTACTGATGGCAGCCCAATAGTTGGGGAAATCTTTTGACATGCTTCACATACTGAAGACCACATCCTGCTGGAGACATGTGCTATGTGAAACTGACCACAATGAAGATGCTCTGATTTAAACTTACAGAGAATGATTCAAAACCATTTAGTTTACATAGTTAACTTATGCAATACAAGTATTTATTACCCTTTTCCCTGCCTCTTCCCGGCTACTGTATGTCTTGCTCATTTCTATCTGCCTGTGATTATTTAAAGCTCTTAGCACAAAGAGTTACTGACAATTTATCACACTAAAATAATTTAAAATTATTAAATATCAGCCAAAATCCTACCCTCTGCTGTGTAAGTGAGGAAGAGAGAAGGAAGATCTTTTCCTCCAAACAAGCAGTAAGGCAGAGTAATTTCATATCATATGACGCCAAGGGGAAGTGGTCTTTAGTATAGGAAGCATATCAAACGTTGCCTGACATTAGTAGGCAATGCTAGGGAGCAGCTAAGGGGATGCACATTGTTCCTGTTCAGCGTAACAGTAAAGTGTGTCCCACAGTGCATCCCACCAGCCTACAGGTGGAATCCTCCTTTTTGACAGAAGGACTCCTGTAGCAGAACATGCATCACATAACATCTTTTGTTCCTCTGTGCTACTCTGGCCATAACAGGATTTAGCATTCAGTATACTAGCTTGTAATATATATATTGGTGGGAAATGTTTGTGTAGGTGTTTTCTTCCCCCTAAGCCATTCTTTGAGGCTGTTGTAATACTTCATCTTGTTCCCAGGGTAATTCTTCAGGGTCCAAATTCTCTGCATGATATAAATAGATGCAGCTCCATTAAAGACACTGCCTATGAGAAGGTGAAGGATGGAAATCACCTTCCTAATATTCCTAAGATTATAGAATTTTAATTGGAATTCATTTGTGCATAGATCAGCATAGATCTCTATTATCACTGACACCTGCAAAAGTAAAGGCTAGTGAATCAGAGAAGAGTATTAGGAAGAAATATACGTAGCATACAGGGGTTTTTTACACAATATTTTTAGACTTAATATTTAGTGTGAAATAATCTATGTTGTTATGGGCTAGATCAGTATTTAGAGTAATCACCATTTATCTATAATTTTATCCCAAAATGCGAATTTTGAGTTACATTTTAGCAGTCAGAAGGCAATGCTGCCATTTAGTAAATTGAAACACAGTAATGAAAATACATCCTCTTATTACATCTCTTGTTTTCAGCCTAAATATTCTTTTTAATTTCCTTAATGGGATTATCTTTATTACCCTTTTTGTAAATGAGATAAAGTAGTATTTTCACGTATCTACTTGGTACATTAATTTGCTACTGCAAACAGTATCTAATCAATCACTAAAAGTTCCACAACATTACTTTACTTTAAATGGGCCATCTACATTGCCCTAAAGGAATTCTAAGAACTAACTTATCCCCTCCAACTTTGCTATTGATGCCATATGCTTTGCAATGTGACAATTAAAATTTCATGTATCTATACAGTGTAAAATGTATTTGCTTTTTAGTGGAATTGTTCTTTTCTCAGATATCACTAATAGTCTTCTTAAGAGGTGGAGTTTGGAGCACAATACTTAGTAAACACATACCGTACATAACATTTTTAATGTAGTCTATAAAATTTATGACAAATTAGGAGTGAATGAACTGATTAAAAACAGAACCACTCT
This sequence comes from Terrapene triunguis, assembly GCF_002925995.2. Classification (NCBI taxonomy): domain Eukaryota; kingdom Metazoa; phylum Chordata; order Testudines; family Emydidae; genus Terrapene; species Terrapene triunguis. The sequence continues at coordinate 11,819,863 of NW_020664369.1, forward strand.
CCCAATGCACCACCCCAAATATTTGCCTACACTTATACTAAACACAATTTGACTATATTTGAGGTTTTGAAATTTTTATTTAAGACCATGCTTTCACCATTCCTTCCAGAATACAGGTGGGTAGATCCAATCAGTTGCCAATACCCTACCACTCTTCTGTGATGATTAATTCTTGTGAAGGAAGCCAAGATATCTGGACTCCTCTGTTGTTTTCAGAGAACAGCCATGTGATCCTTTCTCCGTCACGCTCTGAGAGAGAAGACTAAGGAGGTAGCAGGCTATTGTTTTTTCCTACCACAAGAAGTAGAGAAGAATCAGCAAAGACTGATGACCAGATCTCCCAGTGAGAATTAGAAGGACCTGTTGGAGAAAAGCCACTCACCACACAAAATATGGTTCCCAAAAGTTATTTCATTTGTGGTATGAATAATGATATTGTTTCTAATTAAAGGTTGTTTAAAGATCAACAGTGCTACTTTCTGCCTGCCTTTGAAGGATAAACTTTTAAAAAAAAAATTGAACCCCTTTAAAAATAACCTCTAACTATGTTAACATACGTCAAGATATTTCATAACTTCCTAAAAAATTCATATCCGAATCTTGATAATTGCATTTATAAAGAGACCAGATGGCTCTATAGATTGGACATTGGGTACGAAAGAGAGAGCTTTGCACCACTTAATCATGTTTAGAACTGGATGAATAAGCTATATTTTTGGTTTGGAGGCAGTTCTGAATTAAAATAAATAATTGTTGTTTCAACTGAATCTGATTTTTTGTGGGGGGAAGGGAATTTTCAAAAATGTGTATTTGGGGTCTGTCTAGAGCAAGGATTTGAACCCAGGCCTTCTATATATTAGGGGAGTGCCCTAACCATTAGGCTAGAGAGAAGCTGCAGTCCTATATCACTACCACTTCCTCCTCCCTCTCCTCTGGCCATTTTGTGAATGGCCCAAACTATTCATGTCAAATTCATGATGAGCTTTGGGTCAGGCAGAACTGCATTTTTCATCAAATAAACTGTCTGAAAAAATGCATCCAGTTGAAATCACGTGTTCAAATCAATGTCAGGTTTGTGGTGACTGAAAGGAATTAATACTATGTAACCTTACAATATAGCCCTATTCATCTTTAAAGGACTTTTACAAGTGTTTACTACTTAGTCTTCACCCTTCTGTGTTAGAAAAGCATACAGCACTCAGGCGTACCTCACTCAATCATCTGTTCAGATGTCTAGACCACACCTCTTATTATTATTAGATAGATAGTTCAGTGGCCTAGGTAAAATTAGGTGCTGGATTCAATCCAATCCCTTATGGTCAGGTGCCCACATAATATAAAAAAGGATCAGTTGGCAGTCTCAGCAGAGAGATCAAGGAATGAATAGTTTTGAATTAGATTCTCATGTATAAGAGATCTGCCAGGCAAAGGTTTATGGCCATAGTTTTTATTTAGATTGTAAGCTCTTCAGAGAAGGTGCCATCTTTTTGTTCTGTGTTCATTAGTACAAAAGGGTTTTGCTCCATGTCTAGGTCTCCTAGATGGTAGCATAATATCAATAATTGGTGGCGTAATATCCTTGTATGTCTGTTGACCAAGATATAGCATGTCTTTGGATAATATCATTGACACATATATAGAGTTCAAGTCAATGGTGGTGTGTCATCAAGGTTCAATCAACTCCCTTTCTGACCTACAGTGAGTTCTCTTTTAAGGTGAGTAGTTTTAATAGACTGGCACTGTGCAAAATAGTTCCATTCTTTTGAATAACTAGCTCTTGAGGTTTCTTTAATATGTGCAGCAAAAGCAATAAATGTATGTCACACTATCAGGAGTGGCTCATGACTGAGAGTGCCCAACTCAGGGAAGCCTGTCAGAAGCTGGTGATGTAGTCTATAATTAGATTTCACCAAGCCATTAACAAGTGTGAACTGCTGAATCACTACGCCAGTCTTACCATAGAGTCACAGACAGTCCCCTTAGACTCTTCAGTCTATCTTGCCACCTAGAGAAACTGGACTTTGTGATATAAGGTCACGTAAACCAAAAATCAGATTGCTCCCAATCCCAAGAGACTAGCCACTTATTCCAGATCAATTGGTACTCTAGATCTTACACCAGTGACAATGCTGGTAGCCAATTCTATAGTAAACTAACTAATGAATTATAAGCTAAGAAAGGAAGTGAGAGTTAATGAGAGGTTAAAGTAGCTAAAATATATGTGCAGGTGAGTCACAGTCTATAATTCTGAATGGTGGCAGAGATGTAGTTATCTGCCAGTTTCCCAAAAGTCTCTCTGGGCTGCCCAGAATAACTCTGGGGATCTCCATCTTCTCGTTCAGTAATTCTGCCCTGTTAGCATCCAAACAATCCAGAAATGAAGGCTCTTCCCTGAATCCTTACTGGGACCTGTCAGCTTGTTTTCTGTGAGAAGAAGCTATAAGTAAGGATTCAGGGAAGAGCCTTCATTTCTGGACTGTTTGGATTCTAACAAGGCGGAATAACTGAACGAGAAGATGGAGATCCTCAGAGTTATTCTGGGCAGCCCAGAGAGACTTTTGGGAAACTGGCAGATAACTACATTTCTGCCATCATTCTGCCAACTACATCTCTGCCTCCATCCTTTGATGAGGGGAGAGTGAGGAATGCATTTTGAGTCTTTGACCTCTGATCATCACACACAGTGACCACTTGCTTTGAAATTAATACTTTTCTGTTAAAGTTCATTTGCATTTCACAAGGCTTCTTTCTTATTTGACAGGTTATTTAGTTACAGGGGTATACAAAATATAAATGTTTGCTATTACATTATATCAGGACAATGATAAGTGAAAACAATGCATGTAACATCCTATTAGTTTTCATGAAATATACTCTTATACATTTAACAATTAGTTTGATTTATACTAATACACAAGTGAATAGACCTGGGGCTTCAGCATGAGTTGGCACCTGGTCTGCCAACATCACAATGGGATTTCATTCCTCGAATAGGGTGGTTTAGGGAATTAACCCATCCTTGATTTGCTTGCAGTACATTATGTTTAGGCTCTAAAATGTTTTAATTAAAACATATCTGTAAAATCTTTAAAAGTTTGTTTTCCATCTCTGGGAAATGAGCTGCAATGTAAGTCAGGTCATTAGTTGTTTTTCTTCATTTGTACTCTAAAGTCATTCAAAGATATTTGTGGATATCTAAGTGGAATGATCACTGTGAACATACAATTTGAGTAAGAGTCTTTGTTCACTAAAGCAACTATCTGGCATAGCTGGACAATTTCTCAGCAAACTAATGTTGCAGCTACACTCTATTAGTTCCCTTGTTCCTCAGGGCCATGTGAGTCTGAGCATTAACATCAATGGGCCTGAAAAAACAGGAATGTCTGTTTGAACCATGAAATACTTGTTGATAGAGCCGAACTACGCAATAGCCTGTATAGTTTGTCTTAAAATTATTTTAATCAGTGAGTTTTACTATGGAAGAGATTTTAGTAGGAGTTAGAAATTAAATAATTTGTGTTTAGGATTATTTCCACTGTGTTTTTTCCACCTTGAGAATATCTAACAACATTTTTTTTAATTAGAAATTTTCTCATATTACTGTAGTATCCTATTTTATGTTCAGATACCATGTGTACTCTGCATGCACATGTAGCTACTTCCTTTATACCCTTCGCTTCCTTGGCATCTCCATAGTTTCTTCCATTTGTCCCCTAGATATTTACCTTCATTCCCAACGCAGTGTGCTGACATTTTCTCCTCATTCAAATCTTCCCTCTAACCCGCCTTCTAGCATGTGATCTATCACTGTCAATCCTCCACTCTAAACAGTGATACTCACTCTTAGTAAAATTCTAAATGCATAAGCAGTGATGGGCCTTATTCTCGCCTCACATGTACCTCACTCCTACATGGGTTTAAAACCAATGACTTCACTGGAGTTAATTCCAATTTACATCAGTGAAATGGAGATGAGTACTGGGCCTCAAAGGCTTGATTTACCAATAATGTCTGGTTGCTTTGTGCTGCTGTAATGGGGCGGGGGAGGAAAGCAGACAGAGCATACTGGGGAATCTAATCCAAATATATCTATTCTACTTCATTGGTTGTAAGAGGATCTACTCTATGCTCAGAACAGTATATACTATGTTTTCATTATTCAGTAACTTAATAATAAATAAAATAATGGATTTTTCAATATGGCTTTGATCCTGCACAATTGAAATCAATTAGCTGTAATCTTGCAGATGGCCAAGAATCAGGCCCTAAATGAGGCAATGAATAGGTCTATTTATTTATTTTAATTTAATTTAATTAGAATGGAGCCAAAGTATTTGCAGAACTACTTTTCTTTTCATCACTAGTTTTATTTATGTCTTAAAACTCTTCCTGAACAAAACCCCTTTCTCCCACACTTGGTAGAGTGACCATGAAACACAATGGCTGTACCTAATTTGCCATCACGGTTTTTGTTGTTAGTTGCTAGGGCTAGAGAGTCCTAATCCAGCCTTCTCGGCAACAGTTACTCTCCATTATGAGAAGAGTGTAGCGTGGGTAGTTTAAGTGTAACAGAGGCTGGGAAACATGCCAAAGTACTTAGCTATTTTCATTATTACAATAGATGCTTCAAATTAGTGAAGGAAGCAAACATTCCAAGACATGTAAAATCTCCTTTTTATTTGAAAAGTCCTTTCTAGTAGATAAACATATATAAATTGTTAGAAAAAGGCAAATAATGTGACATTACAGAAAGACAATGAGCCTGATTCTCCACTGCCTTGAATATCAAACTCCAGCTTCAGTTGCCATATCCTATTCCATCCTTCAGCGTTCATTTGAGCTCCAAATCAAATCAGGGAAAAGACTCCTGTTGAATTGGAGTACACACTGCTGTTTGCAGCACAAAATGGATGGAGGAAACTAATGACAAATTTCAGAGTGATAGTTGTGTTACTCTGTATCAGCAAAAACAATGAGAAGTCCTTGTGGCACCTTAGAGACTAACACATTTATTTGGTCATAAGCTTTCATGGGCGAAAACACACTTCATCAGATGCATCACAATGTAATTCCTCCTCTCTGCCCACAATCATTTTTCATCCAGTTTACTGAGCAAAGTTAATATTTTGGATGTCTAAGCAGTTTGCTATTATGTGATCTTTTCCAATGTTTCTCTGTGCTGCCATGTTTTAACTAAGTTAGAAGAATTCCTCTCTTGCAAAGTGAATGATACAGCACAGAATTACTCAGATTATCTGAGTGGAGGTTGGTGAACACAAACTCTCTCTCTCTCTCTCTCTTTCTCTCTCTCTGCAGTGTCAGGGACAGAACTGAGGGCTGTTTTCACATCCAAATCATTTCCATTATTAATCTAAGGAAGTTCAAGCTGATATTTTTAGCAAATGTTCAAAGCAGCCTGTCTGACTTGACTCATTGCAAATGAGTATGCATCTTGGGATGGTAAAACATGTTCAAATGTTTGTATCTGCAGTAAAGGTCAGCTCTTTGAACAGCAATGTTGTCTGCAACATGCAAACAAGCTCAGATTGACATCTCAAGCAGTCTAAACTGTTTAATTTGTGGTTTAACAAATCTCCCAGGCCTTGCCTCATTCTTATTTTGTTTAGCGTAGGAGGGAAAAGGAAAACTTCACAGAATTTACATTGATTTGAAGGAGATGCACTTTGCTTCTCTGATTCTGTTTAACGCTAGAGTCATTAAGGAATGAAATATTTACCAGCTTCCATCTTTCAAAATTAGTTGAAAGGGTTTATTGAAGCCCATTTTTAAAATCGGAGGGGGGGGGAGAGGAAAATACTTTGACTTGACTGAGAGCTGGGTAAGATTAGGGCATGATCTTATTTCCACGGGATTGGATTCCTTAGGATTGGTGTTACGAGCTGCTTGAACCCCTTTTGGGGGTGATGCATGTCCTTCACTTTCACTGACTCTAGTGAGAGTTGAGGCCTGTCAGCACTTTGCAAGAGGTGCACGGCATCATTTAACATCAGCTCCCCTTTAACAGAGAAGCTGGATCCCACTTAGTACAAGGAGAGAGAGCTTGAGTTTGGTAGGCCTGTAGGAAGTCACAATGAGGTGGGGAGGGCTGCAGTGGCTTGCTACCTGGCCAACCAGTCATATATTTGGAGACTGCATGGAGAGGAAGAATGAGGTGTATCAGCGAACTGAAGGAAGATGGAAGTTTGAAGATAAATGTTTAAATTTCCAGTTTTATTTGAAACTAACTTTCCAAACATTTGAGGTGTAGTTTCATTACTTCTCCAGGTGGCTGTTGATGTTAGTACTAGTATTTATTATTTGGGAGCCATTAATATCTAGTGCTGGTTGAGAAACTTTTGACAAAACAGTATTTCATCAGAAAATGATAATTTGTCAAATCCAAAGCTTTTTATAGTGACAAACATGGGCAGTGGGTGAACCCCTGGCTTGGGGAGGCAAGCCCCACTCCTTCTGCCTGAGGCCCCACCCCTTCCATGCCCTCCAGCCCACACTCTGGCCACTGGCCCCTGCCCCAGGATAGTGCTCCCAGTCCCCCGAGTCACGGAGCACCGGAGATCCAGGCAGAGTGGCTCCAGCCCCCCGACCACAGAGAGCCGGGCAGCGCGGCCCCAGCCTTCCCGGGCTGTGCCTCCCGGCCCAACCCCCACCCGGCATGGCCCTCCCGCCCCTGAAGGGGCCCCCAGGCCGAGCTGCCAGCCCCAGCGCTGGGAGGGTGGGCAGGTGGTTTGACAGGAGTGCCTCCAGCCCCAGGCAGGCGGCGGCCCTAGTACTGGTCAGGCAGCATGGCCCGAGCACCTGGAGGATAGATGGCATGGTGCACCATGGCCTTGGGGGTGCACCACGGCCCCCAGCCTGCCTGCTCCATGGAACACCAGGTAGGATGGTGCCTGGGGGTGGAGCATGGGTTTGGGGACATCAAGCTCTTTGAGAAGGCAACGCCTTCCCGTGCCTACGATACCCGCCGCCAATGGTAACATATCAGTTGTGATTAAACTTTAATCTGAAAGGGTTCTCAGGTGAAGAATGAAATTTCTGCTCAAAGTGAGACAGAGAGACTTACACCCTTACCTCAGGAAGTGGTTAGGGTAATCTTCTGGGATGTGGTGACCCAAGTCCCCATGCCGCCTGATCCAGAAAATGGAATTGAACATACATTGCCTATATGCCAGATGAATGGCCTAAGTACTTTGCTATTCTGGGGTTTGGGTCTAGGGTTTGTTCTGATGTGAAATGGGAAAAATATCTGAAATCCTGACATGTTAACGGGACAGCAAAAACATTCCAGCTCAGCTCTAGTAGTACTTATGGTATGTGTAGAGAGAGTTTTTCCTTCTTTCCCTTATTTGCAATGATTTAGTTGTAGTATTTAGAAATTTTTTTTTTTAATGTTTTCTGGCCTGAATTGAAGAGTTGATAAGCACTCACAAATCTTGCTCAAGGCCATTAGATTATTTTTATTTTTTTATTTTTTTTAGATTATAATTTTCTCCCCTGTTTTGGTTCCAGATTTAGGCCTTGGTCCTGCAACTTCAAAAGGTGGCATATGCATTCAGAAGGGCAAGTTGCATGATTAGTGCCTTAGAACTTAGCTAAATATAGCTCTTCCCTCAACAAAATATGAAGGACTTCAGCTGACCTTCTCAAAGCATGAAGGGGAAAGGTCAACCAGTCACAGACCCTGAAAACATACTATATGATTTGGACCATGTGCTCTTCCCCAGCAAACCCAGAAGAGATTTACAAATTACACCTCTAAAGATTATCATGTCCCTAGATTGAGAAATTATTTAATTGCATTCATTCTCAGCAAAAGGAATGTGTAGATGTAGACTTTCTTAGACAACACTTTACTGACTTGTTCTGTTTTATTGTAAACGTTTTTTCAGAGCTCAGTTTTCTATAGACTACAAATGTGCACCAAACAGAACACCACATCTAAATCCCCTAAATTTTTGTGCACTGTTAGTGTGGTCTGAATTTTGCAATTTAGGCATATTGCTACATTTGACTACTCTATATTTGTCATGTGCTTCAAGGTTTTTATGCTTTCCTGGAATTTTTAAAATGCTAATACTGGTAATTGGAATGGACTAATTCCTGTGAACCAACTTACCCAATCAGATTACTTCCCTACTCCTACACACACACATTCTAAGTGGCAGGCAAAATATACAATATTGCATATATATGTATTATGTCTCTATGTACACATGCAATATGGAAAGACAGAGTATATACATACACAGTCTGATAATAAAGGGTTGTATGTTGCACCTGTCATTTGCTGTAAAACATTACTATGGTTTATTTTAAAAAAAGCACACACACAGTTGCCTCTTGTAATTAGAACTTGACTTTTGAAATATTGTATGCTAATTTTAAATTCTAATTTTTAAATCTGTGTAGAGAAAATGCCACATCCACATTACAGGGTAGATAGATACCAAAGGTCAAATTTACAATTCATATACTGTCACAGTGAGTTTAATTAAAAGATAATAAAAAAAACCTATAGTTTATTGATGGTTTTAGCATGCATTAATGACTTTGACCTTAGGCTAGCCTAAGGCATATCTACTGCTTCTTAGTTTAAAAAGAATATGAATATACAGAATCAGTTTAATATTGTATGTGGCACATATCAGTAGAATTACTTACCACAATACTGAACATTTCAATGAACAGATATGTTTGTACACTGATCAAGTCTAGCATACATGACAATGATGTAAAAATGGGTCAGTTTTCTTATGATAGCTATAGTACAGGGGTAGGCAACCTATGGCACGTGTGACAAAGGCGGCATGTGAGGTGATTTTCATGGCACTCACACTGCCCGGATCCTGGCCTCCGGTCCAGGGGGCTCTGCATTTTAATTTAATTTTAAATGAAGCTTCTTAAACATTTTAAAAACCTTATTTACTTTACATACAACAATAGTTTAGTTATATATTACAGACTTAAAGAAAGAGACCTTCTAAAAACGTTAAAATGTATTAATGGCACACAAAACCTTAAATTAGAGTGACTAAATGAAGACTCAGCACACCACTTCTGAAAGGTTGCTGACCCCTGCTATACTACTTTAGTGCATTTAATGGTTTTGAATGGATATCTGTGATTGATCTTTTATCAGCAATCTGTTTCTTTACACATAGTATCAGCAATGACATACTTTTACTGTGACAATCCTTCTTTTATATATAGCTATAGATAGATATGATGTCTTACTGTCCTGGAAATCTCTTTTGGGATACCTGAGTGGGTTCCGGTTTTTAATCTAATTAAGCCAACTTCTTTTCCCTTTCTTTGTCACTCTTTTTTTAATAATTTTTTGTATAGTTTGAAAGTGTTTGTTCCAGACATATTGCTACACTGCATAAGATTTACTCTGTGATTAGTAAGAACAGTTTAGTGGAACAAGTGTTTGGTTTGATTAATAGCATTTGGAGTGAAGAGAGAAGTCAGATGAGCCTAGAACACTGCCAAAGCTCTTCTTTTGCTCAAATTCAGTGTTCACAGAATCATACAACTGGAAGGGATCTCAAGAGGTCATCTAGTCCAGGCCCCTGAACTCAAGTCAGGATTAAATATTATCTTTTCTAGACCATCCCTGACAGGTATTTGTCCAACCTGCTCTTAAAAATCCCTAATGATGGAGATTCCACCACCTCCCTAGGCAATATTAATGAAACTTATTCAGTGTATCTTCATAAACTTATTCAGAATATTAAATTACTGGAATAAAAACCTCAACTAAAGAAATGTGCCACTGTTGAGCCAGTGGTTGGCAGTACTGGTGCATGTGTGTGTGTACCTGCACTCACAAAAGCCCATGTTAAAACTCCATTGACTTGAGTAAGTGCCGCGTAATTCCAGTATTTGCATAGCTCCTGATAGATGCTGAGAATTTAAGGATTGTACGTTTGTCGTATTTCTTATTCCTCTGTAGCTTCTTTCAGCCCTTATCTTGCAAGATGCAGAGTGCATCAATTCAGTGAGATTTAATGGTGCTCATGATCTTGTAGAAAGTGTTTAATATCTTCCAGTGTTGTGCAAAACAAGAAGAGAAAACACAAGATATGTGCAATGTACTGTTATTGCAGTGTAATGTTACTGTTAGTCAGAGAACCTTTACTTTTCATTTCTGGCTCTTGAGCATTTCAGTTCATAACCTTAATATTGCATTTAGAAGTGGGGGAATATAATAAAAAAATATATATTTACAAATGTTATTAAGCGTGAAATCGTATTTGTTTCTCTGGTATTTGCTATCCCTTTTACTTATCCACAAATATTTTAGCAAGTCATGTTTTTATTCACACAAATGTTTGCGGAAAGCAAAAACACCACAAATACTAGCACAAATAAATGTTGGTGCATATTTTAACCAGAAATATTCCTGCTCATGTTTTGAAAGCACTTTGTGTATAGAGAGTTGTAGGAGTGATATTTTTGCTTAAAAACATGGAATTGCTACTTTAGATAAGTGTGACAGTTCTCAGGGCACTTAAGACTCTGAGTCAACCAGGGGGACAGTTTTTGTAGTAGTTGGATGTCAGCCCCCTAATACCACCAGCCTTTCAACCACTCAAGCACTGTGTGCTCGCAAGCCCTAACTTCGCCTTGTGGGTTAACAAAACGTGCACTCCCAACCCCTGAGCACCCTTGATTTGTTCCCCTGTGACATTGGGTCCTTGATGCTGGCTATTCACAGAAATTCCAGAACCTATGCTCCCAAAAGTGCCTTGTACCCCAGTTTTATCTTAAACTACTGCTCCAGTAAACCACACAAACACTTTTAATAAACCTTATTTTGTTTTATTATAGTAAGAATAAAGATTTAACTAGAAATAAGAGAGAGAGATAAAAACAAGCAATTACAGAACATAACAAAATCCTGATTCAATACTTATTGACAGTTACCTTTCTCACCTAATAAAGTAAAATCCCTCTGCCCACCCCTCCAATTCAGTCTATTGCAGATATGACCGGTTTTTCAGTAACCAGGATCCTGATTTCCTGTTAAGGAAAGCACCCCTGCTCTGCCAAGGGTTTTCCTCAGTGAATGAATGAAGAGTGTCTTTCCCCTCACTTTCTTATACTGAAAACAGCCCTTTGTTTCTATTCACAGACAGGGTAAACCCCTGCTTTGTTGTAAATGTTTTTATTGTTGTTTTTTCACCTTTAAGTGGTATTGATAGTTTGCCATTGTCTCTGAAGGATTCCCATTCAAAGTCTTAGTATTGAACCTTGTATTGCATCACCAACCAGACAGGGTGGGGTGACAGCTCCCTCTTGCCTGAATGGGCCACTATTGAGACATCCTAGTGACTAATCTTTACTTTTACTCCAAGCATAGGCGCCGACTCCGTGGGTGCTCTGGGGCTGGAGCACCCACAGGGAAAAATTAGTGCGTTCTCTGCACCCACTGGCAACCAAGCTCCCCTTGTTCCCGCCCCACCTCCTCCTCTGCCTCCTCCCCTGAGCGTGCTGCATCCCCTTTCCTCCGCCTACTTCCCAGTGCTTCCCGCCCGCCCGCAGCCAAACAGTTGTTTGGCCACTTCAGGGGGGGAGAGGAGCAGGAACGTGGCGCACTCAGGGGAGGAGGAGGGGAAGAGGTGGGGCCGGGGTGGGTATTTGGGGAAGGAATCGGAATAGGGGCATGGAGGGAGCAGAGATGGGGCGGGGACTTTGGAGAAGAGGTTGGAATGGGGGTGGGGCAGGGGCAGGGCCTCATGTAAAGGGTGGAGTCGGGGCGGGGCCAGGGGCAAAGGGGGGTCGAGCACCCACCGGTGGGAGCAGAAGTTGGCACCTATGACTCCAAGTCCATAAAGCGTATTTCTGTATAAGTACATTATTTCTTAAATGTTACCATACATCCATCTCACAAAGATTGTGAATCTTGACAAGTTATGAGCTTACATGTTGTTGTTTACAGATAATTGCCCTGCAAAACTTGTGTTTGGTGTAATGAGTTTGTCAGGTCTGGGGTGAGAGTTGTTTGCAAAGAATGGGAAATCCTTTGCCAAGGGGTTTCTGTGTCACAGACTAATGGTCTGTCCAGTCTGGAAACCTGTTTACAATAGTGGCCTATACCAGATGTTCTAGAAGAAGGTGCAATAAATTTACAGACAATTACAAAATAACCTGCTTCCAAGCGATTCCCCACCACCCCATTTAGTTAGTGATTGGCTAGTGTTGTAAACCATGAGGATATCTTTCTCTTCCCTATTTATTGTGTTCAATGTAAATGATAATGATATTCTCTCTAGATAAAAATGTCAGATTTTGTTTAATCTTGCCAAACTTTGGACCTCAGTAATACCCTTTGTGACAAAGAGTTCCACAAGTTAATTGTGTGGTGTTTTATTTCATCAGTGTTAAATATGTTGTCTTTCATGTGGCCCACTTATTTTTGCATACCATTCACTATTTTGTAGTGTGTCATGTTAACTCTTATGTTTCCACTCTGAACTAAACAATCCTTAGGTGAAACATAGAAATGTAGGATTGGAAGGGATCTCAAGAGGTCATCTAGTCCATCGTCCCCAACCACGCCTCCTCCCCACCCCCACTCCAGTGCTTAGGCAGGGTTAAATATACCGATACCATCCCTGACAGATGTTTGTTAGAACCACTCTTCAAACTCCTCTAAGGATAGGGATTTGACAGCATCCCTAGGTAACATGTCCCAGTACTTAATTATCCTAATATCTAACCTGAATCACCCGCTGCAAACTTAGCTGTGTACTTTTTGTCCTACCCTTAGTGGACATGGAGAACAATTGATCACCATCCTCTCTATAATAACCTTTTACATATACAAAGACAGTTATCTTGGACTCCTTCTGCCTTCTGTTCTCTAGACTAAACATGCTCACATCTTTTAACCTTATAGGTTTTCCTTATAGGTTGTGACCCGAGGTGCCTAAGGAAGCCCACACTGAAAATGCCAAGGTCAGGGCAGGCTGCAAAAAGGAGAACAGATTCTCCCAAAACTGGTGGTTAACACTGTAGTTTTAACTACCGTAGTGGGTAACACTAGTCACACTGATTTTCAAGAAGCTTAAAAAAAAAAATCACAGAGCCCCTTTATTGCATTCCAGTCTCTGGTTCCCAATCAGCAAATAGGTCCAGTAAAGTGAGAAGTTATTTAAAACTCTATTCACTATACAAAATGTTCTTCTGATTCCCAAAGGGCCAGACACATTACTAGACCTATACTAGTTTGGATCTTACACAAAATACCATGTTGCCATCAGTCTTCTAATATCTAAAACTAAAGGTTTATAATAAAAGGGAAAAAAATGAGAAGAGAGTTGTTAAATGGTCAAAGCAATCAGATACATACTTATGACAGAGTCCATATATCAGGTTCTTAGCAGCACTGGTGAGTTTGCTGGCAGCCAGCACGTCCCTGCGTCCCATGCCGCTTCCCACAGCTCCCATTGGCTGGGAACAGTGAACTGTGGCCACTGGTAGCTGCGGACGGCTGTGCCTGTGGATGGTCAATGTAAAAAAACTATTTTGTGGCCCGCCAGCGGATTACCCTGAAGGGCTGCATGTGGTCCGCAAGCTGCAGGTTGCCCACCACTGGCTTCTTTCAAGGGATTCATTGTAACAGTTGATTGTTCTTGATGGGCCATCAAGCAGGCTGAATAGTGCTGATACCAATCTGTCTGGAGGTGTCACCTTGTGCTGTGTTTGATATACAAATATCCAATACATTTATAACTTCACAATACAAAGATGATATATACATATAAACTTGATTATTATATTTAGCAAATCATAACTTTTCCACTGATACGTTAGATGGCATATCTCATACCAGATTGATTGCAATTTTCTAATATTGGTATCAATAATATTAGAAGTCACTACCCTTGTCCATACACTATCACATAGATCATATTTTGTAAATCTCTTATTTTTTTAGTTTCTGTCCTCTGGACTCTTAAAATTTGACACCCAAAATTGGATACAATACTCAAGTGAGGTTGTATCAAATCCAAGTAAAGCAGAACAATTTACCTCCCATGTCTTACATACAACACTCGTGTCAATACATCCCAGAATGATATTTGCCTTTTTCTCAACAGCATCACACTGTTGACTCATATTTAATTTGTGATCCACTATAACCTCTGATCATTTTCTGCAATATTGCTGCCTCTCCAATTACTTTCCATTTTGTATGTGAGCATTTGATTTTTCCTTCCTATGTGTAGAATTTTGCATTTGTCTTCATTGAATTTCATCTTGTTGATTTCAGATTAATTCTCCAAATTTATCAGGATCATTCTGAATTCTAATCCTATCCTCCAAATTGCTGGAAATCTGGGCCCTACAGAAGTTAGTGAGAGTTTTCTGTTAGACTTTGATGGGGTCAGGATTTCACCACTTATCTTTTTCTCTCTGTCCTCATATGGAAGCCTTTCTGTGTTTTCAATAATTTTCATCTGTCTCTGGATCCATTCTATTGCTGTTAAATGTTACTTGAGATAAATGTAATACAAATGAACTCTGTTCCACGTAAGGGCATACTATTGACTTATATGATGGCATGATAACATTTTTACTAATATTTTCTTATTCTTCTGATTTTTTTTGAATGAGCAGTGCACATGGTGCATATATTTCAAATGAGCTGTTCACAGTGAAACTCATCTTTTCCCTCAGTGGTTACAGACAATTTAGAACCCAGCCATGTATATGTATAGTTCAAATTATTCCTTCCAGTGTGCATTCTAATGCCTTTCATTTGTCAACAGTGTATTTAGAGCTGCTTGAAAAAATACAAATTTTAAATGTTTTCAACAAGAAAAAGGGATACTTCTTTAATGAAAAACATTGAGAATTTTTTTTTAAACTTTTCTAACTGCATTTCATGTGCCCTCATGGTGAAATGTAAAGCAAAAATATCCAGGGAGGTAAAATTCTTTCTCGTGCTTTCACTGGGGGCATTGCAAATTCTATTCCACTTCCAATGTGGGCTTTTGTGGATGCAAATATATCTTGATCTCCTCCTTTGTAATTAACTTTTCTTTCTACAATACTAATATTTAGCTAGAGTCCATTACTGTGGCTTCTATACCAGAAGTTCTCAAACTATGGTCCTCAGACCACCAGAGGTCCACGAGCTCCATTCAGGTGGCCCGCAGATAGTTCCCTCTAAAGTGCACACAAGAAAACGAAGTGCGACCCACCTAATTAGTGGAGCTGCAGGTGTGGCTCCACTAATTAGGTGCCTGGACCCTGGAGAAGACGCACATGTAAGGTGAGGTGGTGACCTTGGGGGAAACAGGGCGTAGGTGGGAGGGGGCAGTGGGGTGAGAAGAGGGGGTGAGGGGAATTTGGGTGGTGCAGGGCTGTGGCTGCCAGAGAAAAAGGTGACTTTCCCCCGCTCCAGGGCTGCGGCTTCCAGGGAGAGACCCCCCTCCTTCCCAGCCCCACCTCAGGGGCTGCCGTGGCGGGGAGAGAGAGGGAGAGACCCCCTTCTTCCCCACCCCATCTCGGGGGCTGATGCAGCGGGGGAGAGAGGGCACATCCATTGCATTAGAACGGTAAGACTACGGATATTAAAATATGTGTTGTGTGCTTTTATTTGTAGAACAAAAAATGTTAATTATAGTTAAGTTTTTTTATATAGCACTTTTATCTAAAGGGCTTTCCTAATGTCGTTTGTACCGTTAGCTAACTATTGTTCCAAGGTGCATTCCAAATGTTGTTTGTACTGTTAGCTAACTATTGTAAAGATCATTAAGTGATCCGCCGAGACCCTCAGCAATTTTCAAGTGGTCCACACAAAAAAAATGTTTGAGAAGAACTGTACAAATCCACCATAAATTGGGTTCTGGCTGCTAGTCCTGGCTGGGCTGTGGAAAGCTGGGACTTACTCTTCTGCAGGGGCTGCTCCCAGGCCTGGGTCAGACCCACCTCCGGGAACCTCCCCCAGCTGAAGGAAGCTCCGTGTCTGCTCCCTGTACAGTTACCCCTCCCACCGCAGCTGGGAAGTGATGGGGGCAGGAAGTGGGGCAGGTGAGTGGAGTTTCCTGATGCTGGGGGAGGTTTCCAGAGGTGGCTCTGACCCAACCCTTGGAACAGCCCCGGCAGGAGAAGAGGAAATCCTGTCCCTCCACAGGCCTGCCAGGACTAGCAGCTGGAGCCTGGTGTGTAGTAGGAGCCCTGGCTATTGCACCCCCAGCCCTGCCCCTCCCCAGCAGATTTCACGGGAGAGACCAGATTTCATGGTCCGTGACACGGTTTTCACAGCCGTGAAGTTGTTAGGACCCTACCTATAATCCTTCTGGACTGCACTTTCCTTTAAAGGAATTCACTCTTAATACCCTTGTAGAAGGTGAATTACAAAAAAAAATGTTTCCACTTCAGGAAGATATGTTAGTTCTGATTAGCTGGGACAAACATAGTGAATTATTATTAACATAGTGAATTAATTATAGCTCTTAAATTAAAAACAAAAAAAACTTTAAAAACACTCAAGAAACATTTGCTCCACCATAATGTGACCTTCTCTTACCCTTACACGTTTCTGTCTTGTTGGGCAACTGTTGACCAAACATGGGACTGAAATCTGTGACAGGGAGCATTTTTTTCCTTTCTCTGCATGTCTCCCTTCCCCTCCAAAACTCCCCATCTCCCCCATTTCAGTACCATGTCTGGTGAGAACTACTTGCCCAACAGGACACAGCTGGAAACATGTTATGACAACAGAGAATAGTATTATAAAGATACAAATGTTTCTTAAGTGTTTTTAAAGGGTTTCTTCTTTTGTATCATACCTTCAGGATATTTTTGCTTTGCATTTCACTTTCAGGGCATATTCAATACAGTTAGAAAAGTAAAAGAAGAAACATTTTTCTCAAAAAGTTTAATTTTAAAAGTGCTCCTTTTTGTTGCTGAAAAATTTCAAAATACATTTTTTTTTCAATAATCTCTAAACATCAGATCAATAGAGACAATTGATGAATTAATAGCGACATCTCCAGGGGAAAAGAAATAGGTACATTAATATGGTATTTTTGTTCAGGTCTCGCAGTTCTTTTCTGTCCTTGACAGATATTGTGGTTAGTTAAGCCTTGCATTTTATTTTAAGATTAACAGGTAAATGTAATTAATCTTTCAGGGTTTTTCAAAGGAGCCTGAAGGGAATAGTCCACCTGAATTTGAACTCCAGGCAAACAAATTCCTGAAGCTCTGGTAACAATGTTTTAGTTGAATGAATAAGTCTGAGTTTTTTTAAATTGAGATGACTGATTGCCTGAATACGATATATGCTGGAAGCCAGTCTAAAACATTAGATTCTCATGTTAACAATAACCTGGGAGTTGTTGAACAAATGTTAACTTTAGTTCACAAATATGTGTGAAGGTAGCATTTTCAGTAGCATGAGGAAGATATGCTGTGGGCATACACAAAGATCCCTGTTGTCACATTAGCACAACTTGAATGCATATTCTGGTGCTACCTTATTATAATACCACCAAAACCGTAACATTAAATGTTCTGTCAGTTTAACACTATGTGCCCCATTTCACAGGAGATTATGGGTATATCAACATTGCAATTAAACACCCATGGCTGGTCTCTGTCAGATGACTCAGGCTATTGGGCTGTAAAATTGCAGAGTAGGTGTTTGTGGGGTTTCAGAGCCCAGGCTGGAGCCCAAATCTAAACCTCTACACTGCAATTTTAAACCCCAGCACCCCAAACCCCATGAGTCTGAGTTAGCTGATACAGGACAACCACGGATGTTTAATTGCAGTGTAGATATACCCTATGGGTGAATTGGCTACAAATATTTGCTGCCACCAAAAAGTGAGCAAAAAAGGAACCTTCATAACAAAATCACAACAGTATTTGAGGAGAAAAATACATATTCCATAATGCAAGAAATGGAATTATGTC
This sequence comes from Terrapene triunguis, assembly GCF_002925995.2. Taxonomy (NCBI): domain Eukaryota; kingdom Metazoa; phylum Chordata; order Testudines; family Emydidae; genus Terrapene; species Terrapene triunguis. The sequence continues at coordinate 11,837,815 of NW_020664369.1, forward strand.
AAATTCTGTATTCATTCACAAAGTATAGAATATTTTGTTCTGCTAGCAAAATAAATACTCCAATCTATAAATACATTTCTCATATAATCATGGAATTGGAGATACAAAAGACCTATTACATCATGTGACCATCACCACCACCTCCGCCACTGAAGGATTGTTCCCTATATTATATTCCGTAGTGTGCTGTTCAGGCCAGGTTTAAATGTTTATATATAACAGTATTTTAAGTTTTGCTCCATTTCACACCTTTCCAGTATGACACACACAATGTTGAGTATTTATAGATAGAAACTGTTACAAACCACTTGGATCTGACCCAGTGGTTAGTCTGAAATCTGGATCCAGATCAGTGGTGCTGGAATAATGTTTATTGTAGAAGGTGGAAGAGCTCTGTCTGCTACCTATAACAAAACTGGAGCTTCTTTAGTGCCACTAGTTCTTTAGATGCCTCATTAAAAGGACAGCTCTGTATAACTTTATTTAAATCCTCCTTGTCTTTGGCTGGATTTTGAGAAGTGAATGTGACCCATCGGAAAGTGCCAAGAAATGACTATTTAAAATTCTGACATGAATAATGATCTTATGATAGAGGTTGCTCCTGCATGCTGGCCATTAATTCCACTTCTTATATGAAGTTTCTTATTGCAGCAGCTGCTCAAAGATTCAAGGTTGTATTATCCTTTTAGGCACATCATGAGTTATTTTTGAAACCTTGTGGGAGGGACAGAGAAAGATTTGTTAATTTGTGATTGGAGCTGATGCACAACGATATATGTCTTTTTGTAGAACATCCACTAATTTGTTGCTTCAAAGGTGAATAGAGCTCACTAATTAGGTTAGTTGTTTCAGTTCAGTAATAGAGTAAAAGAAATATAGCAACATATATGCTAAGTAAAGCACTTTGTTTAGGCATATGCTTCAAAAGCAAGTTCATGTGTAACAGTGCATGGGAACTCTGCCAAACATTACTCTCTTATGCAGTAATTACCGCAAATAGGATTCTGCTTTCACATTATCAGTCAGTCAGCATTAAACGCTAACACAGCACCTCCTCTTCCTTTCCTATGTCTTTCTCTGTTCAAGTCTAACTCTTCTGCTAGGTGCTAATGACAGAAACAAGAGCTGAGTTCAGTCTATAATCGCGCCGTTTTCAAAATAAATAAAATTACGGATCGCGTCCCTACCCAGAGCCATATTCTTACTTTGACTCTGGAAAATTAAAATACATTTCCCTTTTCACCTTTCTAGCTGTTATTTCCCATCCATAGGTACTCAGCAGTCCTTGGGAATGAGGATCCACAAACACTTTTTATTTTGGGGAAAAGTGAAAAGAATAAATAAAAGAAACAATAATTATATAGAGATATAGATATATAATACCACCCAATTAATGTGTCAAGGCACAGTTCCGGGTATTAATTGTCTGGCTTGTTGAGGTCCCGAACTCGCACAATAACCCCCACCCCATAATATCCCACTCATTGGTCTACTTGGACTCACTGGTATTCAGGAGGGTATTGGGGGTGGTTTGTCACCTCTCTGCTCCAATTCAGAGAAATCTGTACTATGAGCTCTTGCTGCAATGTGCAGCTACCTGGCCCAGTTCTGTGACATCAGCTCTGCCCCTACTAGTCTGGTTGGGACTTGTTGTGAAATCAGCTCTACAACACCACTGCTGGTTTGGTCAGGCCCTGCTCCAAAACCAGCTCAATGTTGCTCCTGACAGGTCAGCTTATGCTAATACTGCAGAATTACTCTGCACAGGGTTCAGAATCTCTAGGTTGGGAATGGGAACCCAGAGAAAAACTGGACTGAGTTACATATAATAACACAAAATGAATCCTAGGACTGAGTCCCTGCTTCCTGGGCAAGAACTCTTGATCTCTAGGACAGAGCCTTTACCCTCATTTTGAACTTGAATCCTATTTCCAAATCAGACTCCATAACCTGTACATTCAGGGTAACCCACTAATTCCAGGGCACAGCTCAAACCCTTTCTATGCTTTTTTCATACCTACAGTTAAACAGTCTAGTATTATTCATACAATCAGAACATAGGTAAATTCCAACTAAAACAAAAAAAAAAGTGTGAGGAATGATGGGTAGGCAGCATATTCATGTCAATGAATCTGCCCAGAGCTTTTCCTCTTTTCTCCATAGAGGGAGCAGAGTTCTATCTCTATAAGCCCTATGACTCTTACACAAGGATGTATTTCCTTTTCCTATCTACATGGGAAGGAGGCTAATAGGGATCCTGATCCAGGGAGACAGAATCCCCAGGTGTTTGGGCACTGAGATGCCCTTAATCTTTCAAGGCTTATGAAAGATGGTGACTGGAAGGACTAGGGTCACCAGGTAACTATTGGTTAATTTTGCGTTACACTTTCGTGACTGAATATTTCGAAGTTACAGTCAGAGAGCTTTAAACAAAAATATAGTTGTGAGAATTTTACTGATGGTGCTTGTATGAAAATAATGGATGCCTTAGTAGAAATCAGGATCTGTTTGAGAATATTTTAGAACAGAAACACAAGAGTAAATTTGTTGGATAACTTATTTCATTAAATAGTTTCAAGAGCTCTAGAGTTATGGGTTCAGGGTTTGGCCCCATTTTTCACTGTAGCAATGATGTTACAAAGAACATGAATTTATTACTAGGACAGTGGTAAAAACCTCTCATATTTTTATTTGAAAGTATAATTTAATATGGGAAGGGATGTGCTGCTATTGTAATAACCTGTACTCTAAAAGAAACCACCCAAAGCAGAAGGAATTCCCTTTCTGTGTAGTTAAGTGCTCAATTGCATTTATGTTGTTAAACAAGCTAAGATGTTGTTAAACAAGCTAAGATGGAGAAGATGATCAGCTTTAACATGTCTTCTGCGCTTAGACAAATGTTAAATGATATAATTAGTTGGACAACCCTTGCTCACTTTATTCATCTGGGTGATCTCATTGACTTCAGTGGCACTACTTTCTTGAGTAAAGTAAGCAGCATTTGATAAACTGAATGGATTTATAAAAGCTTCAGTTTGATTTAACCATAGCTCTAGTATTAAAAGGGGAATTATCTCTTATCAGAATTGGAAAAACAATAGTTGGTGTTTTTCTTGGGACATCTCAATACCTTAAGTTAGCTTAGAATGCTACCACTTGTTTGCTTAGAGGCACTTTTTCTTAGGAGTAATTAACTCAGTTGCTCTGGGAACTGAACTGGCTACTAACAAGCTTTCAGGTTGAGTTGGGTGGTGTTCATGGTTCAATTTTTCAAGGCCTAAATGAATTGAGTCTGTTTTGCTTGCGATATCACCTTGCTGCTCCTTCCATATTACTAGAACTGGTCAAAAATGTTGCAATGGAGTGTTTTCAAACTGGAAAACAACGATTTTGCCGAAACTAAACATTTTTACAGGAACATGAAATAGATTAAATTTCATTCTGAAAAAGTCAAAATGGAAAGTTTTGACATTATCAAAATTCTTCATTTTGAATTTGTTTCATTTAAGAAGGGCTTTTGTTTGAATTTTATATTATACATTATAATATAATGTAAAGTAAAAAGTAAAAATCTAAGCTAAAAAATTCTATTTTATCAAAACAAATAATTTTTCTTGACCCAAAATACTTTTGCATCTTTTTTCCCCAAAAAATTGTTTCTCGGGAAATTCAAAATGAAAACAAATTTCCTGTGATGTGGAAATTCCAGTAACCGTACAGTTCTTCGTATTAATGTTGCTGTGATCAGCAGAGGTGGTGAACCTGTGCTCCCTAGATACAGAGGGAGCTGCTGGCAAGGCACTCCCAGTAAGGATCTCTTCACTTTGAATGTGCTGAATCAGTCAACTTGCCTCTGAGAACTCCTGTTGCTCCACAGCTCCTCACAAATATTTTGCATTTTATAGCCCCTTTTAATTAAGGATCTCAAAGCAACCTACAAATACTTTCACATATATTTTATGAGTGGGTATGTTGTTAGTGCTGCAGATTGTTGCTAGTGCTGCTGTTCTTGGAACACCGGTGTTAGCTGCACTAGCAGAGATGCAGCTTGAAGACTCAGCAGACATCAAGGTTGTTCATGAAGAGAGACCACAGACTCGGTTAGGTGGCAAAGGCTCTCAGCTAGGTTAATTGTTGACAAAGTATGGTACCAGTGCCCCATAGGAGCTACAAGTATACTAACACATGTATAGCTGCAACAAGGTACCAGTTCAATTGACTTATCAGGATGCTGTCCCCTAGACCAGTACAAACATGGCGCTCCTATGACTTCTCCTTTTATACATTGTTACAAACAAGTTACATATTGCACTTCAGGTGTTGTTAGTTACTACCCTTATCCCTTGTACTTGCTAGTTCACACAAAACATCCTCATCCATTATCCTTTCAACCCATCCTTATCTGTGTGTCCCAGTACCATCTCTTAGGAATTTGTTTACATCGATTCTGTACCATCCTGTCCAGTCAGGAATGTGCTTACTTGATTAACCAATACCTGGTGTGTTACTATTCTGCCAAGGCCAGGCCTACTTTTGTTCACAGACTTTGGTTCATACTGTTAATTATGCCTAGGGCTCCTGCAAGGTCTTCAGGGTAAACTGAGGTCCAGGGAGTTCAGGTGACATGCTCAACCTCACATAGTGATCTGGTGGCAGATCTTAGATTTCCTAGCTCCCAGTTGTATGTTCTAACCTCTAGACAGCTGTCTTCTTTTCTTTCTGACAGAAGACCATATGTACTCCAACATCTTGATCCACAGGGACTGAGCTAAAAGTGTTATTTCTTTTTGGATTTACCCATGAAATTCCCATAAAATTATTAGGAGTTAAGACTTAATTCTCATGTGCTGTAATGAAGGTTTACTCTATAGTTTCCACCATTTTTTCCTAAGATAAGAGTGTCTACAATAGGTTGAACTTTATGGAGAAGCCATCAATCCACCATTGCACCAAGGATATAAGGGAAGGAGATCATAATGGAGTTCTTTACACACTAAATTATTTACGTAATGCACCTGAAAGAAGGATATTTTTATATATACATATATTATGTAAACAACAAAAATAAACTGACATCATTCATAAACTTCCACATTTTGCATCTTTATAGGTAGGAGACCTGCTGTTCATCAAGATGGCAAAGAAAAAAATAATGGAGCAGCGACAAGACAGAGGAGAACTCCAGAGTGATACTCCGATCTAAATTAGCAGGGAGGCAAAGGTAGTACAAGAAGGGAAAAGGCATCCTTTGTAAATGTGATGGCTTTTATGCAGGGCCTGTATGACATGGTAGTAATTTGTGTGTCTGTGTGTGTGTGTGTTTCTCTATCTCTTTTGCACTTTACCTTTGTCAGCATTTTTAGCTTCCGATTACTGAAGCCTTTTAGAGTAATCTCATTACAAAATGGAAAGTAATATTGTAAATAATTAAATTTTGGTAAAATGAGGTGTTGGTACTTTATTTAAATTAATCCATCAGGATGTGACACAGTCTCCTCTGACTAAGATCTTGTTTAGTATCAGCTCCATCAGCAAAAATACATTTATTCTTAATGTATTTAAGAATGCTTATATTGTTTTATTTCTTTTGATGGGTAGTGAAAACAACATTAAATACAAACATATTTGACAAGAAAGGTTTCAGGTTCATATTAAGTAGGGAAACAGGCTTCAGTGCCTTTTTGTTTCAGTCTATTGAGGAAGTTGATAATATGTAGCAAAATGTAGTAAGGAAGTTAAATCATAACATCTATATGAAATTAAAATTAATAATAATTAAAAATAATAATCTTTTAATAAAAGGGTTAAGCCCTTTGGAGAGCCAGTCTTAACTGGGGGGAAACGGGGAAGTTGATATAAGTGGCCAGTTAGTTAGGAAATTAGATATGATATTTGTTCTAAGATGAGGGGGTCATTTTGCAGTTAAAACAAACAAACAAACAAACAAACAAAAACAAATTCTTATGAGTTGCAGGCAACTCTAGTCAAAGTGTCTTGTTCTGTGTGTACCATTGCTTCCTAGTACCTGAAATCTCGGGAAAGCCCGCGCCATTTCCTGCAGCTCCCATTGGCTTGGAACGGCGAACCGCGGCTACTGGGAGCTGAGGGCAGCCATGTCTGCGGCCGATCAATGTAAACACTGTCTCGTGGCCCACCAGTGGATTACCCTGACGGGCCGCGTGTAGGGTGACCAGACAGCAAATGTGAAAAATCGGGACAGGGGGTGGGGGGTAATAGGAGCCTCTATAAGAAAAAGACCCAAACATCGGGACTGTCCCTATAAAATCGGGACATCTGGTCACCCTAGCCGAGTGCGGCCTGTGAGCTGCAGGTTGCCCACCATTGCACTAGGTCCTCCTTTCTCCCAAGAGAAACTAGGAAATATTTCTTTAAAAACAATTTTTCCATGTCAGACTTCTCTATCTCTTCATATTTGCACTTCCTTCACACAGAATAGGACACTTGGAAAGATCAAAGGTCATAAGAAGGGTTGGGGGGACAGTGAAATCAAGTAATACAGGTTTAGTATTGTTTTATACACCGTGTCTAGAGTTCATATTGTATAGTGCTGAGCACCTTAAAACAGCATGTACTGAAAATATGCTGGTGGGAACAGTGGGACATTAAGAACCTGATATAAATCATATTGAAATCAGTAGGAGTTTTTTGATTGACTTGAGTAGAATTTGGATCAGGTCCTTAATGAGTTGGGTTTATATTCTTCTCCTGTGGAAAATATCTCAGTTCTCTCAGTGACTGATACAAAAAAATGGATCATGAAAACAATTATATTGGCATAATTTTGCAAAGGTGCCAACCTAATCAGTGTACTCTCAGAAATAATGCAAATGGCATTGTCTGCTTGTCTCACTATCCAAACTCTCTGGGTTTTATCCTTCACTCCTCAGTCTGGTAACAAAGTGTCTTGTCGCTGCTTGAACTAAGGAAGCTCCTCCTCCCCAAAAGAAATTTCCTTGAGAAAATATTATGCAACTTCAGTAGTGGACTTCCTCCTTTAAAAAAAGTTTACTGTTCAGGCCATTTCTTTTCCTAGTCAGCTCTATATAAGTAAATACAATAAATTGCTCCCGGACATTGTTTTCTGAGGTGAACATAATAGAGTGATATTATTTATCCAAAATTTAATACAGTACTAATTGAATAAAGTATTCAGTGAAATCATTACGATATTTACAATTTCTTTTAGTAGCAACTTTAAGAAAAGTAATTTAAAGGAAGAGCCGCTTGGACAAATGCATGCAGATATTTAGCTAATAATTATAATTTACAAAATATACTTATCTATACTAATGCAACATTTTAAGATGCCTTAGGTTTTAAATATTGCTAAATTTGCTTTATATGCCAGTATTTGAAATAATTACTTGCTTATTAAAATGTAGTTTCTTCAAAAGACCTACTGTCTTTCCAATTGTTGAAGCATTTAATCAACAATTATCTTCCTGAGTCACAAAGTGAGGTAGTGTATGATCTTGTGCACCAAGTTCCACTGTTCCACTGTTACTTTAAAGAGATAAAACAATTCTAGAGAAGGAATACAGAATGATTGTCAGGGAGATAAAAGGATTTAATTTATAATTTGTAAGATGATATGGACAAAATAAGCAAATTTGGAATGCTTTATCAACCCCCTGGGAGAAAATGATGAACTAAATTTATTCCTGATATAATTTCAGTGGAGAGCACCAGGAATGAGTTTGAACAAGAACATTACAAGTACCAAAATGGAATGATTGTGGTTTATTACTGGTTACTCACCTATTATCCAGGTGGTTTAGACTCCAACGGTATCCCAGACTCTTTGTGGATGATATTCCTGTGCTGTGAGTCATTATTTAAATGAGAGAAAAAAAGGATACCATGTTAATTCCCACAATATTGTGAGATCAAAAACTCCTTGCTCTTAGCATGCACGAAACATACACAGCAAAAGACGTGTCATTAACAACCTGCCAGGAACTAGAGGACCACATCAAATTGGCATTGAATAGAACAGATCACAGCTACCTGTGGCTTTAATATGGAAAAATGTTCCATGGAGATTTGGTCCCCACATGCAACATTATTTGAGAACTAAATTGCTTTGCTAAATAGTACCTATTAGACCTAAATGAAGATATGGCTAGATTAGGAGTAATAGCAAAATCATCTTTAAAAGAACTCTGTTATTTAAAAGAATTCTGTCATTGTTAAGGCTAGGGCCCTTCTCCTTTATGTGGGAGATACCCACAACATTGACAAAGAGGGTTTTTTTGTTGAGTAACAATGTGCAACTTAGTCTTCTCCTAAGACCTTCAACACAATATCATATTTTAACTTGTGAAACTTACCTACCTAGTGTTATCAATATCATCCGTTTCCTTAAGTATCCACAGTTTTCTTTTTTCCTTTTTCTACTCTTTCTAGCTCTTTTCCACTTTCCTCTTTTCCCTCTCTCCCTTTCCTTGCTTGTGCTAATATTTCTTAACCTTCAAGAATCCATTTATGTAACTCACCAAGCTGCAATAATGAAAACTAGGCTCATTACTGTCGCACGTAAACATGTAGTATTAATGAAAATAATTGTTGTTCATGCAAATGACTTTTAAAAGCTTTTTTAGGTGTAATAAATTGCACACACAAAATCATATTTATATCTGGTAGTTCTTTTGGCTGTACTCAGTTTCTAAAATAATGTTTTTGATTGTTTTCATGTCAAGATATGCATGCTGAGGTTGCATTTGCCATAAGTTGCTCTTATATCAGTGTTTCTCAAACTGGGGTCGCTGCTTGTGTCGGGAAAGCCCCTGGAGGACCAGGCCGGTTTGTTTACCTGCCCCGTCTGCGGGTCCAGCTGATCACAGCTCCCACTGGCCGCCGTTTGCTGCTCCAGGCCAATGGAAGCTGCTGGAAGCAGCGTGGGCCGAAGGACTTACTGGCCGCCGCTTTCAGCAGCCCCCATTGGCCTGCCGCAGTGAACTGCAGCCAGTGGGAGCTGCGATCAGCCGGACCTGCGGATGGGGCAAGTAAACGAACCAGCCCGGCCCGCCAGGGGCTTTCCGTACACAAGCGGCGACCCCAGTTTGAGAAACACTGTCTTTATATATATATTGCTTGTGTTTGGCCCATCTCCTGAGTAAATTTAGTATGTATGTTGCATAGTATGTTAATCCCGTAACCAAATGGTTAACTATCTCAAATTGGATGTGTAAAGAAGCCAGTGATTCAAGAGCATGAATACCAACTTCAGGCAAGACTGTTAGGTAGCAAGGCAGAAACCCCAAATTGGTTGTGAGTTCTATACTTGATTTTACCAACCAATTATCAAGCGTAAACCCCTCAGGCACAATACTAGCCTAAACAGGAATCAGCAATATTCAGCAAAAAGCAACAGAGGGTCCTGTGGCACCTATAAGACTAACAGAAGTATTGGAGCATAAGCTTTCGTGGGTGAATGCCCACTTCATCAGACGCAAGTAATGGAAATTTCCAGAGGCAGGTATAAATCAGTATGGAGATAACGAGGTTAGTTCAATCAGGGAGGGTGAGGTGCTCTGCTAGCAGTTGAGGTGTGAACACCAAGGGAGGAGAAACTGCTTCTGTAGTTGGATAGCCATTCACAGTCTTTATTTAATCCTGATCTGATGGTGTCAAATTTGCAAATGAACTGGAGCTCAGCAGTTTCTCTTTGGAGTCTGGTCCTGAAGTTTTTTTGCTGTAAGATGGCTACCTTTACATCTGCTATTGTGTGGCCAGGGAGGTTGAAGTGTTCTCCTACAGGTTTTTGTATATTGCCATTCCTGATATCTGACTTGTGTCCATTTATCCTCTTGCGTAGTGACTGTCCAATTTGGCCAATGTACATAGCAGAGGGGCATTGCTGGCACATGATGGCATATATAACATTGGTGGACGTGCAGGTGAATGAGCCGGTGATGTTGTAGCTGATCTGGTTAGGTTCTGTGATGGTGTTGCTGGTGTAGATATGTGGGCAGAGTTGGCATCGAGGTTTGTTGCATGGGTTGGTTCCTGAGTTAGAGTTGTTATGGTGCGGTGCGTGGTTGCTGGTGAGAATATGCTTAAGGTTGGCGGGTTGTCTGTGGGCGAGGACTGGCCTGCCTCCCAAGGTCTGTGAAAGTGAGGGATCATTGTCCAGGATGTGTTGTAGATCACTGATGATGCGTTGGAGAGGTTTAAGCTGAGGACTGTAGGTGATGGCCAGTGGAGTTCTGTTGGTTTCTTTTTTGGGCCTGTCTTGTAGCAGGAGTCTTCTGGGTACACGTCTGGCTCTGTTGATTTGTTTCTTTATTTCCTTGTGTGGGTATCGTAGTTTTGAGAATGCTTGGTAAAGATCTTGTAGGTGTTGTTCTCTGTCTGAGGGGTTGGAGCAGATGCGGTTGTACCTCAGTGCTTGGCTGTAGACGATGGATCGTGTGGTGTGTCCGGGGTGGAAGCTGGAGGCATGAAGGTAGGCATAGCGGTCGGTGGGTTTTCGGTATAGGGTGGTGTTAACGTGGCCATTGCTTATTTGTACTGTGGTGTCTAGGAAGTGGACCTCCCGTGTAGATTGGTCCAGGCTGAGGTTGATGGTGGGGTGGAAGCTGTTGAAATCATGGTTGAATTCTTCCAGGGTCTCCTTCCCATGGGTCCAGATGATGAAGATGTCATCAATGTAGTGTAGGTAGAGAAGGGGCGTGAGTGGACGAGAGCTGAGGAAGCATTGTTCCAGGTCAACCATAAAAATGTTGGCATATTGTGGGGCCATGCGGGTGCCCATGGCGGTGCCACTGGTCTGGAGGTATATATTGTCACCAAATTTGAAATAATTGTGCATGAGGATAAAGTCACAGACCTCAGCAACAAGTTGTGCTGTGTCATCATCAGGGATACTGTTCCTGACAGCTTGTATTCCATCTATGTGTGGGATGTTTGTGTAGAGAGCCTCTACATCCATGGTGGCTAGGATAATGTTTTCTGGGAGGTCACCAATGTATTGTAGTTTTCTCAGGAAATCGGTGGTGTCACGGAGATAGCTGGGAGTGCTGGTGGCGTAGGGTCTGAGTAGGGAGTCCACATATCCAGACAGTCCTTCAGTGAGAGTGCCAATGCCCGAGATGATGGGGCACCAAGGATTTCCAGGTTTGTGGATCTTGGATAGTAGATAGAATAACCCCGGTTGGGGCTCTAAGGGTATGTTGATTTGTTCCTGTGTTAGTGTAGGGAGTGTCCTGAGTAGATGGTGCAGTTTCTTAGTGTATTCCTCAGTGGGATCTGAGGAAAGTGGCCTGTAGAATTTGGTATTGGAGAGTTGTCTGGCAGCCTCCTTCTGGTAGTTGGACCTGTTCATGATGACAACAGCACCTCCTTTATCAACCTCTTTGATGATAATGTCAGGGTGGTTTCTGAGGCTGTGGATGGCATTGCATTCTGCACGACTTAGGTTATGAGGCAAGCAATGTTGTTTTTCCACAATTTCTGCCTGTGCACCTCGGCGGAAGCATTCTATGTATAGGTCCAGACTGTCATTTCGACCCTCAGGAGGAGTCCATGTGGAGTTCTTCTTCCTGTGTTGTTGGTGAGAGGGTATCTGTGTATCAGTGCACTGTTCAGTGTTATCACCCACGAAAGCCTATGCTCCAATACTTCTGTTAGTCTTATAGGTGCCACAGGACCCTCTATTGCTTTTTACAGATTCAGACTAACATGGCTACCCCTCTGTTACTCAATATTCAGCAGTTATTACAGCAATATTCACCTTACTCCTTACAGCAATATTCACCTTACTCCTAGTCCCAAAGGACCAGTCACTTAGCCCAGATCAATTGCACCTTAGGTCTTATAACAAAGCTTGTAGCCAATCTTACAATGAACTGTATAAAGATTTTTTATGTAGGAAAAAGAAATGAGTTATTTACAAGTTTAAAGCAGGTAAATATATATACACAAATGAATTACAATCTTAAATTTCAAAAATTAATAGAAGCTTCTATAATAAGTAAACTCTGTATATCCTTTAGGGCTAACCCAATCTAAGCACTGAGGATCTCTTGTTTATGCCTAATAAACCTCGTGCTACCTCCCACCCCCAAGTCCAAGCAGCATAGAGATAGAGTTCCTTCTTGTTAGGGGTTTTTATTCCCCTCCTCCCTTGTGCTCTGAGCTGCAAACTCAACTAACAGGAGTAATCCACTTGCACGATTCATCTTCACACGGCAGGGAAGGACAGAACAATCAAAATATTTTGTCCTTTTTAATGTCCCACAATAGTCCTTATTGGGCAGGATGTAACACTTTCTGTTGGAGATCAGTACTTCACACTAGTTAATGTCTCTGCCCTGTCTGGCTATCTGCCACATCACAGTGGCTCACAGTAAATTCACTCAAATATTATCTTACAATATGGGATGCAGATGTTATAACTGAGATTAATGGATGCAGCAACTCACAAGTATTCAATACAATCTAAACACTAAACCTATTCTTATCATTCTGATACTCGTTTTAACAATACTAACACAAGGTGAGCCAGACTGATTCCAGCTGTGTACTTGTGAGTGTTCAAATGAGACATGAGGACTTTGGCATAAGCTGGCACCTGGTTTGCCAGTATAATTGTATGCACACTGGATAGGCTACAGTCTATGTGAACTGCTGTGCTCCTAGCTTACTATAACTCTTTAAGGGAAGGGCTAAGGGAGATTCATTGTTGCATCCTGTATTCTGGTTCTACCGGTGTTTAACTAGTCTGACTTGGTCTGGAAGCAGAGCTATGTGAAAAGAGAGCTTGAGAGCTGCTGGTGCAGAATTGGTTACACTGCTGTATTGAGCTCTAGTAATCTTCTGTGTTTAAACCAAGGCAAAGGTTAGAGTTTCTTTAAAAGAAATTCAGTGCAGGAATTTGGTGATTCTTCAGACTGTCCTCCTGCCTAATTGCATTATAGCAGTTGTCACTTCACATACAATAATATGGCTAGGTGTTATGAACATTTAGTTCTGTTGTACTAGAAATCTTAATTTTAAGATCAGCTTCATTGTTTGTTTTCTTTATCAGAATGCTCCCTGGAAAGCTGAGTGGACAAGATAATTCAGAGTGGAATATTTGTTATCTCCTCCCACATACATAGGTTCAGCACACAAGTAAATAATTGAAAAAAACGAGGATTCCTTGTAGCATCTTAGAGACTAACAAATTTATTTGGGCATAAGCTTTCGTGGGCTAGAGCCCACTTCATCAGATGCATGAAGTGAAAAATACAGGAGCAGGTATAAATTCATGAAAGAATAGGGGTTGCTTTACCAAGTTTGAGATCAGTCTAATGAGATAAATCACTTAACAGCAGGATACCAAGGGAGGAAAAACAACTTTTGAAGTGGTAAGAGAGTGGCCCATTATAGACAGTTGACAAGAAGGTGTGAGTAACAGTAAGGAGAAATTAGTAATGGGGAAATTAAGTTTAGGTTTTGTAATGACAAAACCTAAACTTAATTTCAACTAAAAGGGTGTCATAAGGAGGAGGGAGAAAACTTGTTCACCTTAGCCTCTGAGGATAGAACAAGAAGCAATGGGCTTAAACTGCAGCAAGGGAGGTCTAGGTTGGACATTAGGAAAAAGTTCCTAACTGTCAGGGTGGTTAAACACTGGAATAAATTGCCTAGGGAGGTTGTGGAATCTCCATCTCTGGAGATATTTAAGAGTAGGTTAGATAAATGTCTATCAGGGATGGTCTAGACAGTATTTGGTCCTGCCATGCGGGCAGGGGACTGGACTCGATGACCTCTCGAGGTCCCTTCCAGTCCTAGAATCTATGAATCTATGAATCTATGACCCAACCACTCCCAGTCTTTATCTAGGCCTAATCTGATGGTATCCAGTTTGCAAATTAAATTCCAGTTCTGCAGTTTCACTTTTAGGTCTGTTATTGAGTGACCAGAGAGATTGAAGTGTTCTTCTTCTGGTTTTTAAATGTTATGATTCCTGATGTCAGATTTGTGTCCATGTTAATTGATTTATCTCATTAGACTGACCTCACACTTGGTAAAGCAACCCGCATCCTTTCATGTATTTATACCTGCTCCTGTATTTCATGCCCACGAAAGATTATGCCCAAATAAATGTGTTAGTCTCTAAGGTGCCACAAGGACTCCTTGTTGTTTTTGCTGATACAGACTAACACAGCTACCACTCTGAAGTAAATAATTGCCATCCCAAAATCTGAGGAAGTGTCACTAGAGGAGGTTTTGGAATTAATTGATAAACTTAACATTAACAAGTCACCGGGACCAGATGGCATTCACCCAAGAGTTCTGAAAGAACTCAAATGTGAAATTGCGGAACTATTAACTAGGGTTTGTAACCTGTCCTTTAAATTGGCTTCTGTACACAACGACTGGAAGATAGCTAATGTAACGCCACTATTTAAAAAGGGCTCTAGGAATGATCCCAGCAATTATAGACCAGTAAGTCTAACGTCGGTACCGGGCAAATTAGTTGAAACAATAGTAAAGAATCAAATTGTCAGATGCCTAGAAGAACATAAATTGTTGGGCAAAAGTCAACATGGTTTCTGGAAAGGGAAATCATGTCTTACTAATCTATTAGAGTTCTTTGAAGGGGTCAACAAACATGTGGACAAGGGGGATCCAGTGGACATAGTGTACTTAGATTTCCAGAAAGCCTTTGACAAGGTCCCTCACCAAAGGCTCTTACGTAAATTAAATTGTCATGGGATAAAAGGGAAGGTCCTTTCATGGATTGAGAATAGCTTAAAAGACAGGGAACAAAGGGTAGGAATTAATGGTAAATTCTCAGAATGGAGAGGGGTAACTAGTGGTGTTCCCCAAGGGTCAGTCCTAGGATCAATCCTATTCAACTTATTCATAAATGATCTGGAGAAAGGGGTAAAAAGTGAGGTGGCAAAGTTTGCAGATGATACTAAACTGCTCAAGATAGTTAAGACCAAAGCAAACTGTGAAGAACTTCAAAAAGATCTCACAAAACTAAGGGCAGGTCTACACTACCCGCCTGAATCGGTGGGTAGAAATCGATCTCTCAGGGATCGAATTATCATGTCTCGTCGGGACGCGACAATTGATCCCCGAATCAACGCTTGTACTCCACCAGCGGAGGTAGGAGTAAGCGCCGTCGACGGGGGAGCCGTGGAGGTTGATTTGCCGCCGTCCTCACAGCGGGGTAAGTCGGCTCTGATACGTCAAATTCAGCTACGCTATTCACGTAGCTGAATTTGCGTATCTTAAATCAACCTCCCCTCCCCCCCGTAGTGAGGACGTAACCTAAGTGATTGGGCAACAAAATGGCAAATGAACTTTAATGTGGCTAAATGCAAAGTAATGCACATTGGAAAAAATAACCCCAACTATACATACAATATGATGTGGGCTAATTTAGCTACAACAAATCAGGAAAAAGATCTTGGAGTCATCGTGGATAGTTGTTTGAAGACGTCCACGCAGTATGCAGAGGAGGTCAAAAAGGCAAACAGGATGTTAGGAATCATTAAAAAGGGGATAGAGAATAAGACGGAGAATATATTATTGCCCTTACATAAATCAATGGTATGCCCACATCTTGAATACTGCGTACAGATGTGGTCTCCTCATCTCAAAAAAGATATACTGGCACTAGAAAAGGTTCAGAGAAGGGCACCTAAAATGATTAGGGGTTTGGAACGGGTCCCATATGAGGCAAGATTAAAGAGGCTAGAACTTTTCGGCTTGGAAAAGAGGAGACTAAGGGGGGATATGACAGAGGTATATAAAATCATGAGTGATGTGGAGAAAGTAGACAAGGAAAAGTTATTTACTTATTCCCATAATACAAGAACTAGGGATCACCAAATGAAATTAATAGGCAGCAGGTTTAAAACAAATAAAAGGAAGTTCTTCTTCACACAGCTCACAGTCAACTTGTGAAACTCCTTACCTGAGAAGGTTGTGAAGGCTAGGACTATAACAGCATTTAAAAGAGAACTGGATAAATTCATGGAGGTTAAGTCCATTAATGGCTATTAGCCAGGATGGGTAAGGAATGGTATCCCTAGACTCTGTTTGTCAGAGGATGGAGATGGATGGCAGGAGAGAGATCACTTGATCATTACCTATTAGGTTCACTCCCTCTGGAGCACCTGGCATTGGCCACTTTTGGTAGACAGGATACTGGGCTAGATGGACCTTTGGTCTGACCCAGTACGGCCATTCTTATGTTCTTATGACCTACTCCTCTGTAAAGAGCTGCTGTTCATAAACATTTAATTAATTAGACAGAGGTGTGAGTGGATATACACTAATTGGATATTTTCTCCTTTCATAGGAAAAAATCAATTGCTTCTGCTAACATTTTCAAAAGTACTTAAGCAACTTAGGTCCTACATCCCATTGATTTTCTATGGGACTTAAGTTCCTAGGTCACTTATGTCCATTTGAAAATTTTGCCCAATGTGATTAAACTAAATCAGTGGCAAACAGTGTACTTAGCATCTCCAACCAAACTGAATTCCTGCCTGTCAATAGCAGAAGAGAAAGGCAATTGGTATAGATTTGGAATACTCGTATGAACCTTTGTTATTCATTCCAAGTCTGGAACTCATCTTGCAAAAGAATTTAGAGAAGAGGTATATCCTAGACCAGGGATCGGCAACCTTTGGCACGCGGCTCACTAGGGTAAGCGGCTCGCTAGGGTAGGCTGGGCCGGTTTGTTTACCTGCCGTGTCCACAGGTTCAGCCGATCACGGCTCCTACTGGCCGCGGTTTGCCGCTCAAGGCCAATGGGGGCTGCGGGAAGCGGCCTGGGCCGAGGGATGTGCTAGCCGCCACTTCCCGCAGCCCCCATTGGCCAGGAGCGGTGAACTGCGGCCAGTGGGAGCCGCGATCGGCCGAACCTGCGGATGCGGTAGGTAAATAAACCCGCCCGGCCTGCCAGGGTGCTTACCTGTCCTAAACACAGGCTGAGTGAAATTAGGAATTTCCATCCTGTGGGAAATTCTGACATTTCAACCTTTATTTTCATCCCAAAACTGGATGAAAAGTTGTAATTTTGTATATTTTTGTGAAATGGAAATTCCAAGAAATTTCAATTTGAAAATGTCAAAACATTTTATTTTGTCATTTTCAATTGAAACAAAATATGTTGACATTTCTAAAATTGAAGTATTTCATTTTATTTTGTTGAATTGATCTGAAACACTTATTTGTTGAGTCAATTCAGCATTAATTTTTTTATTTTGCCTTATAGGAATTGTAGTTCCGGTCCCCATTGTTTCTAGAGAGCCCAACCCAAAAGAGGACATGATCTCCCACAATGCAATATGGACTCAGCTGACTGAGTTTTGTGATGCATAGAGGAGTTATATGACTCTGGGTGTATCATGGGAGATTTAGTCCAACCGGAGAACCTAGTCTGAATGTGAGAATGGGGACAACAGGCTCCAGGAATGAACTATGTTTCTATGATAAACCCAGAGTCATATAACTTCCGCAAGTACCACACAGCTTGGTCAACTGGATCCACTTTGCATTGTGGGAGAAGTAGAACAACAGGAGTCAAGCTAATAGAAAACAATGGCCACCTGAACTATAGCTTCCATAAGGCCATGTTAGGTAATTGCAGTTTAATGAGTTTTTAACTTATTTAAAATGTTTTGGTTTTTTTCAGTTCAATAAAACAAAAATATTCTGACTTGGGTTGATGGATCAAGTCAATCATTGGCTCAAATGTGAAGTAAACATTGTGGAGATAAAAAAAATAGTTTAATTTAAAAATTATGTTTTATGTTCTCATGTCTCTGCACTGGCTCCTCCTGCCCATCCCATGCTTTTGGAGGACAAAGAGTTATAATTGCAGAATCTGGCCCATCTACATAAATTCATGATAGTTAGATCAATATTTCAAGTGTGTTTGAGGGGGCTATCCACCCAGCTCTGCTGCCTTCCCACCTGCAAAGGCTAATCTGTGCAAACCACCCAGGGTGAATCTCCTGTTGGCTTGGGAAAGAACATCCCACAGCCCATTTCCAAGACCCCAAGTTGGAATCTGTGCTAGAAGCAGAGGGGGAACATTTTGCCTGGAGTAAAATCAACTGTGGCATAAGTGATAGCAACTTCCATTGATTTCAGAGGGAGCTGATCTGAAGAAGAACTCTGTGTAAGCTCAAAAGCTTGTCTCTCTCACTAACAGAAGTTGGTCCAATAAAGGGCATTACGTCACCCACCTTGTCTCTCTAATATCCTGGCACCAACATTGCATATGCCAAATTAGTGAGTTGCCTTCTGCAACCACTTATCTGTTTTCTGACTAGCTTTCATCCAGTATGGACTTTACATCACCATTTATATGTTTCTATGGGCCAAGTTATGCCCTCACTCACACTAAAGCAACTCCACTTAAGTATTTCCTAGGTGTAACTGAGGGCAGAATTTGGGCCCATGTGTCAGAACTCCTATAGAAAACTCATTAGGGTTGACTTGGCTAACTTGTTTTTGGTTCCAAATCAGATGAATGCTTCAGTGTCAGTCTCCTTAAGTGTGGGAGAAAGGAACCAAAGTGTCTGTACAACACAGTATATTTAAGAATTGTGCTGTACAAAACTCTTGTCAATATTATGTGTGTCAAATTGCCCTTATTTGAAGTTCGCATTACAAGCTGAAGGTGATTGATTTTTTTTTTAAAATAGGATTATTTTTATTAGGGTGTGAAAAGGCATGGATAAAACAGTGCAAAAGGCAATACCAGTTTTCTGAAGGAAAAAAAAAAGGTCAGTATGCTCTCTTTATTTATTTTCTATATGCATTAAATATTTATCATAATACAATCACTGACACAGTTGAGGTAATGGATTTTTCACTCATCAAATGAAGGGTTTCTCTGAGGCAGAATTGCATTGTCTCTCAGCATCTCATAGAAGAATTCCTAACAAATTATCCTCTTTGTAAAGTTATACATTTTAAAACTCGGTATAGTGTAGATCTTAGTGGAGCTAGCAGGGTTATCTGAATTATTAATAATAAATAAGATATGTAACACTTATATTGCCTTTTACAACTGCATTAGCTAATGAACTGAATGTAAGAACCTGGAAAATGGCACTGACAATGAGTGTTTGAGAATCAGAAGCCCTGTAATCCTAACATAACACTTAGGTAACAAGACTTGCTTTCTGCCTGCTTTTCCAGCCAGACCTGGGCATGCCTGCCCTCTCCTAGAAAAGTTTACTTAGAAGCCCACCTAAGCTTCTCCTTTCCATGGCGCTACCAGATGGGTGACGATAGAGAATAAAATGATGTGTGGCAACCACCAAGGATTGTGGGGGAACTTAAGGGTATGGTGTTAAATTGAGATAACCATCAGACAACATTAGGGGAGCTGAAGAGAGCATCTTCCCAGGAATATCAGGGGAAAGAGAGGAGACAGGTACCAAGAGAATTGTGGGGAGGAGAATTACATAGGTGTAACTGAGGAGGAGAGGGCAGTCACCAGGGCTGGCTGCAAAATTGAAAGAAGAGATGAAATAGTAGGAGATCTGGGGTATCATGCTCTTACTGAAGTCCAAGAGAGTTTAACCATTCACTTCAATGGTAACAGAGTTAGATTTAGATCAATGTCAAGAAAATCCCACCTGCCATATTTAACACAACATGCAAAAAATGTTATCTGGCAAATTTAAATGTTTAATTTCAGGTCAGTTCAACATTAATCACTGTGTGCCTGAGCTGCCATGCTGCCTCATGAGAGCTGTAGATTGGCTGATTCTTGCCCTTGTTCCCCTGAAGAGGCCAAGCTCGCTGCCTGACCTATATCTCCTATTTTACACCACAGTATTCCTTCTGGTTGAACGGTCACAATCAGGGCCGGCTCTGGCTTTCTGGCCGCCCCAAGCGAAAAAAAAACAAAAACAAAAAACCTGCAGGGCGGCCGGAGCAAGGGTGCAGGGAGACTCCCTGTGCTGCAAATGTGCAGCGGAGTGCGCGCCCGGTCTAGCGGGGGGGAAAGGGAGGGAGTGGGGGCAGAGAGAGAGGGGGGCGGCCAGGGCTTCAGCGGGGCGCTGCCCCGCGGCCCCTCCCGCCATGCCCCCTGCCGGGAGGGCTCTGCACCGCTCCGGTCGGCGGGGAGGGAAGGATGAGGACTGCCCTACCAGGCTTGCTGCAGGGCGCTCCCGTCTTCCACGCCGCTGCCCCCTACAGGGCGGCCAGAGCGGAACAACAACAACAAAAAGCGGCTGTGCCGCCCTAGGATTGGGCAGAATGCCGCCTCCTACAAGCTTCTGCCCCAAGCACCAGCTTGCTCGGTTGGTGCCTGGAGCCGGCCCTGGTCACAATGCACCATGGGAGTCATGTGACCATGATATATTATGGGAGATATAGTCCAGATAGGAAACTCAGCCCATAGAGGAGAAAGAGAGCATAAATCTACAGAATGGAAGCATAAGAACTACAATTATGAAACAATGACACCTCATGGGAGCACAGATTAATGGTGAACCAAGTTGAAAGGGAATAGTTCAATTTGAAAATGTTAATTTAAACAAAATGTTTAAACATTTCTGAATTTCACTGTTTCATATCTTTCCATACAAGGAAAAAATCAATATTTTGGCTTTTTTGGCTACTTTATGTTTAAAATGGATTTTGACTCTGTGAATTTCCTGCAGGCTGGAAATTCTGATTATTATTTTTTTTACTAGCTCCATAGTAATGAAATAAAACTTTAGGAAGTTTGACCTCCACACAATGTTTTCTTAAGTTGGACAGGTATTTAAGTGCATATGTATTTATATTTTTCACTCTATAAATCATACAGAATGAATCTGAGTATCTGATGCATAGTGACTAATATAGTTAGATGTTTCATCCGCTGAAGTCTGTTGCTTTGATGATGTACTGTAGGGTCATCACCTTTGCTATCCATTAAGGTTCTTGTTATATTAAATAATACATGAGTATTGGAATTGATACAAAAGAGAGTGCCTTCTTGCTGTTTACATAGTAATTAATAATTTAATAAAAAGCAATAATGTGGGAGGAGACTCAGACTGTAAGCCCTTCAAGGTGGGAAGTGTGTCTTTCCAGTGTTTGCACAGCAACCGGCATACTGATGTTCAATTCTTGTTTTTCCAATAAAGTGATCCTGAATTAGATACTACTTGAAGGTAGGAAAATATGGAAGGTGGGAAATGTTGTTTGTCTCTTGGAGCAGAGGAGAATCCCAGTGATTAAATAGCTTGTTATCCCTCTTCCCGTCTAGCATCCACAGCCACATGAGGCAGTGTGATGGACCCGCCATCAACACACTGTCTAGTCTGTCTCGCTTCCTTGTGCATGAATACAGAAGAAGGGGAGAAAAAAAAACAAAAAGTGTTTATCAGAATAATCCGGGATCTTTACAAAGGTATGGATTTGGTTCTACAAATAGATGAAGGATCATGGATTTTTTTTCCTGATTCATTTAGTCTACTTTAATGCTTACTCATGGCTTGTCGTTGACTTTGTCTGTGCTTCAACCCTAACCTCATGCTCCCACTAGAACATCTGAAATATACTTTATATAGTATTAGAATCCAGACACTTAGGGAGCTTTTGTATCTAAAAGGTCGATGGACATTGGGGGCACATAAATAACTGTTTAATGAAATACAGAGATTTGTAGATAGCAATCAAATATATGTTTGAATGTGCATTTATGTATAAAATGGTGTTTTTTAAATTGTTATGACTTCCAGATGTGTAGCTAGATGACTGCTATTATCTGTTTACTAGTTTCATCAATGAGGTGTCACACAGAAACTCACTGTGGGAATTCTTAACAATATCTTTAAAGGATTCTATGAGTCTCAGACTCTTATTTTCTGCTCCATGGTGTGTGGATGAGAACTACAATAACAATAATATGAAGGTAATTACCATCTCTAAATTATTTCAGTTGAGCTTCCTCAGTAACTTTATATTTCAATTTCTCAAAAGGCACAGCAGAATCTGTTCTGGAAAAAAATATCTTAAGAAATTGGAAGCTGACATCAATCAGCTAGAGTTGTAAACAGTTCAGGCATGCAACAACTGTGTGTGCAAAATGTGCATTCAATTGCTATGACTGGGCACAAAAAGAAAGTAGTTATGTGAAAATGACCATAATTATCCATTTGGTCCTGTTTTCACATACCCACAATTGTGTTAAATGCATGTACACACATGGGTGCGGGAACTCTAGGATGTTGGGGGTACTGTCGCATCCCCTGGCTTGAAGTAGTAAAAACAACCCAAATACATGGTTTCTGCCTTCAGCACTCTCCCCCCTCCACGCCTGCCACTATAAAAATTGTTCTAGTACCATTGTATACACATCTCTGTAAACAATTGTCCATCAAACTTGTTAAGAAATCTGGTCCAGAGACTACAAATTCTTACTAAAAATATTACTATTTACAGATACAAAGCATACGTAGCAAAATACCTTTCCTTCAAATTCTTTTCTAGTGTAACTCCACTGAAGGCAATGAAGTTACACCATCATAAAATTTGGTCCTTCATAGTTACAAATGTATTCACAGAACATTCACAAATTATGGGCCCAATCCTGAGATGCAATGAGGATGTGGTTCTCCCGTTAGAAAAATATGTCTTATGCACAAGGTAGTTTCTGTGGCAGAACAAACATCATTTGACAAATAGATTTTCTTTTATACTTTTTATTGATGCCATTGCTAAAACATCTGGATGCCATAAATTAATCAATCTGCTTAAAAATCAACAGAACATAAGAGACCATACATAATGTGTGTTACAACTTCTATATAGATAGTTTGCTTATTTTTCATTCTATAAAATAATTTATGATTATATGTCATCTATACAAGCAGCCATTTATAGTCCACAGACCACAGAATGCAGGTAGAGTCCAGATGATCTTCTGCCCCAGTTTATATTTAGGTGGATTTTTTATTTGAACTAAAAGGTAATTTTTAAGATATACTTTGACACTTAAAATTGGTTGTTAAATTATTGTGGCATATCCTCATAAACACAGGCAGGAAAGTTCAGGACAGTCAGTCATTTAGACACTCCCAGGTGGGAACCCTGATCTCAACACCTATACTTAATGTGTATATAGTACAGTCACTTAGCTGCTTATGCTCTTCCCAATCTGTTAGGATGGCATTGTGTCCACTGAAAACTTACTAGAGCCTTTCCCCTAGTGCATGATTGCCAAGCAATTTTTTTTTTTAATGAGCAGCTTGCATGATGCTTCAAGTTCCATCTTTGTACAGGATTCCTATATCCGTGCAAGCACTTAAGCAGTAGCATCACATGCATCCTTAAACTTAATCACACCTATTGACTCTCCTGTGCCACAAAAAGAAAATCTCCATAGTTCAGGAAAGAAAGACATATGGGTCATTAACTACCAAAGTCCTCCTCCAGGTAATAAATTTAATAAATTGTGAATGATAAACCTAGTCATTCGATTTGCTGGTGACTCATTCCCCTGTGTTCATTCAGCAAACTTGGTTCTTCTCTTTCTTTTTAATAAGATATCTTTCAAGGTTTGGGTAAAATATGTACTGTCTGATTAAGGGATTGATCCAAAGCTTACTGAAATCAATTGTCTTTCATCAGCTTTCGTGGACTTTGATATCATGCCTTTACAAAGTATGATTTAGTAGACTTTCTGTAAATGGTTTATCCTAAAGCTAAGTTGTTACACACTGGAGAAAATATTTAGACACAAATCTTGAATTCATAATCTACAAAAATTAAGAATATAAAATAAGTAGATCTGGGGGAATTATTCCGAATTATAACAAAAGGTCAAAATTTTGATTTTTTCTTTGAAATACACATTTTGAAAATAACTGATTTGTGTGTTTGTTTTTGATGAGGTAGAGACTTTTTGTTCTAAGAATGTTTAAACATAGTATATTAAATGTAAAATATATTTTAAAATGTTTAAACAGGGTATATTACATGTAAAATATATTTTAATATCATGTAAAAGTTGGAACAAAATTAAGGAAAATGATAGTCAAAATTAAATGGTTTTACTTTATTGAAATGCAACATTCGTATGTTCTTGAAAAGAAATGAGAAAATAAAAATGATTATTTTGATATTTCCCATGGAAAATGTTGAAATAAACATATTTCTCTGAAACATTTCAATTTTGACAAAACTGCATTTTCTGACAGCAAACTATTCAGTTAAAAAAAAATTCAAGCTGCTTTAAAAATACGTAGCTGCAGCCTAATTTAATTGTTGCTAAAAGAGTAACTGGGTTGAGGAAAGAGAAGGAGATGCTATGTGACAAAGGGTATGTCTACCCAGCAAAAACTGACACAGACTAGCCTACAGAAACTAAGTTGAATCTAGCTAATGCGGGTAACAATAGCCATGAAAACAGCACAGATAGTACAAACCTGGAATGGATCCTAGACCCTTACATATACTTGACTCATTAGCTTGCTCTGAGGTCTTCTTTGCATTATCTTCACTACTGTCATTACCTACATTGGCTAGATTCAAACTAGTTTAGGTAGGCTAGCTCATGCACAGATTCTGCTGTATAGATATACACAAAGATGGACAAATTCTCTGCCTGCATCCCATTTAAGGTTCAATAATTCATCACTTAAAGTAAATGACAAAATTCCCATTGACCTCAATGGTATCAAATCAGACCTTGGGAGCAGCAGAGCAGTGTTAAGTGAAAAAGTCAAAACATTGCTATCTAATGTTCTAGTGTTGATGATGATGAGTTCAAGGAAAGTGTGAGTATCAAAGGTATGTATAAGAAGATATCAGGGCTTCTGGGAATGTTCTTTCAGTTGGGTGATACATTAATATTTTCATTATATAATATACTCATTTCTACTAAAATGTAGTTGGGCTCATTAAGACAAAAAAGGTTTTTTTGTTCCTTGTAAAAAGCAACAAATTTTTACTTAGCTTCACCTCCAATTTCTAAGTAATGTTATGTGAGTGCAGATCATATCTTTAATCAGTACCTGTGGATGAGTAGAGTTCATTTTTGATACATAGAAAAATATGCTAATATACTTGGATAAACAATTTTAATAACAATGAACAAGTAATAAAAATACAGTACAGAAATAACATAACTCAGAGTGATTGTAACAACATTAAACCACTATATAACAGAATTATTTAGTTCTTGTTCATTTTTTTAACATTGTGAAGAAATAGGTATAAATTTGCCTGGTACTGTTTCACAAACCAAATAGTAAAATTAGAGTCAGAAATAATTACTGTACTACTAAGGAACACTAATTCAAAGAATTAAAGGTCAATTTTTATTTCCATTATTAAATGGATTCAGCATTAACTATCTGGTTGTTCTAAAGCCATCTTGAAACATGACATATAAAATTATGTATTCATGCCTGCTACTGATGCTGTATGTTTGCTGTTAGTGTGTCTTTGTATGAGCAATGGTTGCGTCTAATACACTGAGAACAGAATAACACTGTAATAGTAAAGGAGGAGTTGTTTGGTAGAGGAAATACTTTATTATATCACAATATAGTAAACATAAAGGCATAATTCTATACTCCTGCATACCAGAATTAAAATGTTTTGACAAGTGGCCTGCTCCTGCAAGCTCTCACTCATGTTAGCAGGCCTAAAAGCCAGCGAAACTATTTGCATAAGTAAGGGTTTGCCGTATCAGTCCATTAGTAGTTTAGCATCTTCAGTAAGAGTGAAAATGAAAATGAAAAGATTCACTACTTTGTAAATTGCAGAGGAGTTAGTTGGTATACAAAAAAGAGGAATGCTACTTTAATAGGACAATTAATGAAAGCATAATCATTTCAGCTAGGATTTAAAAAAAAAAAAAACCTAGAATAGTTAGGTGCTAACTCCCATTGATTTCAATGGGAGCTAAGAGCTTAAATAACTTTGAACATAGAGCCCTTGTAGGACTGGAAGGGACCTCAAAAGGGCATCTAGTGTAGTCCCCTGCACTCATGGCATGACTAAGTATTATCTGACAGGTGTTTGCTCTTACAAATCTCCCATGGTGGAGATTCTACAAGCTCCCTGGGAAATTTATTCCAGTGCTTAACCACCCTGTCAGTTAGGAAGTTTTCCCTAATAACCAACCTAATCTACACTTTCTGCAATTTAAATCCATTGCTACTTGTCCTATCCTCAGAGGTTAAGGAGAAGATTTTTTTTCTTCCTCCTCCTTGTAAAAACCTTTTATGTACTTGAAAACTGTTATCATGTCATGTCTAAATCGTCTCTTCTCCAGACTAAACAAACCCAGTTCTCTCAATCTTCCCTCATAGGTAATGTTTTCTAGATCTTTAATCATTTTCATTGCTCTTCTCTATACTTTATTTATTATCTTATCACCTTGAGTAGACCCAGTTGGAACAATTTTGTTCAAACTATTTTCCATCAGAAAATTCTGTTTCAAGAAAAATAATAAAATCACAAAACCCTAAAATACCTCACAAAGTGCAATTGAAACTAGCATAGAGGCAGGGTGTCATTATTTGATAAGGAAAAGTTTGTTTAAGAAAGTGAGTAGCTAGCAGGAAATGTATTCTTGTGCTCAGTTAGTAATAGATAGCTAAACTTTCCTAGATCAAGTTAATACAATGGTGGCTTCGCAGAACACACAACCTAGTTCAGAACAGTTCTCAGCAGGTCAACTTGTCTGTCACTAGAATGTGATGAGGATAGCACAAAATGCAGTATCTATTTCTTGCTCTCTCACTTGTGACTTTGCACTTTCTGAACAGACACTGCTAATAAATTAAAGGTGCTTACAAAGCACCACTGAGCAATTAGTTTAAAATATGTATTTAAATTAGGAACATGTACATGTTTCAAAGGGAATGCTTTCAATCCAGTGTTAGCATAGCTGTCTTAAATGTTCTGAATGGAAATTACCCTCATACAAGGTTCAGATGATAAGCTAGTTAAGAGGTTGACTGCACCACAATTAAAGGGGGGCAGAATTTGTCTGGGCTTACCTAAAGAAGGGCAGCTCTGCTTTGTGGTTGGGAGGGAGGGGGTGGAGAGGAAGAAGGCAGAAACTGCTGTAAAAGGTGCTCTGTGGTCAACTTTGCAGGAATGACTCACCCCCTCCCCAGGAATGTGCATAAAGGTACAAAACCTGCGTGGGGTAAATTTCTATGTCCAAGCAGGGAGAAAGCCAGCATGTCTTCAGGGAAGCACAATCAGGATTGTTTAAGTAGCATGGATCCAGGAACAGGGAGAAGGGTGAGCTCGGGAAAAAAGGGCTGTTTCCTCCCGGCCCCGGGAGAGGCAGGGCAGAGAGGAAAAAAAATGCAAGTAGAACGCATGGGGAAAGTTAACAAGATAAGCTCAAAAAGAACAGGAGTACTTGTGGCACCTTAGAGACTAACAAATTTATTAGAGCATAAGCTTTCGTGGGCTACAGCCCACTTCTTCGGATGCATAGAATGGAACATATATTGAGGATATATATATACACACATACAGAGAGCATGAACAGGTGGGAGTTGTCTTACCAACTCTGAGAGGCCAATTAATTAAGTGAAAAAAAACTTTTGAAGTGATAATCAAGATAGCCAAGTACAGACAGTTGAATAGATATGTGGACAGAGTTGGCATCGGGCTTTGTTACAAGGATAGGTTCCTGGGTCAGTGTTTTTGTTCAGTGATGTGTGGTTGCTGGTGAGTATTTGCTTTAGGTTGGGGGGTTGTCTGTAAGCAAGGACAGGTCTGTCTCCCAAGATCTGTGAGAGTGAGGGATCATCTTTCAGGATAGGTTGTAGATCTTTGATGATGCGCTGGAGAGGTTTTAGTTGGGGGCTGAAGGTGACAGCTAGTGTTGTTCTGTTATTTTCTTTGTTGGGCCTGTCTTGTAGGACTTCTGGGTACTCGTCTGGCTCTGTCAATCTGTTTTTTCACTTCAGCAGGTGGGTATTGTAGTTTTAAGAATGCTTGATAGAGATCTTGTAGGTGCTTGTCTCTGTCTGAGGGACTGGAGCAAATGCGGTTATATCTTAGAGCTTGGCTGTAGACAATGGATCATGTGGTGTGTCCTGGATGGAAGCTGGAGGCATGTAGGTAAGTGTAGCGGTCAGTAGGTTTCCGGTATAGGGTGGTATTTACGTGACCATCGCTTATTAGCACAGTAGTGTCCAGGAAATGGACTGCTTGTGTGGATTGATCTAGGCTGAGGTTGATGGTGGGATGGAAATTATTGAAATCATGGTGGAATTCCTCAAGGGCTTCTTTTCCATGGGTCCAGATGATGAAGATGTCATCAATGTAGCGCAAGTAGAGTAGGGGCATTAGGGGACGAGAGCTAAGGAAGCGTTGTTTTAAGTCAGCCATAAAAATGTTGGCATACTGTGGGGCCATGCGGGTACCCATAGCAGTGCCGCTGACTTGAAGGTATATATTGTCCCCAAATGTGAAATAGTTGTG
This sequence comes from Terrapene triunguis, assembly GCF_002925995.2. Classification (NCBI taxonomy): domain Eukaryota; kingdom Metazoa; phylum Chordata; order Testudines; family Emydidae; genus Terrapene; species Terrapene triunguis. The sequence continues at coordinate 11,866,264 of NW_020664369.1, forward strand.
GGTGAGGACAAAGTCACAAAGTTCAGCCACCAGGTTAGCTGTGACATTATCGGGGATACTGTTCCTGATAGCTTGTAGTCCATCTTTGTGTGGAATATTGGTGTAGAGGGCTTCTACGTCCATAGTGGCCAGGATGGTGTTTTCTGGAAGATCACCAATGGATTGTAGTTTCCTCAGGAAGTCAGTGGTGTCTCGAAGATAGCTGGGAGTGCTGGTAGCGAAGGGCGTGAGAAGAGAGTCCACATAACCAGACAAGCCTGATGTTAGGGTGCCAATGCCTGAGATGATGGGGCATCCAGGATTTCCAGGTTTATGGATCTTGGGTAGCAAATAGAATACCCCTGGTCGGGGTTCTAGGCATGTGTCCGTACACATATCTATTCAAGTGACATCATCATAGGACCTAATCACATCAGCCATACCATCAGGGGCTCATTCACCTGCACATCTACCAATGTGATATATGCCATCATGTGCCAGCAATGCCCCTCTGCCATGTACATTGGCCAAATCGGACAGTCTCTACGCAAAAGAATTAATGGACACAAATCTGACATCAGGAATCATAATACTCAAAAACCAGTGGGAGAACACTTTAACCTGTCTGGTCATTCAATGACAGACCTGCGGGTGGCTATCTTACAACAGAAAAACTTCAAAAACAGACTCCAAGGAGAGACTGCTGAGCTGGAATTGATATGCAAACTAGATACAATCAATTTAGGATTAAATAAGGACTGGGAATGGCTGAGCCATTACAAACATTGAATCTATCTCCCCTTGTAAGTATTCTCACACTTCTTATCAAACTGTCTGTACTGGGCTAGCTTGATTATCACTTCAAAAGTTTTTTTTCCACTTACTTAATTGGCCTCTCAGAGTTGGTAAGACAACTCCCACCCGTTCATGCTCTCTGTATGTGTGTATATATATATCCTCAATATATGTTCCATTCTATGCATCCGAAGAAGTGGGCTGTAGCCCACGAAAGCTTATGCTCTAATAAATGTGTTAGTCTCTAAGGTGCCACAAGTACTCCTGTTCTTTTTGCGGATACAGACTAACACGGCTGCTACTCTGAAAGATAAGCTCAGTGTCTCCTTCAGTCAGGGGACAGCCTGGCTTCAGGCTCTCAGCATCGGAAACAATCAACGTGTATTGGAAGCGGGAGGGAGCAAGGCAAAAGAGTCAGTGTCTGAAACAATCAACATGCTTTGGTGGGGGGGACAGAGCAAGGCTAGGAAATTTAACTGTTACATGCACTTGCAGCATGGTTGGTACATGAATCAGGCAAGAATTCTTTCTGGCTGTGTGCAGGTTGCTGCTCAGATGTCGGTAGGCAGGCTGGAAGCTGCAATGGGGGGGGAATTGGCAAGGATGCTAGTCAGAGTCTCAAACAATCAACACGCATTGGGAGGGGGGAGGCAAGAAAAAATTAACTGTTTCATGTGCCAGCCACGCTGCAAGTGCATGTATCAGGCTGCAATTCTTTCTGTTTGTGTGCTGGTTGCTGCTCAGGTGCCTATACCTTTGCTGGCAAGGGGACAGGTGCAGGCTACAGCGCAGGACAGCCCCAAGGGAGCCCATGGACTGGAAGGGGACCCAAAACAGACAGTATTGCAGCAGGGGCAAGGGGGCTCACAAGTATGGGGGCTGCTACTGCCCAGGGTGGTGTGTTTAATAACCCAAGCCATAACCCAGGGCAGCCTCAAGGACTAAGGGAGGCAAATGACCAAAGGAAAGCGTCCACGCATTCAGGTGGGCAGGGTGTGTGGATTAATGGGGTAGTCAGCGAAGCTGTGCAGGAAATGGTCAGTGACGTTGTTTCTGAGGTTTTCTCCACAGCAGTACAGCGCTTCAGAGGGCACAAGGTCACCTAGAACCAGGATGTTCTCTTCCACCGAACACAGGGGATGGCAGTAATGCTGATCCCGGGGGTGAGTATAATCTAAACCACACAGAGGTTGGGGGAATGGGTGGCTGAGGTGGTATCTGGCTTTCCAGCCCGGCAAGGGGGCCACAGACAGGTGCAGGGACCGTGCTCAACCAGTCACTCAGTGAGTTCACCTAAGGGGAACAGGAGTCAGCCTATTGGGGTATTAAATACTCTGGGCCCAGGAGTGGAATGTCCAGAAGCCTGGGCAGACCCACCAAGGAGTTGCACCTTCAGTGGGGGCACTGATGGTATTACACAGCTGCTGCAAGCTAATATGCATTTACTACAGCAGTTTCAGGGAGCTAGATGTGAGGGGTCTGCACATGGTGACAGGGTAGGCCCATCATGGGTAGCAGGACAGGGAAGGGAACATGGGAACTCATCAGCCGTCAGGGCATGTAACCACATGGGACAGAGTAGACACTCCCAGGAGGCCTATGGGGGAGCAGGACTCTGCGGAACTCACTCCATGCAGTCCTCAATACAGTAAGCTGGGGTGGCTTACCCGATGGGAGTTCACCTACTCAGTACAACTAAATATAAAATCCTCAGAGGCGAATTCATGGATATAATATCCCTTTGGCACAGACAGTAAACATGGGCAAGGCAAGCAAAAGAGCGAACTGCCCAAGAGGCCAAGGGTGCCTAGAACATGGGAAAAATTGGGAGGCTGCCCTCATCATCTATGCAGGTGTTATAGTACAGCCCTGCCTTTGTTAAGTATACGGATATAATTAGGCGGGCACACAATATGTTTGGAGGCATGTCATAAGCAGTTTTGATTAAGGGCAGCAACATAAACTGGAATAAGGTGGCATCACACACTATGGTTGAAGGGCATAAAACAAGTGCCCCAGGGGTTTGTTCATACCGCAAAAAGCTCGAAAGGGGCCCCGGGCACGTAATAGTATTTGCTGGGCATTTAATAATGATGGTTGTTTTCGCAACCCCTGTAGATTCAGGCATGTTTGCAAGACGACAACCGCCGGCAATTTTAGTTCAACAAGGCTATGCCCATAGGCTGTTCAGTATCCTGTGCAGCTTTTCAGAAATTCAGTACAATGCTGCACTGGGCAGTGGTGCAGTCAACGGGACTAAACCAAATAGTCCATTATTTGCATAATTTATGTTTGCAGGACGATCTGGGTCAAATGAGTGTTTTCACCTGTTGAACACATTTCAGTCCCTGGCTAAATAGTTGGGGGAACCCCTAGCGAAGGACAAAACAGAAGGCCCTTCCACTACATTAACTTACCTGGGCATTGAGATGAACTTTGTTTGCAGGTTTGTTGCCCCGGGGTGGGCGTTTTGTGCCCGGCTGGCAGCGGCAACAGCTGGCATAGCCAGACCACACAATTACATACGAGTTACTACAGTCATGTAGGAAGACTTGTGGGTGTGGGAAAGTTTTCTAAGTCAATGTAATGGGGTATCATTGTGGAGGTACAAATGGTTATTAATTTGGGGATCAGAGCTGGCTAATATAAGGATGTGCCTCTGGTGTGACAACATGGCAGTGGTACAGGTTATCAATCACCAAACTTCCAGATCGCACAGGGTTGTGAAGTTGGTAAGGGCATTTGTTCTCCAGTGCTTAACCTTCAACATCTGTTTTTTTTTCCAAGAATGTGCTGGGCATGGATAATGGCATAGCAGACACCGTGACTCATTTCCAGTTGGCCAAATTACATAAGCCGCGGGCTCTCTGGAACCTCGGTATGTCATGTGGTTGGCGGAATGCAGATTTTTGGCTCCAGCTTACAATTTGTTTATTTTGTTTTCTTTTAAGGAGTCTTGTCAATTCAAGGATCCAGAGAATGGGTCGCTTATGAGGCCCTCCGTTAAGGGTGGTTGTTGCAGTACCAGGTCAAGGACAATGCAGCTGCTGGTGCCCCTTGACGATCACACATGGGACAATGGGTTCTTTCTCCCCAGTAGGGCTGCTAGCCAAGAGGTTGGGGGGAGGCAGCCAAAGAAATGACTGGCGCCTCCTTGTGGCGGATGTTCAGTTCAGGTACTCCATAGGGAGGGCAGCCAGTGACCAGATAAATGGCCTGATAAAGGATGTAAAAGGAAGTACTGGATAAAGGAACAGGGGGTGGGGGTTCGGGGACTCCTATGATTGGTACGGCAGGGAGCCAACCCCCTCACCCCCCCACACACATAACCCGTTTTCATAGCCCTCCTTAACCCTCTTACGAGGCTGGTGGATGGTAAGGTCCAAGCCATGGGTTGGCTGGGGGACCTGGATGGAAACAAAGGGGGGGCTGGTGGAAGCCCCGGAAAATTGATTTGAATAAGCATGGATTAAACAAAGGGGCTGGTGGAAGTCCTGGAGAATTGATTTGAATAAGCATGGATTTTCCTGCACTGTACACTTTATCTGCCGGGTAGTCCCAGACATCTATATAATAAAGTTGCGGCCTGATTTAAACCATAACAAGTCTCCTGTCCTTCTTGCGGTGTACCCAGACAATGGCTGCACCACAACTAAATGGGGGCAAACTCGAAAGAGGGCAGCTCTGCTTTGTGGTTGGGGGTAGGGGTGGAGAGGAAGAAGGCAGAAACTGCTGTAAAAGGTGCTCGGTGGTCAGCTTTGCGCTGTTACTCCCCCCCTCCCCTCCCAGGAATGTGCATAAAGGTATGAAACCTGGGTGGGGCAAGTGTCTATGTCCAAGCAACGAGGAAGTCAGCACCCCACCCTCCCTCCCCTAGTGGAGGCAAATGGCAGGCTGGGTTAGGACCTGCTGGGGGCATTACTCTAGATGCCCCTTTTAAAGGGGGGCTGGGAAGGAATTTTTCCCGCAGCACCAAAATTGGCTTTGGTGGAGTGTGGTTTTTTTGCCTTCCCCACAGTGGGTGTATGGGAGGACCTTTTCTGGTGAATAGAAAAGATGGTAGGCCATATGTCGCAACTTATTTTGTGAGGTTGTGTGGATGTTCAGTGCAGGTACTCCATAGGGAGGGCATCCAGTGACCAGATAAATGGCCTGGTAAAGGATGTAAAAGGAGGTACTGGATAAAGGAACAGAATGGGGGTGGGGGTTCGGGGACACCTATGATTGGTACCGCAGGGAGCCGACCTCCCTACCCCATTCTCATAGCCCTCCTTAACTCTCTTACAAGGCTGGTTGATGGTAAGGTCCAAGCCATGGGTTGGCTGGGGGACCTGGATGGAAACAAAGGGGGGCTGGTGGAAGCCCTGAAAATTGATTTGAATAAACATGGATTAAACAAAGGGGGGACTAGTGGAAGCCCCAGAGAATTTATTTGAATAAGCATGGATTTGCCTGCACTGTACACTGTATCTGCCGGGTAGTCCCAGACATCTATATAATAAAGTTTATATAGATTAAAACCCATAACAAGTCTCCTGTCCTTCTTGCGGTATACCCAGACAATTAAATATTCTGGCCAAGTACTAGAGTTCACTTAACCAATCAAGAACATCACCCGTCTGGTGCCTGAATATAGTATGAATGCTGCATTACAGTAGCCAAGTTTCAATTTTGGCCAACCCACTCCTCAATAGGCTACTTCCCAATGGCCTGATTCTGTCCTTCTTAAGCAGGCAAAATAACCACTGATTTTCAAACAGGAAAAGTTTCAAAGCTTAGATACTGTGCTGATGCTGGAAGTGCTTTACTTATGTCAATTAATACATTGTTGTATGCAGTGTTGTTTTAGCCATGTTGGTCCCAGGATATTAGAGACATGAGGTGGATGAGGTAATACCTTTTATTGGACCAACCTCTGGAGGTGAGAGCTCTGTGTGGCTCAAAAGCTTGTCTGTCGCCGCTACAGAAATTGGTCCACTAAAAGTATATTACCTCACCCACCTTATCTCTCTAATAAATATATTGTCCTATTTGACGCATAAGCAAACAAACAGGCCTTATGCCAGATACAGGCACAATCTATGGCTCACTTTCACCTTTCTGGTGGCTCAGGGGGACCTTAATGCTGCCTTAAGTGCCTCTGCCAACGTCTGTTGAAGTCAATGGGAAAAGTATATAGATTTCAATAGTCTTTGGATCAGTACTTAGTAGGAAACTGAGGATTCTCCTCTTATGCCAATGATTTACTGGCTCTCCTTACCAATGTAAAAATACTCTGTTAGTGCTGGCCCCGGTTGGCCCCAGGGTTGGGTGTGGTTGGGAAATTGGGATAAAGTCAAACATAGCTTTTGTACATCAGAGTACTGAGTCCCAGTTTGTCACTCCACATTCTATGGAAGTAACCACATAACACACATACACCTGTCCCACCCTCTATACATCAGAAGTTTGTACTGTGTTTTGTAATGGGACACAGAAGGTACGGTGCTGGAGAAAAGAAGATGTGGACATGGATGAGTGTGTGACCATACTCCCAGTCTAGAAGCCATATCTCTGGTACTTAGTTAATGTTTTATTTTGCAACTAATTGTTCCTCCCCCTCCCCCCCTTCAATAACTACAGACAGGTATCTGAGGAAGCTGGTGATGAATAGGAGGGAGAGTATGGCTGACAGACACACAAGCATCTGCACACTGCAAGATATGGCCCATAGGGGATATAATAGTTGTTCCAGAATTTGTGGACAACAGCTTTTCCATGTGAGCCAAAAGGACCCGCTTTCTGGCTAATCCAGCTGGACTCGTACTAAATTTCTCTTCTGCAATTTGCTCTTTACATACATTAAAATTTCCAAATATCTAACCCAATGTGCAGGTTTTATACTTAGGAAAGCAAATATGGTCAGTCAATAATCAACATAAAATATTTCCTATATTCAATGCAAAAAATACTTTGAAGTAGCATTGTGGTTGCACATTTGGACAACCACATTTCTTGAAATCTGGAATATTAAAATAGAACATACCATTTTAATATTGTGTGTTTACGTAATACATGTGCATCCACATGGGACCTACAGTTGGGTACAACAAAGTAGTCAAAGGCAGATATACTGGCCACTGGATTAGCAGTTTTCTGTTCCCTGACTGACCAGAGCAGGGGCTGCTCCAGGCTAATGAGAACACCTGACTCCAATTAACCTGCAATGAGTCAAGTGAGGCCATTAAGGTCATGTGAACACCTGACTCTAATTAAGGCTCTTTTTGATACTATAAAAGGGCTCACTCCAGTAAGGCTGAAGAGAGCCAGGGAGACAGAGGAGAGGAAGTGTGGCTGGAGGGCTGGTTAATGAAGTCACTCTCAAGCCATTGGTAAGGGAGCCCTAAGGTAAGGGTGAAGAAGAGAGAAGCAGGAGAGCTGTGGGGAAGTGGCCCAGGGAAATGTAGCAACTCTGGTAGTGAAAGGTCGGCTGCCAACAGCTGCTGCCATTAGGGTTCCTGGGCTGGAACTCAGAGTAGAGGGCAGTCCCGGGTTCCCCCCAACCAGCCATTACAGAAACATCTCCTGGGAGGGGAAGTCAGGCCCCTGTCAGGACAGGAGGCTAAACTGTCCTGAAATAAGCCCCTAGGGACAACAGAGACTATGGGAGTTCTTTCACCAACCTCCTTGCTGGCTTATGATGAAAAGGGCTCAGTAGACTAGCCCTAGAGAGAGAAGGGCTACGTGGAGCATCGCAGTGAGCCACTGAGGCTAGCATATACCACCTAGAAGCGCGGGACCCACAGGGACAAGGTCAGAGCTCTGCCACAGTGTATAAACACATTATATCTTACTAATGTGCAGAGCATAACACAGTTGTGTACAGCAGGGATTGGCAACGTTCGGCACACAGCCCGTCAGGGAAATCCGCTGGCGGGCCAGGACGGTTTGTTTACCTGCAGCATCCATAGGTTCAGCCAATCGCAGCTCCCACTGGCCGCGGTTTGCTATTCCAGGCGAATGGGGGCTGCGGGAAGCGGCGGCCAGCACATCTCTTGGCCCGTGCCGCTTCCCGCAGCCCCAATTGGGAAAGAAAGGGAAGAAATAAGAGCTGTTGCCATATAGGCCTAGAACTCCCAGAATCCCTCACAGGTTATGTCGAGAGCTAAAAGTTTTCATGACTTTAAGCATATTAAACTTATGTAGAATATGATGTGGCATGACCAATTTTCAAAACCTATTTCAACAGCTACCTAAGTTACCCTTAACTGCATATGTAATAGCAAAATAGCAAATAAGTGTGATTGGTTCTGCAATTTGAGTAAGAAGCTATGAAATCGTAACCAAAGCCACAAGAAAGGAATAAATAGGTAGACACAAATGTAACTGGAGAAACTGCATTAAATAACTGAAGCTTTGCATAGTTATGCTAAGAGAACAATGGAAAATTGCTCGCAGATGAGCTTTGTATTGTATAAGGAAAAAATGTAATCCTATCACCTCTACCAGTTGTATTGACCACAAGGTAACATTAACACATGTCTGGAAAATGTGCCACCAACCACAACATGTGATGGGTGAGTGAAATATTCTAAACAAACAGGGTATAAAACTCAGCTTTGAGAGAGATAAAAATTGGAACCCAGTGAAGCTGCAACCTGTCTCCCTAAATTGTGTAAACTATATTAACACTTGCTGTATAGTGCTAGTTAATCTTTTGAAGTATAAACTTTAATTCATATCTTGATTAAACTTGGTTATCTGATTTCTTCTTGATCAATAATGTAGAGTGAATTTTCTTACAGAGAAGTTTTAAATTCCATCACTAAAGACACCAGTTGACCAACTGGCACTTTATAAATATTATTAACTACATATATGATGAAGTAACAGATTCAAGTTGGCCAAAGGGCAAGTTTTGTCTTTTAGCACTACTGGGTGAAGGTTCTATTGCAGCTTTTAAGCCACAGCCTAAAATAAGAGAGAATGCCAAGCTACATCCGAGGAGTAGTCTTTGGTCATGCAAGTAGTTTCACTGAAGTCAATGGCAAAACATATGTGGTCATCAGCTGAAGCCAATGAGGATCCTTTTAAGGAATCTTTTGAGGAATTGTTTCTCTTAAAAATAAATTGCATTTAAGCAGGGGCTGATTATGCCCTTATTAAAGTCAACAACAAACTCCTGTTAATTTCAATAGAAGTTGAACTGAAACTCCAGGAGTTGAACTGGATTTCTCTCTTTTTCCACTGAGTTGCTGATTCTCGTTGTTACATCAGCTTTCCACTAATGTAACCAGCATAACACTGATGTAAAAATGTGAAGAATAAGGCCCTCTAGAGCTTATCACTTCTTAAAAGATTTTTCCATCTAAAGATTAATTCAAGAATATATCTCAAGATAACATTTCCTAGGCCTATTATTTATGATTTGCTAGCAATGATTTTGAAGTCTTCTGCAGCTGTCATTCGTGCTGGTGTCACTTAACATTCTCTCAATAAGTAGGTCTATCACTGTTGATGCAGCTATAAAATGTAACCTCAGAAACATTTTTAAAGTCCTTTTACAATTTATGATTGCACTGGCTTTGTGCAAATAAGGCAGATCCATCTTTAAGACAAAATCCTCCTTTGAAATGTACCATTTTGAAAGTAAAAAAATAAAAAAAAATAGATTTCTTATAAAGAAATATGTCTTTAAATTACTTCTGTTCTTTCTCTTGCACTATAATTACCAAAGGAGTGCCATGAAAAGAGCTAAAGGCTATAATTAATATTGTTCTCTTTTTCTTGGATGAAACATTTAAATACACTATATTATTTCATTGATCTCCCTGCAGACAAAGTAATAACAATGCTTCTTTTTTTAATAGAAACAAGTGTCCTACCCAATTTCCCTTCCTTAAAACATTGAACACAATGTTCTTTTACAGTTCCCAAATGTTCAGAAATACTTGCAGCATTGTAATGAAATAGACAGGAAGAGGGCAGTCATGTTAGCATTTAGTTCCTGCTGCTTATGTTTTTCACCCTTAATGATTAATAATTAATGCCAAATTCTTCTTACATTGGTTTAATGCAGCAAAACTGGTCTGCTGAAGGTTTCAGAGAGATTTCCTCTATAAGGATCTCTAAGGATTCAAAGTCAAATTAACTAATCAGCCAGTTTGCAGAAGTATGTCTCTTTTTGTAAAGCACAGAAAGTAAAACAAAGAAATAATCCACCGAAAAGAGAAATATAGAGTTGTTATAAGGAAATTTAGGGCTCGGTTTCCCAAATTTTATTCATCAGAACATAAGAATGGCCATATTGGGTCAGACCAAAGGTACATCTAGCCCAGTATCCTGTCTTCCGACAGTAGCCAATGCCCGGTGCTTCATAGGGAATGAACAGAACAGGTAATCATCAAGTGATCCATCCTGTCGCCATTCCCAGACAAACAGAGGCTAGGCACACCATCCCTGACTACTTACGTGAGAATGCATCTGTCCTCACTGAGACTATTCATATGAGTAAGAGTTAAAGATTTAGGCCCAAAGTTCTTCATTTAAAAGACATTATTTTCTCTATAGGCGAATTCTCTAGTCCACTTCAGGTCCTCTTGCATAAGGGAGACCAAAAGTGACCAGATTTCACCATCAGTGAATCCTCAGGGAATGTGAGAATCCTGAATGAGAACTGATCTGGTTCCCATAGCAACAATTGGCTCTTCTGTTCCTTCATACTCTTGTGTTCTGATTGCAACTGAGAATCTGGGCCTCTCTTTTTAGTATTTAAGGATATTATTTTAATATTTCCTTATGTACATCGGTTTTGTTTGTAAGCATGTTTTGCACATGTGCTCTGCTTCAAGCTTAGGTCTGCAGTAGCTACAATAGATATATATTTATTTACCATTTTGTAGGATTGGTAAATAAATATATAACAGAACTCCACTGACTACAATAAGACTTATATATGTTTCAGGACTGTAGTCCTGGGCATGATAGACTATCAGTGACCAAATCATTCCTCTTTCTTTATCCAAAATGCCTCAAATCCAAACAAAGGAGAACATTTTAAAACTGTTAAGTTTTATAGAAATCATAGAAATATAGTATTGGAAGGGACTTCTGTACTTTATCTAGCCCAGTCCCCTACACTGGGGCAGGTCTAAGTATTATCTAGGCCAGTGGCTCTCAACTTTTCCAGGGTACTGTACCCCTTTCAGGAGTCTCATTTGTCTTGTGTACCCCCAAGTTACACCTCAGTTAAAAACGAGTTGCTTACAAACTCCGAGATAAAAATACAAAAGTGTCTGTGACACATGGCCAGAAAGGGTAAAGCAGCTTGCCTGCTAATTGACCCAGATTCAACCTTCAGAGACATTATAGAAAAGTATGTAAATGATAATTAGGACCATTCCATGCTAGATAGGCTAGAACTTTGAAATGTAAACTTCTATTGCTAAAGAATTAGAAGAAGATAGTTATTACAATAGTCTATATTAACTTGTATTTTGTTAGAGGTTAACAAAAGCTTCCTGTCTAGGGCTGTATTCTGTTAATTCAGAGATCAAAAGGAAATATTAACATTTAGATGAAATTTAGGTGAAATAATGTCGTTGTCTATGTCTCTTTACAGTTTGTGTTAAACTGTCTATAAACTGCTTAATGGATAATTACCTTGTGTTAATCCATGTAGCTAATTATCGGTGATGTTTAGGAAACAAAGGTTATGTCAAAAAACTATTGTTCATCAAAGGACTCTGTGCTGCCCAGGAACTGTATGAGCTACAAGACTGAGGTCTCCAAATTCATTTGGATCACCTTGGTATTAGACATTGAACTGTAACCTATGGACTAATTCTGAAAGAACTCTATGTATCTCTGAATCCCACCATCTCTGCTATGAAACTGACTTAAGAATTATATCTGTCTGCATGTATAATGATGTTTTAACCAATACTCTCTTTCCTTTTTTAAAATAAATTTTTGTTTATTTAATAAGAATTGGCTGTAAGCGTGTATTTGGGTATGATCTAAAATATTCATTAAACTGGGTGCTAATCTTTGGGATTGGAAGAACATTTTATGTGATGAACAAGATTTTCAATAATCCCCATCATATTTGACTTGGCTATCTGGAAGGAAAACGAAAGAAAGGCTGGGTTGCTTTATGGGAACTGTGTTTTGGCTTCTGTGTAACTAGTAAGGTATTATAGAAGCTATTTTGTTACTAGCTTGGTGGATCTAAGTATTGAAATAACCACCAGTTTGGGGGATTGTCTGCCCCATTCTTTGCAGTTTGCCCAAAATGAGCAACCTCAGAGGGGCCCACTGGGATCCCAGTCACAGTGTCACAGCACACTATTCCTGAAAAATTGCTTACTTTCTCATTTTTACCATATAATTATAAAATAAATCAATTGGAATATAAATGTACTTACATTTCAGTAAAAGCAGCAAAGAGTGCTGTGGCATCTTATAGACTACCAGACGTATTGAAGCATGAGCTTTCGTGGTTGAATACCCACTTTGTCGGTAACACGGATACCCCTCTGATACTTTACATTTCAGTGTATAGCAGTGGTGGGCAACCTGCTGCCCGTAGGCCGTATGTGGCCCATCAGGGTAATCTGTTTGCAGGCCGTGAGCGGCCGCCGCTTCCCACAGTTCCCATTGAACAGGAGCAAGCTCTGGAAAAACCCACACCTGGTTAATCAATAATCAGAAGGAACCTCTTGCTTGAAACTGCTTACTTAACAAGGTTTCTTTAAGGAACATGTCATTCTATTACTAATGTATAAATAAGGGGACTCGTTTGGGGACTCTTTGGGACTGGTCTCTCCCTCTGGATGCATCTTGTGTTCCCTATCGGTAGATGGGCTGTCACTGTGCCACTCGAGAGCCACACTCAGCTTCGGTAATTATCGAGGGTTGGGGGTGTCTTACTAACCTGTTGCAGACGTGTGTAAGTGCTTGAGACTAGTAAAGTTTAGCTTTAAGTGAAAGCACTCTTGTGTTGTCCTGTTTGTGTCCGACATTTATCGGTCGGACGGCCGTGTCTCCCCTGATTTATTTCCTGACATTTCCTCGCACAGAGTAAAAGTTACCAAGAGCTTTGGGTTGAAAGAACCCCAGGTAACAGGCCGTGAGCAGCCGCCACTTCCCACAGTTCCCATTGAACAGGAACAGTGAGCCACGGCCTCTTGCGATCAACATCAGCAAAATGTCTTGCGGCCCGCAATCAGATTATCCTGATAGGCCGCATGCAGCCCGCAGGCCGCAGGTTGACCACCACTGGTTTATAGTATATAGAGCAGTATAAACCAGTCATTGTATGAAATTTTAGTTTATACAGACTTCACTAGTGCTTGTTATGTAGCCTGTTGTAGAACTAGGCAAATATCTAGATGAGTTGCTGCACCTCCTGAAAGACCTCTGTGTATCCTCCCAGGGAGTACATGTACCCCTGGCTGAGAACCACTGATCTAGACCATCCCTGGCAGGTATTTGTCTAACCTGTTCTTAAAGACCTCCAATCACAGAGATTTCACAACCCTTCCAGGGAATTTGTTTCAGTGCTTAACTACCCTTACAGTTAGGAAGTTCTTCCTACTGTCTAACCTAAATCCCCCTTGCTGGAATTTAAGCCTATTACTACTTGTTCTATCCTCAGTGCTGAAGGAGAACAAATTATCACCTTCCTTTTTATAACAACTTCTTAGTACTAGAAGAATATTATCAGACACCCTCCTCCCCAGTCTTGTCTTCTGCAGGTTATACAAACCCAAGTTTAAAAAAAAAAAAAAAACACCCTCTCCTCGTGGTTCATGTTTTCTAGAAATTTAATAATTTTAATTGTTCTCCTTTAGATTTTCTCCAGTTTCTCCACATCTTTCCTAACATATGCCGCCCAGAACTGGACACACAACTCTAGGTGAGGCCTTAGCAGTGCTAAGTAGAGTGAAAGAATTACTACTTGTGTCTTGCTTATAACACTACTGCTAATACATCACAGAATGATGATCACTTTTTTTTGCAACAATATTACACTGGTGACTCATATTTAGTTTGTGCTTCATCAAAACCCTCAGATACTTTTCTGCAATACTTCTTCTTAGGCAATTATTTCACATTTTGTATTTGTGTAGCTGATTATTCCTTGCTACATGCAAATCTTTGCATTTGTCTTTTTGAATTTAGTCCTATTTATTTCAGATCACTTCTTCAGTTTGTCAAGATCATTTTGAATTCTAATCCTCTCCTCCAATGTGCTTGCAACATGCCCAATCTAGGTATCATCTACAAACGTTATAAGGGCACTTTCTATATTACTTTCTAAATAATCTATGAAGATATTGAATAGAACTGGACACATCCCTGTGGTGCCGCACTCAAATTTCCTTCCAGCTTGATTGTGAGCCATTGATAACTACTCTGAGTATGGTTTTCCAGCCAGTAGTGCAACCCAGCTTACAGTAGGTTCATCTGGGCCAGGGATCGGCAAACTTTGGCATGCGGCCCATCAGGGAAATCTGCTGGTGGGCCGGGATGGTTTGTTTACCTGCAGCGTCTGCAGATTCGGCCGATTGCAGCTCCCACTGTCCACGGTTCGCCATTCCAGGCCAATGGGAGCTGCGGGAAGCGGCGTGGGCCGAGGGATGTGTTGGCCGCCATTTCCTGCAGCCACCATTGGCCTGGAACGGCAAACTGTGGCTAGTGGGGCTGCGATCGGCCAAACCTGTGGATGCTGCAGGTAAACAAACCATCCTGGTCCACCAGCAGATCCCTAATCTAGGCTATAGTTCTCTAGTTAGTTTATGAGAAGGTCATATGAGACGGTAACAAAAGTGTTAAAAATGAATTGCTGTCCTGGAAGATAGAAATCCAGTGTTACAAATGAATTATTATGCTCAGAAATAATAGGACTTAGAATTTGATTTCATTATTTTAAGACAAGGTTTTTGTTTTTGTTTTTGTTTTTGTTTTGAAAGCTTAGAGGCAAATATTTCTATTTATTTCATCTTTATTTTACACAAGACTCAGGACCCATGTTTAAATAGTCCAGAACATGTTGATTATGGGTATAAAGGGTTTAAGTGATCCTGTACAGTCCAGTTCACAAAATCAATTTTGCTAGATTGAGTGAACTGAATTACTCATGTCTTCAGATATTTTTCCCTGCTACTGCTAGTAGAATACACAGAAACAAATGGGAAGAATACTGCTTTGAAAAAGACAGAAGAAAAATGTGCCCTGTAGGTTTAACTCTGATCTCAAATAGATAAACATGCATTGCTGAACATCTTGTTAAATCATCTGCTACACTGGCATATACATGGAGAATCTAAGATCAGGACCAAGCCTTAAGTGTTTTATCCCAATTTTCTGATATTTACAGTATCTCAGATACAAAAGTAAAACACTACATAATGTAGACACATGAAACAATCAGGATGTGTGTTTCTTTGCTAGTTTGCTATGTGCTTCAATGTCTCTCCCACTCTCTTTCATTATTACCTTGCAAATGAAAATATCACACACTCATCTTGCACAACCTTAACAAGTTGTGCATGAGTTGCATTTCATTTCTCCCCTCCCCATCCTTAAGGAAATAAAGAATATTTACTGTGTTTTTTCTAATGTTTTATCAATGCCCTTGTAAAGTTACTTAAAATAAAATAAATAAATAATCATTATACAGTGGCTGATATTTTAAAGGAGCAAGCCGTGTGCATGAACAATCTCAAGTATCTTTGAGTAATTTACTATAAATGTTTTCTTAGACAATCATAACAGACTTCATTAAAATTCAATTTATTTTCCACTTAGCTGTTGTACCTTTTTAGATTAATATTCTCAGAGAATTGGCTGAATACTCCTCATTGATATGCTTGGGCACTCTGACCTTGGAATGTTAATCTGAACACAAACATTTATCTCCGCCTTGTCACCATTTTAGCTTGTGTCTTATGATCAAATCCCTTAGATAGTTGGATATCCATCACTTTGCTGCCATTGGCCTAACTTGATTTATTGATGACATCTAGAAGCCATAGTTACTATGAACAGTTTAATGCTTCATAAAATAGAGCAAGAAATTTCATAGTACTCTGATGCTTTGGTAACTACAACTATTCAATATTTTTCAGTGCAATTTATCATACTTTGGGATAAAACTCATATTCATAGTGTTTAGAACAAAGTCTCAAACAAAGATGCCACATGCCGGCTATAAATTGTACTAATTATGAAAAACCAAACAAACAACTCCCCACATTTATAGGTATATCGCATTTAATTTTAAATTTTGTTTGTCAGTACTACAAGCAAAACATATTTGTAATGTTTTTCCCATGTTTTGATGGTCACTGACCCTTATCACAAACAGCTAGTTTTGGAGCACTAATCTACTAAATTGGGAAGATTAGGATTCCCTAAACTCTTGTGATAAAGCACAATACTTAATCTTGAGCAGTAAGAATAGTCTAAATGTTTTGGGTCACTTCAACATTAAACGGGTGTTATCCTGATCCAGTGCTGTGCCTCAGGGGAGTTCTAGTTGGGTCCCTCATGTCCCCATTGTCCCTGGCCAGACTACATCCCTCATGATACATCATCACAACAGATGCAGATTGATATCAAACTGACCCAAAATTAGATGTTTTATTTCAATTTGATTAAAAGTTTCAAGTTGGTTCAATTACACTAGAAGCTGAACTTTTCATTTTGATTTTCCTGATAGAAAATAGAAAGATTTGTTGGCAAAATTGGCATGTTCTTGTGGACATTTTTTGGTTTTATGGAAACCACATTTTCCACTGAAAAAATATTTCACCCCAAAATGCCTAACCGTCCCCACATCTTAACTTATCTAAGTATGCCACGTATAGTCCTAGTCCTATATACTCCAATTTCATCTGCCCTGCCAATTGAATAAGTTTTGTGACCATCTGAAGTCAAAGACAATGCACTGTAATGCATATACACAAAGGCTGTGTAGAGAACAGTAGTTTTGACAATTCCTCCTTTTTGAGCCTTTATTATATTATGTACAACTTCTTGCCAATTTTTGGCAGCATAAGAATTTGATAAAGTAATTCTGAGGGTTTATATGTGAAATAGCTTGCTGTTTATTCAGGATAGAAGAGGCAAAGAAGGAAGAATTTTCCCTTATTTGCATATGTGCATGATCGTATCTTCTCCTGTCAGCATCAGTTATTATGCATGCACTGTAGTTAGGAATAGCCATTCAGACTTGACTGGGAAGTGAGAAAAGATTTTCTTTATGGTGATGTTATTTCTGCTATGGTTTCTAGGTATGTTTTTATCTCATTATTATCAGCGTGATATCTCATATGATGGAAAGTAAAGATTCAAAAAGGAGGTTTTAGAGTTTCTAAGACTAGTTAAAGATCCATTTAAAGAGAGTAAGGGAAGATCATGCATGTTAATTTTCTTGTTTTTTTGGCTTGTTTACTTTCGGTAGAGGGAGGCTGACATATGCAAATGCCTGTTCTACATTGTGTTCTAGCCTTCCCAAAGGCCAAATATTTCCAAGGATTATCATTATTGAAGTGTCTTTCAATAAGGTAACAAAAAAAGAAGATGAAGGGGAAAAAAAGCCTCTTGAAGAATACTGTTTTGAAACTACCAATGAAAAATAGAAGGAAATCCATAACCCTAACACATAAATTGGAGTACTTTGTACCACCATTTATTTTGTTCTTACTCATAATTTTATATGGACAAGTATTCTCCCCCCAGCACTTTCATGTGGTATAAATGAGGAGCAAAAGGAGTAAGTTTTCTGTTATCCTTTCATATCTTTAATCAGAATGTATGCATCAAATTATTACATAACAGAAGAAAATACTGCAAGTTATAAAGCACATTATCCCCCTATTCCCACAAAGATAAACTCTTCAACCAATTATACATTCCTTGCGGCCAGGCATCAACCACTGCATTAAATATGAATTTCAGCCAAATGTGACAGATACTCTGTGCCTGTAGATTAACTGTTATTTTGCCTGCATCTTGGCCTTTGTGTATTTAGGTCAGAAAAAAAATATTAGATTGGGGTCGCCCCAAGCTGTACATTTATGGTAAAATATTACAAATGTGGATGTTTCTCAGGGGAAAGGCACCCATGCTAGACTTATAATAAATTTCCACACTTTTTATTATTACTGGAAATTGCTATACTATTTTTGTGCAAACTGTAGCTGTGATGTGTATCAGCTAAGATGCTGTTATAGTGAAACATACTGAAATGGAATGAAGGAGCATACGAATATTGTAAAATTACTATACAGTTTTTTCCTCACTTTTGCAACTCCCTGTACTTTGGTTGACTGTGAGTGTCTGATTTGAATAATCTCTAGTTATTTCATAGCTGTATTATGGATATGCACATATTTTTTGCTGTGACTGGTTACTATGAACTTTCTCCTCAGAAGATGCTGGTAGTCAGACTTTGTAGTTGTTTGCCACATCAATTTCCCAGTACCTTCAGCTGAGGTCATCAGAGCATTCAGGTTTGGACCACCTAATGACATTGATTTATGGTCTGTGGTGATATCCCTTCCTGACTTTGTTGTCTTCATCCATTTTAGGGACAACAACTTTGTCCAGGGACAAGGTTAGTGAGGTGTTTGGTTGTGCAAAACTGAATCAGGGTTGCTCTTAAGGTAGTTTTTCTCATCAACCATGTTGGTATTCTCCAAGCTAATACCACAAGTTTGGGGAGGCACTTGCAGAACAATGTCAGTGAACTCCGTTTATGGAATTTCATTAACCAGGCAGTTAGGGCTTTCCCATATTGTGCTGAAGGGCAGATGCTAAAACAGCAGGCCATTACCTATGACCGTATTTCAATATTTCATCAGATGGTGGGCAGGGGTGAAAGTAAGCTGGGCCGCCGATGAGGGGGGAGCGCAAAAGGGGCAGCAAGGTTAAAGTGCTGGCACGGCAAAGGTCCCTGCTTAAAGTGCTGCCACGGCAGCGCTTGAACTTCGTTGCCCCTTCCCTCCCCGCCCCGGCCATCAAAGGAGAGGGGACAAAAGGAGCAGCTGTCCCGGGACCGGCCCTTTAAATCGCCGCTGGAGACCTGGGTGGCATGGCCAGGCAGGGCGGATGGGCTGGCTGGGGGATGCTGACTCCCAGCCTCTTCCGCCCCTTCTGTTGAATGTTACTTTCACCTCTGATGGTGAGCATCTCCTATACATGGGAGATGTTTTCAATCTGATAGTACAGATTAGGATTAAAAATTGGTTGCAAGTCAAATATCTCCCTATCACTAAGATTGAGAGTTGAGTGAGAAATCTGGACTTTCATCTACAAAATATGGACTATTGTCATAAAAAGATAAAGTAGTATCTCCATTAGCTGATAGCAGTAGTAGGCACTATAAGTAATGATTTAGGAGCCCCAGTCATGGACCATGAGCCAACTGTGCTAGGCAATGTGCAAACACTGAACAAAAAGACAGTCTCTGACCAAAGTTTACAATCTAAGTATAAAACAGGAAACACAGATGGCTACAGACAGGTTAAATGAGTTCTTATTCTCTGCATAGGCCATATGTTTATGTGAAGAAGGTGACATTACACACTTAGCTGGTGTGTTACACAAGGTCAGTGGTGGTGTACAGCAGCTAAAGGATCATGGCATCTCTTTTGCTTTGTCCAGGCAGTAGGACTTAGAATTTTTTGGGGGGAGGGTTTGATGACTCTTTTTTCCATATCTACAGAAGTTGAGCATAGTACCATTCCCTGCAAATTATGCATCTTCAGACTTCCTTTTGACATATTTCACATGAGGATGTATTTTGGGACAGTGGTCTAGATTAAATTACTATAAAGTGGGTGTACAACTGGTTGAAAAGCAATACTCAGAGTAGTTATCAATGGTTCATTGTCAAACTGCAAGGATGTATCTAGTGAGGCCCGCAGGGTTCTGTCCTATGTCATGTTTCATTCAATATTTTCATTAATGACTTGGATAATAGAGTGGAAAGCATGATTACAAAATTTGTAGAGACACCGAGTTGGGAGGAGTTGCAAGCACTTTGAAGGACAGAATTAGAATTCAACATCACCTTGGTAAATTAAAGAATTGGTCTGAAATAAACAAGATGAAATTAAACAAAGACAAGCGCAAAGAACTACACTTACGGAAAAAATGAAATGCAGAACTACAAAATGGGAAATAACTGGCTTAGCAGTAGTACCGCAGAAAAGTATTTGGAGGTTATAGTGGATCACAGATTGAACATGAATGAAGAATGTGATGCAGCTGTGAAAAAGGCTTTATTCTGGGTTGTATTAACAGCAGTATCATATGTAACACACGGGATATAATTGTCCCTCACTACTTGACACTGGTGAGGCTTTAGCTGGAGTATTGCATCTAGTTTTGACACCATAGTTTAAGAAAAAAACTTAGACAATTGGAGAGGATCCAGAGGAGACCAACAAAAATGTGAAACTATTTAGAAAACCTCACATATAAGGAATTTGAAAAAAAAAAAAAAAAAAATAAAAAAAGAAATAAAATTTTTTGATTAAATAGAAATGTTCACAAGAAAATTTTCATTTTAAACTTTTTTTTGTTTATTCAAAGAAAGTTTCTAAATGAAAAATTTCAAATTTCCTCCTCCATAAACAGACTGGCTTAGTGAGCTCTCTACTACTGCTTTAATGGGAAAAAAATGACTGTGTCTAATAGAAATGCTTGGGGAAAAAAATAAGAGACACACATGAAACTATTGCATACCTTTGCAGTTTAATATATTAGTCCCCAATACTCATAGGTTATGTTCTCACTTATTTATCTGTTTAGTCACTTTAATAATTAATGCTCCGCATGACCTCTATGAATTCAGGTTTTGTTTTGTTTTTTCCAGGTTTTACTAATAATAAGTGTTAAATTTTATTATTTATATCATATTTCCATCTTGTGCATATATATATATGTTTTGGTTTATATTTTAATATTTTATATGTAAACAATAAAAAAAGTTTTAAAATATTTAAAAAAAAATGTTTGATTTTTTTTTCTATTTTCTGGGAAAATTCCCATTTCCGCTCATTTTTTTCACCTCCCCCCCTATTTTTTCCCCCACTGGACAAAGAGAAAGAAGTAAACGAGAGAGAGAAAGGGGAGGTAACATTCTCTAACTTATTTTTGCCTGTCCCTTTTTCTAGAGGAAAAAAGTAAGAGAATTTCTCCCCCAAACACAAAATGATTTATTTCTCAATAAACAAACAAACAAACAAAAACTTGTTAAATATTCTGAATGAAATCAACATTTTTTGTTTCTTTTGAAATGTTTACTTATTGAATGGAGCTGGTCAAAAAATGTCATTGTGTGCTCTTGAATTTCCAGCTGTATTAACAATATGATCCAAAATAATAATTACTAAGTCATACATGCATTCAAATAAGCTGTTCTTTCCTTTATGAGCAACTGCAACTACTAATTGATATGACCTTGTCTAATGTCTGAGCTTTTGCTAAGGAACAAAACTTTGAAGTTGTGTGTATATTTAGAACAAACTAAAAATGGTATTTACAAACGAAATCTTAAATAATAGGTTTTTGAAGGCTGAAGATTTCCGTTAGCTTCTATAACCCCACAGACTTTGATATGAAGGCAAATCCTTAAGTGGACAGATTTTGTTTTGCCATTAACTTGTGAGATGTTATGGGACCATTCCCCTCAGAATATACCTCTTCTTAGCAGATAACATCCACTTTTTACTGGGTCCATTCATGCTGTTAATGGTTCAGGGAGCATTTTGAGTATATAGGTGTTGAGTGATAGAACACACTTAAAATGAATTTCTCTGTTCAGACAAACATTGATGGAACTCACAGATTTTTATAGTTGGAATTCTACTGTGAGATCAGTGAACCTGAAACATGGCTGACCTCTGTTGTATTAATTTAGATGGAATAAATGGGCCAAAGGTGTTAACATAATCCAGTCACTGTCCAACATGAACAGTGTTAAACATGGTTCATTATTTGTTATACAGAGATATCAGCCAGCTTAGTACCAAGACAAACACACCATTAAATATCCTTTTAATTTTTTTTTAAGATATAGAAAAGAAGGGAAAAACAGTTAAAGCATTTGACATGTAAAATACTAAATGTGGCTTTCATTTTTACATTTATTGTTCTCTCCCTTTTAGCTAGAGAGAGATTCTAGAAGGCAGCCCCCTCCCACCTGGTTTGATAGTCTTAGATAGTATCAGATATGGTAATAACTGCTATTTTGGGTAAAAGAAGTTAGTTGAGATAAGCTGGAACTATTGTTGCTTCTGTCAGTAAAATCCAATCCCACTTCATCTTAGGTGGTGGTTGAGATTCAGTTGGAGCTGGTAGGGGTGGCAATGTCATCTGGATCCCTCCCTCTTGCCTAGTCTGGTCAGGACATGTCTCAGGATTAGGATGATGAAGACCTAGGCTCCTAAGAAATGCTAGGGCTGGCAGCCATGATAGTAGGGTGACCAGACAGCAAATGTGAAAAATCGGGATGGGGGTGGGGGGGTAATAGGAGCCTATATAAGAAAAAGACCCAAAAATCGGGACTGTCCCTATAAAATCGGGACATCTGGTCACCCTACATGATAGTGAAGCTCGCTCCAGTAGCCTCCATCTGTTCTGACATATTTTCCTCCCAAAGTCTCTTTAAGGACTCTGAAAGGGAACGAATAGCCCATCCCATCATTATTTTGTCAACCAATTAGAATTAATATCCAACACATCAATTTTGGTTCATCAATTTTTGGTTGTATATTGTCAAGTTTTACCGAGCATGATTTCAACATACTCATTGAATTATATCAATGTGGCTTTTTGGGGGGGGGGGGGGGGGGGGGGGGGGGGGATGGGGACTTAATTTTTTTTGGACTTAGTTTTTTGCACCTGTTCATAACATTTATTATTGAAAGCAACATGAATATTTATTGTTATATATTATTGTAACACCTTATGAAATTTTATATACTTACAATTGAATTTACAATGATACTACATTTGTAGGCCCAATTATCACAATACCTCTAGAACTAGCCATGAGGTTATTGCTACAGGTTTAGCAGTTTTTAATACAAACCAATAACTATTGTGAATGTATATTGTGAGAGGAACATGCTAGATACCTGCAGATATATTTTACCTGACACTAACATAGTATTGAAAAGTGTCTCATAATCAGACAAATCATTTTCCAGTTAGTAAGGGATCTCTAATGTAAATCAGGAAGAAAATAAATATTTCTTTTACTATCTGTACTCAATGCACTCAAGACGCCCACTGATGTTAACACACTTTATTCAGGGCAATGAAACTGACATCTTTACTAAAGCACCATGTTATTTGGGAAGAAAGGCAAGAGGAATTCACTGTATGCTTGGAGTCCACAGTGTATTTAATCCTGAATCCAGGATGAGAAAGGATGAGATGACCTCTGCGGGTTTCTTTCAGCCTTATGTTTGTTTGTTTGTGGGTCCCATTTCCACCATTCAGAAATGACTCCATTGCTGTGAGTGGTCAGATATCAGAAGTAAAACACTTTGTCACCAAAGAGTCAATATTTTGCTGTCATGACTGCTGGTGGATACAGTGGATAAATTCAGTGTCTGTATTCAGACAGGCATAGCAGACACTCTTGCACAGTACTGTTTGCAGTATTGTTCTAAATATAGTCTAATGTTTAACCCATGGGATTTGATTTAGGGAATGAATTCCCTGGCCCTATTAAAGTCAATGGTAAAACAGATTGCCTCAGTGGGGCTAGGATTTCATCTAGGTTTCTAGTTCCATCTCTCATTGACTATGGGTTAATCATTTGGCCCCTCACTTTACCCATCTGTAAAATGGAGATAATTATTTTACCAAATACTGTTATTATCAAAATCTATATTCCGCACAATATGTTTCCTTTAAGTAGGTGGGTATTTAAACCAATCAGATTGCAGTGTGCAAATTAATTGACAAGGAGGATAGATTTTGTAACAAATGATTATATTTAAAGCAGTACAACTGCAATATGCAATATGCAAATAAAAGTGTAGCCTCTCCCCTAAGGTGTGGCTCAAGCCTCCTCCCTGGTACTTGCCACATGGAGTGGCTTCTCCCCTCTCCGAGGATGGGTTGGTTCTTGCATTCTTTTTCTGTGATACCTGGTGTCTCCATCCAAGGAAACCTCTCATTGTGCCTGAGAGGCAAGGGGTGCTGTCCTTTGGGAGAATGAATACCACAGCTGGCAAGGAATATAAAGCCCTGTACACAAGAAACAATAAAGTGCATTAACACAAACACCAGCAAAAGAAAAAGCATATTTGACAATAATAGTGTAGCAAAGCCCGATATTATTGGGAGCAGGATAAAAAAGAATCTGTGGAAGGAAAGGGTTAGGGTTAATTAATAAGTACTAAACATTATCAAATCAACCAATTCCCTACATCTTCTCCCAACCCTCAGTTCCCTCCTTGACACTGGGTATGAGTCTGGAGACAAGAACTGCAACACTGTGAACACTGGATGGTTTAAACTAGAAGGGTCTCCTTACTATGTCTTCACCCTTGGGTGGGGCAGAGTCCTCTCTTGGCTCCCTGGTCTGGAGTCCTGTGGAGATATCAGCTGACTCACAGTAGCCAGCCCTGGGTCAGCTCTCTGTCATTGTGGACAATGGTCTCCGCAGAATTGGAGCTGCCTGGCCCATGCACTAGATCCCACAGCAGTTCAAAGACTCCCTTTGTGGGAAGGTGCTGTTAAACAGGGTTCCCTGTGCTGTTCTGATTCACTCAGTTCCCAAACTCAAAACTGAAACTAAACTAGTCTCTGACTGCTTGTCTTCACTTACTGTGGATCGATGCAGAAGCAATCAATCCACCGGGGGTCAATTTAGCGGGTCAATACCCGCTAAATCGACTGCCAAATGCTCTTCCATCGACTCTGGTACTCCACCAGAATGAGAAGCATAAGGAAAGTAGATGGGAGAGTTTCTCCTGTCGACCCAGTGTGGTGCAGAGAATGCAATAAGTCAACCTAAGGTACATCGACTCCAGCTACATTATTCACATAGCTGGAGTTGCGTAACTTAGATCATCTTAGCCCCATAGTTTAGACCAGCCCTGAGTAAAGCTGTTCCCTCCCTCTGAAGGGCTGAGTAGCCCTGGCTCCTCTATGGCCCAGCAAACTGCTTGTCCAGATGACTCCAGCAGAAGCCTCCCTATTGGCCTCAGTGGGAGTTTTTAGTCTATTCTGCTCCCAACTTAATGTCAAGCATGCTGGGAAATGGTGCCAAAGGGCAGGGGTTACAAAAGAAAGAGGAGAACATGAGAGAAGAAGGAAGAGAGATGAGGGAGTGGGGGGGGAGGGGGGGCAGGAGATTTGTTTCTGATGTCATAATGCCACTACCACTCCACAGTGGGCTTGTTTAGAGGGCAGCTGTTGAGGGAGAAGGAACTACCACAGAGCTTCTAGTCCCACCAACCAATTTTTTTTCTCAGCTATTTGATAAGCGTTCACAAAGAGCTCCTGGTTAAGTGCAAAGCATTGTTATAACCATGGTTGTGGTGAGAACACACAAGTCAAGATATCAATATATATTTCTGCTTCATATTTTTTCTTGTTTGAAATTGACCAGTTTATTAAAGTCTAGTTTTACAAAATGAATATGTTGGAGTGTAAGTTTAACACATTTTTGTAATAACAAAGCACATTGCAAATAAAAAGGAAAATAATATGTACAACAATCTTGAATAATAGTGCTCTAAATATGCTCGATCTTATTTAAATTTAAGTTGTTAAGTGATTGTTTGGTATTTGGAAAGGGTATTCCAAACACATTTATCTCAGTAAAACAAAGAAGCAAATAAAAACCCTCTGGTTGTCGAAAATGTCATCACATTGGAACCAGCATAATGAGTCTGTATGGGTTTGTTTATTTTTTCCATCCCCAAGATGTTGCATCTCATTTACAAGGCAGTCCTGGAATATCACAGATAGCAGTAGCATACATTAAAACTTTAGCCTAATGCCAGAGACATGTCTCAGTGCACAGGGGGAGCCTTTTGGTTTTGAGCAACATCAGTTTAGTCTCTAGTACTGCTAAATCTTACTGCATTTCTGGTAAGTAAGAACAGCTGCCTTCTGAGACAGACAGAATACTTAAAAGGATTGGTCTGGTCTTGCCTTAGCAAAATAACAACCTCCATAGTTTGAATATTTATGTGCTCTTTATATTTGTGATCTGGAAATGTATTTATCCAGTGGCTGAGTTTGCTGTATTGTGATAGCTAGTTAATTAGCTCCTGCCTAGAAAAAGAAAATAACTAACATATCTTGAGCTGAGACCCACTTTGATTGTTGTATGCAGTGTTGTGGTAGCCATGTTGGTCCCAGGATAACTGAGAGACAAGGCACCTACCTTGTCCCACTTTGATTGTGCCATTTTGCTGCTAATTATGCATTCTGTGAGGTTGGCTCAATTATTTTAATTCCTCTTTTCATTGTTTTTATATGGGAATACGATTGTGACAGGTATCTATACAAAATCCTAAGACACAAAGAAACAATTGCATGGTACTTGTCAACTCTGTTTTATGTGAATGGGCCCATGTCATCCTGTGCTTTGTGAAATCTATCATTTATATCATGACATAGAAAATACCTCTGGTTTCTGATCATTAAGACAACAATATGGTTGCACCATTTGGGAATGATTGCAGGCTGGAACTGGGCAGATAATTGGTGACTTCTGTTTTTCATTTGGGTGTGGCTTCAGCAGTTTCTTACTCATTGTCATACTCCACATCCCTCCTTCCATTGTAAAACAACCAGCTAAAGGTAAGATGCTCTTCTTCTTTGCAATGTTTGGAATGTCTTTTCTGCAGGCATTTTTAATTGCTTTATGAATTTCTCTACCTCAACACTCACTA
This sequence comes from Terrapene triunguis, assembly GCF_002925995.2. Taxonomy (NCBI): domain Eukaryota; kingdom Metazoa; phylum Chordata; order Testudines; family Emydidae; genus Terrapene; species Terrapene triunguis. The sequence goes on from NW_020664369.1 coordinate 11,892,960, forward strand.
TGGAAGCAGGAGATTTTCATAGGAGCTGCCTGAGGTTGAATGACTTTCCAAAAAGCAGAGTGGGTTGACACTGAATCTGTTGGACCCTCTTGGCTCTAAGGCCTGGTCTACACTATGACTTTAATTCGGATTTAGCTGCGTTAATCCGAATTAACCCTTCACCCGTCCACACTACAGAGCCAGTTAATTCGAATTAAAGGGCACTTAAAATCGATTTCTGTACTCCACCTCGACGAGCGGAGTAGCGCCTAAATCGATTTTGTTAATTCGAATTAGGGTTAGTGTGGCCGCACACCACCGAATTACTGTGTTTAAATTAATGGGGTAGTGTGGCCGCACACCACCGAATTAATGTGGTTAAAAACCGAATTAATGTGCTTAGTGTGGCCGCGCACAATCGAATTTATACAACCTGTTTCCCAAATTCGAATTATCTAAATTCGGATTAATCCCGTAGTGTAGACATACCCAAAGCCCACATCTCCTATCTGGCATTGGCTGTACAGCTGGTGAGCTGACATTTCGGTTTTTATGCTAAACTGTTTGCTGTGTGGTAATCTCACCCTCCCAACCTAGCCCCACTTCATTTTTCTGTTTCCTCCACATATTGCAGTCTGTCTGGCATGTAGGTTTTAAACTTTCTGGATTAAGAACTCTCTTCTTTGTTGAAAACAACAAGGAGTCTGGTGGCACCTTAAAGGCTAACAGATTTATTTGAGCATAAGCTTTCGTGGGTAAAAACCTCACTTCTTCGGATGCATAGAGTGAAAGTTACAGATGCAGGCATTATATACTGACAGATGGAGAGAAGGGAGTTACTTCGCAAGTGGAGAACCAGTGTTGACAGGGCCAATTCAATCAGGGTGGATGTAGTCCACTCCCAATAATGGATGAGGAGGTGTCAATTCCAGGAGAGGAAAAGCTGCTTCTGTAATGAGCCAGCCACTCCCAGTCCCTATTCAAACCCAGATTAATGGTGTTAAATTTGCAAATGAATTTTAGTTCTGCTTGTTTCTCTTTGAAGTCTGTTTCTGAAGTTTTTTTGTTCAATGATAGTGACTTTTAAATCTGTAATAGAATGACCAGGGAGATTGAAGTGTTCACTTACTGGCTTATGTATGTTACCATTCCTGATGTCCGATTTGTGTCCATATATTCTTTTGCGGAGGGACTGTCCGGTTTGGCCAATGTACATGGCAGAGGGGCATTGCTGGCACATGATGGCATATATAACATTAGTGGACGCCAGATATCTACTCTGGCAACACCATCAGAGGACCAACCACATCAGCCACACCATCAAGGGCTCATTCACCTGCACGTCCACTAATGTTATATATGCCATCATGTGCCACCAATGAGATAACTAACCTTGTTATTTCCCCCCCCCCCGGGTCAGGAAAAATGGCTTGTAAAACTAATTGTTGGTAAGATTCATGTTAATACAATTGAGGTTCTACTATAGTAAAATTATTATTTTTAATTTTTTTGTATAATTGATTAACCAACTGAAAATAGTGGAAGAGATGACTAGAGGTAATATTACTTTTTTTCAGGGTACTAAGTGGCAGCTCTTAGACAGAATCTGATTCTGGCAGGGATCAGGAATAATAGAACATGAGTACTTTGAATTTTCTTATGCATTTTTCTGTGAATTTCACTTATTTGAAAAAAAGATTGACTACCTTCTCTTCTTGCCTTTACCTTTCATGGCTGTTTGCTGACTGCAGAGGAATGTTGAGATGCAGGAATCTTGTGTTTCATTTTAGGTTCTGGAGAGCAGTGAAATAAAACAGGAAGTTTTCATTTCACTTGAACATTTTCAGATTTTTTTTTTAGATTTTAGATTTTTGAAACATGAATGTTTAGAAAATGAAAATTTTACTTTTCAAAAAATGTTTCTCTTTGAAAAATTCCATGTTGAATGCATATTTTCCCCTCTCACTTCAGTGGGAAAAAATGGATTTTGTTTTTTTTTGTTTGTTTGTTTGTATTTCAGTAGGAGAATGTGGAGAGAGAGAAATTCACTTTGTTTCACATTTTTTATTTTTTTTCACACTTTTCCAATGAGAACAAGTATGCAAGCAAGAGTGTTTTTTCCCCTCTATTTCTCCTAATATTTATTTTATTTTTTTCCAGTAGGAAAAGGGAGGGAAATTGTTTTTAAAAAACCCACCCTCGCACAAGTATCAGGGGGTAGCCGTGTTAGTCTGTATCTACAAAAACAACAAGGAGTCTGGTGGCACCCTAAAGACTAGCAGATTTATTTGGGCATAAGCTTTCATGAGTAAAAACCTCACTTCCACCCTCGCACACACTCCCACTTGAGAAATTACCTTATTATAGTGAAATGAAAAAATTTAATTTTTAATTTTACACAAAAAATGTTTTTTTTAATTTAAAAAAAAAAACAGAAATTATTTGTTCTTGTGAAAAATTTCTTTCACTGAAACTTCTTTCTTTTGAATGGATGAAAAAGTTGAACAAATTCTAAGAAGACCTATGTAATATTTTTGTTTGAGAAAGGATGAAAGAAAATATCCAGCTTGGTTCTGAGACCCAACCATGAGTAAACAGGGACAGCATTTAGAAGAAACACATTTTTATTTATCTCAACAATGAGTAAATTTGACATCAATTTTGTGAATCACTATGAACATGGAAACTCAGTGCCAGTTTTAGAGAGTCACTTTATGGAGTGGAACCATACTTTAATTACTATAAAAATACTTGGAGATCTTAGGGTAAAAATTAGTACCAAGTATATTTATCTAATTACTATATTAAATGTACTATGTTACTATTGTTTCACATTTGTGTATGTGCCATAGATCTTTGTTATACTCATTAAATTATGAAACTTTTCTCATATTTTTCTGGTTTGTCTATTTTTGCTTCTGAATGTTTATCCAACACTCCATTTTCCCCCCAGATTTTTTCTCTTCTCCTACCATCCCATCTTCTGTGTTTTTGCTCTTGCCATTTTTTTTCCAAATCCCTCCCCTTTCCCTTTAATTTCTGACTTCTATTTTCTTCCACTGGATGATTGACTGCTTGTAACTGGTACAGTTGCTTCATTAACATTAAATGGCAGTATTCTGAACCTCAGTCAAATTTCATCCAATTTCATCGGATCCAACTGTTTTCTTTCTCCTTTGATCAAGATTGTATTGAGTAATTTTTGGAGATAAAAAACATGTGTTGGGGTTGAAGAGCTGCAACCCCTGATAAATATGCCTCATTTTAAGAAAATATTGCCCAGTATGTTGAGATGCAAATGTTAAATATATATCAAATATAAATCTCAGTTTCTGGAACAGAAACATATTATTTGGATTTCATGCTTTAACAGGTGAGAAAAAAATACCAGGAAGATATTGCTAACTAATTAGATCTAAAAAGAAAACACCAGAAACTTCTAGACAAACATATTGGAGAAAAGGGAGAGGAAGACCCACAAAACCTATAATTTATAGGAAATCTAGAACCTCACATTTGAACCTCAACCATTTTCTGACTTTTGATTATCATTGCCCAGGGGAATTTTCCATCTCTGTGATGATTTTGATGTCTGGATCTCTGGTCTTGTTAGAACAAACACAAAAGAAGATTCCAGTATGCTGCTATTGCTGATAAATTTGTAATATCCACCTCCACATTTCAGTTACCCATTTGAACTGTGTTTATCCTCAGTCCGAGAATGGAGCTTTTTCATTATGTTGTCCCATCAATGGAGGGAGCATAATCTAGTGGCTACAGGCTGCTACTACTCCTGTAGCAGGAGATTTGATCTCAGAACTTCTGGATTCCCATTCTAACTTTGCCACCTGAGTAACCCTGGTAAGTCACAGTCACTCGGGCCTAATATGTAAAATGGGCAAAATAATAACTACTTTAGAATGGCATGGAGAAATTTTATTTATTTACCCTTTGTAAAGCTTTTCTAGTAGTCCTTGCTCCATGAGTAAATCATTTGAAAGGTGATTACATTACTATTTAAATGCCGATCACAATTAATTCATCCTTTTCCCATACAAATTGTTGCTAGAGGCTTCATATTGAAAACATTGTTGCCAAAACTTTTTGTTTTGTTTTTTTGTTTTTAGTGATTTTTTTTAAGATCGCCCTTTTAGTCTGTTGGCAGCTCATTCACTGAAACAGCATGTTCAGATAACACATTTTTTTCTTTGTGCTTCTTTATTTCTTTTCTTTTCTGTTATTTTTCTCTTTGACCTCATTTTCCCACTGTTTTTCTTTGCTGACTTGAATTTACTTGACTGAATAAAAATTGAAGGTGGTTGGATTATTTTGTTCTGTTTTGTTTTAAGATCTACCTAGCTTCACACCAAGCAAGCCTTTTGAAACTTTCACAACCTGGTTTCCAAGTAAGCAAAATTTTTGATGTGTAGCAGCTGATCTTTTTGTAAAGTGTCCTAGGGGAAGAAAGCAGACCTTTAAAGATAAAAGTGAATTGAGAAATCTAATGAAAAGTGTTTTTAATATCTCAGCTTTTGCCATGAGGTTCTCTATATAATCATGCAAAATGACTTTCTGCATGTAGCTACTGTATTGTACTTTATATTTCCCCTCTTGGTTAATGTATTTTCTCCTACTTCAAAGAACTATAAAATAATTGTACTTGTGCTATATGTGGGAAATAGGGGGAGGTAGGATTAATTATAATTGGTGTTTAATTGTATTTTCTTAATTGCTGCAAATATGGGTCAGCACTGCCACTGACTTCATAGAGCTTTTAATAGCACTGTAAATCCTAGCATGGTTTAAGATTTACTTCAAATATGAAGTTGTTTGGAAAATTAAATGATAGTCTCTTGTCTGGTCCATGGCACATGAGGGGCATACTCAAAGGGTATGTCTACACAGCAGTTAAATTCCTGTGCTGGCCCAGGTCAGCGGATTCAGGCTAGCTGGACTCAGGCTCTGGGGCTGTAAAATTCCCGAATGTCTACACAAAAGTTTTTATCTCCAAAGCAGAGGTCACACAAGGTCTGTGGTTTATTTATGTTCCACTTAAGCCCTCAAAACAGAGATTAAGTGGAACTTCAGTGACTCATAGTTTTTGATGGGTGGAGGGGTATGCACATCAATGTTTTCATCCTGAGTCTGTTTCCCCCTGTATAGTCCCTTTATGCCACTACTGCAGTGTTAAATGGCAGGTGGATCAGGGCCCTTGGGAATTCCCTCAGCACCACAGGGGTAGCATAGGACAGTGGTTCTCAACCAGGGGTATGAATACTCCTGGGGGTATGCAAACGTCTTCCATCAACTCATCTAGATATTTGCCCACTTTTACAACAGGCTACATAAAAAGAACTAGAGAAGTCAGTGCAAACTAAAATTTCATATAGACAATGACTTGTTTATACTGCTTTATATACTATACACTGAAATGTATTTATATTTTAATTGATAAATATTTATATTTATATGGTAAAAGGAGAAAGTAAGCAATTTTTCAGTAATTGTGTGCTGTGACACTTTTGTATTTTTGTATGATTTTTGTAACCAAGTAGTTTTTTTAAGTGAGATGAAACTTGAGGGTACGTAGGACAAATCAGACTCCTGAAAGTGGCACAGTAGTCTGGAAAGGTTGAGAGCCACTGGCATAGGTGATCATACAAACCCCAGGTTAGAGGCAAATTGGAGGCATGGCTTGCGGCAGATTCATAGATTCATAGATTCTAGGACTGGAAGGGACCTCGAGAGGTCATCGAGTCCAGTCCCCTGCCCGCATGGCAGGACCAAATACTGTCTAGACCATCCCTGATAGACATTTATCTAACCTACTCTTAAATATCTCCAGAGATGGAGATTCCACAACCTCCCTAGGCAATTTATTCCAGTGTTTAACCACCCTGACAGTTAGGAACTTTTTCCTAATGTCCAACCTAGACCTCCCTTGCTGCAGTTTAAGCCCATTGCTTCTTGTTCTATCCTTAGAGGCTAAGGTGAACAAGTTTTCTCCCTCCTCCTTATGACACCCTTTTAGATACCTGAAAACTGCTATCATGTCCCCTCTCAGTCTTCTCTTTTCCAAACTAAACAAACCCAATTCTTTCAGTCTTCCTTCATAGGTCATGTTCTCAAGACCTTTAATCATTCTTGTTGCTCTTCTCTGGACCCTTTCCAATTTCTCCACATCTTTCTTGAAATGCGGTGCCCAAAACTGGACACAATACTCCAGCTGAGGCCTAACCAGAGCAGAGTAGAGCGGAAGAATGACTTCTCGTGTCTTGCTCACAACACACCGTTAATACATCCCAGAATCATGTTTGCTTTTTTTGCAACAGCATCACACTGTTGACTCATATTTAGCTTGTGGTCCACTATAACCCCTAGATCCCTTTCTGCCGTATCAGGAGAGGGTGGAGTTTCTGTGCTCTAGCTATACTGAATGGCAGAGTTATCTATGGCAACGATGCAAGGCTGCTGTAATGTGCAGGAGCCCCAGATGGTCAGGAATACCAGAATTCTGACAACACCCCCCTGGCCTTGGCTATGGTCATTATGCTGCACCTGTGGCTACATGAAGTACATGTAGTGCACTGTACACAAACTGCATCCCAACCAATATAGCTAAGACATGAGCCACAACCCTCCTAACTGTGGTGAAGAGAAATCTCTACAAGCTGATGAAGCAGTAAGAACTATGTTGCTTGCCTGGATGGTGATTTTAAGCACTTCCTAAAGAAGCAGCCTTGAATAAAAACAGTTATGTCATGATATGAGTTTATTGTGCCCAGTACTTAAGGGCATCAGCTTAACAATAATGTTAACATCACCTTAAGGTTGTTCATAAATCTAGAGCAGTGGTGAGCAACCTGCAGCCCGCGGGCTGCACGAGGCCCGTCGGGGTAATCTGCTGGTGGGCCACGAGACAGTGTTTACATTGACCATCCGTAGACACAGCCATCCGCAGCTCCCAGTGGCCACAGTTCGCCGTTCCCGGCCAACGGGAGCTGCGGGAAGCAGCAAAGGCTGCAAGGAATTGCTGGCTGCCACTTCCCGCAGCTCCCATTGGCTGGGAACGGCAAACTGCAGCCACTGGGAGCTGCGGGTGGCTGTGCCTACGGACGGTGAATTTAAACACCATCTCACGGTCCACCAGCAGATTACCCTGACGGGCTGTGTACAGCCCGCGGGCCACAGGTTGCCCACCACTGATTTAGAGACTGGAAGCTTAATTTTCTTTAAAATTAAAGCTAATGTTCTCAAGCACAGTTCTTCTCTGAAGATGAATTTGACAGATTTTGTGGCTGTGGAAAATAGGGGTCTCTGTCCACAGAGTCATAACTTCTTGTTCACTGATCTATGCACTGACTTCTATGATTTGAATCTTAACAGGGCAGTTGTTTTATATTATTTTATACAAAGGTTTTTGGTTTGTTTGTTTGTTTGTTTGTTTCTGATTTAGCTGGAGCCTTTGTGTTAAGTGGCAGCTTCGTCTATTTGACATAGTTCAGGGCATTTCCACAATAGTGAATATATTTATTCAACCTTTCTTGTTTTTTATATACCTCCCATGGTGCTGATTAAGGGAATTTTCATTGTGGTTTAGACTACCTTCATTATACAATACCTCATGCAGCAGTCCTATCTCTGATAGTGCACATTTTATTACTTTTGTTTGTGTTTTATACTGATGTCTATTGCCAATTAAAGATACAGGGAGGATGGGAAGACAGGGACATACAGTTTCACTATCAATGAGAGAACAAAAAAAAAAGGATTAAAGAATAACTGTGTGTCAGACAGTGAAACCTCTGTGGAGCTAACATTACATAAGATACCCCCATTTATAAAAGTACCTTTATGTGCAAGCTTTGTACAATAAGGTATTAAAGAGAAGAAGGAATTTATTTCTTTTTTCTATGGAGCTTTTTGAGATACAAAGTGATCTCATCGTATTGCTACTCCACACAGCAATTGATCTAAGACAATGTCACCAAGTTCTTGTTGTATTTTATGTGAGGAAAAAAATGAATCCCTTCTGTACCATGAACCAGGCATCTAAGTGGCCTCATTGATTATAATGAGATGTAAAGGCAATGGGAAGGCTGGATGTAAAGGACACATTATGCCAATAGTTTCCAGCTACTGGAGTATAATCCAGAAATCGGTTGTGAGCAGGGCATCCAGTGGATCATGCCACATCGACTGAGATAGGACCAACATTGCTAGGATTCGTCTGGAGCCTAGGCAGGACTATCTGGGGGGAGGGATAGCTCAGTGGTTTGAACATTGGCCTGCTAAACCCAGGGTTGTAAATTCATTCCTTGAGAGGGCCATTTAGGGAACTGGAGTAACAAACTGTCTAGGGATTGGTCCTGCTTTGAGCAGGGGTTTGGACTAGATGACCTCCTGAGGTTCCTTCCAACCCTGATATTCTATGATCTTCCTTCTCCTCCTACTGTGAGTTAGTCTATGGAGGTTCAATGGAGCATTGTGTGGGATGTGTAAACAATGTATTGAATGTTGTCTGAAGTGCTCGTGATAATTTTATAAGATTTAATACCACAACTTAAATTCTTTATTTTCATATTGGATATTTCAGATGATGTAATAAGGCATCTGGGACATAATTTTACTTCCAAACTAATATTCTTAAATGGACTGCAACTCATCTGGCTTTTGGTACAGGCAGGGCTGGCTCCAGCATTTCTGCTGCCCCAAGCAAAAAAAAAAAGCCGTGATCTGCAGCGGCAGTTTGGTGGCAGGTCCTTCGCTCCTAGAGGGAGTGACGGACTTGCCGCACATGCCGCCCCTCTCCCTTGGCCGCCCCAAGCACCTGCTTGTTAAGCTGGTGCCTGGAGCTGGCCCTGGGTACAGGTCCCTGGAACCAAACTCTGTCCTTGGATAATTGTCTGCATCTCCAGTTGACATCAGCAAGAGTTACATGGGCATATCTGAGGGCAGAATTTGTCCTTGTGATTTTAAAAAAAAGAAAATGCAAATGAGGTGAGTCTCGGCATTGAATGGATCACTCTGACTTTGTCTCTCTCTCTCAATTTTTAGGTTTACATGTTAGGATTAGGTTTAAATTTGAGTCTAAATGTAAATTGAAAGACAAGTTTGGGTTTAATTTCCTTATAATGTTTAATTACAGTCACTGCACTAACGATAGGTCAAACAGTGTCTTAATGAGCTTTCATGTTTTAATAATTGTTTAAATCTTCCATCTGTGAACTCTGGGGGGAATATTACACTGCCCAGTGGAGGGTCAAGAAGCAGGAAGGAGGAGATTCTGGTATGGGCCACGAAAGAAGAAGACCCCACAACCCGGTGTGCAGTGCAAATATATGACTATGAGTTTAGGAAGTTGGACCATTGATTGTGGTGTGGCAGGACAGATTTCTGGGGTGAAATGCAATGGCCCTATCCAGGCTGATGTCCAGGATAGAATGGGAGGGCTTTGGAAGCTAGGAAGGCGAATGGGTCAGGCAGGTGCCTGAGAAGTTCCAGCAACTGGGATGCCATGAGTAGGAGCCAGCAGCAGTATTCTGAATTCGTCTCACAAAGGACACTCTGTGCAGGGAGTTTAGAAAGTTGGGTGGTTGTTGTTCTACTGTCTCTAGAAATATGGCCTGGATTTTAATCTTTCCTGGGCTATCATTGGAATGAGTTCCAACTGTGTCAATTTAATATGAAGTCTACCCCTTAAAGGGCACTTCTACCTTCTACCATACACACAAATAAGCAGTATCCTAACATGCTAGCCGGTCCAGGGGCAGCCCTGCAGAATATCCTTACACTGAACAACAAAGAATAAACTTATTGAGCCAAATTCTGTTCTCGGTGATGTAAATCTAACTCGCCTGAAATCATTTACATGAGTATTGTTGAGTGTAGAGTTTGGTTCACTGAGAATAGCAATTGTTGCAGAATCAAGTCACAAACTGTAATTCCATGAGCTATGGTTGATACATCTCAAATCTCTGCAATCTTTTTCAGTCTATGTAATTCTTGCCAGCAGTTGTTTGATAGTGCACACTGCATGTTTAATTATAATTATTAATCCTGATGAAGGTGCTGAAATATGTACTGCACTAAAAAAATAAAGTTTTATGGGCAGAAAAATACACAGGGATCTTAGATCTAAGAAATATTAAAAAAAAATGTTCCATCTTAAGGATTACGGTGAGCTAACTCCATGTTAGCTTTACATTACAAATCATATGAGCAGAGCTCCTAATTCAGAGCAAATATATAAAATTAATGAAGTCCGGCACTCATTAATCCTATTAGAAGCAAGCCGTTTAGGCGGCACTCTTCTTCTTACAATTCCTTAGAGAACTTGAATACTTATTTTTATATTAAAGACCAAGTTCAGAGCTACATCTCTAGGTTTGCCTGTCCATGTGTTTGTTAGTCTGTCTGCTTGCTCCTGGAAAGTTGTCGAGAGCTCTCAACATTCTCTGGCTTAGACAGAGTTACCTGAATGTTATTCATATATATATATGAATAACATTCAGGTAACTCTGTCTAAGCCAGAGTGTGTGTGTATGTGTTTTACCAGTTCAGAAAAGTCGTAGGTGATTTTCCTGTCCAGAAAACTGGAGAATGGCCTGCTTTTAAAATGATGAACTTGGAAATGTGGAGCACATAGGGATAGGGTCTCACTTCTAGGGGGACGCTACACTGCCTGATCCATCCTCAAGTTATTAAGGCTGATGCAGTAGAGAACAGGGTGCTAGTGCATATAAACTGGTGGAGAACTGCAGGCAGGTTTTCATGGTTCTTGACAAAAGCTGCATGAATAATCAATTTTTCAGTTCGGTGGCAGAACCAAAAAACCAAAAACAATAGTTTGTTCAAAATTTCAGTGGAACAAAATGTCCAAGTTTTGCTTCAGGATGAACCAGAAAATAAAAGTTTCATTCTGAGGTTTTAATTTTTTTTATGTGTTTAAACAAAATTGAGGAAAAATTCTGAAATGATATTTCTTTCTGAAAAGCAGAGTCAACATGTTTTATGATGGAAATGCTAATATGAACCATTTCAATATTTCCAATTTTTTTCTGACCAGAAAAATTTGCAAAGTTGTCTTGAATTTGCAAATAGTTTTGGTGTCTGTAGTGAGGCAGAGTGGCCCCCCAATGTCCCAGAGGGGGATGGACCACTCGCAGAACCTCGGTGGTTGGAGCCAGGCCATGCTCACCCCTCCCAATGAAAGTCAGTGATCCTGACAAGAAGTACACAAGGCTGGTCTGCAAGCCTAGTTGGCCATTCTTATGTTCAACTAGTCTGAATATTTAGCGAGCTAAATGTACTTTATATAATTTTTTTAATCTTATGGTTCAGTCGTCTTGCTAACTCTTTGCCATCAGCACTATACTGTGAGTGTAAAGACAGCAATATTTACATCAATTCAGTGGAAACCTTTTGATAAGTATGTCTTTGCTAGAAGTCACTCTTTGTTGCGGATTACAGTCCCAGTCTATTTTGCTACTTTTTTTTTCTTCCTGATTCACATGACACGTGTGCCTTATGACGATTTACTATCTAACTCATACTGCCCACCAAGATTGGTAAATGAACAATTAAGTAGTCATGGTGTTTCCTTGTTAGCTGCTCTAAGATTACATGTGGTTTTGAAATCACACAATTTTATTCCCCCTTAACTGGAGCGTGAGAACTAAATGTGTTAACAAGATTGTGTTAAAATGGCCCCAAATAAATTGTTTCCTCATACAAAGATAACATGTCAACAGCTTACATGGATCACTGAAGCACCATATAAGATACAGGTATGGTCATAATGTTGGGAATTTAACATTTGAACTTAATGTACAATGGCAACAATCTAATCTTCCTCCTCTTATGTTGGAGTTTTGGATCATAAACAAAACTAAATGCCAAAATGATCTTTATCATTGAATTTGCTCTTTACTGTTGTTCTGTAAAGGAAATATAGAGAACATGTGCTCTAAAAAGCCACAGACCCTGGGTATGTCACAAAAAAAGGCAGGGTTGCGCCAAAAGAGCTGTGAAACTATACTAATGGAACATTGGGAAGCACTACAGTGCCGACACATCACTTTACAGTTGAGTGGTATCTGAATGACATCAGACCCTGATGGTGTCTTAAAGACTTAATACGATCATCTGAACACTCAACCAGTAAGTAAACTCTGGGGAAAGCTGTTTGTGGTCAAAACACTGGGCCTACTTGAATTAATAAATCATCAAACCTGTGTTACAGCTTCAGCTTCATTTTCACTGAAGAACATACTTTTCTTGCAGAGGTGCTGTGGGACTTTTCAATTCAAAATATATTTGAAGCTTTGCGAGATCATGTTTTATCAGGCAGTAATATCCTAGAAAGGTCCCCTATGTGATCTTGCATTTAGAAGAGGTGACACAGAGAAAGCCACTAAAGAATCCATCCCTGGATTTCGTATTAGAACCACCATGTGCTGGGGCAAGACACTGTGCAGGGAAAGGCTCTGGCAGTGGGGAGGCAGTGGAAACTACACGGCTAAATATAGCAGTGAAAATGTGGGAGGCACTGCTTGGGTGTATAGAGAGTCATGTAGGGTACATAACCTAAGGTCCTGGCATGTCTTTACTTGCCTCAGGAGTGTCTCACTGTCTATGCAGCTATTTATACTTGTGTTAGGTGTGTGTGCAGCATATGGACACTCAGGGCCGGCTCCAGGCACGAGCCGAGCAAGCTGGTGCTTGGGGCGGCAGCTTGTAGGAGGCGGCATTCTGCCCAATCCTAGGGCGGCACGGCCGCTTTTTGTTGTTGTTGTTGTTCCGCTCCGGCCGCCCTGTAGGGGGCAGCGGCATGAAGGGCGGGAGCACCCTGCAGCAAGCCCAACAGGGCAGCCCGCGTCCTTCCCTCCCAGCCGACTGGAGTGGTGCGGAGCCCTCCCGGCAGGGGGCATGGTGAGTGGGGCCGCATGGCAGCGCCCCACTGAAGCCCTGGCTGCCCCCCTTCTCTCTCTCTCCCCGCTCCCTCCCCTTCCCCCTCCCCCCGCTACCTGGGGCACATCTGCAGGGCAGGGAGTCCCCCTCCCCCCGGCCCCCGCCCCCCCCCCTGTTTTTTTTCCCTTCGCTGTCCTGGCCCCCGCGTTTTTTTTTTTGCTTGGGGTGGCCAGAAAGCCAGAGCCGGCCCTGTGTACACTACAGACTGCCACAAGCATAGACAAGGGCTAAGAGTATCAGAATCTGGCCTTATGCATACTTTAGTTCTGCTCGGAGTTACAACAGTTTAAATTAGATTGAAGACATTGAAGTTTCCAAAACTGGAAACTTAGTGCATTAGTGAAAGATCTACAGTTACCTCGGAGACAACAAGGGTAGCCACTCATTTCCATCTCTTTCTTAATTAAAAATGCATTATATCTATCTGGTGGATTTTACTGAGAAATTAAAAAAAATGGTTTTGAGGGTTAGGAAATAAATAGTTTTAACCAATATCTCTTCCTTATGATTGACCTTCATTCCACTTTTCTTCTTTGTCACCATCACTTTCAGTCCTTTCCTTGTCCAAGATCATGTTCCCACTTGAACTCATGTAGATGCTTTGCTTTAATTAAATGCCCAGTGATTTATCTCATATGTTGAGTGTCCTATGTATGAAATAACCAAGTGCCCTGTTTCGCTGGATTTCCCAATTTTTGTCTGGATTTCACCATTCCTGAGAAATATTTGCAGGAGGCCTGGGCAGAAGAAAATTATTTCTCATCAAGGAATATCCCCTAAATTGTTCCAGCATAGTGGGAAGATTTGTATTCTCTGTCCTCTGCAGAAATGGCTGAAGTTTTTCTTTCAAATACTGTATATCTCCTGTGGTCCTCACAAAGCCATGGGTATCCACGTGGAAGCCCTAAATCTCTCCATCTGCCATAGGGCCCCAGGCCTACTCCTCCTGCTTTGTGGCTCTACACTATATAGGGATAACCTCTGCATTAGTGGAATTCCAACCAGTTGATTAAACTGGTTTTCCACCTCTTTTGCCCTGCCAGTTTTAGAAAGCAGTTGGAAGAATCTGGACGATTGTTTTTTGTCCCCTGACTGGATAGCTATAAAGACTTTGTTTTAGAAGTGAATAATAAATAGCCAGCAAATATCTTCCAGTGTGTGTCTATGTACATGTGTGTGTGTGTGTGTATGTACACACACATATATATATGCTACATAATCATTTATCTTAAAATTTGTTAGACTCAGTATTCTCAAATATTAATCATGCATACCTTCTGCTCACCCAGATACTCGGGACTCGTAAGCAATATAAAGATAAGTATCAACAAAGTAAGGTCATTCCACTTGTAAATCTGTTGCCCCTCTACTCCTTTATATGACCAAATACAGGAGTGAAGTTCTGGAACAGCCTTACAAGGAGAGCAGACTGAGTTTGATAAGTTTATGGAGGGGATGGTATGATGGGACTGCCTACAATGGCATGTGGTCTATTGGCAACTGCCTGTAGCCAAACTCCCCAACGGCCAGAAACAGGACACTAGATGGGGAGGGTCTTGCCCACATGCTCAGAGTCTAACACAGGGATCAGCAACCTTTGGCACGCAGCCCACCAGGGTAAGGCCCTTGGCGGGCTGGGCTGGTTTGTTTACCTGCTGTGTCCACAGGTTCAGCCGATTGCGGCTCCCACTGGCCGTGGTTCGCTGTTTCAGGCCAATGGGGGCTGCGGGAAGCTGCGGCCAGCACATCCCTCGGCCCACGCCGCTTCCCGCTTTCATTGAAAGTCAATGGGAATTGGGTGTCTTCAAAAATTCCATCCATATTTTTTTAATTTACAAAAATTAAACTGCGTTACAACAATATAGTCATTGAAAGCAGTTAAATAAAACTTCATTTTCCAGGCATTACAGAACTGAATCCCCTTATATATTTTGCTCTCATTTTCAGGGATGTCACTGAGAGCAGAGTTTAGTCCACAGTAGGTTCCACAAATCTTTGTCAAGCTACAAAATAATAATCATGCATCATGCTCTGTGTGGAAGAGATGGTTTCAAATTCTAGCAAGGATGACACCCAATTAATGGCAAGCACTCATGAACTATGACAACAGGGGGATTCCATTTTGTGAATATGGATCAATTATCCAAAGAGAAATCTATAAAAGAAACATTGTAAAAGATTCTCCCAGTACTCTCCTCATCAGACTTCAAAGGGACTTTCTCAATTGTATTAGAAAAAGCAATAATTCAAAGGTGGCATTTAAGCTTGACAATTCACCTACAAGAAGTATGAGGAGCTAAAGCATGGCCACTGTTAAAAACAGAGGCTTTTGTCTCTTCTGAAGAGAAGTGATAATTTTCATAACCGGATTTTTCCACAGGCTTTTAAGTTTCAAGAGGGCTTGTCAGGGAGAGAGAGAAATATCCCATACTTTCTGACAGCGTAAACTGTCTCAAGAAACAGGAAAAAAATATTTCTCCAAGAGGCTGAATCTAGAGCAAATGAATCGGCTAGCATCATTTTAGTCAAGAAGAAAAATTTAGGCAGAATGTGTTCACAAAGCTTATAGAATGGATTTCCATTATTGTTTTTTCTGGTAGGTGGAGAGAGAATTGTTTGCAAAAGATCAGTAGTCTAGGATAGTGTCAGTTTTTTAAACCAGTAAAGATGAGGTATTAAAATGATTACTCTAAGTGTATTGTTTCCTCTTTATTGTATGTAGTAAGAAAATTCTAAGTGTGGTGTTTTCTTTGTTCCTGTTTGCAGGTTTGGGGGATGTGATGTCCTGGTCAGGACACCCAGAACTGTTCCACTGTTACCAATCTGCCTTAGCAGCAGTGAGAGCTTTGGTGTTGCTAAGCTATGTGTCCTCTTTTGTGACACACCAGCCTGTCTGCCTTGCCAGCAAACTTTTCAACACTCTACCAGTCTGAACCTAGCGTTTCAAGTACAATCAAGGAACCCTAGGTCCAAGTTCTTCCAAGACATCTCCTTGTAGTGTCCAGTCCCTCTCACTGGACACTTTCCAAAATTATTAAGTTTGCTGCCTCCAAAGAGACAGATCACATATCATCTGTTAGTTTAGCTGAAGACTCAAATTTGTCTGAAATAGACAACAGTGAGATGGATTTGTAGTAAAACCAGAATAAGTTTATTAACAAAGAGCAGAGATATAAGTAATACTAAACAAGAGAAAAAGAGATATGGTTACAAACAAAACAAAACAAAACACACTTTCTAGTGAGTAAAACTTAATCTTTGCCTAAGCAATTATCTTACTCACATCTAGTTACCAGCATCTCCAGTCCTCCAGGCAAGGGGACACAATGTTCACAGAATCAAAGTGTACTGTTCCCTTTGTTTCCTGGTTAACTAAAATGTCTTTTTGATTGCCTTTATATTTTCCAAAGTGCATTTTCTTTGTATCAAGAGCAAGGAAGACTTTGTGGGGAGGCAGACTCTGTTCCCCCTCGGTGTGCTCACCAAGCTGCTGCTTGCCAATTTGATTGCTTTGTTTTCCTTATATATAAATATACTTTCACTGTCCTCTGGCTTACAAAGATTGACCTAGACAGGTAAATCCACATCTCTTTGAGTAAATCAGGCTGGCTTATCAACTCTCTGCACAGCATATTGTATGAACGTATTCTAGCACATATATCTCTTTATACCTATGCCACATAATGATATTCATGACCAGCATGCCTTTCCTAAAAGTCTTTAATCGATTCACTTTTATAGTACAATAATATTGTATGTAATCAGTTGATTCAATTGCTTATTCTTTGGGATTCAGACCCTCTGTTTTCCCCCTGGGGTGTCTCCATATTGTACATAATAGGCATGTTCTGAGTGAAATGTGTTGAAAACTGTGTTAAAATGAGAAGCTATTGTTGGCCAAATAGGGCCCGTTTCCCCCCGGAGCTTACCTAATTACACCAAGGAGGCACGGAGAGACAAGAAGACGGGTACCAGGTCCTTTATTTGTCAGTCAGCTGAGAGGGTGCACCTCGGCTCGTGCCAGAGGAGACACACCTTACATGGGCGACATAGGCCCTTTTTATAGCCAGTAGTAAACAACTTAGCCTTCGTCATTTTGCATCATTATACTAACCGATAGATAACAGGTTACACAGAATACATATATTATTTTGGGGAGGGGGGTACAAGAGACATCTGTTGCGGATACATTTGTCATTTTGAAGGGAGAACACGGTACGTTCCTTGACCCTTTGCACTAAATACCTTGGGGATATATGGGAAAACAGCTGCAAACTAACTATCTCTCTGTTCCCTCCTTATCTCTATTATTTCTGCTAGTATGAGTGAAACTGCAGCCATTTGCTAGAAACGCTGACCAATACATTTCTACTTTAACATGTAAGCAGTTAGCACAGAAGTAGATGAGAGTTCACAAAATGGAGTCTGGGGGTTTCAGATAGGCCCAAAGCAAAAGAGTTTCATCGACACTTTGGCCTTCCGCTCTCCCGAGTTACCTGGTAGCTATGCCTAGTGGATCCCAACACTATCGCTTTAATTTGTAAGGGGTCTCCTGATCCTGGTTGCAGGCTTGGGTGCTCTGCAGGAAACTGTGAAATCTGGGTCTTTAAGAACTGTAGGCAGTCTTCAGAAAGCCAGCCTAGAGTGAGATGGGATGATGTGTTCCTCTGTGTTTTAGGAAGCAGCATTCTGTGTCTCTTTGTTTTTGGTTCTTGTGTGTTAAAATTTTGGATTTTAAAAAATAAAGTGGTGTTACATTTCAGTTTTCCAGAAAGAATTAAACAAACTGCTCTCACTTCCCTGTTTCTATGCTGTAAACATAACACTGAGTTTAACAGAAGTTCAGGAATACTGCACTGACAGTATTGGAAGCTGCAAGTGTTCAGTATCTCTCAAGAACAGGCCCTGAGTTCTATAGAATCTGAACTATTTGCAAAATCTGTGGCTTGCTTTTAGACCCAAAAATCAAGTGTCCTGTTCAAAGACACTCATAATATGTTAGCATCAGCTCCTGCTGAAATACCTGTTCTCTTACTTTCTGTTGTTACTGTAATGAAAGTTAATTATAGCATTTGCCACAACAGCTTTTCTTCAGTTTCCTTATTTATACCATGTTCATTCTTACTGTATGTTGTTAGATAATAATGTGACATACTCATAATTTTAAACATTTCTCAACGATCCTATTCTAGTTGGAAGAAACACTTGTTTGCCCATAGTTACTCTCAGTATCAGAATTATAGATTCATAAAACAGTTTATAGAGTTCAAAAAGATTTTTAAGAAGCCTGTAAAGCCTCATTGAGCCTAGTTTACTGTGCATTCAAAAGTACCTTGGAGGTATAATTATGAAGAATGACCAATAAGAGAGCAATAACTAATGAGCTAGAGCAACAGGATTAAAATAAACTAATAAAATGTTCTATAACATTTAACAAAGGTAGTAAGGAAGTGCATTTCAAACCTAAGTTTCATTTAAAAATAAAAAACAAGCTATGAAGACTTTAAGATCAAGTTGCTATTTTCAGTGCTTCAATGTCAATAAAACAATGGGTCACAAATGGATTTTTTGGGGAAAAAAGAGAACAGATGTCAAGAAACATTTGATCATGCAGAGACCCATAAAAATGTGGAATGGCCTATGAAGCACGGTTGTTGAGGCAAAAACATTGGAGCCATTCTTGCAGCAATTCGATGGCATCCTAGGAGACATGGAGTGCTAAAAGTGAATGAGTTTGATGGCTTGAGTGGTCTTTAGTCATTCCACCAATATTTCTGATCTTTTGTGTTTTTTTTTCCTTCCCTTTGCTTTATAGGGCAATGCTTTTCTTTCCATCTGTTATATATTGTTTTTGCTTCTGTACAATAAATTAGGGACTTCAAAGTTCATTTGGAAAGGTTTGTTATAACAATGTTTGTTAGAAAGTAATCTTTTAGATAACTAACAATTCACAACAAACTAGGATTACCTATTCACTGGCAGGGTTGGCAACCTGAGTTTAGAAAGGGAAATTTCCTTTTATCACACTTACTATTTATTTTGGTTTTGTGACAGCAATGTGAAAATATATTTGATATGACTATGGTTACCTTGGCGTACAGGCCCACAGCCAGTTTAAAAATGAGCATTTCCACTTTGAAAATGTAACTACCGGTATGTGACTTCCAGTGTGCTTTTCCATGGCAGCACTCTCTTTAAAGAATTCAGTCAAGTTATTATGCAAGACTTCCCTACCATCACTCTATAGTTCTTGTCTCCAATCAAATTACAGTGTTCCCTTCACTGAATACCAAAAGTTGATTCTAATATTTAACTACTTTTGAATGAAAAGCTCTGGACTGTAATTGCTTATCACTTTTAAGTAATGATATGATTTGGTTTGCTACATTATGGTTTTGAGTACATTTTATCAAAGTATAGCTATAAGTTACATTTATTACTTCACATATTTCCATGTTTAGTTCCCATTTAAGCTCAAACATGTATATGTTCAGGATCTGAGCTTTTTAAGCCTTATGTAAATTGAACCGTTCCACAACCATTGTAAATGCTATTATTGCTATTCACTAACTTCCTACCAAACAGGAAATATTGTCACTGTCTTAGGCAGTTATCTATCTTCTTCCTCCTTTTGGGAGCTGTATTTACCACATCGGTCATTTTCTTGTCTCCCACTTTTAATTCATCACCACTACCACTGTTAGTAGTTGGATTCTCTTTCTTTCTGTCTTCTGTGAAATACTTGAATAGCCCCTTTATTTGTGTATTAAAATATTATTTACAATCTGAAGTTTAATGCTAATTATTTTTATTGTGGCTTGCTTCTCCTTTTTTATTACTGTCTCAATCTTCTTCCTCATTGAACTTCTTATATTTTAAAAGTCTTTTACTGCTTGCTACTATTAATCTATACAACCAAACGTGCATATTGGCCCTCCTTGCCTTATTCACTCTTTGGGTTTAACACAAATGAATTTCAGTTGCCACCAACATTAGACTCTTTCTACTCTCTACAAAAGATTTATCTTTTCTTAAATATCAATATCATTTTTACCCATAATAATAAAAGTACAGATATTTTTCATATTCGGAATCAGTAGTTTAGCTCCCATATGGTGGGATGGCAATTCATCCATCTCTTCTATGCTAATCTACGTTCCCTGCAAAGATACCTCCGTTGTTTAATAAAATCTACAATCTTCTCATTAGTGATAAGAAAAACTCAAAAGATTTGAAAGCTATTTTTAGTTTGGATAGCAGAAAATGATTTATAGTTTGACTTCCTCTCCATGTCTAAAAAAGTTCTCACTTCTCATTCAGTTCTTTCCTAGCATCCCTTCTTTCTTTGTGCCCACTTGAAAATCCTACCTCTTCCATCCAACATTCCCCTCTCTGATCTGAACACAATTGTCCATTTTCTAGAGGGACATATGAGGTCTTCATGGTTTCTAGTACAGATATGACTACTTTCTCCTTTCAAATCTAACAAACTCTGGAGCTTCCCATTCAAATATGCTCCCATGGAGCTGGTTGGGAAATTTTCAAATAAATATTTTTTTATTGAATTATACTTTTTATCAAACCTGAAACAGTTTGTAAAGATGTATTACTTTCAATGGGAGCATGGACTCTCTGGTCAGTTTGGATAAGAAAGAGAGATCAAAAATGTTGTTTTTCTGTTCTGAAAAGAGAAATTTCATGTGAAATTGACATAATTCTGTTTCAGAAAAACATTCATAAGGTTTTGGTTTTGTTCCAATGTAAATCAAAAACAAATGTCAAGACCTTGAAAGTTGTCACAAAATGGAATTTGAATATCTGGTCAGCTCTAGGACTGCATGCTTCCGATGTAGAAGTCCCAGGACTTGTGAAATTCGAAGAAAACACTGAAACTAGGGCTTGGCTCTGCATATCTAGAATTGTCACTGGGTAGAGATTGTGGAGATGAAAGACAGAACAGTGAATCCTATTTGGAGTTTACAGAAACAGGAGCCTGGGAACCAATTAGGAAGTCATGGAGAGGAAAGTAGGAAATGTATTTCAACATTTCTAGAAAAGTCTGAGTATTAGGCTAGTTTTTTTTTTTAAGGTTTTTTTTTTTAATTAATCTAATTTCTACTTCTAAGCAAGCTTCAGTTGAGGAACTTTTCATTCATCTTCCAACATCTCAATTATCAACATATTTGAGTTAGGCAATGCTGTACATGGTGGGTAAAGCAGTTAATGTATTTTTTTAAATGTCTAATAAATTCGAAATTATATAAATAGCTAACTAAAATAAACCATACCAAACTGTCTAAAGTGGGCACCATTTAAAAACACAACAAAACACTCTGGTAGTTAAATGCTACATTGTGATAATTCCTGTTTTCAGTATATGGAACTACTGTGATAAGCTAAAATACCACAGCTTTGTTATGTCAAGTTTTTAATTATACCAGCTGCAGTTACCTTTTTAACATAATTCACTTAATATTTCAATCAAAGTATTTCTTCTGCCAAATTTGGCTGAATGTATCTTTTAAGCAGAAGTGTTCTCTAAATAACTAATTTACAATCTTCTCAGGAGAATCAGAAGGTGAATTAGGAAGGTTATAAATTTGAAAAATCCTTTTATGCAAGACCACCTAAAAGTGTTCAAATATAAATCAGAGAATACTTCAAAAAGAAAATCACAAATTTATTGTGACCAATATAGAAATGATTGGTGAAAGACATTAGGTGAAGAAGTACATTACAGCTTTATTTTAATAGTACAAAATGACAACCTATTGCATGCTAAACTTCTTTTCATAATTCAGTGTATCTACAGCAAAAGGGACTGTACATATGGAACACCCATTTGAAATTGATATTAGAAATTAGACCTACATTCTTTCCTCTGATCCAAAACCAATCTCCTATTTGCATTTTGGAACTCTTATTTATATTTCATGTATTCTTCCTGGAGAACTCACATTCATCTCGATGGAAGAATCACTACTACATGGACATATTACAACAGAGATGAGGAATTGGAGACGAGAATTTTGCTCTAAAAGTTACATAGCTTAGCTAAGCAACATATCTTAATTTTGATCTTAAGTTAAGTACTTTTATTAATATAATTGTTAATAAGATCTGATTGCAAGGCCAAATTGAAGACAATGGTGTCACACAGTTTTAACTGAGGACAGAGGGTGACAGTTAAAATCAATGGGAGTTTTGCCATTGACTTCACTGGGGCCAGGATTTGTAAACAAGGGGGTTGCAAATTCATTTGTAGATTTAGGCTTGCAGAATTTTTGGACTACTCTTCATATCTAGTTGCTGCACTGTAAGCTGGAGTGACAAAGGGTCCCATGGCACCTTATAGACTAACAGATGTATTGGAGCATAAGCTTTCGTGGGTGAATACCTGCTTCATCAGACACATGTAAACTGGAGTGTGAATCTACAGCACATCAGCTTGACACACAGTAACTAGTCCTGTACAAAGAACGACGAGTACTTGTGGCACCTTAGAGACTAACACATGTATTTGGGTATAAGCTTTCATGGGCTAAAACCCACTTCATTGGATGCATGCAATGAAAACATACAGTAGGAAGATATATATACACACACAGAGAAAATGAAAAAAAAAATTGGGTATTGCCATATCAATTATAATGAGACTAATCAATTAAGGTGGGCTATTATCAGCAGGAGAAAAAAAAGATTGCGTAGTGTCACAAATAAATATTCAAGTCTGAAGTCCGCCTTACTCCAGGGTGCCTTGGTAGTAGCTTTGTTACAGTCCTTATGACTAGGTAGCCAAGTCAGCCCCTCCCTATCAGGTTTATCCCTGGGGCTTGCTGAACTCCTCACAGAGTTGGGAGGTTTCTGGCATGAGGGTTCCTTCTGCTATTCCAGGAGCTACTCTAGTCACTCCCTTTTCTTACGTACTGCAGTTTCCTCCTTTTAAAGCCCTCCTCCCTACCATGTATGATGGGCCAGAGGGGTGGGGCTAACTTTATCACACAGAGCCTCCCAAGACCCTTCCCTGACAGTATAGGGTTTATACACACTGTAACAGTCTCCTTCTAACCAAATAGATGACTCTTGGGAACTCATCACTGTAACATTCAGGGGAATTCATTCAAAGGCAATTCCAGGTTTCCTCTGCCTCAGGGAATTAGAAACAATGAAGCTTAACTAAAGCCTGATTCCCTGTGTGACAGTTCAATTTTTGGAGTCCCCTAATATGATAATAATACTTCTCTATCTTACCTGCTCTGGAAGGCGGCCCTCCCACCAGCCAAAGAGAGTGTGATGTAGTTTTCTCTAGGACTTCAAAGCTGGCTTATGCATTAGCAGGAAAAGGTAATTTACAAGCAACAATCTCAAGTTCTTTCTCCAGGAGCTGAGCTTCCTGCCTCCCTACGTCCACTTCTCCAGGGAGATCTTAAGTACTTTTAAAACATTTTATAAGTATTAAAGATCACTCATCAAAGATTATTCTGACAATAGATTTCAAATCACAAAATAAACCATGAAAGTCTGAAATTCTCCACCTATAATTTCAATGTCTTATAAACTTCCAAAATTATTCACATAATTCACTTTGTAAGCATAATGTACATATACATGCATGTTAAATAAGTATATATTCTTTGGGATTTATATATATATTTATTTCTACCACTCTATATCTGGTCTGTCGGTTAAAAATATCCATATGATATTTTCCTTAATAATGAAAGATTTGGATATAAGCAAATTAGAATAACTTTATTTGAGAACTGAATTATTAAAATCATATACATTCATCTTACACATATACATTTTCTACAGTGTTGTCAAGTTTTTAAAAAATTTGTTAGAAAACTTTTGTTTTGGTAAAGAATCCTAATAATTGTGGATACGGCCTTTCTGAATTCTGCAAAATTGTATTTGAACTCTCATGAGACTATTACGAGGTCGGAATTATTAAATATTTTTTAAAGGTATCTTCCCCTGGATTTAGTTTATGATGTCAAAGTTTTATTGATCGGCAGACAATATGCAGGCAAAAAAAACCCCTTCATCTTTTTTTTTTTTTAAATTGCAAAGATATATCTACATGTTGAGTGTAATTAATTTTAACTATAAGTTATTTATTTATGTTTGTGTATGAAAAATTTTCAGTGGGATTGAGTGCCTAAGACGATTTAAGAGAAAAAGTCCCATTAATTCTCCATGTGTTTTTGAAAACATCCTTTTTCTATACATATTATTTAAATACCATACAGTGCCAAACACAAACATATATGATTCCTCCCCTTTGCTAGATCAGCATTTAAGCTGTATACTCCTAACATATACACATGCTTAATGTATGTATATAATTAGTTCCACTGAATTCTGTGGGGGCTACTCCCAATATGCAAATTTCAGCACATGTAAGTTTTTGCAGGATTGGTGAAATTGTGTACATGCTCTTATATAGTGGCAATCATACTGTTCACTTACTTAACAAATAATAAAGAATAATTAGAGGTAAAATGTAATACATAATGTGACAAAGTTCCTCCTCTATCCTGGTGGGTCCTACACTTATTGACAGATTTTCTTGCCTCAGAGATTCACCATGTGGGTTGGGGAACAGCCCAGAGACCTTCCCCTCTGGAAGAACCCACAGTCCAGGTCAATTGGGAGGTTTGGGGGGAACCCGGGCCCACCCTCTACTCCAGGTTCGAGCCCAGGGCCCTGTGGACTGCAGCTGTCTATAGTGCCTCCTATAACAGCTGCATGACAGCTACAACTCCCTGGGCTACTTCCCCATGGCCTCCTCCAAACACCTTCCTTATACTCATCACAGGACCTTCCTCCTGGTGTCTGATAACTCTTGTACTCCTCAGTTCTCCCTCTCCCTCTCCTTGCACCTCTTGCTCCCAGCTCCTCACATCACAAACTGAAATGAGCTCCTTTTAAAACCCAGGTGCCCTGATTATCCTGCCTTAATTGATTCTAGCAGCTTCTTCTTAATTGGCTCCAGGTGTCCTAATTAGCCTGCCTGCCTTAACTGGTTCTAGCAGGTTCCTGATTACTCTAGTGCAGCCCCTGCTCTGGTCACTCAGGGAACAGAAAACTACTCATCCAGTGACCAGTATATTTGCCCTCTACCAGACTCCTGTACCCCACTGGTCTGGGTCTGTCACAATAATGTAAAATAATGTGTGCACACTGATGATCCTGATCCGGTGGTTTGATCCTATTCTGGTGTAGAGCCCCATTCACACCAGTAGGACTCCATGTGAGTATAAGAGTTTGCCCACGAAGTGTAGACTGCAGGATGGGATTTAAATATACTTTGTGATATTTTCCACATTTAAAAAAAAAAAACCCTCCTAACTCTCTTGCTTGCTACTATTGATCAGATTTAGACCACACTGAATATTTTTTCAACTTTTCTCTCCACCTCTCCCAGGCAAGATATAAGACATAGCAAATGCTATTATGGAATTGAAAATCAATATACTATAATGCATCACATTTCATAAATACAGGTTATGTGTACTGTACTTTATCTTGGAAACACATAAATGCTGAAAGAACCTCTCTCAATATTCCCCCTTTTATTGGAATCTTTGAAACAAAAAAAAAACATAAAACAAAAAGCTGAACCACCTACTGTTGCAAAATTTATTTTAAACAATGGAACATAGGATTGATCCTGACTCTCCACTACAGATATGAGTCATAAATGTTTTTTTTTCTGCTGCCCCAGTGGATATTAGGGTGAAAATTAATATGCCCTTGGGGCTAGATTCACAAAGAAACATAGGTGCCTAGTTTCACAAAGCCTGAGTTGAGCACCTAGGTTCCCTAAACAATGAAGGGGGAGAGTTAGGCATCTGAGAATGATTCAGAAAAGCCAGATGGTAGAAGACTCCTTGCCTAAGCTAGCCAATGAGAGTTCCCAAGCAGAAGCCCTGCCCCTTCTCTCACATAGAGGTAACTGAATCCGGACTGCAGGGAGGCACCTCCTATTGCTTGGAATACTCAGCTGCAAACTCTCTCTTGGTGATAGGTGTGATGCTGGCAGACCAGGTGCCAGCTCATTCAAGGTCTCAGGCCTCACTGAACACTTACAAATGCACAGCTGGAAACCAGTCTGTCTTACCTGTGAATAGTGTAGTTGAAACAGATATTAGTGTTATAAGAATGTGTTTAGTGTTTAGACTTTATGGAATTGCTTGTAGGATGCTGCATGTATTAATCCTACTTATAATATCACATATCGGTTGGTGTAAAGTTATTCTTGCTCATGAGCCAAGTGTAGACAGCGTGGCAAGACACCTACACCATTTTAGCAAGAAGCTGGGGATGGGGAAGGAGAAGGATGACTTCCCTCATAACTTTTAGCCCAGTGTTTAGGGTACTCACCTTGGATGTGGGAGACATCTCATTCAGATCCCCCTAACCACTGCAATAAGGGATGTTCTGATGTGGGCCTCTCTCAATCTTTTCTATTAAAGAGTCATTCTCATTCTTGCTTTTTCTCTCTCTGGCCCAATGATTCTTTCATTATTTAATTCCCCCTTTTCTGCCCCAGCCATTTTGTGTAAATTTGTCTATATGAATCTGATCCAGGCGAGGTCTGAGCACACTTACTAGATTGGGTCCCCCACGCAATTTAGATGGAAGAATGCCTGACTTCAGCCAGTTTTTGAATCGCTCTAGGGCTTAGGCGTCTACACACCTGAAATAGGGATGCAGTGTGCAAGGTCAAAGGCAAAAATATAGGTCATTAGGCAACTTTTACTGTACAAATTTAGGTGCCAAATAAGTTTAGGTGCCTACAGGGTTTGAGGGGAATCCCAATGGGGCCTGATTATGGGATTTAGGTGCCTATAGTGTCAGTTAAGTTCTATGTCCTTTTGTGAATTTAGTCCTAAATATTAATTGAATATAGGAAACATTTACTATATGAGCAATGGCTGCCTCTATCCCTAGTAGTAGTGTTCTTGAGGGGCCATCATGTTCTACAATCTTAGATACAGGCCTTGTGTTCATTTACGGGCAATTTATCAGGTTTATGTGTAGAGCGATATGTGATAGGTCCAAAAAATGAAGAGCTGAGTCCTTTGGATCCAATATTCTTAAATGCCTAAGGGGAAGGAACTGTTGTCCAAACAAGCTAAAACCAATATTTGAATCAGTTTTGTAAACTAACTTTTGCAATGAATATTTCCTTCTTTTCATGAGTTAATATTTACTTAAATATTTATTATTTTGATGTATTGCTGCTCTTTATTTTAGTTTCCCTGTTGGCTGTATGTAGAGAGTGCCTCTGTATTTCTGTCTTCCTATTTTCACATTTTATTTTTAGAACTTGACTATGTTTGTATCTCTTTTTGACTTTATTGACTGACATTCAGGAACACCTTTAATATTAGTATTCAAATAATTCGAAGACATACTGCAGCATATAGTACAGATATTTTTATAGTCAATTTGATTTATGTTGGAGACCTGCATATAATCTACAATTCTATCTCTATCTCCCTGGGAACTTGAAACTGCAAAACAAAATTCTGTTTTTATATTATACAGAAAGACACATGGATTTTTCGTCACTAAGTCTGTCATTAAGACATCTTAAAAGGGGCATTTTATTGAATGTGCTGTCTAAATCAGCTTTCCCATCAATTCTGCAGCCATTTGTAGTCAAAAGTAATGAGTGCCTCAGCTCCTGCTTCATAGATTTCAAAGTAATATATTAGAAAATCAAAGTAAGAATGCAATGAATGGAAACTGCATTGAACTCCAGATAGCAATATTGATACTTTTTTTTTCCTGCTGAGGCAATTATGGCAAACAACAAATACCATGTTTGATGTTATTAGCTGTTGACAATGTAATTATTTGAAGGGTTGTCACAAAATGTCCACTGAAAGCAGTAATACATAGCACAGCATAGAACTTTTTAACAAAGAATTTTAAAGTGTTATTAGCTTTGAATTAAAATAATGCAAGCATTTTAAAAATAGAAATGAAATGTTTTTTTTTCTCTATAAGTCACTGAAATATTAAGGCAATCACAGCCAGCTCAAAGAACTCATTCCCATTTCAGAAAATAGGATAAATTCTACCTTTATGTCACACATTCACCCAGGCTTTCTGTCGGGTTGAATGAGTGTAAATGAGGGCCACATTTTGTTATTTCTATGATATGGGAAACTGCCAATTGGCAGAACGAAGTACCAAGGGTGAATGGGAAGATGAAAAAAGAAGGCAGGTGACATGGACCACCTGGAGCTAAAAGACAGCTGAAGAAACTGAGCAGGGAGAAGGAAGGACTGGAAGACAAAGGAAGTGTAGAATGATAAAGACAGTGAAGGATGGCAGAAAGGAAGAGGATCAGGGATTGCAAACTGCTACCCAGCCCTTTCTCTTTGGTGGACCCTATAATCATCACCCTCATTTTCATTGTCAAAAGTTGATATGGCCATATGATGGACATAACTTTCCTTAGGTAATTATAACAGTAAGTAATTGTTTTCCCTTTCCCCAAACCATAAGCTGAGCTGACAATTAAATTTTCAGTTTTCTGTTAGAAAAATACAGTCATTAACTAGTGACTTCTCTTTCTAGAGGTGGAAGAAGGCATTTTTCACCACTGATCATGCCTGGACAATGTAAGCATTTAAAACTGTTGATTGAGGCAGGCACCTGGATGAATGGACGGACACTGCCCAGGCTAACCAGTTCTTACTTGCATCTCCCCCTTTCTAACCAGCACTGCTGTGTTCTTGCACAAGTCAATTTTGAGCGAGCAGATCTTCATCCGGGTGCTGCTGTCCTAAGCATATACTAGCGGTAGTATTTGCAAATGCAAAAATGTGATACGTAGCTGGGTGTCATCCAACTATTGTTGACACCAGAGCCTATGATGTTTCTTCACCTCTCCAAGTAGTCTCATCTAGATATTGAAGAAGAGGCAAGATAGGTCCTTGAAGGAACCATGCAAGTGAAGGCTTTTGGAGAAGAGGAGGAGGTACCCATTACTACTTTCTTGATCCTTTGAGGAAAGAATGACTGGAGCCATTGTAGGGTACAGACATCTGCTTCAGCTACATCATACAAGCAAATCACAACAATCTGTATTCAACTGAAAAACTTGTATTTGATGTTCAAACACCATCATTATTACTTTATCTTTCTGTGCCATATTCACTTCTTAATTTCATCTGAGTGGTAGCAGACATGGACAAAGCACTGCCCCCATTCTCCCAAAAAGCAACTTGCCTTTAAATGCATATGGCTTGATAACTGAATGGAAATGGGAAATTCTGGAAATCTCATGAGATTTTTCAGCCTGCTTTTCAGACAGGAGATTAAGTTAAATTTGGGTTAACATTTGGATGCAAATATAAACATACTGAAGTTCATCCAGTGTTGCTGTTAAGTAAGTGGTGGTAGTTATTACAGGGGAGATTGCACGAGCTGTGAAAATGACTGGGCAATTTCTTCAGCAGTGAAAAACAATTATGGACTCACTTATAATGAGCTACATTGTAAATTTACAATCTGTCCTGTATAACTACACCTCCCCAGAAGCAGAATAAAAACCCACTTGGAGCACAATCACAATTCCTCTGAGGCTCCTCCCTTGCTCTAGGGGTGTATAAGTTACTGTGCGTCTTTTTGTAGAGAACCTTGCTTTTTTCTGAGAGCTCAGCCATTTATTCTAGGTAGAGAGCTAGAGGTCTTCCCACTCCTTACCCTTGTCTGCTGCCTCTCAGGGTATATCTACACAACACTGTCCAGGTTTAAACTTCTGTCTACACACAAATAAGATTAGGCCAGGGCTCAGACCCAGAGTCCTAGGATGCCAGGGGTGTGGAGGGTCCGAGGCTGAGTCAAGCTGGGACCCCCGGTTCAAGACCAATTGTTTTGCCATGTAGATTTGAGCCCACTGGACTTGTGCTCTGGGAGTCCATGAAAAGTATCCCGCAATCCTACAGGCCAATGTTCTTTGTCCTCTGGACAGTTATGTTTACTGGACAGTTAAGTTTTTCCATGCTGCACCAGGAACAAAGGGCTAGAGTGTCCACATTTTGGGAGGGCACTAGAAAGTCTGGGATATGGGCGGTTGGACTCAGGCCCAGATAATGCAGTGTAGATGCTGGAACCCCAGGTTGGGACTCAAGGTTCAACAATTTCTAACTTGTGGTTACAAATGAGTGTAGACACTCAAGTCTGAGTTTAATAAACCTAGGATCTGCTATCTTGAGTTCTGCTAATCCCAGGCTTACATTTTAGTATAGGCAAGCCCTCAAGCCATGTGTTCACAGATTGGAGCCCTGCTCCCCAGCCTTGTAGCTAGAGTAGCAGTCTGAATGGTTCCAATCAAAGTAGTAAGTGGGGAAGTAAAGGCTGTGCAATTCAATCTACTATGAAGAGAGCAATGGCTCTATTTGCATTTAAAGTAAATGCAGCATGGCTGATCCTGGGAAGGTAGACAAAAAATACAAAAAAACCCCAACTTTCCAGCCAAACAAAAACAACGAGTGGCACCTTAAAGACTAGCAGATTTATTTGGGCATAAGCTTTCACGGGGAAAAAACCCATTTCTTCAGATGCAAAAAATACTGTCACTGCATTGGAAACTAGAAATTTATATTCAAAGCTTGGCCTGGTGAAACAGGTTTATTAAGCATAAATAAGGCTAATGGAACATAAAGACCACTGAAATAAATGGTATTCTGCTACGGGCTCTTCCAAAGTTAAAATCTGTTACCCTGGTGAACCAAGCAGCTGTTGTGAAAGAGATATGTGGGATTTAGAGAGTTAACTGTTGTCTGGAATTCCTCTGAAAAGAGCTTTTCCTTTTCCTAGACAGCTGTAGTTTGTCCCTGGATGACAAATATCTGTAGAGAAATAGATTTCCTAATTTCCTAGAACTCTGGGGAAAGAGTGATGGTTCTCAGGAGCTGGCATTTATACAGGTAAGTGCTCTCTTGACACATTCTTGTGGAGCAACAAAACACAAAAACCACATTTTTTAAAAGTCTAATTTCACCTGTCATTTAAGTATTCTCCTATGTATGCAGCACATATTTCATGAGACAGAGACATTTGCTTTTACAGTATTTGCTTTAAGGTGGTATGCATAATTTCCTAGCAGTTTCAGTAAATATAGATAACTTTATTCATTTATGTGTATCAATTAAGGTGGGTCAAAAACCAATGTGGAAATTAACCTTCCCTTAAAGTAAATGGCAGATTTAATAAACCACTATCTGCCGTTCTGTTATGTAGATCCACTAGGGAGAGAAAGTACTAAAATTTTAAAGTCTACAATAACTGTTAACATCAGTTTCATATAGTGCAGTGATTCCCAAACTTTAACAACCTGTGAACCCCTTTCACCAAAATGTCAAGTCTCGCGAACCCCCTCCTAAAAAGGAATATTTCCAGGGATTTTCTCCTTTACCTGAGTATAAATTATAAAAGCAGTGATCTTGGAA
Source organism: Terrapene triunguis (assembly GCF_002925995.2). Lineage (NCBI taxonomy): Eukaryota > Metazoa > Chordata > Testudines > Emydidae > Terrapene > Terrapene triunguis. The sequence goes on from NW_020664369.1 coordinate 11,924,390, forward strand.
ATATAAAATTTTGTTTTTATGACATGCTTATTACACACTATTTATTATTAATTATTATTTATCATTACAGTATTTTTATTACATTATGAAAATGGCAGCACTGTTCCAAGATCTCACTTTCGTAGCTTGTATCACTTTGAATAAGCTTGTTATAAGACAAGGCTCCCATGTTTCATCAAGAAGTATCAGATGTGAAACAGCATGAAGGTATCTAAGAAGCCAACTCAAAGAGTTCCTCTTATACTAGAGTTACCATATTTCAGCAAGCAATAAGAGAACGGGAGGAGCCCCGCCCTAGCCCTGCCCCCGTCCTGGCCTAGCCCCGCCCCTGCCACTTCCCGCCCCCCTCAGAACCCCCAACCCTCCCCCCCGCTCCTTGTCCCCTGACTGCCCCCTCCTGGGACCCCTGCCCTTAACTGCCCCCCAGGACTCCACCCCCTATTTATGTACAGGCGTGACTACCTGCCCTTTCCTGGTTATTATACGCGGCCAGTCCGCATCCACATCCAGTAGTTAAAAAAAAAAAAATAAACTAATAATTTAAATTGGAATTTCATCCATTAATAAGTATTTATTATATAATTAAAACCATTCTATTGAAGGACAGATATTAAATAACACTAAATAAGTTAATGTTCAAAACAATATTAAAAATTTGAAAATTTAGAGCATGGAAACCAAAATAGCTAAAATTAAGTTTTGGCAAGATACACGGAATGGAAACTCCGGGATCTTTACCTGTCACTGAATATAGCCATCATACCAATAGTGGAATATAAAACAAGTCTACATATACTCTCCTTAAAATTTTTACTTCTGTCCATTCCCAATAATTGTAACAAATCATTATTACCTTCACTCCACTTGCCACGCGCCCCAAGCACAAAACCAAAGAAGTGAATATTTTTACCTCCCGTTAAGTTTTTAATTTCTTCCTCTAACTCAAGATAATAAGCCACCTTCTCACTGTGGGCTTGTTCCAAACTTCCGGCATTATCCTCCCATCGCACTGTAACATCAACCACCACTGCTGTATCTCCTTTTATAAATATAATATCCGGCTTTCTTAACTCACCCTTACTATTTCTCAAATGGGGCTCTATCATTGCCTTCCACCCTAATTTACCAACCTTATCTACAACTGCAGACACTACTCTATTATGCCTTTTTATCCTAGCATTCTTAGTCTTATAACATTGTCCTGAGATATGGGGAACAGTCTCCCGCACTTTACCGCACCATCTACAAAGAGCATTCACACCTCCTCTTCCTCTTGCTAATGTCTCCCTAGTAGGATAAATATTTGCCCTAAGCTGCAATGCTGCGATATACGCTGACGATTTAACTTTAGTAGAGTTTCTAAAAATCGAATTACTAATTAAATCATTTTTAAAATATTTTATCCCTATTCCCTGACATCTCAGTTCCGACCATCTTAAAAATTCCTCTTCCCTCCATTTCTTGGGATGAGATGTTACTGCACTAAATGACAATATTTTATCCACAAGATTTTCTCCTGCATATAGATAAGATAGGTCCATCCAATCATCTCTCGAGACAATATGTCTCCTCCATTTACGAATTAACATATTTGGGATTTGCACACTAAACTTAGTGAGAGCTAAACCACCATCCCTACCTCTAGAATAAAATATCCCATCTGTGGTACACTGAGGTAAATGTAAAATCTCTTTAACTATTTTTCTAACTAACACATCAAGATCGTCTAAAAGATTAAAAGGGGGTTCTATTAAAAGAAGATTATAAAATAGCTTCGGTAAGATATATGTCTGTAAAATTAATATTTTTTGGGCCGGTTTTAATGGGGCCTTAATTAAATTCTCACTCCAATCTTTCAATTTTTCTTTAAGTACCGGTCCCCCTACACCTATCCAGGGATCTATTCTAGCCCCTAAATATTTTTCAAAATCCCCTGGTTGAACATATTCAATCTCCTCTGACCCTATCTGCCAATTATCCTTAGGATTAACTACATAGGTTTTATGTTTAGTTAAAATATGAAAGCCTTTCGTTTTCTTCACATTAACAGAGAGATTAGTATTTTTACAAAACTCCTCTAAAATACCCAAATTTTTAATCATTCCTTTATATGAGCTACTTAAAATTGCCACATCATCGGCAAAAGCCAATGACGTGACACCATTACCCTTAACATAAAAACCACTTCCTTCTACTTCTAATCTAGTTAAAAGGGGATCCATAGCAGTATTAAACAAAATTGGGGACAACGGGTCACCCTGCTTGACCCCCCTCCTAATTAAAATAGACTCAGTAGCTTCATCACCCATCCATACCCTAGTTGTGCAATTATCATAAAGGTCCCTAATAATATCTATAAAATGTTCATCTATACCAAATCTTCTCAACCCGGCTATTATATGTCCGTGTCCCACAGAATCAAATGCTTTAGCCAGATCTACGAACACTATTGCAATTTCATTCCCATTTCGTTTAGCCCCTTTAATCAAATTATCTAATATAGCAATATTTTCCTCACACCCAGGGGCGGATATAAACCCTTTTTGTCTACTACATATCTTAACTGTTTCCACCAGTCTTTTTGCTAATATTTTGGTATAGATTCTAATCCAAACTGACCCAATTGTCAATGGTCTCCAAGATGTTAACTTCTTCATTTCCTCCTCATCTTGTGTCTTTGGTATTAAAATCGTTCTATTTTTCTTAAATTCATCTGGTACCTGTCTATTTAGAAACCATATATTAAAAATTTTTGTAAGTATTAAGGAGTCTAAATTAAAAATATCCCACAAATTGCTCACTTTTACTTTATCTGGGCCAGGAGCACTATCTTTTCTTATTTCTCTTAAAGCTATTCTAATCTCATCCACAGAGATCGGACTCATTAATATATCATTATCCGCATTCTCTGTGGATGATGGCCACCCTATCATATTACCATGTCCAATTGTTCCCAAAATATTGACATAGTATTCCTCAATTTCTTTCATAGGGATAGCACACTTAGCCTTATCTGGCTCTCCCATTATAATGCGAGTCAATCTTCTTCTATCCTTATCAAATAATTGTTGATAGAATTTATACTTAGCTTTCTTTGTAGCATATCTCCTAATTGCATTAAATTGCTTCCTTCTCCCCTCCTTTCTCATCTTCCCTTTTCCTTTATTCCTCAACTCTATTTGACTTTCATTTCTAGGGTCCTTTCCCTCTACTAATGAATAACATACTTTTTCCAACATTGCCCAACCGAGAGCTTTTGTTAAATCCTCCTTTAATAATCCTTCAATTTCCCCTAAACTATTTATTATTTCTCTTCCCTCCCTACTTTGTTTTCCCCGTTTACATATTTTCTCCACTAAATCCACTTCTGGGTGTCCTTTTAGTGGGAAAATCCTCTCTCTTGGGGGCGGAATTTCTAATATATTTACTCTAATGTCCTCTACCTCAGTCACTTCCTCCCTATCTCCTGTTACCACTAACTTCTTCTTTGCTAATTCTCGTCTTTTATCTGATATTTGTTTATTCGTTTTGGTCCTCATCTCGCTCTCAATACATTTATTTATATTCCTTTTCCCAATATATTTCCTTTCCAACTGTATAAGCTGCGCAACCTCATCTTTGGTCCATATACGAGATCTAGTCGATCCCTCTTTGATCTTACTTTTAGCAGCCATATCTTCTTTTCTTTGCTCATTCCTCACAGCAGGGTGTCTATGTCTACAGTGTTGGCTCAATCCAGATCTAGTATGAAAACCAAGCCCACAGACCGAGCACGTATGGCTCTTCATTGGGGTATCCGCCTTCTTGGGTATGCACTTGGGGTAGTGGCAAGCTATATTATGATACTGAGAAGATTTTCCACATTTACTACATACAACTCGTATGGCTTTACTTTTATGAACCACATTAATGTGTTTGGCCCATTTACCAAATGTTGGTAATATCTGGGGACATATTGGACAATTAAAACTATCAACGGGATACTCTAAATAAAAAACCCCATCCTTCCACGAACTACTTTCTAATATATTTATATTACTACCAGTACTGTTAAGATCCTTATTACGATCCCTATTAAAATCAGTACTTGGTCTAAAACTATTTAATAAACTAGACCCATTAACTAAATGAGCATTAAGATATCCCGATTCGCTAACATATGGATCATCAAATGTACTTAAATACTTAAAATCTGGATTGAAACTTTCCATAGTTAAATCATTAAAAGTGTCCCTTGTAAAAACCATCGGTAAGATAGATAAAATCTCCTCACCATGATCATCACAAACATTCTCCTCTACCTCCTCTCCATGCTCCACTGGGAGGACTTGATTCTCACTCTCATGCTCATGAGACTTCATTATAGTCCACACCATTTTATCCATTGGTCCAGCGACCCTGATCACACCCCTAATATATTTAACACTGTCAGCCGGGGCATCAAAGCCAACAGCGGGGGCGTTATTAACCCGGTCCAGCGCCAATCCGGTATAAAAATATAAATTACTTTTTTCCATAGCTAAAAGATTTACCCTTCTCAGGGGGAAACTAACCCTTTCCAGGGGGAAACTAACCCGTACCTGGGGGAAACTTACCCTTTCCAGGGGGAAACTAACCCGTGCCTGGGGGAGACTACCCTTACCAGGGGGAATCTAACCCTTACCAGGGGGAGTCAACCCGTACCTGGGGGAGGCTACCCTTACCAGGGGGGCATCCATGTGGCACCATATGGGGCTGCCCAACCCCGTCCCACACCCCACTGAATGTGGGATGTGGGTTCGTCCTCCGCAATCCGCCTGGCTATCCAAGCCAGTTACCGGCTCTCACCACGAGGAGGTAGCGGTTGGACTTGCAATCCAGAGGCTTTCCTCAAAGAGGGGTCCCAAACAGCATAATGTCGAGCTCTAACGGGCGTGTGAGAAAAGGCTCAGATCTTGGTAGGGGTTGCCCCTATTGACCGGGCTCACGCCCACCCCCACCTCACCGATAACCCATTCTCTCACTACCCTCAGGCAATGTTTCCGTCCAAGCCCGACAGCTGAGAGGGTCCAGAGACGCATGGAGAGCCATTAAGAGAGCCTCCCTGCCTCTTGTCCCCTGACTGCCCCCTCCTGAGACCCTCCCCCCATCCTAACTGGCTCCCTAGGACCCTACCTGTACCCTGACTGCTCCAACCCTTATCCACACCCCCACCCCCAGACAGACCCCTGGGACTCCCACGCCCCATCCAACCACTCCCCACCCCCTGACAGCCCCCCCCAGAACTCCCGACCCATCTAAACCCCTCTGCTCCGTCCCATTGACTGCTCCGATCCCTCTCCCCACTCCTGCCCCCTGACAGCCCCCCACCAGAACTCCCAACCCCCCCCCTCGCTCCTTGTCCCCTGACTGCCCCCTCCTGGGACCCCTGCTAACTGCCCTCCAGAACCCCATCCTCTACCTAAGCCTCCCTGTTCCTTATCCCTTAACTGCCCACTCCTAAGACCCCCCCAACTGCCCCCCAGGACCCTACCCCCTACCTGTACCCTGACTGCCCAAAACCTTATCCACACCCTCCCCCAGAAAGCCCCCCCCGAACTCCCGACCCCCCCCCATCTCTTGACTGCCCCCTCCAAAACCTCCCTGCCCCTTCTCCGACCCCCTGGCCCCCTTGTTGTTGGCCTTCGCCTAATGTCTCTGAACTTGCTCAGGAACAGCCTGAGCCATTCGTCCCGGCCCGCTGGGCAGCAGGGGAGGAGGAGCGGGGGAGGAGCTCCAGACTGCCGGAGGCGATCTGCGAATGCAGGGAGGGAGGGAGTGATCTCTGCTGCAGGGGAAGCGGAGGAGGGGCTCTCTCTGGCTGTCGGAGCCTCATGTAAGTGGCACCATCCGGCCGGCTGCCCTGTTAGCCGCGCGCGCTCTGCATGGGGCAGGAGAAGTCTGGACATTTACAAATTCCCCCCGGACGCTATTTTTAGCTCAAAAATCCGGACATGTCCGGGGGAATCCGGACGAATGGTAACCCTATCTTATACAAGCATTCAGGTCTTGAGCAGTTCAAGCAAACAATACACATTACAACAAAGCTTAAACTTGTTCTTCATAATAATTTTAAAAACAATACTAGCTGCCTATTTAATTTTAAAAACGGCAAAAAATATCCACCTCCCTTTCCATTTCTTATAAGGAGTCTTGAAGTTTAAATCTCCTCAGTGTGATAGATGTGCTTGCTTTGATCTGCTTAGCTCTTGGAAGTCCAGGGGCTCCGGGCTGCTGGTCCCGTGCTGCCTGGGGTCCCTAAGGACAGCTCTGTCCGCCATTAGGGAATTTTTTCCCGAGAACCCCCTGTAACGTTTCGCGAACCCTCAGGGGTTCACGAACCCCAGTTTGGGAACCACTGATATAGTGTCTATAACTTGGGACATAGTGGAAAAGAAACTTGAAGTATGCTGGTCACTTGTTTCTTGTTAGCATTTAAAATTTTTAACAAACAAAATGTATTTTTTCAAGATCAGATAATGTAATGTGTTTGTTTAGCGCAAATGATTGTACTGTATGTTCACCCATCACCTCATTTAGCATTTGTTGCATTCTGTGACTAGTTTAGAGGGGGAAATCAGCTAGTATTGAAATACCTGACCTGCATGAATTCCCATGAGTTTCAATAAAACAGGTCAGGTTACCAAACACTAATGGCTGCTTGGAACATACAAAAGTGCAGGTTAGAACATAGCTTTGTATATCTTGCAGGGTTTGGTGCAAATTTTAATTTGGTATGCAAAGGTTGAAACTTAAAAGGGAGCTCACACCTGCAGATTAGCTGATAGTTTGTTTGAACAGTAATCTCTAAGAGAAGTTACCCTCAATTGGCCCCTTTCTATTCCCTTGCTTCCACCTCTCCTCATCAAATCTCAGGATCTTTCCAAGCCTGATCTCACATACTTTCAAGGCCAAGGTGCTCACTGTTGTATTAGGAAGACGAATTACTGTTGGGGTGGGCGGGGAAACCAAAGGTGGCAATTTGGGGTATGTCTACACTGCAATTTAACACCCGGCATGACTGTCTTCTGTCAGCTGTCTTATCCTCCTGGGGCTTGTCCTATGGGGCTAAATAAATGCAGACATTCAGACTGGGGCTGGAGCACAGTCTCTGAGACCCCCACAAAGGGGGAGGATCCCAGAGTCCAGGCTCCAGCCCAAGCCCAAATGTTTATACCACAGTTAAACAGCCCCATAGCCCGAGCCAGCTGATACAGGCCAGCCAACAAGGTTTGATTGCAGTGTAGACATACCCTTGGAGGGGTGTTCACTAGGGCTGCTCCAAAATTTTCTGTCATAATTGGTTTTCAACCAAAACGTGAGTTTTTAACTAAACTATTTTATTTAAATAATTTAAACTAAATTATTTAATGGAAAGTGTGTTTTCCACAGCAAAATTTGCCTTTTAACTGAGAGAATGAGCACCTGGAACCCCCCCCCCTAAAAAAAAATCTTTTTACCCCAAATCAAAACATTTCAGTTGGGAAATTGGTGTCTCATGGGAGTTGTGGTACAAGTGTCTCATGCCTCCTTACTCTTCTATGGGCCAGATGACTTGTCCAGACAACATTTTTGTTTAAAGTTGGGTTTTTTCTTCTCTGTCTTTTGGTTTCTAAGATGTTATTGTTTTCAAACATTTCTCTGCAATTGCTGGGACTAGAAATTTATTTACTTTTTTTTTTTTTTCTTTAATGAAAACTAAGATTCTCTCTTCTCCAACTGACTCGAAGAGCCTGAGGCCTGAAGGGGAAGAAATGCAGGATTTGTGATAAAATTATGGAAGTTGGCAACAGGGATGTGAGGACCATCTCTATCAAGGCTCTGTGTCCCCTTCTTATTCCCTGTCTCTTCTGCCAACCTAGCCTGGTTTTGGGGCTTTTCCAGTTAGCAGCTATCCAAGGTCATGAAGCAAGATCCTGTCCTGTGAAGGTGAAGCACAGTAGAAAGTTAACACAGCTGGTGATGGGGTGCAGACTTGACTGGATTGCTTTAATCAGCACTGCTTTCTGTTGGGTGGGAGTGGAGTGTCTGGGTAGGAAGGAGAGTCATCTTCTGAGGGTAGGGTTGTAGAGGGCTGTCTTGAACTGGTGATGATAGAAAAGGGGTGTCTCGCAGTTGGAAGACTCTTCTAGGTTTTCAGTAAATTACAAATAATTTGAAAAAAGAACTGAACAGAGGTTAAAAATAATCTTAAATATAAAAGGTAAGAGTTAAAATTGTTTTATAAAATTGGACAAGATAAATGTCAACCGTGAATAAAAAGCAAAAGAGAAGAGGCTAGTGTTAAAGAGATTTATAATAGAGTTGGGTAGGGTTCATTACCAATAAAGAGCACAGGTTAAAAGTGAATAAAAAACAGAGGCAATGAAAATATTAAATTTGGAAACATTATGCATAAAATAAATCAATAAAGGCAAAAGCTAAATTCCTAATCCAGGTTTACTATCACACCCTGTAACCAGGCCATGGCAGCTAAATATGGAGTCATGGGTAAAAAAAAAATGATAAGCCGTGGGTCAAATGGATCTTCCCTTCTCCACAAAATAAGTATATCCTTCCCTGGTATCTCCAGATCTGTAAATTGTCTTATTAGACAGTATGCTTCTTGGGCCAAGGATTGTGTCTTTTTATATGACTGTGTCTAGCACACTTTTGGCTGCTCTGTAAATTAATAGTGAATGATCATTAATAAAAGTGACTGTCACAAGAAAATAAGGCCCACAGAAGCATCAAGCACCTTTACTGTCTTGAAGCTAAATTAAATATTTTGATTTTGTGCCTTTTTGTTTAAGATGCAAGTGTAGTATCATTGCAGTATCCATTTCCTGTAGCAGCTTGACCATTTTTTATAGCAACTGTAAGATTAATGTGGTTGCTTAACAGCCTAATTAAGTTTAATTTTGGTTTCTCAGGTGTCTGGAAAGTCCTTGAGGATCCAGAAGAAGAAATCTTCTGGGAAGCAATATTTTCACCGGGACAGAGAGCTAGAAAATGTTTCTTATTTAAAAAAAAAAATACAAAAAACCACCCCTCTTTGTTATGTACATTTTACAGAGCATTCAAGATGTCATGGTGATACACAAAAATATGCCCTATTAGACCTAGTTTCTCCTAGTTATAAATGTAAACAATGAAAAATAACAGTATTATTTTTTAATATATAATACCCATCAATGAATGTTTTTCTGCATCCGATGTAATTACCTACTATGCTATACCATGATTTATTACCTAGAAAACTATGTAAGAGGCAGGACTATATGCAAAGCAGGTAACAAACCATATACAGAAGAGTGAGAATCATTAAGTGAAGATTCTCCCTGTTCCCTAGTGAAAGAGGAAATTGTTACCAGGAAACATCAGCTGCCCCATAATTACATATGGACGATTCCTTCACAGCATGAGCCCTTGTTTTCCACAATTTGCTTACCAAAGGGAATTTATAACATATGTGTTGCACAGAATATGTCTTATGCACACACATTTTTTGCTACATATGGCATGCTTTAATTTTACCAGGGCATGTATTTAATTTTTCAGAACTGAAGAAAATAAAAACATTGATTCTTTTTACTTTCAATTCTTTTTGCAATTTCAGGTGTGCTAATCCTTCACTTCTGGGTTATGTCCTGTTCAGCAGCTACAGATGCAGTTTCCAGAGTTGTCCATCAAGGCCAGTGATCATGTCTGCTGTCCAATGTTTTCCATAACCTTTTATCCTCATGTTCCCACCTCTGCAAGAAGTTCTTCCTCAAGGCCCTGCTGCACTTTGCAATAGAAACAACCGTAGCATTATTTTAAACCACTTGTCCTTCCCCGTGCCTTCAGTGACTTCCCCACTGCACTTACCATCTCATTTTGCTTTCCCAGTTTTGTTGTTTGTTTTTGCTCTGTTTTTTTTTTTTTTCAGTGTCTTGCATCTGTACAGAACACAGAATCACAGAATCATAGATACGTAGGGCTGGAAAAGAGCTTAAGAGGTCATCAAATTCATCCCCCTGTGCTGACAAAGGACTATGTATGTATACCTAGATCATCCCTGATACATGCTTACCTGTTCTTAAAAACCTACAATGATGTGGATTCCACAACCTCCCTTGGAAGCCTGTTCCAGTATTTAACTATCCTTATAAAGGTAACATCCTTAGAAAGTTGTTTGCTAATATCTAACCTACATCTCCTCTGCTGCAGATTAAGCCCATTACTTCTTGTCCTACCTCCAGTGGACATAGAGAACAAATCGATCACCGTCTTCTTTGCAATAGCCCTTTACATATTTGTGGACTGTTATCAGATCCTTTCTGCCCTCTTTTCTCAGAACTCAACATATCCAGTTTTTAACTTTTCCTTTAAATCTTTTAGCATTTTTGTTACTCCTCTGGACTCCCTCCAATTTGTCCACATCTTTTTTTTTTAAACTGTAGTGCCAAAACTAGGCATAATACTCCAGCTGAATCTTCACATGTGCCAAGTACAGCAGGACAATTACCTCCTGTGTCTTACATGCAACAGTCCTATGAATATATCCTGGAATGATATTAGCCTTTTATGCAACTGTATCACATTGTTGTCTCGTATTCATTTTGTCGTCCACTGTAACCCCCAGATCCTTTCCTTCACTGGCACTATCCCCATTTTGTATCTGTGCATTTGATTTTTCTTTTCTAAGTATAGTACTTTGCCCATATCTTTATTGAATTTCATCTTATTGATTTCAGACCAATTCTCCAATATAGGTCATTTTGAATTCTAATCCTATCCTCCCAAGTACTTGTAACCCTTACCAGCTTGGTGTCATCTACAGATTTTATAAGTGTACTGTCCACTCCATTATCCATGTATATAATGAAAATATTGAATACTACTGAACCCAGAACACACCTCTCCGGGACCTCATCAGATACATTCTCCCAGTTTGATAATAAACCATTGATAACTACTCTTTGAATATAGTCTTTAAATTTATTGTGCATACACCTTATGCTAATTTAACTAGACTGCATTTTTCTAGTTTGTTTATAAGAATGTCATGTGGGATTCTGTCATAAGGATTACTAAAATCAAGGTATATCATGTCTACTACTCCCACTATCCACTAGTCCAATAACCTTGTCAAAGAAAGAAATTAGGTTTGTTTGGCATGATTTGTATTTGACAAATCCATGCTGGCTATCACTTATAACTAAGGCTACATTTTAGTCTGGGGTATTTTTAGTAAAAGTCACGGACAGGTCACGGGCAGTAAACAAAAATTCATGGCCTGTGACCTGTCCATGACCTTTACTAAAAATACCATTGAATACAACTGGGTGGGGACTGCCTGGGAGCCCCGCAGATGCTGTGGGAGGGCAGCCCTGCTGCCTGGTTGGGGGGAGTCAGGCAGCGGCCCATGGCCCGGGACCCCCGCTGATGCTGGGGGGGTGCAGGCATCGGCGTGCAGCCTGGGACCCTCACTGGTGCTGGGGGGAGGGGTTGGCGAGGCCGGCAGGCTCCCTACCTGGCTCTGCGCCTCCCCCCCCCCCAGCAGCAGCAGAGTTTGGGTGTGGGAAGGGGCAGGGGGTTAGGGCACGAGATGGGGTGAGGCAGATTCTGGGCGGTGCTTACCTGGCAGAGGCGTGGCCAGGCAGTTCTGCGTGGTGCCTCCGCTTGCAGGCACCACCCCTGCAACTCCCCTTGGCCATGGTTCCTGGCCAATGGGAGCTGCAAAGTCAGCGCTCTTGGTGGAGGCAACCTCAGAGTGGCTTCTGGACATGGATCTCAGCCTATCTGCCCTCTTCTGCTAGGTTCCTACTCCTGGAAGTATCTGCAACCACACACACATTCCCTTTAAAGCAAGTGGCCGCTGAGGAACTGTCTCACTCATCATATCAGAAAATTAGCAGGAGAAAAACATACAGACACAAGAGGTATTTTCATTAGGGAGAAAACAGGTCATTATAGACATATCCCTGCTCTGTCTGTGCCTGCTTTTCCAGTGAAGTGATTGCTGCTGAGACCAGGCTTCCACTAAGTCCAGTCCAGGAAATTGTTCCCATACAGCAGTCAGAATATTAGTAAATTGAGCTATTCTATCCACTTAAACAAGGTATTTTCCTGATTCCCCTGGAAGTCCTGATGTGGATGTTATATTGTCACAGGAATGGAAGGAGGAAGTCTTCACCTGTCATAAATCATCATAGAATCATAGGACTGGAAGAGACCTTGAAAAGTCATCTAGTCCAGTCCCCTGCACTCATGGCAGGACTAAGTATTATCTAGACCATCCCTATGTGCACTATCAACTGCACTGGAATAGAACACTGTTTCAGACATCAAGCACATATCCAAGTCAGGTTGAATCTTCAAAGGGACACAATTTTAGCAAGCCACTAAATGGCTTCAAAATGCAAAACAATCTGTAAGAAAATACAAAAGATCCTTTTCAGATAACTTTCTCTTACTATCTACCAAGTCCACCCAAAAAGATAGAAGAAACAATTCCCTCCTTCTTCCTCAGATTCCAACAACAAAAAGCCAGAGGCATTTCATTTAAAGTGGTAAAAAGGATGACAAAACCCAAGACTGAAAAGCACTTTAAAAATGCAAGAATAGCAAGAAAACAGAAATCTTCAATATTCTGATTGGTTTCTGCACACATTTTGCAAAGGTATTAATTATTTAAGTGTGATGGGGGATCATACCTGGCTTTCTGAAAAGAAGTCTCAGGCAATGTTTTCCTAGCTAAAAACTTTGAAGCAAAGTTAATAAATATCATTCTGCATTAGGCCTACAATGAGCAGTAAAACCTGAAAAGACAAAGACACAGAATTTTTTGTCTGGGTACACCACAAGAAGGTTAGGAGACACTAGTTATGGATTTTAATCAGGCTGCAACTTTATTATATAGATGTCTGGGACTACCCAGCAGATAAAGTGTACAGTACAGGCAAATCCATGTTTATTCAAATCAGTTCTCCGGGGCTTCCACCAGTCCTCCTTTGTTTCCATCCAGGTCCCCCAGCCGACCCATGGCTTGGACCTTACCATCCTCCACCCTTGTAAGAGGGTTAAGGTAGACTATGAGAACGGGTGTGGCGGTGGCGGGGGGGTTGGCTCTCTGCCATACCAATCATAGGAGTCCCCAACCTCTCCCCCGTTATGTTCCTTTATCCAGTACCTCCTTTTAAGTCCTTTACCAGGCCATTTATCTGGTCACTGGCTGCCTTCTCTATGGAGTACCTGCCCTGGACATCCGACCAACCTTACAAAATAAGTTGCAACATATGGCTTACCACCTTTTCTTCTCACCAGAAAAGGTTCTCCCTCACACCTGCTGTGGGGAAGGTGAGAAAACCTCACTCCACCGAAACCAATACAGGTGGTGTGGGAAAAGTTCCTTCCCAGCCCCCCTTTAAGGGGAGCGACTAGCGTAATGCCCACAGCAGGTCCTAACCCAGCTTGCCATTTGCCTCCACTAGGGGAGGGAGGGTGGGTGCTGGCTTCCTCACTGAGTGGAATAAAGAGACTTGCCCCACCCAGGTTTCATACCTTTATGCTCTTCGGACCTCACATTCCTGGGTGAGGGGGGGTGAGTCATTGCTGCAAAAATGACCACTGAGCACCTTTTTTACAGCCGTTTATGAAGTTCTTTCTCTCCCCCTTCCCTCCCCCCCCCACCATAAAGCAGAACTGTCCTTCTTGGCTAAGCCCCAGACAAACTCTGCCCCACCTTAGTTGTGGTGCAGTCATTTTTACTCTTTCCTCCAAAAAAGACACACTCATGCCTTTAATTGATGTGTTTGATGTACATCAAACAACAAGTGATTTCATCCAAAGAGATGCTTTTGCCTGAACAGACAGTTGATGAAGTTATCCAGGAATTCTGCTACTGGAAGAAATCTGTGGTACAGTAAATGGGAGGAATAAAGTAATCAAAATATACAAAATATACACAACATAATTGATATAATAAGATAGATAATGAAATGCATACTTTTTTTTGTTGCCTTGTGTAAATGTTTCATTTTCTGTTTGTTAACTCTGTCCTACGCATTTCCTCATAACTGGAGAATTGTCAATATGCATTTTTGTGAGACTTTGTTTCTATTTGGGTTGGAGTGTTTTTTGTTTTTTTTTATATATTCAGTTCTATAAAATATATTATGAAAACAATGAACCCACTTAAGAAATTGGTGTAAAGTTTTCACAAACTGGATTTAACTGTTTTTGTTCTGCCAGTGCTTATGGGATATTAGGGGAAAAGCAGCTGTGAATTGTTTTGCAGCTTCAGTAGGAGGTATGATGGCATGTAATCATAATTTTTCAGCTTTAATCATTTTTAATTTTATGGTCTACTCTTATAAATGTGTACAGTGAGCTTTATTGTCATAAATTAAATGTCTAAAAATTGTTCCCACAGACCCAAGCCCTGCAATCTGCTGCCTGCTATCATTCTCTACATTATTGATAGTTGCTTCCACTTAAATGAATTATTTGCCTCTGTAGCTACATGCCTCCATAAAGCTACTATCACTTTCTTGTCAGATATAACTACCTCATTCAGCATCTATATCATTGCAATTTGTCATTATTCAGGTGGATTTTAACATTGCTGTAGAATCATAAGTTGTATCTTTATCACCAAGCCTGATAAATGTGTGCACTGACAAGCCTTCCTGACACATATCAGACATAGTTTCTCTTCACTCTCTGCACTGTTATGGACTTTTAGTCAGAAAATAGGTCCATCATACCAAAGAGCCTAACTGTTGATTTAACTGTAAACAAGGCCCTGAAGAGGAATAGTAAAGGTGTAGACTAAACCATTATGTTCATTTGAGATTATTACCAGGGTTGTTTATACATAAAATATGTGTCAAGTGAAATGTCATATGTAGTCATATATGTCATCTTTCAATGTGGCCATTGCTTTCAGTACAGTACATGTAAATAGCTTATTGTAGAGGGGAAGAAACTAAAAAAAAAAAAAAACAAACAAACAAACAAACACCACATAAATGTAGACACACTAGTAAATATCTGATATTAAAAGCAAAATAAAACTTCTCCCTGCAATTGTATATCAGTTGCACTCTAGTGTGTTACTGTATGCAACAACACAATCATTATAATTGATTTAAGCATCATGACACAACTAAGCCAACCAAACAATTAATATTTAGTGCTTTGTTTATAAAAAATTACATGCCCAGTCGGATCATAATGTTTCTAAGAATTGTTTATGCAGTGGTGAAGGAAACTGCAAGAAGTCTATGCAATTTTCAGACAAGAAGCGAAAATCAAAGATTTATGGAGGTGTGTGTGCTAGCTTGTGGCTAGAATTACAGAAAATACAAAATGGCCTGATTGAACAAACATGGAATGAATATTGTATTACAGTTTATAGTGGGTTAGGTTTTGTTGTGTCAGTTATCAAATCCAAGTTTTGCAAGACAGTCATTGTCCAAGGCATATCTAATGACATGTTATAACCTTTCCAAGTCAAGGATGTTCACTCATGCCCTATTAAGTGGAGGCATACGTTTTTAACAAGGCAAGGACCCATCCAGTCATATCAGCCATTCTCAGTCCATAATAGCATAAAAGCCTCTTCAGAACAGCTCCTTCTAGAATAGGGTTGATTGGCATGATGCTCTTGAATGAGATTGCCTAAGGATAAAACATTTTTGAGTTATAATATTGCAAACACTGGGGAAGACACTGTTTGTATAATGATTTATAGATGCTTTTTGGTTTGAAGAAATATGATCCCTAGGATTTAAGACAGTATTAGGAAGAAAATGACATAAGCTGATTATACGGGAGAAGTGCTGTGTAAAGAAGTAAAGTATATCAAGAATGGCTTCAAGTATTGTCAAAAATAGGATGTTATAAGAGGATAATGCAAAGAACTCATAGACTGTAGGAGAAATCCTCTCTAGTAACTGAGTTAGGGACCTCCAAGATGGGACAGGAGAAGAAATTCTGCCCTCTCCAGCCACAATGTGAAATCAATTGTTTTATCAAGTATAATCCAGAGTAGTTGCCTTTTGTCTAAAATTCTACAAGATGGAAGAGTCATAGCAATAGAATATCCAGCTCTTGTCCCACTCCAGCTTCTTGAGGAGCTTGGTTGAGGGTAAATCTCTCACTATGGCCTTTAAATCCTGCCCCATCCCTTGGAGAGTGGAGCCACACTGATTCCACTGCAACAGGTCTGAAGGGGCAGAATTCACCCCTTAATGAGAAGCAGATGATTTTTAAAAATATCTCCAAGAATTAAAGATGAACTAACAATTTTAGCTACAAAACAAAATAATTATTTTTATGCTAAAATATCTTTTGTCATGATATTTTTATATCTTCTGTAACAATAGCCAGGTCACTGGGGCACATTCTTAGTAAGCAATTGTTTATCTACTACAAAGGCTCTAACCATTCCCTAAAAATTCATATCCAGAATGTCATAGGCAAGTGTAGCTTGTATAGCTAGCATTTACACAGCATATAACTCAACCAATCTTCATCGGATTACATGGAAACTGTTTTCACTTGGATGAAATGTTGCTGAACCATTCTTCATTATATTAAAGATACATAAGATTTCCGTCAACATCAGGCATGGATGTCTTCTTTTTGCACCTTTTTTTTATTGCACAGACATATATTTTGTAATGAATGCAAAGAAAATAAATACTTTGAAATGATTTTTGTGTGTACACGAAAGCAGTGATACTTGGTCTTGTTCCAAATATTGTGCATGTCCCTTGGATGCTACTTTTACATTTGTGTCATAGAGAAATGGGTAGCATTTTGCAAACTTCTGCAACTGAAAATTTACTCTTGAGGTTGGGATTAGATTTTTTTCATCTTTGCCTTGATCTGTGAAGAAATAGAAGGTTTTAGTCTTCTCTAATTTAAAATAGGGCTGTCGATTAATCGCAGTTAACTCACACAATTAACTCAAAAAATTAAGCGTGATTAAAAAAATTAAGCGTGATTAATCAGTTTTAATTGCACTGTTAAATAATAGAATACCAATTGAAATTTATTAAATATTTTGGATGTTTTTCTACATTTTCATATATATTGTATTCTGTGTTGTAAATGAAATCAAAGTGTATATTATTTTGCTTACCTCATACAAGTACTGTAGTGCAATCTCTTTGTTGTGAAAGTGCAACTTACAAATGTAGATTTTTTTTTTGTTACATGACTTCACTCAAAAACAAAACAATGTAAAACTTCAGAGCCTACAAGTGCCCTTAGTACTACTTCTTGTTCAGCCAATCGCTAAGACAAACAAATTTGTTTACATTTAAGGGAGATAACACTGCCCTTTTCTTATTTACAATGTCATCAGAAAGTGAGAAAAGGCATTTGCATGACACTTTTGTAGCCTGCATTACAAGGTATTTACATGCCTGGTATGCTAAACATTCATATGCCCCTTCCTGCTTCGGCCACCATTCCAGAGGACATGCTTCCATGCTGATGACACTCATTAAAACAATAAGCGTTAATTACATTTCTGACTGAACGCCTTGGGGGAGAATTGTATGTCTCCTGCTCCATTTTACCCACATTCTGCCACATATTTCCTGTTATAACAGTCTCAGATGATGACCCAGCACATGTTCATTTTAAGAACACTTTCACTGCAGATTTCACAAAAGGAAAAGGAGGTACCAATGTGAGATTTCTAAAGATAGCTACAGCACTCGACCCAAGGTTTAAGAACCTGAAGTGCCTTCCAAAATCTGAGAGGGACAAGGTGGGGAGCTTGCTTTCTGAAGTCTTAAAAGAGCAACACTCCGATGCGGAAACTACAGAACCCGAACCACCAAAAAAGAAAATGAATCTTCTTCTGGTGGCATCTGACTCAGATAATGAAAATGAACATGTGTCGGTCCAAACTGCTTTGAATTGTTATTGACCAGAACCCGTGACCAGCATGGATGCATGTCTTCCGGAATGCTGGTTGAAGCATGAAGGGAAATATGAAACTTTAGCACATCTGGCATGTAAATATCTTGCGAAGCCAGCAACAACACTGCCATGACAACACCCGTTCTCACTTTCAGGTGACATTGTAAACAAGAAGCGGGTAGCATTATCTCCTGCAAATGTTAAAAAAAAACTTGTTTGTCGGAGCGATTGGCTGAACAAGAAGTAGGACTGAGTGGACTTGCAGGGTCTAAAATTTTACATTGTTTTATTTTTGAATGCAAGTTTTTTGTACATAATTCTACATGTGTAAGTTCAACTTTCATGATAAAGAGATTGCACTACAGTACTCAGGTGAATTGAAAAAATACTATTTTGGGGGTTTTTTTTTACAGTGCAAATACTTGTAATCAAAAATAAATATTAAGTGAGCACTGTACACTTTATATTCGGTGTTGTAATTTAAATCAGTATATTTGAAAATGTAGAAAACTTCCAAAAATATTTAAACAAATGTTATTCTATTATTGTTTAACAGTGCGATTAATCGCGATTAATTTTTTAATCGCTTGACAGCCATAATTTAAACAATTTGTGCATGGATTTCAGTAACCTGATTCCCTGATATCAGTGGTAATACTCCTGATTTACGCTAATGCATATGAGCAAAGACTCAGGCCTAGAGTGTGCTGCTTATCCTTTTGTTTAAAGCTGTGAAGCAGGAACAACAGCTGAAGAAAAGGTTGGTATATGTGGGTAAAACTATACCACATACTTCCTGTATGACTTCGAGCATTCCTCTAACCTCTGAGTTTAATAACAATTAGAGCTGGTTGAATTTCTGTTCTGTGGGCAATTCTGGCATTTCGAACTTTTTTTCATTCCAAATTAGAATGAACATTTGAAATTTGGACATTTCCTGTGAAATACAATTTAAAAAAAAATAGAAATGCTTCATTTTTTTATTTTGATTTAATATTATTTTTGTTTTTTATTTTATATGCTTTCAATTAAATTTTATTCATTTTTAAATTATAATATACAATAAAAAATAATTGGTGTTCTAATTGGTAGTTGGTATTGTAATTTGTTTCGTAAATGGTACTTTGTTTACAAATTGGTATTCTCAGTGGTCATTTGTAATTGGTATTCTAATTTGCAATTGGTTTTTAATTTGTATTTCAATTAGTATTATAGTAACATGAAATATAATAAAATAAACATAAGTTTCTACTTGAAAAGTCATTTCAGAATGAAAAAGGGAATGTTCTATTCTTATTAGATTGAAATGGAATGTTTCTTCCATATTAAAATGCTTAATTTTTATTTTTTAAACAATATTTCATCAAAATTGACACATTCCCATGAAAGATTTACATTTAATGTATCCTCCTTTTCTGACAGAAAAATGTTCCATGGGAAAATTACTGACCAGCACTGCTAACAATTAACTACACCTCTACCGCGATATAACGTGATCCGATATAACACGAATTCGGATATAACGTGGTAAAGCAGCGCTCTGGGGGCGCGGGGCTGCGCGCTCCAGCAGAACAAAGCAAGTTCAATATAACGTGGTTTCACCTATAACGCGGTAAGATTTTTTGGTTCCCAAGGACAGCGTTATATCGGGGTAGAGGTGTACCAGGTAGGCAGGACTGAATTAAGGCAACTTGGCTTACTACAGCCAACAACCCCGCAGACCAGTGGGCAGTAGTAGCAGGAACAGTGTCAAGAAGTCTGGTCTCCTTTTTGATTTGGTATGAGGTCAGGTGGCTTCCTTCCTGTCTCTAGTGGCTGCAGCTCTTCTTTCTGCAGGAAGCTTTCTGCAGACTTTAAACTACACACTTGTTGTTCGTGCATATGGGCAAAAAGCAAAACTCCAGGTACAAATAACCCTGAATTTTGTGAGATATTAGATTCTGGATCTGAATTTTGCAACTGTTCCCTATCATCATAGTGAATTGAATGAAAACAATGGAATTGACCTCCTCCAAATATTTGGGAAGGTTTGAAATTTAGCTCTAAATGTGAGGATTGAGGTTATACGTTTACTAGAATTCAGATGCTAAGACACCATCATCATTGTGAGACAGCAATGAGGCAGCTCTACACAATGACATAAATTTAACTAGTTTTGTTGGCTACAAGTTAGCCTTAGCTATTATTTTATGGATATATTTCCCAAAATTATAAACTACATATTATGGGTGAGTTATTTTCTTTACTTGTTAAAAAGGAAATCTTCCCATCAATACTTGAAATTATCCATATTCTATTACAGCTGGTAGAATGCTGTCAATTATTTTGACTGCTTGCCAATGAGTTCTGTGTAAATATAACATGACAGATTTGGCATAAAGTATAAATCTATCTTTAAATAAAGAAGATAATACAGCATTTATGTGGATAAAATGAGGTTTTTAAAAGGAATGTTTATTGTGCTATCCTAGTACATTTCACTACTATTTTAATATTCTTTTCATATGTTCTGGTTTGTATGTGATTTTGTGAAGTTTATCCAGAAATTAATCCCTGGAGGGACAATTCTAAAGGTGACCTAGACCTGTCCACAAACTATTCACATAATTTTGATTTTAGTAATCTTAAAAAATGAGAGTATCTAAACAAAATATGACTTCTTAACATCCATTCTGCTTAATTTACAGAGTGCCAAAAAGTTCAAACTTTAGAAAATATGGTACATTACTGTAAAGCAAAGTATCATATTTGTCAATATATTAGAATCTACCCTCAATAAAACTACATAGCCATACTGTGCTTGATAAAATTTTTAAAACTAAGATGCAATATAACTTTTCTTGTGTCTATTGGCCCAGATAGAGATGACCCCTTTGATGTGGACAATGAATACAACTTTACTTCTCTAACTCTCTTTGCTTGATTCTGTTTTTGTCAGAAATACGGCAAGAATCACCCTTTGTTTTGAAATGTATTTCCTCTTACTGTCCTGACAACAAGCAGGAGGAGAAAGGACATTTTCCTGTCTTGAATTCACCAGAAAGAAATTGTGTGTTTCCAATACATATTTCAAAAGTTCAGGTTACTTAGTATAGTTTAGCACCATTAGTGCAATTTAAATATTTAAAATTTACAGGAAAATAAATGATCAAATGAGCGCTTTAGCTTTGCAACAAATTTGCGAGGAAAAAAATGTGATTTTCTGATTGATTCGGGTAATGTGAATGAATTATTAGTCCTTACAGTAGCTGAGAAAATTAATCTTTTGAGCACAATGAAATTAAAAGGTTTTGGCTTGCCTGATCCGAACAAAGTAAGATGAATTTTTAATACAGCAAATTAATTAGGCACATAATGAGGAATAGGATGCATAATAGCTCTAATTCTGATAAATAGCAAAATAGTCCAGATCCTAAAGGAAATAAATATCATCCATCACAGACACACCTTATATTTTGTTCATTGGGAAATATTAATGGTAATAGAGCCTGCATAAAGGAGTTAGATAAATTCTATTTGCTGATGTTATTCGGTGCAATTACGTTATGTGTTGACCCTCATCTGTAACTTTTTGTGGAGTTGATTTTAGGACATTATTCATTTCTGAAGGTGTTAATGTACCATAAAGGATTTGTATTATCATTAGACATACTGTCTGTGCCAGGTGTTACATGTTATTTGCAACTGCCCTGAAGATCATTTAACAGCTTATAAATCTTTATGGCCCCATGATGCTTTGCTACAATAATTTGCATCTTTAAATAGCTTTGGAACCATGAGTTTTAAAAATAAGTGAGAAGCAACTTTTTGTTATTAAAGCATGTATTTCTTCACTCTTATTGTAATACTGGTTAGTATACTCAGATAACTATCTGAAAATATAATAATTCCATTAGCGGTGAAAGAATTAATGTATATTCTAATTTTCACAACTTAACATGAAAGAGTTTCACACCAACAAAGACAAAATATTTTACCAGATTGGAATTAAATGTAAAGAATTATTAATTTCCTGAAAAATCTCCATAAGCTTCTCAAGATTTAAACTTTACTTTGTTGGGTGTCTTTTATTTTCTTAAGCAAAATATGACAGTCTCAGTGTAAAGTCATAAATCCCACTGATAAATGTGAGGTGCTCTGTTAACTCAGTTGTACAGTTGTACTATAGATTTCATGTAGGTAAATTTTCTGCTTATAGTTGTGGCCTCTGCAAGGTGCATAGGCTGTGAAAATAGCAGAAATAATGGTCATAATTGGTTAATAAGCATAGAAGAGGTGGAACTACAAAGGAATCAGTCCTCCCTTCCCAGATGCTGGCAGTCTTCCTATGAAGTTCCTAAATGAGTCAAGCTTTCAGAGTGTGTGGGTGGTAGGATGACAAAATTAAATAACTGGCTCCCTGTGAAGATGCCCTAAAATTGGGTTAAAATTTTAGATCTCAAAACATCCATTCTGCTAGATGCCCCTCTTGACCTGAAATAGATAGTGCATTAGAAACTCTACAGGGTTTCTTATGCGCCTCATCCAGTTTCTACTAAAACCAATGAAGGCTCTTTAATGACTACATTAGGAGCTGCCACAGGTCCTATGTGGAATTTCCATTATAAATTTCACCCTCTTGTAAGATTTTCAATGAGAGGGAATGACGGGGCCCATAATATTTCAGACTTAAATAGAAATATCTACTTAACTGTCATTTTTGTTATGCCTATCCCATAGTGTCAGTGTTGTACATGACAGACTGTACTATATTTGCATGTAAAATGGGGGAGGGGCAGACATAAGTCAGCTCTCTGAAGTAACTATTGGCAATCACCATATCTGAAATAAAACAGTACTTCTCTACAATAACACTCATATGTATGTTACTACAAAGAAGTAATTGGTAGTAATTTTGGACTTTTTAATTGTGGCCATTCTTTCTGAGAATATTGTACACCCTCATGCTTTGAGTATTTATTCAATATTCTGTAATTTAAATGTTGGGCCTGCTTACTAAAAGCTTTCACAATATCTGTCCAGGCAAGTGTACATTTTCCTTACCCTTTAATGAATGATTTCCTCTACCACCCTTCTTAAATTATGCTTTGATATATGACAAACTGGGTCTTGGACACTGTTAAGTGGATCAGTCATGGATGAGTAACTTGGAGTGAAATTAAACGCTCAAAGTCAATGGGAATTTTGCCTCAGTAAAGACTAGAGCAGGGTGAAACTTTCCAGATGTATAATTGATTCACCAAATTTGCAGTTTTGGATTCACTGAAACTATTTTCAAATTCAGCAAATAGTTTGGTTGGGAAAAAAATTAACAAGTCAAAATGACGTTTTCAAAATGAAACATTTTGACTTTTTATTTCAAGATTTAGCTAGCTTTATATTAAACAAACAAATACAAAGGTAAAACACACCCAGAAGCTAAACTAAATGCAAACAAACAAATCATTTTGAATAAATGAAAAGTTTTCAATTTTGTGTATTTGTGAGTGTTTTCATTTTGGTGAGAAAATGAAAAAAAATCAGATTTGTCTTCACCTGCAACCTTTTTGATTTTTCAGTCCAGCCATCAAATTGAAAATCAATTATTCAGTTTTAGTAAGGACTAACAAATAAATCACCACTTCTTTTTTCCCCTATGGAGAGTATGAAAGGAGTTGAAAACCCAGATTTACATCTCAAATTGTATCACAGAGGAGCCCCAGCATGTGATCTCTGTGCATTTGAATAGGCATTGGCTATAATCAGGAGCCAGGGTCACAATAGAGTCATACTTTATGACTTTATCTTTCTCCAACAAAAGAGGGTTTATGCAGGCTCACTTTCCTCACTACTTAATTACTTTTAAAGGGAGGGAGTTGATTGAGGCATAGGCAAGGAACAAATATGGGCCTGAGGAATCTCTGCTTCTGTGGATGCTAGGATAGCCTGGGGAGTAAAATGGGATGTACTGGACCAATGCATGCATATAGTAGACCCCTGCAGATGTGTCCAGACGTGGGATTTAAAAGTAACATGACTTTGCTTGCTGTGAGGAGGTGCAAGAATCCTCAGCCAAGGTCGGCTCTAGGTTTTTTGCCGCCACAAGCAAAAAAAAATTTGGCTGCCTCCCACCCCAGCCCTGGGCTCTCCACCCTACCCTCACCCCCTGCCACCCCAACCCTGGGCTCTCCCCCCACTCCACCTGCACCCTCTGCCACCCCAACCCTGGGGTCTCCCCCCCACCCCACCCGCACCCTCTGCCGCCCCAACCCTGGGCTCTCCCCCGCACCCCCTGCCACCCCAACTCTGGGCTCTCCCCCTCACTCCACCCGCACCCCCTGCCACGCCAACTCTGGGCTCTCCCCCCCACCCCACCTGCACCCCCTGCAGCCCCATCGCTGGGCTTCTCCCCACCAGCGCTGACTCTGCCCGCTCCCCCCTCACCTCCAGCCGGTCCAGTGCTGGCAGGGTCGGGGTAAGCAATGGGGCTCCAGGGCCGCACCTCAGCCCACGGTCCCTCCAGCTGGGGAGGACAGAGCCGGGGGACCGTCCCGGCAGGGGGCCAAGGAGCCGGGGCAGGGCAGCCCCAGGGGGAGCGGAGCCCCGGAGAGCAGGATGCGGGCCCCGCACGGCAGCTCCCCGCCCTCTATGGCCCTGCTCCTGCTGCTGCTCCTGGCCGCCCTGCTGCAGTCCCTGGGCGACTCTGGCCGCTTCGCCCAGCCCCGGCCGCGGTGCTGGGGGGCAGCCACCCTGCGGCACCTGCAGGTGGCTCCGTGTGCCCTGAAGGGCGGCCCCCAGCTGGAGTGTCCCATGCTAGGAGCCCGCCCGGCCACAAGGTGCGGGCGCTGCTCCCCGACACGAACCGCAGCGGCCCCAGGGTGCCCCCGGTGCAGGACGCACTACTGCTGCCAGGGTTTTTGCCGCCCAAGCACCAAAAAAAAAAAAAGAGGCTGGCTGGAATGCCGCCCCTGAAAATGTGCCGCCCCAACCCTGCTTGGTTTGCTGGTACCTGGAGCCGGCCCTGTCCTCAGCTAGATGACTAGGTGAACTCTACTAGTTATAACATCTGGAATCTTCTAGTACTCCATTAGGAAGGTGTGATTTGGTCCTGAATAAAAAAACGCAGAATATTTGTCCCTGAAGGATTTCCAAGATATGTTTTGTTCAGGAAATCTCTTTTCATCTGTTTGAAAATATGCAGACATCTCCGCTGAAAAATCTAGTTCAGAAATGGCAGTGAATTTCAGAGGCTCTACATTCTGTATGTTTTCCCACAATAAGTAAATATGTTCAGTAAAACCTTATGCTGACCGCATTAAATTTTAGTCCTGTGACAGACCCAGACCAGTGGGGTACAGGAGTCTGGTAGAGGGCAAATAGACTGGTCACTGGATGAGTAGTTTTCTGTTCCCTGAGTGACCAGAGCAGGGGCTGCATTAGAGTAATCAGGAACCTGTTAGAACCAGTTAAGGCAGGCAGGCTAATTAGGACACTTGGAGTCAATTAAGAAGAAGCTGCTAGAATCAATTAAGGCAGGCTAATCAGGGCACCCTGAGCTTTAAAAAGGAGCTCACTTCAGTTTGTGATGTGAGTGTGAGGGGCTGGGAGCAAGAGGTGCAAGGAGCTGAGAGTGAGAGGGTGTGCTGCTGGAGGACTGAGGAGCACAAGCGTTATCAGACACCAGGAGGAAGGTCCTGTGGTGGGAATAAGGAAGGTGTTTGGAGGAGGCTATGGGGAAGTAGCCCAGGGAGTTGTAGCTGTCATGCAGCTGTTACAGGAGGCACTATAGACAGCTGCAGTCCACAGGGCCCTGGGCTGGAACCCAGAGTAGAGGGCGGGCCTGGGTTCCCCCCAAACCTCCCAATTGACCTGGACTGTGGGTTCTTCCAGAGGGGAAGGTCTCTGGGCTGTTCCCCAACCCACATGGTGAATCTCTGAGGCAAGAAAATCTGCCAATAAGCGCAGGACCTACCAAGATAGAGGAGGAACTTTGTCACAAAAGTGAGCCTAAAAGAGTATATTTAAGGGTCTTATTTTTTCTGTTTAAAGAGCAGAGGATATAACTGATCTCTTTCTGATCTTCTAATTTTGGGATGCTTCCCCCCAGCCCTCCATGCGAGTTTGTTTACAAGGTGAGTTTTGATAAGGAAACATGTTTTTAAGAGAATGCACAATTAAATATAAAATGAATACTTTCCAAGGTTAGAGGGGACCATTGTGATCATCTAGTCTCGCTTCCTATATAACATAAGCCAAAGAACTTCCCCCAAATTATTTCTAGAGCAAATCTGCTAGAAAAATGTAGAATATTCATTTAAAATTGTCAGTGATGGAGAATCCACCATGATGTTTGATAAATTGTTTCAATGGTTAATTAACCTCATCATTAAAAATGTACACCTTTTTTCCAGTCTGAATTTGTCTACCACCAACTTTCAGCCATTGGGTTGTCTTATATTGTTCCCTGCTAGATTGAAGAGACCTTTCTTAAATATTTGTTTTCTATGTAGGTTTGTTGGCATCCTTTTGTCTACAAGAGATGGTGGGAATTGCAACCTATGATGTAGATGGTTTGCAGTGTCTCATGTGACTGAATAGTCCAATCCAATCTTGCCCATGTAGGTACTTAGAGACGAATTAAACTCACCCCTTAACCTTCACTTCGTTAAGTTAAAGAGATTCACCTCCTTGAGTCTATCAGTAAAAGGCATGTTTTCTGATCCTTTAATCATTCTCATGGTTCATCTCTGAACTATCTCCAATTTATTAACCTCCTTCTTGAATTGTGGGCACTAGAACTGATCATAGTATTCCAGCAGTGATCACACCAGTGCCAAACACAGAGGTAAAATAACCTCTCTATTCCTATTTGAGGTTCCCCTGTTTATGTACCCAAGGATCACATTCGCATTTTTGGCCACAATGTCATATAGGGAGCTTATGTTCAGCTGATTAACCACCATGACCCTTTTTCTGAGTCACTGCTTCCCAGGATAGAGTCCCTCATCCTGTAAATATGGCCTACATTTTTTGTTGCTAGATGTATAAATTTACATTTAGCCATATTAAAATGCACACTGTTTGCTTCTGGCTAGCTTACCAAGCAATCCATACCAGTCTGTATCAGTGATCTATCCTGTTAATTATTTGCCACTTCCCCAATTTTTGTGTCATGTGCAAATTTGATCAGTGATGATTTTAATTTTTCTGCCAGGGCATTAATAAAAATGATAAACAGTGTAGGCCCATGAACCAATCCCTGTGGGACCACACTAAAAACCATTCGTTCAATGACAATTCTCTGTTTAAAATTACACTTTGAGACATATCAGTAATCAAGCTTTTAATCCATGTTCCAAATTGATTTTATATCTTTCTAGTTTTTCAACCAAAATGTTAAGTGCCTTACTAAATATAGTACATTAACACTATTAGCTTTATCAACCACATTTGTAATCTCATTAAAGAAATATCAAGTTAATGTGACAGAATTTATTTTCCATAAGCCCATGTTGACTGGCATTAATTACATTACCTTCCTTTAATTCTTTATAAGTTGAGTTCTGTACCAGCTGCTCCATTATCTTGCTGGGATTGATGTCAAACTGACAGGCCTATCATTAGCTGGTTCATCCTGTTTACCCTTTTAAAGTATTGGCACAACTGTAGCTTTCTTCCCATCTTCTGGACATTCCCGGGTGTTCCAAGACTTATTGAAAGTCAACTTTAGTGGTCAAGCAAGCTTCTCAGACAGCTCTTTTAAAACTCATGGATGCAAGTTATTCAGATCTGATGATTTAACAATGTCTACCTTCAGCAGCTGCTGTTTAACAGCTTACTGAGATACTAGTAGAATGGTAAGAGTGTAATCATTTGATATGACTGCATCATTCATAAGCACCATGGGCCAAATTTTCCAGATTCAATTATGTAAATCTGGATTAACAGAGTAGAATTTGGTCTTCTGATTTCAGTCCTAGTTATGAACTTCTCGTTAGAAAGATCTTCAGTATTTCTTTTACAAGTTGTGTACTTTGTAGGGTAGTTGCAGTATGAATGACATTTACTTTATTTATTTATTTACTTTAAAGAAACTCTGAGTGAAAATACTTTTAATGGGATTATTTGATACCGGCAGAGTTAGAATTACATACGGCCTATTCTACATGAATCAGTGTGACTCAGATGAGACAGCACTTGCAAGCTAATGTCACTGATGATGACCTCTGATTTTTATGATTCGCTGAACTTGTTACCCGAAGCAGTTTTAAATCAGCTTCTTGGTACTTATTGTTCAGAGCAAGTTTGGTGTTTAAATGTTGGTGAGTGTCCAACTGAAAAATCTTTAGGGTTTTAGAAAAGCAGAAAGCAGATTTATAGTAACTGTATAAAAGTTAAAGAACTAAGTCTGAAAAATTGTAAATATAGTCTAATTATACCTGCTCACTTTCACCGTGTACTATCCTCTGAATTGTCTCTCTCTTTTTTATGAGAAGATGTATCTTTCAGCTGTAGCTTCCTCACCTTGTGCTGTTGGTTGGAGACAGGATTTATAATGAAATCCAATATATCTTTATCAGACTAACGTCTTGTTGCAGTACAGCAGTTATCCTAACAAGGAGGAAGACATGCAAAACAGATACCTAACTAAAATTCTTCCTTCTGACTCTCTGTTACTCTTTTAAGATGTACTTTTTAAAGTGTCAAGATACCGTTACATTACTTTGAAGTCTAAACAGTTCTTAAAATGGGCATAAGTTACACTGATGTTCACTTTAAGGTCCTGTTAATTTCCAGATCAGTGTAAGGGGATCTTAATGCAAATGCAAATCGGACCTTTATTCAATCCTTTTCTGCAGTAATATTTGAAACAGGGACATTACTCATCTACAATTGGTGTTCTGTCAATATATGTCCTGTATAGCTCTATACTCTTAGGATATAACTCTACAATGTATCAAAGCTCAGATCATCTTAAAATAAGATGTTTTCTGAGCTTTCAGGGACCAATTGGACTTCAGTCCAGGCTGTGAAATATGCTTCGTGAGGTTATATAACGAGACATACCCCTCGTGATCCTCTAGTTCCCTCAACATCCATAGAATCCAATATTGTCTCTGAAAGAGTGGGGACTGTGGATGTGGAAGAGGGAGCTGTACTGACAATCTATTAAGAGAGGCAAGTAGCCTATCTTTCTCCTTTGAGTGTTGTTTGTACAGATCCCAACTCCTGGGAAACTGACTAGCAGGTTTAAGGAGGCAGGTTTAAAGAGATGACTAATTGTTTAATGAACCCAAGCTGGCCATCAGCTCTTATGGCCAGGTCAATAAATTATGCCACATAAAGTTATGGACTAAGTCCCAGGTAACACCCATACATATTTCTGCAATGGAATATTACATGGCAGGTGTACAATGCAGGCATTCATTCCTCGGGGGGTCCAGTTTCCTGATAAACTGGAGTTGGAAGTGGACTTGGGGAAGGCATCCTCAAAAGAAGCTGGAGAATAGGGTTGTGGGTCTTAATGTCTAGTACAGTACGGAGACAAACCACTTTGAGGGGAGGGTAGTGGGATCCCAGCAAGGGACTGGGTTGAGATGTGGAAGGGTGAGGGTGGGAGTGGGTGTGGTAATGGTAATCCTCCACCAGGTGGATATAATTAAGGTAGGAATCATGACCTGCACTGTATGAGTTATTGCCATAGTTCCCACCTTTTAAGTTAATAAAGTTATGTCTTAATTAAACCATATCCCTGGTATCTTGTCTTCCTGCATGCCTGTGTAAGGATCAGGTCCTGCAGCACAGCCAGTCTCTGGGCAACATAACAAGCACACCTCGCGTGTGTTCAGGCTGCCTGATTAGCTACACCACCTGCTGGGGGAAGCATCAGTGGACCAACTCTTAAGCCCAGCAGCATTTTGGCAGATGCTCAAACATTTGCCCATGGCCTTGTTAGTTCCTGCGCCTGCTTGTTCCTAGCCCCGCTCCTGCCTTGGGTAACCCAGTCCCTTAGTTCTAATGCCTGACTAAAGCCCAAGTGGCAGAATGTCTTCCAGGAGAAGTGTTGGACACAAGCTGCCTACAACTACTATTGGCTCAAAGGCCCTATAATTAGCCAATGAAGGCCCAGAACTAGGAAATTCTGGCTGGGGAAGGAACATGGTCAGAGTGTCCATGGAAGTGTTGAGATCATTGCTATAAAAGCCTCCACAGTTTTTAAAATCTGACCATGTAGTATTTTTCAAATACAATATAATCTAGTACACTGTTTTTTCTACAACCTTACAGATTGTTTACCTTCAGCTTACATTTGTCTGCCTGACTGTCTAGATATTTGCAGTCTCTCTCTTTCTCTCTGTCTCTGTGTCTCTCTCTCTCTCTCTCTGGTATCTGTGCAGCAACTGCAAAGTCTGTTTGTGAACATTAATATCTATGTATTTAGCAATCTATTTTACAGAGGGCAAAACTTACTTGTGTTTGATTGAACAGTATTGAACTGTACTTTTCAACCTTATTTGGAGTTTGATATCAAATCTCAGCCTGTAACATTTATTTACATGGATGTGTATTTAAATGAAATGTATAATATCTATACATAGTAATGAATTCTTGGCACATTTAGAATGAATACTGCTTACAACACATTCATTTTCATGAAGGGAAAATAAAGCTTTATGTATTATATAGAGAGACACGTTTGGTGAGTTAATATATTTTATTTGACCAACTTTGGTGAAAGAGAGAAGCTTTTAAGCTTACACAGAAATCATCTTCAGTATTGTATACCAGACTGGATATTTCTGAATAATTTTTCCTTTATAAACAATCTATCACAGTTATTCAGAGGCAATATCAACAGATAGAGCATTGTCACAGGATAATAGTCTCTGGTTGCTGACTAAAAGTTCGAGAGAATTTCAAAAATAAAAGTTGATAATTCAGCAATTTTTGTTTTCAGAAATTTAGTAGCTATTGATGTCTGTGACCATGTTCTGTTCTGTTCTGTTCTGCAGGTATATTTTGTCCATAATCAAATATAACATACCTATTATTGCATGACCCGTCAGTGAAGGGTTTAGAGGATCTATTTATATTCTTTGAGTCTTAAATGCCCCTCTCCTCTCAGAAAACCTTTCCTTTTTTCAGGTTTTTCTCAATATTAGTGAATGGAATTAACTCTGAAGAACTCCAAATCCCCCACTGGACTGGAAGAAGAGAAATTTTTCTAAATCTTTGCTACCACACTCATCACTATGATTTGTAGAATATGCATATTTTCAGGGAATGTACTTTGTGATTGTGACTGAAAGCACCCCTGTATTCACACTATACACACTACTGTAATTATCTTTGTACAAAATATGCCTTGTGCGGTATCATTTCAAAACTAATAACTATCTGGTCAATAATATCAGGGGAAATGTATGTAGCAACATTATATATAATGTTATGAAATCCCCTTTGATGGTGTTATTAGGATATGTTCAAAAGCCCTGCCTAGGCAAAGGTTGTTAAGCAGGTCTATCCTAACCAGGGGAATGTGTGTTTAACTCAATTTACATATTTTAAAAAAATTATTAACGCTAATGTTAAATAATTATATAATACATAGGTTGGGAAAAGAGTGTCCGTACATTTGGGTATATTGCTTAGATTATCCACAAATACAAAGTTTGTTTTTAAAGTCATATGATACATAGATCACATAACCCAAATGTAGGTGAATGGATTTAAAAATACAGTTTAGATATTAGAATCCTTATACTTGGATACATCACTCATGAAAAGTTGTACAGAGATTTGGTTGGATTGTCCCTCAGTAATTGAGAATTAGGATGGGTTGTCCATTTAGAGAAAAAAAACAGTCCATCAGGAAAGTATTTGAGTTACTTTCCGGATTGCTATTAATAGCAAATAGGGTCCTCCAGAAGCAGGAGGAGGAAATGGCAGGAGACAAAGCAAATTTGCATTTCGGCAAACACAAGTAGGAAGAAAGAGCATGGAGCCATCTTCCCCAACAGACTCCATTTGCCTCCTTTACTGTTTGAATAAAGTTTGCTTTGGGGGTTTGTCTTCAGAAAAGTTAATTTCAAGGTTGCACTGGACTATAAAAGAAAGGTGCAAAGAACCCCAAGTTATCTTTCTCTCTTTCTTTTTCACCTAAGAAGGCAAAGACACCAGCACCTTTGGGCCTCTTGGAGAGTTCCTGACTAAGGAAAGGGTCAGTCATGATCTTGCTCAAAGACTGTGGGTGTATGAAAGTCCATCTTGAACAAAAGCCTTGAATCAAAACTTGCTAGATTAAATTTTAGACTTTTAGATGCATGTTTTCATTTTTATTTGCTTGTAATTTTTTAACTTTATCTCTTATACCTGAATTCACTTAAAATCCTATTTTCTTTTGTTAATTAACTTGTTATATTTTTTTAATCTAATCAATCCAGGCTGTGTTTAAACTGAACCATTTGGTAACTCCAGTTAAAGTAATAAAAGCAATGAACCTTTAATATCTGAATTGTCCAACAGAGGGCTGGGAAGTGCAGAACATGTATTTTGGGGGAAATTCGGGATGGTTGGAGTCACCTTGCAAATAGTAACCATGGCTGCTGGAAGCCAGAGTGTGAATAGTGGGCCCAGGGCCGGCTCTAACTTTTTTGCTGCCCCAAGAGCTGGAACCCGGAGTAGAGGGCGGGTCTGGGTTCCCCCCAAACCTCCCAATTGACCTGGACTGTGGGTTCTTCCAGAGGGGAAGGTCTCTGGGCTGTTCCCCAACCCACATGGTGAATCTCTGAGGCAAGAAAATCCGCCAATAAGCGCAGGACCCACCAAGATAGAGGAGGAACTTTGTCACACTCCATATACAGTATTCATTGAAAAGTCCAGAACAAACAAATCTTATGCAATCTCTATAAACAAATACTAAAGAAAGATTAAGCAAAATCTTACAAGTATGAAGCATTTAAGCTTGTTAGTCATGTATATAAAATTTGTGCAAATGAAAACATCAGGTCCTCATAAGGACCTGTAAATCCTTATGATTCTCTGATAATAACCTAATATCAAAGTGTTCTGTCTTTTTAAAATGGCAGCATGTTATTTTTCATTACAAATGATCAATTTGTTTTGTCTGGTTAGTCAAGGATAAATACAGTACACAAAGAAACAGAAACAAATTCTAATCTTATTTTCTTTCTTTCATCCTGAAGCTGATAGTTGTATTCTATGTTAAATGCATTTTTGAAACTGTTTTAAATAAACAAGTTGTATTATTTTAAATAGAAAAATGCATTTAAAATAATAATTAGAAAAATAAATTTGAGGATGGGGAGGATGCATTTAAGAAAATTTAAAAGCCATTTAAAATTGAACTTTTAATAATTTATTCTTCTTAACTCTTTGCTTTCTTCATAAGTCTTGCTAGTAAAATTATCCCAATACATTTTAAATGGTATTTACTTTCTTTTAACTTTCTATTTTTCATAAGCAGTGATATCTTTGTTCCTTCAGTGTTTTATGGAGACAAGCCAAGATGGTGTCTATTAGGTATTTATATGTTGCAAGTAATTAAGGCTAGAAAAATATACCAAAAATCTATTAGTGGGAAAGACTATGGCAGGGATCAGCAATCTTTAGCACACTGGATGAACCGGCAGATGCTCAGGTAAACAAAGCATCTTGCGGCCCGCCAGGGGCTTACCCTGAACAAGCTGTGAACCAAGTTTGGGAACCCCTACAATAGACCAATCACTTACCCCAGGTCAGTTTGTACTTTAGACCTCACACCAAAAACAACACTTGTAGCCAATCCTATAGTAAACTAACTAAGGATTTATTAACTAAGAAAAGAAATGAGTTATTACAAGGTCAAAGCAGGCAAACATATATACAGTAATGAGTTAGTCTATGGCGGTGGTTCTCAACCTATTTAGCTTTGTGGGCTGTATATGCATCTCTCTCTGTGTTATGTGGGCTGCATCCAAACAATATATATATACTACCTGTATGGCCCTGAGGATGTCACATGGGCCACAGCTGTGTGCTGATTGGGCAGCAAATGACCCACGGGCCCCAGGTTAAGGACCACTGATCTATGGTTTTAAAAAGCAACAGAGTTGTAGTAATGTGTCAGCTCTGAATGTCTTTTAAGGCTAACCCAGGTTGACCGTGGAGATATCTGCTTCTGTTTCATTAGCTCCAGCCTTGTGAAAGTCCAAACAGCAAAAAAAGATGAAAAAATGTCTTGTCAGCCTATTTTTATTTCCTTCTTCCAGAATTCAATCTGATGGGATGAGACCTTTTGCACATAGCTTTTTCATGGGTGTGAGGGTGCAATGAACAAAGTCTTTGCACAGTGATGTCCCACAGTGACCAAGTTAGTTTTGATAGGCCTTCTTGATGAGCCGGAGATCATTCCTCCTGACAGGTTCATGGTTTCAAAGCAAACATTTTTTACAGTCATAAAGTAAAAACTTAAATATTACCTTATAGCATGTGATAAAGATATAAGTGAGATTAATGCATGAAACAATTTATAAGCATTTCATAAAGTCTAAACACATTGTTATAAGTTCAATACCCATCTTAATCATACTAACACACAGGTGAAATGGACTGGTGTCCAGCAATGAGTTAGTCAGTGCTCAGCTGATGCCTAAAGCCTTGGAAAAAGCTGGCACCTGGTCTGTCAATGCAAGAATGCTGTAGGAAGGGGTGTCACCGACATTCCTGAATACGTTCCACGGTCTCCCTATTCTTGATAAGGCATCCACCACTACATTTTCTTTCCCCTTGATAATGGAATATTTCCATGTTAAATTCTTTTAGACCTAAGCTCCAATATAATAATCTATAATTGGTCCCCTTAACTCAGTTTAACCATATTCGAGGAGAGTAATCTGTCAATACCCAGAGACACTGGATTTATGGCTTATTATAACAATCTATATCCTACTAACAACCCCCTTTTCCCCCAACTGCTCCTCCTCTTATTTTCCCCCCCTATCATTGCAGAAGTGTTATTGGGACACCTCACCTTGAATGGTCCCTTACATATGTGTTAGCTACTGTGTTAGCTTTGACACTCTGAATACATTTCCCAGACCTGAAGAAAAGCTCTGTGTAAATTCAAAAGCTTGTTTCTTTCACCAACAAAAGTTGCTCTAATAAAAGTATTACCTCACCACTTTGTCTCTCTAGCATCCTGGGACCAACACAGATACAACACTACATACAGAATCAACATATTGCAGTCATTTCTAATTTTAATAAATTCATATTCTTCACATAGTTTTATTTAAGAGATATATTTTGGTTCTTTAGTCCACAAATTCATTTTGTCAGCTATACTCCAGAACTGAGGTACCTGTGAGCTGATTTCTATTTTAAACATTAAATCAAAGGTAGTGACTGAGTGCACTTAAAAGTTCTACCAGTTTGTGAAAGCTGATCAGCTCTACAAGGAATAAAGGGCTCGATTCTACACATTTGAAGTCAATGACTGTTTTGACATTGATTTCAATGGACATAGGATCCAGCAGTAAAAGCAAATGCCAGCTTTTGGGGAATATCTCTCAAAGTGGTATAATCTTGCAAAATGGAAGAAAGTTTTTAAATGTGGTCACTACTGTTGTTGACATCTTCTCTTGTACTCCAAAGGTGTCTGATTTCTAACACACACTGAAAATAAATATTTGATCCTTATGTTTTCTTTACAAAGATAGTTTTAATTAAAAGTCTTTTCCTTCAAAGACTCTCTTCTTTTAAAATGCAATTATCTTGTAATATGTCTGAAACCAGAGAAATTCAATGCCCATAATTTAAAAAGAAAAGTTCACAAATACATTAAAAAAAAATTTCACGTGCTACAACTTACATACTTTCTTAACCTTCTAGTTTGCTCTTTAGAGACCAGTTGATTTTTCAAATCATTAAATGCAACCATAACTCTGTCTTCCCTTTATTCTGTTCTGCTCCTCATCTAACCACCCAACCTAAGATGAAAAGACATTTTCTTCTTGCCTTGCTTTCAGTCATTAAATCTTATAAATGTGGCAGAACTTTACAATAGAGAAACAGAATTGAAGCAAGAAGAGAGTGTATTGGTAATGAGATGTCTAGGTATCTTTGAGGAGGAAGACGTTTCCAGGCATAAAAGGTCCAAATCAGCAGAAATTATACACAAATGGTCTATCCAGCAAAAGCTGGGGATACTGGTCAGTTCTTTAATTGCAATTTTTCTAAAAAAGCTTTCATGATAACTATATGCATATAGAAATCAAACTTAGTCATATACCAACAATATCTATTGTTCAAGATACAGTAACTCTGTAAATGTCTGTTTAATGACCTTATCAGTCCTAAAGACTGAATTTCTGATCTTTGTAGTGTATGTAATTGCGACTCTTTCTTTCTTTCTTTCTTTCTTTCTTTCTTTGGTGCATACTGTACCTTTAGTTGTAAGAAAATTCAAGATCAAAGGACTTGCAGACTGAAGAAGACACTCTGCTTTCTCTCTGAGGGAGATGTTGTGAGTGTGTGCTATGCTTTTGTTTTGTTTTATGTCTCTGGATTTCCTTAATCTAGTTTTAAAAAATCTAGACTGAAAGTATATTTTCTTCTATGTTGCATTTTATTAAGTCTGTTATCACTTCATGCAGGTAAATCTGTCACCTTAATACTCTTTCAGTCTTGGGGCCATCCAACTGGTGGTGAGTCCCTGATAGTGTTTTGGACAATTCTATTTCATGCTAGTTGCCCATGGCCTCTGGAGTCTTCCAGCAACTGGGGTTTGCAAGGGTACAGGAAAAATACCCTTGCAAATTTTCCTGGCCATGCCTACTGCATCGGTGCCCAGAAGCCGGAGGTAGAATAGGAGCTCATAGGGTCAGTTTATACTAGAATGTAAGAACATAAGAACAGCCATACTGGATCAGACCAAAGTTCCATCTAGCCCAATATCTTGTCTTCTGACAGTGGCCAATGCCAGATGCCCTAGGATTTCCTACAGAGAGGGAATCCTACATAATTCAAAGAAAGGAGCCTAAATATTTATTTTAAAAACATGGAGGATGATTATTTAGCCACTGAATTTTTAATCCCCTGTATCTGTTTGTGGGATATCTTTTGCTTCCTTCCAGCTAACAATAAGGGCCAAATCATTTTGCAGATATATGCCTGTATCTGTCATTGAATTGAATTGGACTTATGTGTGCATAACTGATGACAGAACTTGTCACTAAAATTATTGAAATGCTTTCAACTTCTATTAATTCTTTTAATTTTGTGCATCCTGAATTAAAGACACACTAAAAGCATCCTAAAACATGAATTCCAATTGGAGGGATTCTGGGTGATTTTGCAACTCTAAATCCATGAAATGGATCACATTTGGAAAGGAAGTTATCTCTGGGGCTAAAGCTTTGTATGTACATTAATTTTATGTTTGTAAAACATTTATAGTTCAATTATATATCCCAGAAAACAGAGTTTATAATAATAACCCTAACAGTAACCCAATCAACTACAGAGCTGCTGAATTGATATTGTTGTAATTTGCAGTTTTTTGTCAGTTGCACCTGGTTTTAGAAATTACTATTTTTATAAACAGATTTAGGATGTGCTATTCTAGTTAGCACAAGAACAAATTACATCTAAAATAAATATGCTCTCTCTTGATAGGAATAAAGCTCTATGTGAGGTGAATGAGGTACTCAGTACCTTGTTAAGAAGGTGCTGAGTACCTAGAACATCTATTGGATTCTCTGGAAATTGAAACCATTCAGTACCCTACAGGAGGCATTCAGCACCAGGTAAAATCCATCTCAAAGCTGTACCAGGCATTTGCAAATTATTTTTGTTGCTATTTTTTTACCTTGACAATTAAAAAATAATAAGGAAATGAGACAAAACATGTGCAAAGTCAGTGGGAAAGTAAAATAAAATGTTACATTATTAACATAAATATAATGGGATAGTTAAGGCAGTTTGTAAAGTTATATTTGAAAATTATTCAAAATTATTCAGTAATCAACAGTCTTTTGCATTGTGCATGAGTTGTCAGTTACTGACAATGATAAATGATATTCCATTCTGTTATTCACTTGATGATAATGTGCTATTCACATCTGAATAGCTTTATCTACCCGTGATATTTTTTTTTTAAGTTCTTTGTATTGTTCAACTGTTATTTGGTAACAGACACTTTCTGAATTGCATGTAAGAGTTACTTAACTATATGTTTCTTCTGGTTCCAAAGCAGGGCTGAGATCCTTCACATTGTATTTAGTCAAAGTGCAAAATATAATTTTAAGGCAATGACCCAGGTATTTCACTTCAGGCGTAGAAATCTTGCAGATGTGAAATGATCCTGCCTTTTTTATGCTCTTAAATATCTACATGCATTAGTTGCTGATACATAAGTGTCTTTTAGCTGGGGGGGAGGGTATTACTACGATCCAGATCCTCAGCTGATGTACGTTGATGTAGCTTCACTGACTTCAATGGAACTACTAAAAAAATGTTTTATCTTTCAGACATTTTTGACCCAAGGGGAACAGAACTGCAGGGTCTGAGTCAGTCAGACCTGCTGAGGAAACCCTGGGGACTGTAACCCAGGACCTGGACATGAGAGTAGGACAACTGCATCATTCCACGTAGATGCAGGTCCTGGGTTACAGTCCCCATGGTTTCCTCAGCAGGTCTGATTGACTCAGACTCTTCAGTTCTGTTCCCCTTGGGTCAATGACAGTGGCAATCAGTGGCTGAAAACGTCACACTGGAGGGCCCAACTGCTGGGCTGATGCTTATGAGAGAGGTGGTGGTGGCAGCAACAGTTCCATCCTCTCCTGCTGCTGATGTTGCTGTTTTGTGAATCCCTTGTTTGCTGTTGTCAAAAATGCCTGAAAGATATAACATTGTTTTAGTAGAAACAAAATATTTCATTTCAACATTAGCAAAACATTTTGACATTTTTGTTCAGTTGATACTGTTTTGTGAACTTTATATGAATTTGCAATAGTTTTGGTAGAAGTGAAACTGCATTTTTGATTGTGAACAAACTTTTAGTCCAAAAAATTTCATCCAGCTCTACTCCTTAGCTTCATCACCATAGAACATAGTAGTCAGAGCTTCTGGGAAGCCTTTGGTGTCTGAAGCTTTATAGAGAAGCTGGATTCTTATCTCTAGACTCACAGATTATGAGGATGCACTTAAGTGATTTTGTTTCAAGAGGTTTTTCTTGCATTTGAGCCTGGAAAAGAATAGAATGGTTATTGCATGCCTATATTTGGCCTCTTTGGATATGTGACAAATAGGGTTTCCTGCAGTCACAAGGAGATCTAGCACTGGTCCTCTTCTGTTGGTCAGCCACATTTCTGTGATACAGAGCAGGTTGAGTAACTCAATGGTAATAAAATTGTGGTTGATTTCTTTACAAATTCATATAAAATCTGTATTTCTTTAATAGAAATAATATGCACACACCTTGTTACCCCAAATGGAGTTTCACAGGCACTTCAATGTAAACATACTGGATTGGATAAAACAATAAAAACAAGTTGAGTAACTATAAAGAGAGATTTTAAATGAGTACAAGTAATGTGGCATAAAAGTCAGAAATGGCTACAAGAATAATAAAGATAAAACACAACTGATGCTTAACTTAACAAATTATGTTAAATTCAAAGCAAAGTTTTCTCACCACATGCTCAGAAGTCTTACTGACCAAATTTCTTAGGCTAGGAGCCCTTATCCAGTTCAGTAGCTGCTTTCTTTATCCCTTCTGGTGCAATGAATCAATGGACAGGGAGAGGAGGAGGAGGGGATGCCAGGGCGTGTTTGTCCCTCCTTTTTATAGTGTTAATCCCCTCTTGGAAAACATTTCAAGCTGATATTCTGGAGACAAAAAGTCTATGGAGAAGGATGTTCCTTGCTGCTTTTTCTCACCTGTTTGAATTTATTTTATCTACCCTTCCTGCTTGATGACTTGCTTTACTGCTTAAATGCAAATTAAGAAGAGTACACGTTCCTTTGTCTGAGACACACCTGTTTGCCAATTTCTGCTGTGATTTGAAACATGTGCTAATAACATTATACAAGGAAATTTTATAACTCACATGCAATCTTGCTACATGTATTTTATCTAGACCAGGGATAGGCAACCTATGGCACATGTGCCAAAGGCGGCACACAGGCTGATTTTCAGTGGCACTCACACTGCCCAGGTCCTGGCCACCAGGAGGGGGCTCTGCATTTTAATTTAATTTTAAATGAAGCTTCTTAAACATTTTAAAAACCTTATTTACTTTCCATACAACAATAGATTAGTTATATATTATAAACCAGGGATCGGCAACCTTTGGCACATGGCTCACCAGGGTAAGCACCCTGGCGGGCCGGGCTGGTTTGTTTACCGGCCGCGTCCGCAGGTTCGGCCGATTGCAGCTCCCACTGGCTGCAGTTCGCTGCTTCAGGCCAATGGAGGGTGCGGGAAGTGGAGCAGGCCGAGGGATGTGCTGGCTGCCACTTCCAGACACCCCCATTGGCCTGGGACGGCGAACCATGGCCAGTGGGATCCACGATTGGCCGAACCTGCAGAAGCGGCAGGTAAACAAACCGGCCCGGCCTGCCAGGTGCTTACCCTGGGGGGCCGCGTGCCAAAGTTTGCCGATCCCTGATCTAGACAATACTCACCAGCAAGTCATGAGTTTGCAGGTAACACCTCATAAGGCATAATTTGTACAAAGATTATCACAACCGTATATAGGGTGCAGACAGGGGTACATTCTCTTATAGTGGTATGTTTCAGATGTAATAATTATATATTTCTGAACTACAGTTTTCAACACTAAAACTAAGATAAAAACTATTACAACTAGTTTGTTAAAAAATTACAAATGAAAGTGATCTATTGAGACTACAGATTAAATCTAGTCTCTAATTGCACAGGTGGGGAACTTTCCAAATACAAATTGCATGATGGTCAACTTCTAAGTTTTCATCTCAGGAAGTGTTTGCATCTGATCATTCATAATCACCAATTTGTATATTTTGTCAAATTATCCTTTCTATCAATCTATTTTATGTTTACCCTGTACACCTTTAAAGTGTATCTGATTTCTTGAGAATTATCTAAACAATTACTCTATAACGTTCTACACAAGAAGTATTTGTGAGAAGTTTTGGAACCTGCACTGTACTTTTCCTGCTGCTCTTAGATGAAATTAGTACTACAGGTATACCTAGTATAATACCACCAGCATTTTTGAAAGTGATTGCAGTGCTGTCAAAAGACACCACTAAAACAAAACAATTGTACTTGCAAAGGTTTCCTTTCTTCTGGAGAGACAGGAAAACTGCAAACATTTTGTTCCTGTCTCTAGATTATGAGAGTATAAAAAACTCACTGGTGTTTACTATAGAGGGTGAATTTGTTTGTATAATTGCCTCAAAACTCTTGCAGTAAAAGTTGTGGCCTAGCATTTAAAAATGTTACAGAATGCTTTAGTTTGGGAAGCAGACTTGGTTTTACATCCTGCAGTACTTGGCTAGTGTGCCTAACTCCCATTCACACATCAGTGGCTGTATTTTCCATCTGTTGTGCACAGGACCTAAAAGATGATTATGTAACAAATTTACAGGAACAAGCAGGCAAATGTAATATAGATAAAATTTGGGCAATAACATGTGACCAACCAGCTGGTTGATATAATAAATGCTGAAATCATTCAGGGATACTTCCCTATTGGGAAGAACTTTATACTGAATATGAGCATCATCCTGAAATCCTTAAACGAAGTAATACCATCATCTGTGAATAACCTCTGTTACGCTATCTGGAGTGGTTCATGACAATGTGTGCCAATCTCAGGGCAGACTGTCAATAAAACAGGACAGAAACCCCAAACTGGTTGTATGTTCTATAATTAGATTTCTCCAACCCAGTAACAAGTGTGAACTCCTAAAGCACTATGTCATGGAGTCACAGACAGTGCTTTTTTTACATCCTGTGGAACTTGACCTGTGCTGCTGTATCTGCTATAGTGTTGACATGGCCTAACAGAGTTTAGTACTCATGAAATTCTAAGGAACCTCTTGTATAGGTAACTACTAGTAGTAGTCTTGTTTCAGCCACCCTCCAGCAATAAATGATGAAATATACATTTTTGTAACATATGCATTCAAAGCCTGTGGCCACTATGCATCTCATGAGAGCTAAATAGAAGCACAATAAGTTGATGACTCTGGCTGCCAGTTCTGTCCATTTTAAATTATGTTATTGGTATGGCTCACAAGGCCTTATGACAAGTTTCCCTCAGTGTCTGCCCCAGATGCCCAGGGGAAAAATACTCTCTCCTGATAGACACGAGGTGGAAGAAATATATTTACTAAAGAACTAGCAAAAGAATCATACTTAGCATTGGAAAAAATAAAATCCCAGCACTAAAAGAGAGATCTATGTACATTTTATATACAAAAGAGTATAGATAAAAACAATGTATTAAAGTTCCAAAGTGAAGCACTGAAGATTTAGGAAATGCTAATGATAGTTTGGCCAGATAATCTAAAAATCAGCCTTTCATGCATACACTTCATGATACAGTCTTTATTTACATGATCACATACAAATCTTTTCACAGGATTCTTGCCTTAAGTGCACAAGACTGAAGATATTCAGGGAATGAGACAATTGTTAAATATTTCTTTTTATCCACATCATTCAGTCTATGGCCCTATACCAGGGGTGGGCAAACTACTGCCCGCGGGCCACATCCGGCCCGCGGAACCATCCTGCCCGGCCCCCAGGCTCCTGGCCTGGGAGGCTAGCCCCCGGCCCCTCCCCTGCTGTCCCTCCTTCCCCACAGCCTCAGCTCACCCGCTCCACCGCCGGCACAATGCTCTGGGCAGCGGGGCTGTGAGCTCTTGGGGCAGAGCAGCTGCAGAGCCCAGCCTGACCCAGTGCTGGGACAGGGAGAAGGGGTGGTTGGATGGGGCAGGGGTCACGGGGGGCCGTCAGCAATGAGAGGAGGGTTTGGAGGGGGCAGCGGAGGTCTGGGGACAGGGAGCGGGGGTGTGTAGATAGGGCAGGGGTCCCAGAGGGGCCGTCAGGGAATGGGGGGGTTGGATAGGGCAGGAGTCCTAGGGGGACAGATAGGAGGTGGCGGCCGGGCCACAACCCCCTCCCCTAACCAGCCCTCCATACAATTTACGAAACCCAATGTGGCCCTCAGGCCAAAAAGTTTGCCCTCCCCTGCCCTAGACCTTATTTTACTGCACACTATTCAAACCATACTCTGAATACAGAAATATTAATTTCCTCATAGACTTTTCTGTTATGCACATCACTGTAGTATATGAGTGTGTCTGACAAACATTAACAAATAAATCTTCACAACAATTCTATAAGATAGGAAAGTATTATTACTCCCATTTTACACCTTGGGAATTGAGACATACAGGGATTAAGATCAAAAATTGTCCATTGTCCACTAATTTTTTTTCTGAGTATTTAGCATTTTATAGTGCTATATATTATACAGATTCAAAGCACTATACAAATATTAATAAATGAATTCTGTCTGCAGTGAAAAAGTATTTACTAGTGGGGAAACTGAAACAGAAATGCAGAGACTTCCTCAGAGACAAACACAGCCAGTGGCACAGCCAGGACTGGAACTCAGGAGTGCCAGATGCTCATTCTTCTAGAGTGCACGGTCTAGCTACCAGACATTCTGTGCAACATCCACTGACTTCAGTTACTGATATGAATGCTCAGAATTTCTGAAATACCAAGCTTTAGGTGTCAATTGGGCACTCAGAAAATGAGGAACACACAACTAGAGGCTACCTGCAAAACTTTTGCTTAAAATGTCTAGCTCAGAAACACATAGGAAATCCGTAGTAGGACCAGAGGGAGAATGGACTTCTCTTGGATGGTAGTCAACTACCTTAAACACAAGATCACCCTCTCACTTACTGCAGTCCCTTTCCATTTTTAACCAACTGAAATAACTAGAGAGAGGATTCTGTCAGAAATTTTGATTATGATTTAACCACCCCTCTCAAGTCTGTGGTTTGTTCAAATTCATGGTTTTGATTTGGCTCCTTAGAGAGAGGACATAAAATGAATCAAAATCCAC
Organism: Terrapene triunguis; assembly: GCF_002925995.2. Taxonomy (NCBI): domain Eukaryota; kingdom Metazoa; phylum Chordata; order Testudines; family Emydidae; genus Terrapene; species Terrapene triunguis. The sequence continues at coordinate 11,968,429 of NW_020664369.1, forward strand.
ATTCTGTTATTTTAACCCACACAGGTGGGCTGTTTGGACCTGGAGGTTTGGTTTGAGTCTATTTCTAAAATCAATAGGTACAGTAGGTCTATTTCTAAAAACAGTAGGTTTTATCCATTTCTGCACTATCTTTAATCCATTGCCAGCATCCTCTCCATCTGACTGTTTTTTCTTAAATATGTCTCCCTGAGGTATTTTTTTTTTTTTTGCCAGCTGTTGCCGTGAAGATGTACTATAATGGCACATCCGTAGAGTAGATGTATTATAATGATGTATGCCATTGATGCATAATCAGCGACAGCTCTGATCACTGCTGTGCTGGGGATGCCTTGGAGTAGTACATCATCAGGATGATAGCTAGAAGGAACAGCAGGCCCAAGATGGGCCTTTTTTCAGTACTTTTGTGAACAGTATACTTTTGATACTATTATTGTTTGAGTAGCAGCCTTGTACTTCGGCATATACAAACAAATGAGAAAACACAGTCCCAAAGAGTTTCCAAACAACTTCAAAGGGGCAGCATATTCTTTTTATATGCTGTGCAAAGAGTTTATTTTAAGAGGAAATTCTTGAATAGAAGCTAAAGGAAGGTGTGGAACGAGATAGTTAAATGGATGAGCTAGGAAGCTCAACAGCTCTCCCACTCCTTTAGGGACCAGATTTTGCCAGCTTTGTTTGTGTTGAATAGTACCTTTCTTCAACACACAGTCCCACTGGTATCACTGGTAGTACTTCCTAAGTGAGGTGCTACCCAAAAGGAGTAAGGGTTACAGAATCTGATCCTCAGGTGTTAAGGTCAGCATTTTTATTTGAATTCTGACAATGAGCCTCTATGACTTTCAGGAAAAGCTAATGATAGGTACATACAAAAATCTCACCATGTGAACATACAATAGAGTTTTGTTCATGAAACTTACAGAGGTCATTGGAGGGTTTTATTTCAGATTTTCAGTTATCCATTTTATTGGAAAATCATTTACAAAACCTACTGCATATTACAAAAACATAAAGATTTCGAGAAACGCTTTGGAAGACATCATCTCTTCAGCCAAGAAATGAAGTCTCTGGTGAGATATATAGTATATTATTCTTAACCAACAACCTAGATTTGAAAGGCTTCATGTCTCATTGTCCATGTCTTGGGATATTCAGTCCACCGGGACTGGGGGTTTAATTTAATGTGGTTGCTTCTATTGGGTTCTCTCAATTTTAAATTATTCCATATAGTTTTTGTTGTGTCAATTTCCAAGTATGTTTTTACATTAATTTTAATTTGCTTATTTTAAAATATCTTTAGGAGCAGAATCACCAATCTGATGTGCTCCCTCTCTGCCATTAAGGCACATAAAGAAAGAAGAAATAATTATATCACCCTAGGTTGACCAGATATTCCAATTTTATAGGGACAGTCCCGATTTTTGGGTCTTTTTCTTATATAGGCTCCTATTACCCCCCACCCCCGTCCTGATTTTTCACACTTGCTGTCTGGTCATCCTATATCTCCCCAGCAGGGACGCAGTCCCCAGCAGACATAGAGCTGACATAGCCAGGTCCTATGATACTCCTCCTCCAGAGCCCGAGCACAAATGGCACAGTGAGGGTTAGGGACTAACCATTCCCAACGGTTCTAACTTGTGTTAGGTCTGGGGCACAGTTAAGTAGAGAATGAAGGAACCAGCATCAGTTTCCTTTTGGCCCTGCTGAACTCAACAGATTTTGGTCACAACAGAGAGACCCTTCAATAAATTATTGAAGCTGCACTGTTTAGATGAGCTTGGAGCTTGGAGAAAAGAACTTGGAGACACAAGAATAATATTAAATATTATATTAATGGAGATATCCCATCTCCTAGAACTGGAAGGGACCTTGAAAAGTCATTGAGTCCAGCCCCATGCCTTCACTAGCAGGACCAAGTACTGATTTTGCCCCAGATCCCTAAGTGGCCCCCTCAAGGACTGAACTCACAACCCTGGGTTTAGCAGCCCAATGCTCAAACCACTGAGCTATCCCTCCCCCCTTACAAGAATCCTGTTTTACAATCACTGTTGAACAAATGACTCAGTCCATGTGAATTTCGGCAAGTCTACCCTATGCCTCGGTCAGCTGGCAAATTAGATAATCAGTGGAACTACACTAAAACCCAGAAGTTGAACATGAGATGACCTTTCTGGGTAAGTACATTACATATGAGGGGCTCTATCATACTTTCCCCTGAAATAACTCAAAACGGGATAATTTATGTGGGAAATGCTCATTAGCCCATCCTGGGGGATCTGTAGCTGCTTGGATAAGGTAGCAAAGAAAACAGTGGTAGTGGTCTATTAACTACAGTGATGCCTCAAGAGCCATGTGGAAATCCACATCTGAGCTAAGAGTTCCCTTGTGATCCCTGCTAACCCTATGGTTCTATGATTCTATGTATTGCTCCTATTTCCTTCCTTTCATCTCTCTCCCATCCAGCAGCATAGCTCAGTCAGGAGACACATTGCCATTGCTGGGTATCACAGTTACAGAAAGAGCTGCACTTTACATCCTTTTTTGTCCCTCTCAAGTAGACCCCTCAGGTGGCAGGCCTGGATTCCTTCACCTTCCTCAAGGCCTCAATCATTCTGGGACTGGATTGCCACAGAGCAGCCCACACCCTGCTTCCCAAATGTGTTAACCTGACAGCCCAATTGGGTTTATCAACCTTTCACTCAGGGAGCCTGTGACAGTGGCTGATTAAAGTGACTCTCAAACAGATTGTTCAAAACAATGCATTATTTGTTCTTTCACCCAATGGTAAAAAACACAGAGAGCAGGGATAAAACAACAAATATGCATGGGTTTTACTTCCACCTTCATCTTTCTTTGTCAGCGTTTGTATTTTCCCTTCAGCCAGTTAATCCCATATCTGGTTCTGGGATTCATACCTTCTGCAGCATTTTTCCTGTGAGTTCTCCCCCAAAAAGGGGTCTGACAGCATGCTGACAACCCCCTCACCCCTCCTTTCTGCCTACCCAGCATCTTTGGGTATGGCTATACTACCTTTAAACCTGGGTCTGTGGGACCGTGGCTTGTGGACTCTGTGTTTCCAAGCTTGCACTTGAGCATCCAGACTTCATTGAAAATCTGGATTTACAGTTGCAGGACCAGGGTCTCACAGCTGAACTAACACATCCATACTGCATTACACAGACCCTCTGACTCGAATCTTCAACTTGCCTTGCAATCAAATTGCAAAATGACAGGGCTTGGACCTGACTCACAGTGGGACTTGGTCTCTGACACGCCCCCTCCAGCAGAGTATTAGGACCTAGGACCTGAGTGCTTGCTGACCAAGTCATGCTGATTTGTGTGTGGACAGGAGGTGGACTTTGGCTCAAACCTGATTCAGAGCTTGGGATTAGAGTGCAGGGTAGGTATACCTTTAAGATTTTAATATTCCCTTTGACCCTTGATATAGGCCTGGAAAAAGTAAACCTTGCTGGCCTAAATGGCAGAATAAACAACTCTCCCCACTGTTTCATTAATGAACCTCGATGCACATTATATTTATAGAAAATAATACATGATATTTATAGAGAATAATACAGATATTTCCCTCATTCTCCACAGTGGCAAAGACACAAATGCATTGAAGCAGCTGTGGATAGTGTTGGATGTAAAATGCCAAGGAGTTGTAGGTATAGCTCTCAGCAGTTTCTGTGGATTTTTTTTTTCCAGTTTTGGAGGGATACTGCTAGAGAAGGCTGTAGTTTCCCACTCCAGCCATACATAACATTCATGTCCAGCTGCCCAGGATCTGCATGGTCTGGTTTCCAGAATCTTGATTCAAAAGGTATTGGTCAGAGAATTATCTTAAAGCTACTTAAGGGGCTAATCCAGAGATCGGCAACCTTTGGCACACGGCCCGCCGGGTAAGCACCCTGGTGGGCTGGTCGGTGTGTTTACCTGTCGCGTCCACAGGTTCGGCCGATCGCGGCTCCCACTGGCTGGCCGCCGCTTCCCGCTGCCCCCATTGGCCTGGAGCGGTGAACCGTGGCCAGTGGGAGCCACGATTTCTTGCTCCCACTTTTAAACTATGAAAAGGTTGTTCTAGAACCTCACCCTCTGAGGGGTCGAAACTTTCTTCTAATTTCCAGTCTAAATTTACTCATGGCCAATTTATACCCATTTGTCCTGATGCCAATCTTTTTTCTTTAGCTTAAATAGTTCGCTCTTCCTGGTGTTTTTCTCCCTATGTATTTATAGAGAGCTGAACAAGCCAAGCACTTTTTGTTTTTTTTCTCATAAAATAGGCTCTTCATTCCCTTGATCATCCTAGTAGCCCTTCTCTGCACCTATTCCCATTTGAATTCATCTTTTTTTAACATGGATTATAAGAATTGTACACAGTATTTCAGAGGGGTTTGTTATCACATGGTTGTATTATTGCTGCTTCTCTTCGGTGGGCTGGTGGTAAAATATTGGTGAGAGGAGGAAGCCAAACTGTCATAGTCGATTTCAGAACTACTGTGACAAGTCTCATTGCAGTGTTCAGATGCACACCATCAAGTTTTGTATGTACACTACCTGCCCATACTAACGTGAAATAGCTGCTAAGAAGATGAGGGACAAGGTGTGAGTGTCTGCTCCCAATTGGTCCCAGCTAGTTTATAAGTTATATTGTTCCTAGTCTTTATCTTGGCAGCAGTCTTTGTCAGATATTGGTAGTATGTAAGAGTACAATCCAGAACCACTCTACAATATTTTGGGAGATTCTCCTGCCTGAGTTTGGTGACATTCAGGTGCTTTTTTGAATGTTGGTTGCTCAGGCAAAATTAAAAGACAGCTGGGTTTTTTTTGAGGTTAAAAAAAAAAATTGTCCACCTTCTCCAGTTTCTCTTCTTCAATTTTGATTTCTATCCCTGTAGTCCCCATTAACATTACTTTACAATTCTTTGCATTGTAGCTCAAACCTAACTTCTCCATTACTTCTTTTATTTGGTTTGTGCAATTTTGTAGTCTGTTGGCATCGTCATTGATAAGAGCAATGTCGTCAGCAAAGTCTAGATCAAATACCTTGAATTGCTCAATTTTTACCTGTCTTGATGCTGAATGGCTTACTCAATCCATTTTCCATTTTAATGCAGCATTTTAAGTTGGCGTAGAATGCCTTCATTATGTTGATTAATTTTGCTGAAATTCCATATTGTTCCACAATTTTCCACACAGTTTCTCTGTTTACACTATCGAATGCCTTTTGAAAGTCCACAAAATTGATGGCATGACTGCCTTGGAATTCAATTGTGTTCTCAATAATCTGTTTTAGGATAAAAATAGCATCTGTGAACAATCTCCCTTGTCTAAATCCAGATTATTGTTCACATAGGATGGTATCCATCTTTCCTTTCAGTCTGTTAAGGAGGCGAGCAGGCAAATGCTGCATTTGGAAGACTCAAAAACATCTGGCAAATCAAAAACATCTCCCTCAAGAAAAAACTGAACTTGTACAAAGCAATTGTTATCGCCATCACAACATATAGCAGCGATACATGGCAATTTACCAAGAAAGACACGCAAAAGCTTGGATGCATTTCATCACAAACGTCTGAGAAGAATATTGTGAATAACATATAGAGATAGGAAGACGAATGAAGAAGTCAGAAAAATTACTGGACAAGGCACCTTCTCACAAATAATCTACAAAAGAAGTTCCTCGGACATGTGCTGAGAATGGAAAAGAATGCTTACCAAATACTGCCCTTGAATGGAAGCCAGAAGACACAAGAAGAAAGAGAGGAAGACAGTGAATAACATGGAAACAAACAGTTCTGAACGACATCAAGCACCTCAACATAAAATGGGAAGATTTGGAGAGAAGGGCAGTTGACAGGCAAGAATGGCAAATGTGTTTAGCCCAATGCGCAGCAAAGCATGGGATGGACTAAGGTCTAAGGCAGGGGTCGGCAACCTCTGGCACGCAGCTCACCAGGATAAGCACCCTGGCGGGCCAGGCCAGTTTGTTTACCTGCCGCGTCCGCAGGTTCGGCCGATCATGGCTCCCACTGGCCGCGGTTCACCGCTCCAGGCCAATGGGGGCGGCGGGAATCGGCGAGGGCCGAGGGATTTGCTGGCCACGGCTTCCCGCCGTCCCCATTGGCCCGGAGTGGTGAACTGCAGCCAGTGGGAGCCATGATCGGCCGAACCTGCGGACGCGGCAGGTAAACAAACTGTCCAAGCCCGCCAGGGTGCTTACCCTGGTGAGCCACGTGCCAGAGGTTGCCGACCCCTGGTCTAAGGTAAGGTTTTTGGAGTGTTTGGTCAGAGTCACTGTTTCTAATAGTACTCCTCCAGTTTTTAAATCCGAAGTCCAAATATGAGATAGTAAGAAGACTCCCCACTGGTGCCATTCTGCATACAATTATAAGCACATACAAGTTGTTTTACAAACGGGCCCCCTTTATGGCTCTTCCAAGATACTCTTTACTGAGTAAGATCTGATGAGGTTTTGTCCCATGTAGCTGGAAGTTTATCATCTGAGACTAGACACTCCCATGTTGCCATTACTTTGTTTAGAGTATAAAGCCTAATCAAATACTTCCCCACATTGGAACATTTTGGCTGAAGTGGTCGTCCTAAGGTCACAGAGAAAATCTGTGGCAGAACTAGGAATAGGAATCCAGGGATAAATCCTGAAACCGTTGATGTTCATGGAAGTTTTGCCATTGACTTCAGTGAGGCCAGGATTTTTCACCAGGTTTCCTGATTTTCTTAAGCAGCATCCCAAGCAGCAGAAAAAAACGAAATGTTAAGGTGGAATTTAAAGTGGCAAAGAGTTTGGAAAGAAATAATATAATTCCAAAGGTAGTGAGAAGATGAAGAAAGGGAGCAAATGGAGAGTGGGTTTGAAATGAGTAAAGAAAAAGTACTTAGGAGTGATGTGGTAATAACAATCAAAGGTAATCAGTGAGCACTATAAAGCAAAAGGGGGAATCCAGTGAAAAGGAGAAATGAAATCTATAAATTGCCAGGAGACAGAAAAATAAGATATTCCACTAAGTTTTGGCTCATTTCGCTTGGTGCTTTAATTTATCTGCTCCTGTTGAAGTATTTGTGAATCTTCAAGGATTTGAAACATTGTGATGTGTATAAGGTCATATATTATTTTTTATTATATTAGCTTTGATAGAGACAGATTTTAGGCTATTTCATTTTTTCTGGATAATTCATAGTTCATTTTTCTTATTAAGATGAAGGAAAGCTATATGGACGACAAACTGGATAATGCTCCTCTTCTGGACTGCTGAGATAATTATGATTATTTCTTATTTATATTACAGTTATCACCTAGGATGAATCTCTCAGGTGCCATAAAGGAAAAAAAATGTGTAGAGAAAACAATACCTTCCCCAGAGTGCTTTCCGTCTACATATCAGGACAGAACAAGGGGACAAAACAGACAAATCGTTTTGAGATGGGTTTGAAGGATAAGTTAATAATAAAATAAAGTTTGCAGAAAAGTGGTAGTTATTGCTCACTACTTGCCTGACCAATAGATTTGGAAGTCAAAAGGATTTCCAGACAAAGAAAAAAATAGTATCTGGCATTGTCTTCCTTTTCTGAACTAATCAGTTAGTAAAACCTTTCTACATTTCTTGCCTTGGAATGAAAAAAAAATTCTTAATATTTATTCTAAACTTTCAAATTGCACTGTAACAACTTACACAATTACATATTTGCCTTTTCCTTTTGTATTTTTGTATTATAGGTGGGGCTGGTGGAATCACCTATTATTAAGGCTGACAGACCCTTCCTATTATGATACCGTGTTTTCAGTTTCTTATACCTTTGCCAGCTTTCAACCAGTTTGGCTGAAAATTTTCCATGTTGAGTGTCTAATCCAGGTTCCCTTAGTTTGTGAAACTTCATCCAAAACCATTTTGCTTTTTCCAAGGATGAGATTAGGGGGAAAATATGTTTCAACCATGTTAAAAAAAATCTGGCAACCTTTTATTTCAGAAGTTTTAGCAGGCCATGCTTTGGAGCAGGGATGTGCCTTGGCATGTCTCTGTGAAAAACCACCCAAATTAATCCAAATTATAAGCCTTATAAAAATTACAGTTTGCACATGCTCAATAGAGCTTCCTGAAGATTCCATCCACACTGGGAATGTCCTAGTTTGGGTCTGCCAGGTGCTGAGCAAGACTTTCCCTCCAGATACAGTTCCAAGCTACTTTATGCTGGGCAGGGGCTGTCTCTCCTGTGCTTTCAATTATCCTTGCTGGGAATGGCTGGGCAAGGAGATGGGACTCAGATCATGTGGAAGACTGAGACTAGGAGTGATAGAAGGAGATTGGAACTTCAGGGGAGAATCATAGAATCGTAGGACTGGAAGGGACCTTGAGAGGTCATTTAGTCCAGTCCCCTGCACTCATGGCAGGACTAAGTATTATCTAGACCATCCCTGAAAGGTGCTTGTCTAATCTGCTCTTAAAAATCTCCAATGATGGGAGATTCCACAACCTCCCCAGGCAATTTATTCCAGTGCTTAACCACCTTGACAGTTAGGAAGTTTTTCCTAATGTCCAACCTAAACCTCCCTTGCTGCAGTTTAAGCCCATTGCTTCTTGTCCTATCCTCAGAGGTTAAGAAGAACAATTTATCTCCCTCCTCCTTGTAACAACTTTTTATGTACTTTAAAACTGTTAGCATGTCCCCTCTCAGTGTTCTCTTTTCCAGACTAAACAAAACCAATATTGGCAATCTTCTATCTTGCAATTTTTGCAATCTTCTATCATGTTTTCTAGACCTTTAATCATTTTTGTTGCTCTTCTCTGAACTTTCTCCAATTTGTCCACATCTTCCCTAAAATGTTATGCCCAGAACTGGACAAATTACTAATCAATGAGGAGTAGAGCAAAAGAATTACTTCTCGCGTCTTGCTTACAACACTCCTACTAATATATCCCAGATTGATGTTCGGTTTTTTTGCAACAGAGTTACACCGTTGACTCATATTTAGCTTGTGGTCCACCATGACCCCCAGATCCCTTTCCACAGTACTCCTTCCGAGGCAGTCGTTTCCCATTTTGTATGTGTGCAACTGATTGTTCTGTCCTAAGTGGAGTATTTTGCATTTGTCCTTATTGAATTTCATCTTATTTACTTTAGACCAGTGTTTCCCAAACTTGGGACGCCGCTTGTGTAGGGAAACCCCCTGGCGGGCTGGGCCGGTTTGGTTACCTGCCCCATCCGCAGGTCCAGCAGATCGCGGCTCCCACTGGCTGCGGTTCGCTGCTGCAGGCCAATGGGAGCTGCTGGAAGCGGCGCGGGCCGAGGGACGTACTGGAAGCCACTTCCCGCAGCCCTCATTGGCCTGAAGCAGTGAACCACGGCCAGTGGGAGCCGCGATTGGCTGGACCTGTGGACGGGGCAGGTAAACAAACTGGCTTGGCCTGCCAGGGGCTTTCCCTACACAAGTGGCATCCCAAGTTTGGGAAACACTGCTTTAGACCGTTTCTCCAGTTTCTCCAGATCATTTTGAATAATAATAAATAAATGGAGATATCCTATCTCCTAGAACTGGAAGGGACCTTGAAAGGTCATCAAGTCCAGCCCCCTGCTTTCACTAGCAGGACCAAGTACTGATTTTGCCCCAGATCCCTAAGTGGCCTCCTCAAGGATTGAACTCACAACCCTGGGTTTAGCAGGCCAATGCTCAAACCACTGAGCTATCCCTCCCCCTCCTAGCCTCCAAAGCACTTGCAATCCCTCCCAGCTTGGTATCATCCACAAAGGTTATAAGTGTACTCTCTATGCCATTATCTAAATCATTGATGAAGATATTGAACAGAACTGGACCCAGAACTGATCCCTGTGGGACCCCACTTGTTGCAGCATGACTGTGAACCCAGATAACTACATGCTGGGAATGATTTTCCAACCAGTTTTGCACCCACATTATAGTAGCTCCATCTATGTTTCATTTCCCTAGTTTGTTTATGAGAAGGTCATGCAAGACAGTATGGAAAGCTTTATTAAAGTCAAAATATACCACATTTACTGCTTCCCCCCATCCACAAAGCTTGTTACCCTATCACAGAAAGCTATCAGGTTGGTTTGACACAATTTGTTTTTGACATGCTCACTGTTACTTATCACTTTATGAACTTCTTGATGTTTGCAAATTGATTGCTTAATTATTTGCTCCATTTTCTTTCTGGGTACAGAAGTTAAGCTGACTGGTCTGTAATTCCCCGGGTTGTCCTTATTTCCCTTTTTGTAGACTGGCACTATATTTGCCCTTTTCCAGTCTTCTGGAATCTCTCCCATCTTCCATGACTTTTCAAAGATAATTGCTAATGGCTCAGATATCTCCTCAGTCAGCTCCTTGAGTATTCTAGGATGCATTTCATCAGGCCCTGGTGATTTGAAGACATCTAACTTGTCTAACTAATTTTTGACTTGTTCTTTCCCTATTTTAGTCTCTGATCCTACCTCATTTTCACTGACATTCACTATATTGGTGAAAATCGGAACAAATAAGTCATTAAGCACCTCTGCCATTTCCACATTTTTTGTTACTGTTTTTCCCCCCTCACTGGTAATGGGCCTACCCTGTCCTTGGTCTTCCTCTTGCTTCTAATGTATTTGTAGAATGTCTTCTTGTTACCCTTTATATCTCTAGCTTGTTTGATCTCATTTTGTGCCTTGGCCTTTCTAATTTTTTCCCTACATACTTGTGTTATTTGTTTATTGTCATCCTTTGTAATTTGACCTAGTTTCCACTCTTTGTAGGACTCCTTTTTGGTTTTTACATCACTGAAGATCTCCTGGTTAAGCCAGGGTGGTCTCTTACCATACTTCCTATCTTTCCTATGCAGTGGAATAGTTTGCTTTTGTGCCTTTAATGTCGCTTTGAAAAACTGCCAACTGTCTTCAGTTGCTTTTTCCCCTTAGATTGCTTCCCCTGGGATCTTACCTACCAACTCCCTGAGTTTGCTAAAGTCTGCCTTTTTGTAATCAATTGTCTTTATTTTCCTGTTCTCCCTCCTATCGTTCCTGAGGCCTGGACTACACTAACCCCCCAAGTCGAAGTAAGGTACGCAACTTCAGCTACGTGAATAACGTAGCTGAAGTCAACATACCTTACTTTGAACTTACCGCGGTTCAGACGCGGTCCACACGCGGCAGGCAGGCTCCCCCATCGACTCCGCGGTACTCCTCTCGTTGAGCTGGAGTACCGCAGTCGACAGCGAGCACTTCCTGGTTCGATTTATCGCGTCCAGACCAGACGCGATAAATCGAACCAGGAAGTTCGATTTCCAGCCGCCGAACTAGTGGCTAAGTATAGACCAGCCCTTAGAATCATGAACTCTATCTATAATCTGGAGCAGACAAGTGGGATGAGAAACCTGAGGAGTTGATATTGGGGCTGGCTAGGTGAGAAGAATATAATTGAGATGAGAAACCAGGAAGGAGAAGAGACAGGAGTGGAGAGGGACAAGTTGGAGGGGAAAGAGCAGAAGGACTCAAGTTTGGGGGAAATGGATAAAAGAGTCCACCCACTCCACTCCAGAGCCTGCAATGGAACCCAAGAGTCCTGAATCTCACCATTCCTCTGATGTCAAAAATATTTGTGAAAATCAACTGGCAAAGTACTGAGCCACAGAGGATTACAACCTGCTACCACTATCACTTACTTAGTTAGCTCAAGTGGCAGATGTTTGTGCAGTGGATTTCAGGGTTCCAGTTCTGCAGATGAACCATGTGGCTATCAATGGTACCACAGGATGGAATTTCTGGGGTTTTTTTTTCAGTTTGCTTTCTTTAAAAAAAAAAATCCTATTGCTGTGTGTATTTTAAGTTTAAAGAACACTAATAAGATTACAAAATCAAGCACTCAGAAGTTAGTAAATGGAAGAAAAAAGTTGCCTATGCAACCTTAATCCACCCCTTTTTTATATTTATTATAATAAAGTATTTAATTACATGATCACATGCTATCTTGTTCAATACGATTCCTGCCTCATTCAGTTCATGGGAGGGACCTGCTTTGGAGATGAATCAGGGCTGGTACTAAAGGAGACTTGTTTGTAGGACCCTTCACCTCATTTTTTTCAGAAGTTAAAAAATGTGTAGTGATTGAATAAGGCAGGTGATGCAAGGAGAGAATGGATGATCTCATGGTTACAGTAGTTGAATGAAGCCCTGGAGAACTAGATTCTATCCCTGCCTCTGCCCCAGAGGTCCTATGTGAAATTAGGCAAGTCACTTAAGCCGCACTTTTAATAGATGATCATTAATTATGTATTCCTCATTTTATGGGTACCTGTCTTTGCAGAAATGCTGAGAACTCCCAGCTGGAACTAAAGAAAATGGGAACTGTGCTTTGAATTATATAGAATGCTATATAATGCTTCTTTAAAAAAAAAATAGGTCCTGGGTGTCTCAAACTGGACACCCAAAATTAGTGGGGGTATTTTTGACCTAAATCTCTCTGTGCCTCAAGTCCCCATCCGTACAATAACACTTAATCTCATAGAAGTGTTGTAAAGATAAATTATTTAATGTTTGTGAAGTACTCAGATATCTGTAGCGATGAGCACCATAGAAAATCCCATGAGGAAAATACTAATTCTGTTTTCAGACCAAGATTTGAATAGTGTACAGTAAATAAGTGGGCCCACACACTGAACAACAAGAAGAAAACAAAATATTGAATATTTGCGCAAAAAGTAAACATTGTCAATCAAGTGCATTGAATGCATCGGGGTCCTGTAGAAAAAATAGCATGTAACCATATACACTATGCATATGCACAAAGAGACTGGCTTACGGTGGCACCAGAAACTTTAGTTCTGGCATTTTCTAACTTATGAGTCCTTGACTTTGCCATTGTAATAATGTTCTTTTAAAGTTGTGTGTGTGTGTGTGTGTGTGTGTGTGTGTGTGCGTATAATTTGTTACATATTGGATTTGCATTTGATTTATAATATTACATTGCATGCACTTAAGAAGTTCTTTGGGCTGTAGAGTTATTACTGCTTCCAGCAGGATATTCCCCATTATATATCTATATGGAATATTATTGGAATTTTTAATTACTCTAAATTACATAATATAATACACATTGTGTATTACTTATTACTATTTTAATGCTTATTATTTGTTTAGGTCCAGATGTATTTGAAGCACTTTATTACTGTGGATGAAGATAAATGAATGAGCATCTTTTACTCTTTTGGTACAAGGCCTACATAGCAAGGCCCTGTGACCTCGAGACCTCCATTACCCAATACTCATAATACATAATGCACGTGATAATAACAGCTTTCCAGAATAGGCATGGACATAATCACATCCTTATGTGCTTATTTAATCAGGGCCTAAGCAATTAAGAAGCTACCTATTCCATTTATGTCTATAGTAATTTTTGAGATCTTCAGCAGAGGTTACAATCTCTTTCATATTTAACAAGTAAATCGAATTTAAGTGTAATCTTGTATTCAGTTATCCTTCTAGGCAGTTCCTTTATATAAGGATGGGAATATGTAGGAGCTACTTTAAAGTTCTTTATGCACATCTAGAGTTTTGTTGCAACTTCTTCTGAACTATGCATTTGAGCTGCCTCCAGGTGTATATTAACCCTCAAGATTCTTTTAGCATTGTACCCATTGTAGTTACTGTCCCATGCCCTCTATTTCTACTCATAATTCCCAAGCTTAACACCAGTTTTAAACAACACAGGATATTGGTGATTTTTACATCATTGTTTCTGTCTCTTGAGAGAGAAAGTTAGCCTTCAATGTGATTCTTAGAGCAATGATCCAATATTAAACTGCACATTCTAGTACACCTCTACCCCGATATAATGTAACCCGATATAACACGAATTCGGATAAAATGTTGTAAAGCAGCACTCCGGGGGGTGGGGGGGAAGCGGGGCTGCACGCTTTGGCGGATCAAAGCAAGTTCAATATAACGCGGTTTCACCTGTAAGCAGTCAGGATGAGCTCTACCCTGACATCTGGTGGTGAATTATGGCGAGTGTGGAAAAGAACTCCAGGGGCTAATCTTGTTTGCATAGGCACACCCACTCACCTGGCATGAAACAACAGCAACTGAAAGTGGTTACTTTGGCTGGTGTGGGATCCCCAGTTTCTCTGTTATTGGGGCAGGAAGAATAAAGTTTTGTTACCCTGATTCTGTGAATCAAGGCCAGTGGAACTGTTGTATGACAGAAGGACTGAGTGAGTCCTTCACCATTACCTAAGTAGCAATTGCTTGACAAGGGGCATGGGTTACAAAACCCAGTGAATGGAGAGAGGATGGGGATAGGTATTTGTATCTGATGGTATGGGCCCCCTCTGAGGGTTTGAAACACCAATTGCACTACCTCCTCTCTCCACTGTTGAATGTCAGAGCTAACTTTGATTCCATTAGGAGTCTAGTTACAGGCTGCTGAGCTGAATTCACTTTGGGCCAATGGTGCACCAGCACTGGGGCTCCCCTACTATACTATGAGCTGAAATTGCTAAGAGCTGAAATCACAAAAGAGCTAAAGTTATTAAGAGCTGAGATCACTGAGTGCTGTGTTAACTAGTGGGGGAGCCTGAAGTTATATTGCTCAGCAGCTGGTGGAGCAATTTGTGGGGACGACTGGAGGAGCAGCGAGCGGCGCGGAGCCTTGCGGGGCCGGTTGGAGTGGCCCAAGGAACGGCGAGCGGAGCTGTTTGCGGGGACGGCTGGAACGGCTCACAGGTCGGTGAGTGGAGTGGAGTGGAGCGGAGCAGCTTGTAGAGCGGAGCAGTTCGTGGGATGGCAGGAAAGTGGACTGGCTTGTGGTGAAGGCTGCGGCGGAACCCCCCATGGAGAAACAGACGGCTGGCCAGCCTCGGATCACGTAAGGTGCCCCTTAACACCCTGCGTGCCCCCCCCCCCTTTTACTCTGGGGCTGCACTGACCAGGGACAGAGACTTTGGGGGTTGTTGGACTTTTGGGACTTTGGGTGGTTGCTGGACCCAAGAGACTTTGGGGGTGTTGGACTTTGGAGACTCTGGGTGATTTTTGGGTTGCTGGATTCAAGAACCAAAGGGAAAGGACACAGCCCAATTTGCTGGGGTGGGTTTTGCTCATGGTTTGTGTTATGAATCCTGTTTGTGGTGTTTTCCCAATTTTATGCTGATGTCGTTTACCTCATGTTATTAAACATTTTCTGCTACACTCAGACTCCGTGCTTGCGAGAGGGGAAGTATTACCTCTTAGAGGTACCCAGGGGGTGGTATGTAATTGTCCCAGGTCACTGGGTGGGGGCTCGAGCCGGTTTTGCATTGCGTTATTGAAACGGAACCCCTAGATACAGAACCTGGCCCTTGTTGCTGCCAACTTAGATGGGCAGAAGGGTTGCACACCTATAACGCAGTAAGATTTTTTGGTTCCCAAGGACAGCGTTATATGGGGTAGAGGTGTATAAATGAAGTACTGTTCAAATCACATATTCTCCTTGAGAGAAATATACAGAAATCATCAAACCATCAGAAATAGTTTTGACTATTGCATAATTTAGCACATACATTCAACATAGGGTCCTATTCATTAATAAATTTAGTAATAAAAGTTGTGAAAATACCTTATTAAAACTGAATTTCTATTTCTTTGCATTAATCTGCTTTTGTTGCTATCATGACCCATTTCTTATATTGGTTTCTGCATCACAAATGACAGATTTTCTTTTATGAATATCACACCGATTCCTGGATCCAATTTAAGGTGTAATAATTTTCAGATCTGCAACCCAAGTTAGCAAGATAGTTTTATGCTTCTTAGCTTAATCAGAAGAAGCAATACATGCAATTTCAATCTTTATCAAGTGTATTGAAAACATTTGGTGCCCTTTCTAACAATATTATATTTATGTATTCTGTGTATTCTTCCACTTTTATGGGATATTCTATGCATCTTGATATCATCATGGGTGCACAGTATTAATTTACACACAATTATTTTGCTGTGTTCTAGCTTCTAAAGGGCAGGAGAGAAAATAAAGTCTATCCCTTAGTGATGATTTCTATGAGTCCCTGTTACATTTGACTTATAAAAAAACTATACTCTTTAGATTTTGCAACTGAAATCATATAATGAAAAAGTATCCTCTACCAGTGCATAGTAGCTACTATTAGAACAGGGATCAGCAACCTTTGGCATGCGGCTCGCCAGGGTAAGCACCCTGGCAGCCTGGGCCGGTTTGTTTACCTATCGCGTCCACAGGTTCGGCCGATCGTGGCTCCCACTGGCCGCAGTTTGCCACTCCAGGCCAATGGGGGCTGCAGAAAGTGGCGCAGGCCGAGGGATGTGCTGGCTGCCGCTTCCTGCCGGCCCCATTGGCCTGGATCATGTAAAAACAAACACACAACATTCCTCATTAAAAAAATAAAACCCCACTCTTCATATGTAAAAACACACACAACATGCCCCATGAAAAAGAAAAAAAACAACTTTTTTTCCAAAATGGCTGAAAGTGCCATACGTGAATGTGTACAAGTATGGAATTGGAGGGTGGGACATATGGCACAAAAGGGCATGGAAACCTGTCAAAAATACATGGTAATGAATCCTATCAAGTGGATTACTACTAACAACACTGCAAACAACACTTGGTACAACACATATAGCCCACCTAAAGCTGCAGCCAGTTATAGTGAATGATGCATCTGCTCTGAGTGTCTGTGGCTTTGGATGCTATAGGTCTACATTTTACAGCTTGTTGTGTTGTTATTTGTGTTCTCTCCTTCCACACTGGTGGTAGCTTGCTTTGTTTTATCTTGGATGGCACTGTGTTAGGTGGTTTATCCTGTTTGCCCTTTACCCTTTGTTTACCCTTATCTTTATTTACCCTTTCTCTGATATTCTTACCATAATGTTTAATTGCCAAGTTTGCCAGCTCACTTTGTCCATTTTTGGACTTTGCTGGATGGCTTAATTTTTCAGATGCTTTATTTTTAATTTCCTAGTTGCTCTCTTTGTCTTTTCTTAATCTTCTGTCTTCACCATTGATTTCTGCATTCAGGGCAATAACAAATATTCTTGTTTGACATTGCTAATGGAGATACAAAAGATACAAGGATATTTAGAGGGGGTTTTTATGATGTATAACACAAAACAGAATCTGTCTAAGGTGAATCAATTAACTAGATATTGGAAATTTGTTTTACTTCCCCCTGAAATCTTTGTTGATAATCCTAGGTATACTATTTGTGTAGTATAATTGCTGCCCATTTCTCAAGTTCTGCTTCCAGTTCCTAGACATTAACTAGTCCTAATATGCTTCTGCAGTTACAGAGAACAGGAAGAAACAAAATATGGAAAAGAAAAGTAAAAGCTAAGCGCTTAAAGGTTTTATCTCAAAAGAAGGACTGAAAAATACAGCACAGTTGTGCTTTCAAGATGGGTCCTGGGGAGCTTCCTGTATATCTTCTAAAAGTGAAGCTGCTAACAACTTTTATGTAATTTATTGTACTGTAGTCAATCTGCTGATGTTAATGTTCCTATTCCTTATCTTTCACCATTGTAATGTAGCCACGCTATATGATACAGTAGAGATGGCACTGGTACAGGACTTCAAGAAGACTCCATTATCCTACTGAAAGAGAAGACAATGGAGTTGCCAAAACTTGCCATTTTTATCTGTTCTGCTATCTAACTCTCAAGTATATTCTTTAGTCATTATTTATTATTGTTAAGGGAAACTAGTGTGAAACAACATATGTTCCTAAAAGTCAAGATAGAGAATCTAAGGAACTCTTTGTTCCTTCCCGTGTTTTGTGCTATCGTCCTGACACGGGGGGGGGGAGAGAAAAAGCTTAATGCTAAGTCTCTTTCCAATTATTTATATGAATACTGTATTTCTGCTTTGCTAGTTAAGTGGTTATTCTCCTTTGTTACTAGTCCCCAGTCTGAAGTGATCCACTATTTGAGCAGTCTGCTTGTGCTGTTATGATGCCAGTTTGCTTATAATGCTCCCTTGTTTCTTTTTAAGTTGTCTCTTACTGACAAAGTATGAATAACAAGATCATAAACACCTCTAATTAAGCAATAAGACATGACAGGGTGTGAATTGTATTATAATATTTCACACCTACTGTGTTGCTAAGCATGAGGTTGAAGGTTGAGTGCCATCAATGTACCTAGGAATGAATTAATATAACACAATTCATGCCCTGGAGTGACTTGCTGTGTTTATAAAATAGTGAGTGATTTTAACTAGAGAAAAAAAAGCTTGTTTTGTTGTATCCATAATTTCATGGTAGAAGGATAGAAGTAGGGGGAAATGATTTGATGTTTTCTCATTTTTGACATAGTACCACTTTCATATATATATGAACTTTGTATCTCACAATTCGCATTTTAGATGCCTCTTTTGAAAAAACAACAACATTATAATATATTCCTGCTTAGAAACAGCTTTGCCAGTATATGGTAGGGCCATGATTCTCAACCAGGGTATGTATACCCCTGGGGGTATGCGGAGATCTTCCAGGGGGGTACATCAACTCATCTAGATATTTGCCTAGTTTTACAACAGAGTACATAAAAAGCACTAGTGAAGTCAGTACAAACTAAAATTTCATACAATGACTTGTTTATACTGCTGTAACACTTGTATTTTTATGTCTGATTTTGAAAGCAAGTAGTTTTTAAGTGAGGTGTAACTTGGGGTACACAAGACAAAACAGACTCCTGAAAGGGGTACAGTAGATTGGAAAGTTTGAAAGCCACTGTGGCAGGGTATTTATTTCTTTGTGCATTTTTATGTTATTGTTGAAAATGGCATATTGATGAGTAAAGTATCTTGTCTTTCTTAGGATGTCAAATATTTCACTGTTTATAGTTATTCTAAAGAGTATTATGATGTCACAATGAGTGGGTTATTATGTAGGGCAAAGAATAAGCACAGTGAATAGCTGACCTTTGAAGAGACAAAAGACTCAGTCCTGTTATTTGGAAGTTTTCCCTTTGTCTTCAGTGGGAGCAGAAGCAAGTCTAGAAGTACTGTTTTAATACAAATGCTCCTAACAATAAGAAATAAGGGAAGAAACAAATAGAGAATCTATGATAAAGAAGCCAATTTGTTTCTCAGTAGAATATTACCTCCTGTCAAGTTTTCCAGGAGGCATCAATTGATCTTTATCAGATCATAGTACATGGAATTTCTACCCATAAATAGATTAATTTCAGATTTTTACTTTATTTTTACTCTTTACTAGGATATAGAGTTCCACCTTTAATAGGGATGGCTCTGCCCAAACTGTGTGATCTGATGCACCTGTCGATTTGCCCCTCATCCTTAGTTTAAAAAATCATCTACAGCCTTTTTAATGTTACATGCCAGTAGTCTGGTTCCATTTTGGTTTAGGTGGAGTCCATTCTTCCTGTATAGGCTCTTCCATTGCCAAAAGTTTCCCAATTTCCTAATAAACCTAAAACCCTCCTCCCTACATGATCATCTTATCCATGCTTTGACACCCTGCAGTTCTGCCTGTCTTTCTGGCCCTAGATGGGGAACTGGAAACATTTCTGAGAATGCTACCCTGGAAGTCCTGGACTTCAACCTCTTACTTAGCAGCCACATTTGACCTCCAGAACCTCTTTCTGACCTTTCCCTATTTCTGTGGTACCTAAATGTACCATAACCACTGGCTCCTCCCCAGATCTGCACATATATCGGTCTAGATGGCTAGTAAGCTCCGCAACCTTCGCACCCAGCAGGCAATTCACTATGTGGTTTCTCCAGTCATCACAATCTCAACTGTCTATATTTCTAATACACCTCTACCCCGATATAACGCTGTCCTTGGGAGCCAAAAAATCTTACCGCATTATAGGTGAAACCGCGTTATATCGAACTTGCTTTGATCCACCGGCGTGCACAGCCCTGCCCCCCCCCAGAGCGCTGCTTTACCATGTTATATCCAAATTCATGTTATATCAGGTCACATTATATCAGGGTAGATATAACGTGACCCGATAGCAATATAGTAATTGAATCCACCGTTTACTATTACCTTGTTCTTCCTACTAAATGGGGTTCCTTCCCCAGGACAAAGATATCATGAATGTGAGAGGATACCATGACATCATCTGGAAGGAGGGTCCCAACTATGGGATTGTTTTCTTGGCTCCAGCTTGACACTTTCATTTCCTGAGTCTCTCATCCTCCTTAACAGCACATAGGCTGTCAGACTGGGGGTAGGACCACACTGTTCTATCCCTGAAAGTCACCTTTATGTACCTCCCAGTCTCCCTTAGCTCCTCCAGTTCAGCCACTCTGGCTTCAAGAGCTTGTACTGTGTGGCTGAGGGCCATGAACTGCTTGCACTGAATGCACACATACGTCACCTGCCCACAAATATATTCTCTATTCAGTGCAATAAACTGGATGGCCGCCACTCTACTACTAGACTTCAGCCTGCATTATTTTTACTTCCGCAGGTTGTTGTTTTTTGTGTGTGTGTGGGGGGAAGTTATTGGCCTAAGTTTAGAATATGTTTGTTAGGTGTACTTGTCTCTCACACTCTTCATACTGGAAGAAGGAGCAAAGATTCCTAGCAAGCTGGAGGTAATAGAAGGGATTTTCTTTTCCACTGGTGCCATCTGATCATCTAGGTTGAGTGAGGATTCTATTGGGGTCTTGGTGCTTTGCTCCATGTTATATTGGAATTGGAAAAGATTCAGAAATGGGAAATGGAAATGATTAGGGGTATGGAATGGCTTCCATATGAGGAGAGATTAATAATTGGATTATTCAGCTTGGAAAAGAGGCGATGGGTTATGATTGAGGTCTATAAAATCATGACTGGTGTGGAGAAAGTAAATATGGAAGTGTTATTCACTCCTTCTCATAACACAAGAACTAGGGGTCACCAAATAAAATTAATAGGCAGCAGGTTTAAAAAAAAAGCAAAAGGAAGTATTTCTTCACACAATGCACAATCAACCTGTGGAACTAATTGCCAGAGGATGTTGTGAAGGCCAAGACTATAAGAGGTTCAAAAAAAGAGCTAGATAAATTCATGAACAATAAGTCCATCAGTGGCTATTAGCCAGGATGGACAGAGACGGTGTCCTTAGCCTCTGTGGGAATGAGCAACAGGTAATGGATCACTTGATGAATACCTGTTCTGTTCATTACCTCTGGGGCACCTGGCATTGGCCACTGTCAGAAGACAGGATACTAGACTAGATGAATATTTGGACTGACCCAGTTTGGCTGTTCTTATGTTCTCTCTTTCTAAATTCCCTTGCAACATTTCCCTCTTTCTTAGCTCCTCTGGTCACTTAGTACTGGCTTTTAAACCCCTATTCACCCTGACCCCTTGTCAAGGCATCCTAAAGGGGTTAGGGATCAAAGGACAAGAGGCTAGAGCTGAAAGATTACTAACTAGGCTCAGCATATAACTTTGAAAACAGACCACACTATAATCTGCAAGGAAACAAGCACACAACAAACTAACACAGAAACACATTAACAGACAAACTCACCTCAAGGATAATAAAAACAATGAGGAGTCTGTTGGCACCTCAAAGACTAACAGATTTATTTGGGCATAAGCTTTTGTGGGTAAAAAACCCACTTCTTCAGATGCATGGAGTGAAAATTACAGATTCAGGCATTATTATACTGACTCATGAAGAGAAGGGAGTTACCTTACCAGTGTTGACAGGGCCAATTCAATCAGGGTGGATGTAGTCCATTCCCAATAATTAATGAGGCGGTGTCAATGCCAGGAGAGGGAAAGTTGCTTTTGTAGTGAGCCAGCCACTCCAAGTCCCTATTCAAGCCCAAATTAATGGTGTTAAATTTGCAAATGAATTTTAGTTCTGCAGTTTCTCTTTGAAGTCTGTTTTTGAAGGTTTTTTGTTCAAGTATGGCTACTTTTAAATCTGTTATAGAATGTCCAGGGAGATTGAAATGTTCTCCTACTGAATTTTGTATGTTACCATTCCTGATGTCCAATTTGTGTCCATTTATTCTTTTACGTAGAGACTGTCCTGTTTGGCCAATGTACATGGCAGAGGGGCATTGCTGGCACATGATAGCATATATCACATTAGTAGATGTGCAGGTGAATGTGGTGGTGGCTGTATTCTAAGCATTGTTCTAAGTCAGCCATAAAAATGTTGGCATACCGTGGGGCCACCCGGGTACCCATAGGAGTGCTGCTGACTTGAAGGTATAAGTTGTCCCCAAATCTGAAATGGTTGTGGGTGAGGACAAAGTCACAAAGCTCAGCCACCAGGTGTGCCGTGGCCTCAGCAGGGATACTGTTCTTGACAGCTTGTGTCCATCCTCATGTGGAATATTGGTGTAAAGAGCTTCTACATCCATGGTGGCCAGGATGTTTTTTTCAGGAAGATCACCAATGCATTGTAGTTTCCTCAGGAAGTCGGTGGTGTCTCGAAGATAGCTAGGAGTGCTGGTAGTGTAGGGTCTGAGGAGAGAGTCCAAATAGCCAGATAATCCTGCTGTAAGAGTGCTAATGCCTGAGATGATGGGGCGTCCAGGGTTTCCTGATTTATGGATCTTGGGTAGCAGATAGAATACCCCTGGTTGGGGCTCTAAGGGGTGTGTCTGTGTAGATTTGTTCCTGTGCTATAGCAGATAGTTTCTTGAGCAGATGGTGTAGTTTCTTTTGGTACTCCTCAGTGGGATCAGAGGATAGTGGCCTGTAGAATACGGTGTTGGAAAGTTGCCTGGAAGCCTCCTATTGATAATCCAACCTGTTCATTATGACTACAGTATCTCCTTTGTCAGCCCAGTCCTTTGTCACCTGGGGAAGTGAGGAAGCAGATTGACAGAGCGACACGAGTACCAAGAAGTCACCTACTACAGGACAGGCCCAACAAGGAATATAACAGAACACCACTGGCCATATATACACTCTGTCCCCATATCTACTCTAGCGACACCATCGGAGGACCCAACCACATCAGCCACACCATCAGGGACTCATTCACCTGCACATCTACTAATGTGATATATGCCATCATGTGCCAGTAATGTCCCTCTGCCATGTTCATTGGCCAAACAGGACAGTCTCTATGTAAAAGAATAAATGGACACAAATCAGACATCAGGAATGGTAACATACAAAAGCCAGTAGGAGAACACTTCAATCTCCCTGGACATTCTATAGCAGATTTAAAATTAGCCATACTTGAACAAAAAACCTTCAAAAACAGACTTCAAAGAGAAACTGCAGAACTAAAATTCATTTGCAAATTTAACACCATTAATGTGGGCTTGAATAGGGACTGGGAATGGCTGGCTCACTACAAAAGCAACTTTCCCTCTCCTGGCATTGACACCTCATTAATTATTGGGAGTGGACTATCCACTCTGATTGAATTGGCCCTGTCAACACTGGTGAGGCAACTCCTTTCTCTTCATGAGTCAGTATAATAATGCCTGCATCTGTAATTTTCATTCCATGCATCTGAAGAATTGGGGGTTTTACCCACAAAAGCTTATGCCCAAATAAATCTGTTAGTCTTTAAGGTGCCACTGGACTCCTCGTTGTTTTTGTGGATACAGACTAACATGGTTACCCCCTGATACAAAAGGATCATGTATCTGTGTTATTTTCTATAAATATGGTTTACAATGGATTACTTTCTAAGGGGTTAGATCAAAAGAGGTCATTCAGAGGAGTAAAACAGGAGAAGTAAAACAATGGCCTGGGTACAGAGCTTCTCAGCAAACACTCAATAGCTAGTTTAACAGCTATGAAGAGGCTGTTTTGCCAAGGCTGAGACTAGACAGATTAAAGAGAACACTAGAATTCTATAGGATCCATGGCCTAGAAATGGGGGGTGGTTCCATAAGTAGCCAGAGACTGCCCAGGTTGTCAGTGAAAAGCTGACACATAGAGGGAGAGAAACTGTAGCATGGGCTGTCTGGTTTCTCTCTGCCAGAGAATTAGCCAGTCTGATGGGAATTTAAAAAGGTGTAGGTAATAAGTTAGGGGTAAAAAGTGTGTAGGCCTTTTATTGTTTTTACCCTTTGTTCTACATGCTTTGCTTTGTACTTTTGTGGAATGAATAACTAATATTTTGTTTTGAAGATGCTGTTTTTATGTCACTGCAAATTTATATTGTCACAGCTAATGAAGTGAAACTTTTATAGGTGCCAAAAAGAAGTTAGGATTGTGTTAACATGGTTGGGAAGCAGTGGGACTGCAGCCCAGAGATGCAGGTCCATAATAGTTAGACTACATGGTTCTACCCCAGAGGTGTAGGCCTGTCACCTCAGGAGTGCATTGAAGAGGTACTAAAATGAGTCAAAGGCATAAGTTTGCCCTGTAGCCCTGACAAATGGCATCTGTACCACCTACACAGAAGAATTCATTGAATAGTAACTTTTAGCTGATATTTAAATTTCAAGTGATTTCAGTTCTTCCATCCTTTTACTACAATGTCCAAGGTTAAAGTCTTAACTGTTGTTTAAAATATTTTTTTATATTAAAACAGTTCTGGTATCTGTCTTTTTTCCCTCTCTCCTTCATTATTGACATCCACACTTTCTCTTTTCCTCTTGTCCAATCTCTCCTTTTCTTTTATGGGGTAAACAGAAACCAGTCATTACCGGGGATCAATTGCTTATCACAGAGCAAAGTTTAGAAGGTTTATTTTACGATAAGCACATTGCTGCCTTCTAATGCTTAACGCTGGAGCAAACCTTAGGGAACAAGGAAGAAAATACACATTTTGTTAATGGTGCAAACTAGTCTAAAAGAGCAAACACACAATGAATAGAAAGATCAATATAATAATCAATAGACTCAAAGAAGGATAAGAGGGAGGATAAGCTAGTCTCATGATTAGTAAGAAGACGACAATTCATAACAGCAATCCTAAACAAAATACAATCAATGTCCTTAATATTGTGAGAAGGAACAAATCTAATAGCTGACTGAACATAAACCCAGGGAGGCTCAAAGTAATGGTACGTGATTGGAAAAAACAGGACTGAGCACAGACGGGGTAAAAAAAGCACAGATAGTAATTAAATGTTCCCCTTTACATGACTGAGGTGCACAGTGCAGAATTTTTCAAACGTTTTTGTTACTACACAAATTGTAGGCACACTACAGTGTAAGATAACTTGATATTCTGGACAATTGCCACAATATATGCTCTATTAAACACAAAGGATCAAATCTGTTCAGGGTCTAACACCATTGACTTCGGGTTTACACACAGGATGAATTTGGCACAAAAATGTTTAAGCATGGAATCCCTGAACAGTGTCAGTCTGCAGATCTTTTATCACATGAAGAATAGGAGCACGTGATAATAGATTATTGAAGCAAAGGATGCATTAGAAGGTTAATGTGATTTTTTTTTTTAATCACAAAGCAAATCTTATTGGTCATGTACACAATATACACACTGAAGAACTTCAATGCCTTACAGAAAACTATACACTATTCTATTTAGCGATTGCCCCACTACATCACAGAAGCTAAATAGTTTTAGTCAATGCTAAAGATATTCATTAAGTTGTAAATCCCACTAAAGCATTCTTGAACAGCATTTTAGTCATTATTGTTAATATTGTGGGTATTTTAATACCATGGTAAAACTGTGCTTTGTGATGCCTGAAATCAAGATGTGGAGAATAGCTTTTCTGCTTCCAAGCACAAAAGTGAAACACTATTTTGTTTCTACTACACTGTTATTATTAAGATATTATGGAGAATATATTCAGTGTGATACAGTTGAAATAATAATTTACATATGTCACCATGGAGAACCAGAAGCCACACCATTCCAACCCCACAATGCATCTTCCCTTAAGAAACAGCAGAGTACATGAAAAAGAGACATCTTTCTACCAGGTGTACAGCCACACTCTGACTTGCACCATGGACTCTTTCATTTGTACTATTCTCCCAAATGTAGTATTCCTGTGGCTCAAATCTGTATGTGATAATTGGATCACTCACATGGCTCTTACATAAACTAACACTATATCAGTTGAAAGCTATCAATTTGGCTTTGCCATTGCTCTGCCGCCTTGCCTCTGTCTGTCTTCTGCTCCATTATAATTTCCAACACTCCTCCGCTCCTCTTCTCTTTATCTTGTCCCATTCAGAAAATAAGATCAGCCAATTGCAAATAGTATCTTAGTCTCTGGGTTGGAAAATGAAACCACCAGGAATTGCCTGCAGTTGTCTGCCATTGCCATCACTGCACTATACCTACAGTAGTAGGAGTGAAATGTCATATTGCCCTGGATTTTTATAATCAATTCCCCATCCTATGCTTAGTAATTAGTTCCAAATATTTCCTGAAAAGGAATGGGTGAACCAGTTTGAATAAAATAAGAACCGAACCATCTTGAACATTTCCCCAAAATCTAATTCTTATGAGTTTATCCCATCACTTGTATTTACATTGCTTAAATATATGTTTAAAGGAGGGAGCTACTCCAGTGTCTTGAGTAAATATTTATTTAAAAAATCAATCAGCTTCCACTAAAGAGTTTTCTTTTAATTCTTTCAAGTAAATATCAGTAGCTAACCACTTAACCCAAACCATAGGATATTCAACTCAATGCATATGTACTGTCCGTGTATCTCAACAAGCAAATATAATGCAACAATGGCTGTCCAAGAGACAGATGGGAAGATACATTTGGCTATTATGTTAACTCTTCATGCATGTATCTAATTTCCAAGAACAATTTCACCTAGCCTTAAGCCAAAAGGCAAATTCATTTACATTACCATCTATTTCATTATAACTTTGAGTATAAATTAATTACAGCAGCAAATACAATTGGCCAGGTACACTCTATAGTATGTCATCCTGTTCTTCCAGTTACTTTGGTGTCTTTCCCAGAGACAGGCAACACTGGGGGGAGGAGGGGAAAGGTCTTTAAAACGGCCTGCTGTTTTCATCTCTGTATGCTACTGTGCTGTATGTTCAGTTTAAGAATAAAGCCTGAGATGTAACTTTAAATTTCCAGGCTAATTTGTTATATCTTATTTTCCTGAATTTTATTTCATAAATATATAACTGTATTAGACCCAATGATAATAGTAAATGTGTTTATTTATCCATATATATTTAAAATGCACTGTTTATTATGGGACATGTTTTCTAAAGTGCTCAACACTCACAATTGGGCCCAGACTTCCAAAACAGTTCTGCTCCGGTGTAGGCACTTAAATGAGGTGCACAGATTTTTCAATGTGCTTAGCAGTGTGCCACTCTCTTCACGTTCATGGGGAGGTTCTGGGTGTTAAGCACTATGGGAAATCTGCTCACTTTTTTGATGCTTTATGCGATCTGGTGGGTGCTGAGCACTTCGGAAAATCTACCCCATCTATTATGTAAACACATTTGGATACATACCTTTTAAAATATATACCAAATTTGACTTTTTATTTTATTTATTTTTATTTTATATTGTAAATACAAAAGAAAAACAAATTCAAAAGAAGAAAATCAAAATGTTTCATTCCAAAGATATCAAAATGGGTAGTTTTGATATTGTTGGAATACAACCTTTTAAAATATATACCAATACGGATCTCTCTTTACTATCTCTATTGGGGAGTCACTATAATTATACATAAATTTGGATTTTTGAAGTATAGTGAGCTCCCAGAGAGACTCAGAGAGTGGAGACAGCTTTTATATTCTGGCAGAAAGCTCATTTCCAAACTGCCAGGACTCTGTTCAAGAGTGCCAAGTAGAGCTGAGTTGAAAAACTTTGATGGAGCCATATTCCAGTGAAATATGTGATTCTGTCAAAACTGAAATGTATTATAAACGCATATTTATTTCACCAAAATCTAAATTCAGAGCAAAAAGAGGGAAAAAATCCAACAGTATCAAGATCTGGCCTATGCAGCATCTTAATAAATTTGAATTACTAATTAGATTAGATGGTGACATCTTCAGGTGAGTCCAGGCAAGCAATTCCTTTAGAGATGGAGACAGACCTGCACAGAGACACTTGGATGACTGCTATTCATTGATCCAAACTGTGAGTGGGGTTTGGTCTATAGGTGAGGTGGTGTGGCCAAGGCATTATTACTCATGGGGCATTCTCATCACCAGGTGGGAAGAGAGTTAGACTACTGTCAAAGTTACTTGAAGATAGGTGTGTCTTGCTCTTTTTTTTTCTTTGGCATATATATTCTGATGCTATGTTTTCTCAACTTTATCATTATGTTCCCTTTCCCCAAATGAAGATTCCTGTGTTTGTACACAGTCTCAGAATGCTTGTTAGTAGAGAAGTTCTGCCTTTTAAAGGTGTGTTTAATTTGCCAGGTTTCTAGCTTGGGGCTCAGCCAGTTTGGGTATTTGTCAAGAGGGAAGGTAGATAGATTGAGCCCAGCTAGCCCTTATTGCTGTTAATGACTGAACAGAAGGGTTACATGTAGAAATGAAAGATTTCTCTCTTCCCAGGGCTGAAATCCTGGTCCCACTTGTTGTCAATGGGAATTTAGCCATTCACTTTGAGAGAACATGGATTTAACCTCATTATTATACTGCACCCATCACAATGGTGTCTGCTTAGTAATCATAGAGCACATCCAGATGTACTGGCAATGTTTCTATAAACTATTCCACATTTTCATTCACATTAACCCTTTGAGACTGTGAGCACAGATGTATATTCTTCTTAGTTTAATTGTTGAGTTGGAAAATGCTACTGTTTTTAAGTGGTATTTTGTTTTCAATATTTACACGATGTGTTTCAATAATTGTGAAGTTACTCGAGTTTGAACAGTCTTCAGAGTGAAATCCTGGGCTACAAATGAGATCAGATATCAACCCTGTTCTTGTTCCCACAAATCAGTGGAATTAACACTCTACAGTCTCAACCTGATGTAAATTCTCATTCAGTCAAGTAATGGAATTGATGTCCTTTGTCCCCCTGGTATCCCTGTGCACCCTCACACATTTCATTTATTCATTCTCTTGGTGGTCGCAGTTTAGGAAAGTATCCCTCTTCTGAACAGCACTTACATATGTTCCTAATTTTAAACATGTGCCTAAGTGCTGTCCTGAATAGTGATAGGCTGCAGAACGTACTTAAATGCTTTCCTCAATCAGGACCAGTGTCAGTAATAATCTTGGGCAGTCATTCAGGGATGGTGCGATCACATCTTATGTGGTCAGAACACGAGCACAAATTAATCATGTCTTTGCAATTTGGCCCTTTCTGAGGAAAATGTAAGGAGGTGTAGGATTTGTTGTATGGTGCTATTAATTTTTGAATGTTTTTCATTTTTGGAATATCAGCTTTTTATTTATTGGTTTCATTCTTGAATACTCTTATTGAATTTGACTTACACTTTGGATGACAGTTTTCCTTTAATGTGGTGGTGCAAACCAAGGCCATTTTATTCTAAACAGGTACCTGAAGGTAGACTCCTAAATCCATATTTAGGCATCTATCTGAGTGTCAAGATTTTCAAAAGTGCAGAGAGCCCAACAACTTCCATTGATCAGCCCCTAATTTAAATATGTGGGATCATAAATACTTAATCAAGGAAATAGCATGCATTACAGACTATCAACTAAAAATCCAGTACATTAAGAAACAAAACAAACAAATAAAAACCTTAGAAAAAATAACATTTCTCTCGGTCTTCTTTGAAAAAAAATGTTAAACAATCAATTTAATAAAAAAACCAGCTCATTGTCTGATTTATATTTTTAGTTACATTAATACCCTTATTGTTCTTGATATTCAATGTGAAGTAAATAAATAAAAGATAAGACTAGCATTTCATTTGCTTTTCACTTATGAAAATCATATTTAATTATGGGTACCTTATTAGCTATAGTAAGCACTGAATAGGACACATTAAAACTGGAGTAGATTATAGATAGATAGATAGATAGATATGGAAATGAAAAAGGGGGGAGCAGCTGCCCTTAATTGAAGAGTTCAAGTATCTATGGGTCTTATTCACAATTGATGGTAAGCGGGAGCGTGAGATTGACCGGCAGATTGATACGGCGGCAGCAGTGAAGCGGGCGCTGTACCGATCCATTATAGTGAAGCAGGAGCTGAGTTATCAGACAAAGCTCTCAGTTAACAGGTCGATCTACATCCCCATCCTTACCTATGGTCATTAACTTTGTGTCATGACCAAAATGACGAGATCAATGGTACAATTGGTGGAAATTAGTTTTCTTTGCGGGGTGGCTGGGCTTACTCTCTGAGACAGGGTGAGGGGCTCAGCTATTCAAAAGAGCCTCAGAGTAGAGCCGCTACTCCTCCGGATCAAAAGGAGTCAGATGAGGTGGTTCAGGCACCTGATAAACATGCCCCCTGGGAGGCTTCTATTGGAATTATACCAGGCACATCCCACTGGGAGGAGGCCCCGAGGTCAACCCAGGACATGCTGGAGGGATTGTATCTCCTGGCTGGCCTGGAAAGGCTGGTGAGTCCCCCAGGAGGAGCTGGAACCTGTTACAGAGGAAAAGGAGGTCTGGTCCTCCCTAGTGTCCATGCTGCCACTGCAACCCTCACCAGGAAAAGTGGCATAAAGGACAAAAGAAGAAGAAGGAGAAGAAGAAGGAAATGAAATGTTAGAGGGAATGAAATCCTGTAATGGATAAGTAGCTGTTCTTTAGATATTTTTTTGTCATAAATATTACATGGCAATTCATTGTAGAAATTAGAAATTCTACAATTACATTGTAGAAATGTTCAAAAATGTTTTATGAATTGTAAATACATTATCTGAAAAGTAAAATCTGTACTGACACACATTACATAATGTTTTTAGTTGAATACATAGCAACTACGAATTCCTAGCAACCATATGTCTGAAAACAATTGATTTGTTATTTATTGAAAGGAATAGAATAAATCAGCTCTTATTCTCTCACATTACATATTGGCACAGGATATATTATTGCATATCTTTAATCATATAACCTTAAAAACTGAAATTCCCAGATATTATAGGACAGTTTAGAATATTTAAGTCAATTATTTGTTGGGTTATATTGTTCATTTTTCACAGGTATCCAGGCAGCACTGGGAATTAATGGGAATATTCATGAATGCTGAAAGTTTCCCATATCATAGCACAAACAGTCATTCTTCCAAATACTTTTATTCTAACCAAAAGTTTATTTTTCATTCCTTGTTACTGCTTTGTAACAAAAGTGTGTATCATTCAATCAGGTAGCAAAAACAATATTTAATGGGTCTCAATCTCCATTGCCTTGCACCCTAGATAGTCATAGAAAACATAAAAAATGTAGGGTCCGAAGGAACCTCAAGAGGTCATTTAGTGACATTCTTGCACTGCTGCAGACAGACCTTTGATTAATCTGTTCTTGTGGAAAAGGATACTACAACGTCCTTAGGTGGACCTGTTCCAGTGCTTAACTATTCTTATAGTTAGAATTTTTTTCCTAATATCTAACCTAAATCACCCTTGCTGAAAACTAAGATAATTACATCTTGTCCTACTCTCACTGGGCATGGAGAACGATTGATCAAAGTCCCCTTTATAACAATCCTTTACATATTTGAAGATTGTAGCAAGTCCCCACTCAGTCTTCTCTTCTCTAGACTAAACATGCCCAATTCTTTCAACTTTTCCTCGAAGGTCATGGTTTCTAAGCTTTTTATCATTTTTTTGTTCTCCTCCTGTGGAGTGTATCTAATTTGTCCACATCTTTCTGAAAGAATGATGCCCAAAACTGTTCACAGTACTCCTGCTGAGAACTCACTAGGGCTGAGTATAGCACAAAAATTACCTCCTGGGTCTTACTTATGACAGTCCAGTTAATACATCCCAGAATTACACTTGTTCTTTTTTTACAACAGCATCACAGTCTCAATTTCAATTTGTGAACCCCAGATGATTTTCTGCAGTACTTCTGTCTACCTATTTATTCCCCATTTTATATTTATGCATTTTATCTTGCCTTCCTAAGTGTAGTACTTCATATTTGTCTTTACTATATTTTATCTTATTGATTTTAGACAATGTATCAGGGTAAGTTTGAATTCTAATCCTCCCCTACAACGTATTTGCAATTCCTTCTGGTTTGGTGTCATCTCCAGATTGTATAAGCATATTCTCAATTCCATCATCTAAGTCATTAATGAAAATATTGTATAATACTGAATCCAAAACAGACTCTGTGGGACCACACTTAGAAATGTCTTCCCAGTTTGACCAATACAACACCGATAACATTAATGTAGCAAATAATGATTTTTTTGTTCGGGGACAGAACAGAAAAATCCACCCCAAAACGTTCAGTTCAATTTGAACAGAACTAATTGGGGACCAAGCCAATGTTCACTGAAATCAATGGGAATCATTCCATTGGATCAGTCTCTTGGTGACCAAGATCTAAGAACTAAATCAATGGTCCCTAGAAGAAAGGTTAGTTAAACATACTTGAGACCTGTTCTGTAGTTGCCTAGATGTATTGAATCCAAGACAGAAGTAGCAGAAGAGACATTAGTCCTTCAGTGGACTATATATTAATGATGCTAATAGAGTGAGGCCAAACCATTGTACTTGTATTTGCTATCTGTGGTAGAATAACTAATTGCAACACATGAATTCTATATAATTACACTTCTTTCTGCTTATCACAGTTGGATTTCTTTAGCAACACTGAGTGATTATCTCACTATAATGGTGGCAATAGGAAGGATAGATGATTAACAAAATTGCAATACCCTAAGAATTGGATATTAAGATAAACATAATGCAGGGCCAAAGAATTTTTTTCCTTGTGTATGTATCATCATGGTCATAATTCTCTTCTTAGCAGACAAAGAGATGAAGGAGCCCAGATATCTTTACTTTACTCCAGTCACAAAATATAAATTTGAATAATCACTCAAAGCTCAGATTCTTTGTTTAAGGATTTTTTTTTCCAGACAGCAAGCAAAGCTGGATTGCTGCAGAAAGGAATATTGCCAGTCAATTAGTCCTAAGTGTAG
This sequence comes from Terrapene triunguis, assembly GCF_002925995.2. Classification (NCBI taxonomy): domain Eukaryota; kingdom Metazoa; phylum Chordata; order Testudines; family Emydidae; genus Terrapene; species Terrapene triunguis. Next base: position 12,001,406 of record NW_020664369.1, read on the forward strand.
AGTCACTAGGTACATTATTCATAAGAAAAAAGGAACTGCAATAATGGGTCAAACCAGTGGCATGTTCCTATCATTGATAGTGGACAGCATGAGACCATTCAGATGAAGGCACAGTACACTCTAAGTGGACATTTAGGCTATAATTTTCAAAGCCACTTAAGAGATTTGGACACCTAATTTCCATTCAGACTAAATGGAGAGGGTTTCTAAATTCCCTAGCATGCTTAGAAAAAATCTCACTTTTATTGTTTGTATGGGTCCCATTAAAATGTTTCCTCCCTGCTATGTTGTTGATAGAATAGTGCAGTGTGAATAAAAGAAGATATTATGATATGAATAAGATTATAAAAAATATGAACCAAAACTACCTTTTATAATGAACTAACTTTTCTCCTTCCACCTTTTCCCCCTAATATTCCCTGCCTTAGAGCCCAATTCTGTGAGATCATGGGAGCACTTGACTGTGAGCAGTTCACCTCACAACACTGGGCCCTTTCTGATGGAGCATTACAATCTGATCCATACTCTGCCATGAAAATTGATGGAAATTAAATCAGATCCCAAGAATGTCAGTATAATTTTTCTTTTGTGTGTGTGTGTGTTCGAGGTGAAAGAGTGAATAATGTATTTAGTATTTGATTGCATGCTCAATACACCATGTTAGCAATTCATCATTATAAACTATTAATATTAATTTTCACTAAATATGGAAGCCTCACATAATCAGCAATTTCCTCATCAATTTGGGAAAATCAAATTCATCACTAAAAATTACCTATAATATTAACAGTGAAATGGTGTCCTGGTATTGCAAATAAGTAACACAGTTCTAACCCATGATAGCTCATGATATTTTTTCTTCCTGATACCTGAAACGTGCATCAAGAATAACTATCAGTCTGTTGCTTTTCATTAGATAAAGAAAAAAAATCAGGAAAGGATGTTTTGAAGCATTCCCCCCCACCACCACCCAGTTTGATTCTTAGTTCATATGCTGTTTGTGTTTAATGTTAGTTATTGATGAAAAGAGGAAATAATTTGGGGAATGTTAAGAGATATTATGATTGCTTCAGATAAAGAGTCAGACTGTTCATGGACCTGTGTAAGTACCTCAGAGTGGGAAAAGGTGTAATGACTAAAATGTGCATATACAATATGAAGAAATCATTAAAAAACCTAATCCAAACCCCATTGAAGTCAATGAAACTCTTCCCATTGACTGGAACGGGCTTTGTAGGATGAACAAAATGCATAATTCAGAGTCTTTCCATCCCTCCTAATGTTGAGATCTCTATTGTTAGCTTCCTTGGGGATATATTTTATGTTTAAATGAAATATAAATATCTTCTAGGGTATCGGGATTTGCTTGAATGGTTGCTCAATGTTTGGGGAATGAGCAAGCCATTTTATGTCATGAGCAGAGAATTATTTTGCTGAGCAACAATTTTTTTTAACTGAACAACCAGGAGCACACATAATTAAAATAAATGAGCGAACACTAATGCTGCAAATATTATTTATCATCATTTATTAACAATTTGTCATACAATATTCATTGAGATTTATGAGCATTCTGCTCTTTGTGAAACCTGTATATGGCATCTATCGTAAGAACTTACATGGCTCCTTTTAACATAGTAGCCAAGCACTTTACAATCATTACAATGTTAGGGGATAAATCCATTAAAAGTAAAGATGCATTTTTATTTCCATTTTACAGATGGTGAAGTGAGGCAGAATGACTTAAGGCCAGATTTTAAAAGGTATTTATGCTTTGCTGTGATCAACATTGCAATGCCTAACTAACTTAGGAGCCTAAATTTAAAAAGGGATTTAGGAGCCAATTGTCAAAGGGATTTTGGCTCTTAAGGGCTAGATTCACAAAGAAACTTAAGCATGGTGACAATGGTCATCACACCTAACATCTAGGCACCTAGAAAATCACTGGGATGCACAAAGCCTGAGCTCAATTCCTTGGCTCCCTATACAAGAATAAGGGGAGAGAGAAGCTTCAGAATGGGATTCAGAAAAGCCAGCAACGTAGGTATTGCCTTGCCTAAAATAGCCAATGGGAGGTGCCAAGTTGAGGGGTGTGTGCCAAGCCTTACCCTTCTCAGAGATAGGCACCTAAATCTAGGCTTCAGGACAGTGGCGTAGCCAGCACGGGATATTTGGGTGGGTCCTGACTTCAGGTGGGAGGGCAATTACAGGGGGGCTGGGAGGGCAGGAAGGATGGGAGGCCCACCTTCCTCCACCCCCTGCAGCTGGCCTTGTGTGGGTGGATGGATGAACCCTCTGGCCGGAGGCTTCCCAGGTCCCCAGAAACACATCCAGCTCTGGAAGGAGACGCTGCTCTTCAGTGCGCATGGCTCCCAGGTCCCTTCCAGGTTCCACCACTCCACACCAGGTCCGGCTCCGCCAGGCAGTGGGCCTATGACCGCCTGCCACCTGCTCGCTTGCCCTCCTCCCAGTGGCGGGTTAGCCGCTGGGCCAACCCGGGGCCACAGAAAAATGGGCATCCCCGCACTCCCACCCACTCCACCCACCCAGTGCTCCTGCCAGGGAGCAGCGTGGGAGTGCAGGGGCTTGCTCCACTCCGCCTGCCCCACCAGCGCTCCAGCCTGTGAGTGGAGTCAGGGTGCAGGGGCTTTCCTTGCTCCCCCTGCCCACCTGGTGTTCCAGCGTGGACGCGGGGTCAGGGTGCGGGGGCTTTCCCTGCTTCACCCACCCGGCCCCAGCAGAAGTGCCAGGCGGGCAGGGCAGAGCAGATCAAGCCCCCGCGCTCCAACCCTGCTCTCCGGCATGAGCGCTGGCCAGGTGGGCAGAGCAGGGCAAGTGCTGGGGCTAGAGGAGATTCAGGGCTGGGGGATGGGCCTGGATGCTAAGTTGGTGGGCCATAGCTTACCCAAGCCCACCTGTGGCTATGCCCCTGCTTCAGGAAGGCATCTTCCTCTGCTTGGGATTCTCAGCTACAAACCCTCTCTTGGTATCAGGGGCCTATATTGTTTTAGCAAGAAGCTGGGGGAAAAGAGGACTACCCTCATAACTTTTAGCCCAGTCATTAGTGTATTCACCTGGGATGTGGGAAACCACTGCTTGAGTCCCTCCTCCACCTTAGGGGGAGAAAGGTTTGAACTAGCATCTGCTACCTCTTGGGTGAGTGCCCCAATGGTCAGCTATGAGATATTCTTATGGGATATTCTCAGTCTCTCCTGCTTAACTAGTTCCACTGTAGATATATTTTTTAAAGTAATTGGAACAATGAGACTGGATCATGGGTCTCCTACCCAGGGAACTGATCAAACTACCAAGCTATAGAGTCAGCCTGACATGCTCCTCCTCTCTGGCCCAATGTTGATGCTGTTCCACTGTGAATAAATAATGAAAGAATCATTGGGCTAAACAGCATATTCAGCTCCATATCATATCTGGGGATTTATATATATATATAAATATATATATATATATTGCTATTTTATATCTCTGATTTCTGTATGAACTGCTTTTTTTTTGATTTGATGATGAATGAAATCCAAATGGTTCTGAGGTTCAATTACATTCAAATGCTTACAGCATAGAAACTATTCAGACCCCTTGGGTCTGCAAAGGTGGACCAGAAATATAGCAAGAATAGTCATCTCTTCACTTCTGTGTTTGGCTTGAGATCTGGCAGTGCTGAGTCTCATAAACATGAAAAATATTGTGGGGGACTGTTCTGTTTGTTTTTATAAAGCCTTAGAGAAGTTATTTTATCAGAAGTTGGTTGCCCATCCATAAATTTTAATTTTCTTCTTAAACACGGTAAGCAAACAAAGGTGAAATGGCTTTGTTTCAGAAAACTTTTATCAAAAGAAATGCCATCCCAGGCCTGAACAGATTTAAAAGTAAAGCCTCTGAAGGACTGAATAAAAAACACGTGCAGGTCAGATTGAGTTGAACCAGAGACCAGCTAATCAATGGTGTGGCAGACTAGTCTGATTTTGTTCATAAATGATGATCCTGTCTCTTCTTCTGCTTTCAACATGTTAGTGAATTTTCCCTGTCAGTAGCCGCAGTTATTTTAACAGTACTAGAAGTCCAGGAATAGGGTGAATGTTTCAAATCCGCTAAACAAAAAAGGAAAGAAATATTAAGAATAATAAGTAACAAAGGAAATATATTTTAGTTATATTATGTATTCATAAATTGGTTCAGCCAATTAAAAGTACAGTTGACAATAGAGCTGGGGAAAATATTCCAGACAAATAGTTTAGACAAGGAAAAAATCAATTTTGGGTGACCTGAAACTACTCACAAATTTGACTCAGCTAGTTTTGGTCAGTCACAAAACAGCAGGAGGAGAAGTGGGAGGTGCTGCTGGTAATGCTGCTTCTCTCTATTATAACATTCAACCCAGTTGTTAGGGCAGTCATTTAGGACATGACACACCCGGGTTTCAAATCTCACCTTTCAAACTTTTTCAATTTGCCAAAAAAATTGAAAAAAAAAAAAAGTGGTTCTACTGAAACCAAAATGTGATTTCAATTTTTTCAGGACTGCCACTGAACCAAAAAAACCCAAACACTTATTTGCCCAACTGTAGTTGTCAATATATATTAAGAGAGCCACAATTTCTAAATAAAGAGCCCTTACTCATAATAAGTAGCACTTTACTCTGCAAGTGGTGCTATTGGCTTCACGTGAGGGTCACTCATCTTATAAGGTACTATTCATACTGTATCAGAATCTTTTCCAAAGCAAATAAAAAGAATGACTTTATGTTTTTCTTTAACATGGTACTGTAAGTTCATTATTTCAGGTCACTATTATACACAAAACTTAAAACCCACCTCAGATGACAGCCAGAACAGAGCACAAGGGGTGGATTAGCAGGGCTGTAACTTATTCCTATCCTTACCATGGGTCCCAGAGTAAGTCAGACCACAAAGTTCAGTAAAATAGAAGGAACAGGCCTGGGATTTTGTTTTGTTCTGAATCTCAATAGTTGCAGAAGGATAAGGAGCCCCCTACCGGACAAAGCTAGTTATGGTAACAGAAAAATTAATGAGGGTTGGACTGAACTAGTTAACAATGGAAAGGATTTGTCTTTGCATTAAATAATGCTTTGTGTAATTGAATAAAGAAAAGTTGTGGCCTGCAACTAACTTTTTATCATTTGTGTGGTGGTTTCATTTCCTGATTTTGCAAATAGTAATATTAGGACTTCAGTCTTTCTGTCTTCCCTTGCTATTCTTGTTGCTCAAGCGAGTGAATATCAACCATGATGTGTTCCCCCCTAAGAAATGGGAATGTGCTAGTGTCAGAAAGCCAATGAAGATCAACAATTTTCTTAATGAAGCTTCTGTTCTTTCTAGTAATGCAAAGGGAGATAGGAAGGAGAAGAGAAAGGTTGAAAGAAAATATGGAAGAAGAGTAGCCATCTTAGAATAAAAGATTCAGCCTTGCCCCTACTTGAATTCCTCCAGAGCCGCTGTTAACATTCCAGTCTGACCTACTGCTCCCCCTTTAAGGAGGGCATAGACTTGTTTCTGTGTCTTCATTGCTTCTTGATGGAAGGGGATCTCACAAATGCCACTTTTGATCCCATGTGTCAGCATTCCAGTCTGACCCTAAGCATGACCCCTTGTGGGTGGGCATAGTATTCCAGATGAGCCTTTCTTGATTTTCCCCTTGCCCAGGGGATGAAAAACTCCAAACAGTCAGTTAAGTGCTAAAAAGTACTCCTTATGGAGGGTGTAATTTATTAATGGAAAAGCCAACAAAAAACATAAATAAAACTTTCAATCCAACATCCTAGTGAGGTGACTAGTTCATTATAGTCTATGTCCCACAGTGTTCAACTCTATCCAGGCTCTTCTTCCATGGTTCTCTTGGTTCCAGTCTCTGCCCCGGCGCTAAGCCTCTTGTCCCTACCAGAGTACATCCTTATCTGGAGTCCGGGAAAGTCTGTCCACTGTGATTCTTCTTCAGGTACAGCAGGTGATCCTTGGCAATCTGGACTTCTGGCCAGTGTTTGGGGTGACCTCTGGCCAAGACCAGATCTTCTAGAATGCCTCCTGCCTGAAACCCTACGTCTAGGAGGCTCTTTTTTCCTGGTAGGTTCCCCAGAGAGCTCATCTTCTTGGCTCCATGTTCAGTTCTCTGTCTCAGGCTTCTCTTGAGAGTTCCCCTCCACAGGAGCCTCATGTGTCCTTTTGGAGTCCCCTCTTCTACTTTAGCATTACAGTACTCCTGGGGGAATGCTATGCCGAAAAATAAAAATTCTGTTCATTTTATTTGTCCAAAATAACACAATATAATCACACCAGTTTATCATGGCCAATGCACTCAGAGATATAACAATTCAGACTGGCATCATTTTTTGTTCTCTTCATGCAAAAGCCTAAGTTCTCAGGAAAACTAATTTAAAAGAAACCCATACAGCTCAGGTTGAGTGCACATACTGCATGGGTGACAGAAGTTCTTTTCATTATAAAGATAAGCCTCTTGAAGAGTATTATTTTTTTAATATTTTAATATTTTAATATTATTTAGGCCAATATAAGAGAGCCAAGGTCTCCCATATATACCATGGACTAATGATGGATTAGTAGGCTGGCATGATTTTTGCTTCTGTTGTTGTTTCTTCACCTGGAATTCAGTTTGTTGGTGCTCATAGTGATCGTGGGTTGCCAAGCAATCTAATCTGATACAAAATACTTCTAGTTTATTATTATGAACGAAGGATTTTGTTATGCCCTCAACCTTGTTTTCATTTGATCTTCTTCACTTTGATGTACGAAGTCTGTCTTGGAATTCTGAAGTGTTCCATTTCCCAATGCACTCTTAAAGTGCTTCAAGATCACTGGAACTGTCACCATTTGAAGAAGCTTTTCAGATATTCTGCATACAGTGGATCTCCCTGCTGTTGATGATGAAACTTGTCAAAGTGCAAAATAGGATGACACAATCAGGAATTACATACATGACAGTATAAAAGATGTAAAAGGTGTCTTGTACATTGTCAGATGGGCTGTAAGTTGGCTTGATACAAACAGATATGGGTCTGAACCACAACCTTAGATCCAAAGACACTTAGTTTGGGGGAAATAATGACTTGGTTTCAAACTGTATATTGAGCTTGTTATAAGATAAAAAACAAAGCCCAGAATTTGGATGTCTTTGAATATGGAGGAAGTATAGTTTCAAACTTTGTAACTTGGATGCATATCTAGTTATAAACATAAGTCAATGGCAATCATCTATCCTCATAGTATGGGAATCATAATGCTTTTTCATATGTAGATCTACATTTTATGTGTAAGTTCAGAAGTCTCATTATCAACTTTGTTACCACAAGAGTAAGAGGGGAATAAATCAGCAACTTAAAGTTTTAGGTAGAAGAATGCAGGCTGGGTTTTAAAGGAGCCTAAGAGAGTTAGATAACCAAATCCCATTGAATTTCCAAGGGATAAAAGCCTTTAGGCTTCTTTGAAAATCTCAGCCTTAAGACCTAATCATTCATGGGTGTCTTTAACTCTTATTGGATTGAAGGAGAGGAGGGCTGAGTTCCTGGTCTGAATATCAAATTATTCTTTTAGTTAGCAAAGTATTTTGGGTTACATGAAACAAAGGACTATACATAGCAAAGCACATTAGGGGTGAAAATGTCTCTTTGATGCAGCAGCATATGTTGCACATTGGGGAGATTCAAGCCTGGTGAGGGCAAGTTGTGTTTGCATTGTCAAACTCCATCAAGGGTGTCATCATCAGAAGGAAGCTTGAAGATAATGTAGGGACTCCATAGGATTCAAGTGGAAACCCCATCATGGCTAGCACTCTCAACTTTTGAGGTATCCGTAGCCAGCACCAGCTGTCCAATAGAGCTATGTTTGCAGGTCCTATGCACAGAGGCACTTTCCATCACTCGGAGCCAAGTAACATGGACAGCGCCATCTTCTGTTGGTGTTATTTATCCATTTATATTGGTGTAAATTAGAGCAAAACAAGTCAATCTAAATGATTTAATTATTCAAGAAAAAATATATTTTATATCATATTCCATACTCTATTATTCTGCAATAGGTTACTGTCATATTTTCTGCCACTAACAAGTAGAGGGTGGAGAATCCAAGAGAGGTAGACTGAAGTAAAACTGAAGCATTCTGATTTATTCAGTTTAACAGAGACAATCTCTGACTCTACAGAAGTCAAGGAGAAGTTTACCATTGATTTCAAGGGGACCAAAATTGCAAACATGAGGAAAATGCAACTTCCAAATTTATCACTGTGTTACAGAGTTCTTCAATTCTCTAAAATATGTTTAAAGAAGGCATGTGTCTCTTTTAAGGCTGATTCACAGATTTACACTGCATGCACATATATCTACAAATATTCTGAAACATCACAGGTAAAGTAATCAGAAGACTCCCCAATGCAATCTCTAGCAGTATCTCATAACAATGTAGAAAACTGATCAAGCATTAAATGCTCTACCTTTCAGACAGAAATGCATGTGGTGAGCGTACGTCTCAAGTCATTTTTTTATAGAGATAGTGTCAATGTGTAACATTAAGCATTTTCTTTCCTTACAAAAGGTTTTTTCTGTAGTATAATGAAAAACATAAACAAGCAAACACAAGCTTTGTCCTTCATTTGTCTATCAGACTTGAACTTGCTTCTTTTACTTTCTTCTTTGTTGTACAAAGGGAAAGACAATAACAGAAAATGCAGCAATGAACGAAGTGCTAACTGCCTTTTTTGTTTGGGTTTTCACCAAAAAGTTTAGCAGTTATTGGACAACTAACAGGATGAAATGGTGTAAGATCTGAGCATAAAATAGAGAAAGAACAAATTAAGAATTACTTAGGCAAATTAGATGTCTTTTGAGTCGGCAGAGCCTGATGAAATACATCCTAGAATACTTAAAGAACTGGCTGAAGAGATCTCTGAGCCATTAATCATTATCTTTGAGAACTTGTGGAGGACTGGAGAGATCCCAGAGGACTGGAAAAGGGCAAATATAGTATCTATAGAAAGGGAAATAAAGATAACCTAAGGAATTATAGGCCAGTCAGCTCAATTCTGGTATCTGGAAAGATAATGAAGTAAATAATCAAACAATCAATTTGTAAGTACCTAGAAGATAATAAGGTGATAAGTAAGAGTCAGCATGGATTTATAAAGAAGAAATCATGTCAAACCAATCTAATATTGGTAGCAAGCCTTGTGGATGGGGGGATGGAAGCAGAAGATGTGACGTCTTGACTTTAGCAAGGTTTCTAATACTGTCTCACTTGACCTTCTGATAAGCAAACTAGGGAAATATAGCCTACATGAACCTACTATAAGGTGGGTTACACAAATGGTTGGAAAACAATACTCAGAGAGCAGTTGTCAATGGTTCACAGTCAAGATGGAAGAGCATATCTGTCCTGGGCCCGGTTCTATTCAATAGCATCATACATTATTTGGATAATGGCATAGAGAGTACAATTATGAAGTTTGTAGGTGTTACCAAGTATGTTTGTAGGTGATCTTGACAAACCAGAAAAATGGTCTGAAATAAATAGGATGAAATTCAATAAGGACAAATGCAAAGTACTACATTTAGGAAGGAATAACCAATTGCACAAATACAAAATGGAAAATGATTACCTAGGAAGGAGTACTGCAGAAAAAGATCTGCAGGTCATAGTGGATCACAAACTAAATATGAGTCAACAGTTGAATGTTGTTGCAAAAAACATGAACATCATTCTGAGTGGTATTAGTAGGAGTGTTGTAATCAAGACACAAGAAGTAATTCTTCCATTCTACTCAGAGTTGACAAAGCCACAACAGGAGCATTGTGTTCAGTTTGGGGCACTATACTTCAGGAAAGATGTGGACAAATCGGAGACAATTCAGAGGGAGAGCAACAAAATGAATAAAGGTCTAGAAAACATGATCTATAAGGAAAGATTAAAAAAATAATAGGTTTGTTCAGTATGGAGAAGAGAAGACTGGGGGGGGGCACACATGATAACAGTCTTCAAGTATATAAGAGGTTGTTATAAAGTGAAGGATGGTAAATTTTTCTACTTATACATGGACAAGAGGTAATGGGCTTGAGTTGCAGCAAGGGAGATTTAGGGTAGACATCAGGAAAAAAACTTTGTAACTGTAAGGATAGTTAAGCACTGGAAGAAATGACCTAAGGATTTTGTGGAATCTCCATCATTTTAGGTTTTTAAGAACAGGTTAGACAAACACCTGTCAGGGATAGTCTACGTAATACTTAATCTTGCATCAGAGCAGGGGAATGGACTAGATGGCCTGTTGCGGTCTCTTCCAGTCCTACATTTCTATGATTCTATACGCAGAATTCTTCTGATCAATATTAAACTGAAATTGCAGGACAGTTTACACATAATTCAGCTGGTGAAAATATAGAATTATTTTGGATAAACATCAACTTGAAGAAAGTAAGGGACAATTCTTGTAACTATACAATAATCTGTCTAGATTTGACACAGTAAACATGTTAAACCTGTCATGTATAACTGATCAAAAACATTATCAAAAAGGCATATAAAATGATGAGAGGCAAGAAAATGGTTGTAAAATGATCTTTGTTTCCAAATCACTAATCAAAGACCCCATGTATTTTGCCAGTTCTTGGCTATGAGATTAAGAACTTCATGTCTGTATTTGTTTGCTGGAAATGAAATCTATATCCTTAAGTTTTACCCAATCATTAGGGTTTCACAAAAATCAGCAATATTTCACAAGGAATTGCATTTGGATCCATACCATAATTCACACATTTTTAAAAAAAATGCTGAAATAATCTGACCTATGAATGTTCTTGTATGAATATGTTCCATAATTTTCATGTAATGTTTTTCTGTTTAAAATTAGAGGAGAATTGACTTCCAGTGCCAAGACCTTAGAAAAATGCCTTTCAAAAGAGTTAGCTAACTGATTGCTTCTGGTTGACTTGCTTACAGTTCAATGTTGTTCTCAGTAATAACTCTGGCTTTTGAGAAGCTATTTTAACATGAATCAAGGAGGCTGTCAATGACCATAAGAAAGGTAGGCTGTTTTTTTTTTTCAACAAAAAAAATGAGCTGTCCAGAACATACATATTTATGCCTACAGGCAAAGAAAATTCCACAGTAGATTTAGATAGCACCTAAAGCACTATATTGGACAGGTATACTAAGAAGGATTATGTTACAGTCCTGGCAAAACTCATTACTACATAAACTGGGGATATAACTCTTGAATGATGTTACCAGATGTAATGCTGATAAAAAGCACAGCAGTATCCCTTATGAATTGGTAACAATATCAGTGGCTCTGTAACCACTCTAAATGTACTAAATACTCCTTATTTTCAGTGATATATTCCACAATATTTTTCACACAATTATTAAAATGTTTGCAGAATAATCTGCCATGAAATATTGTAGAAGCAGTTGGCATAGGAACATAATAATTGCCATATGGGGTCAGACCTCAGATCCACCTACTCCGATATCTTGTTTCTGATGGTGACCAGTACCAGATGCTTCACAGGAAGGAGTAGGAACTTGAAGTAGGCAGATATGGAATAATCTGCCCTCACACTGGGATTCATCCTTATCTCTAATAGAGATTGACTTAAACCCTGCAGCACAAAAATGTGTTATTATTAGTTATGATTAAGGCTACGATTTTGTCATGGATGTTGCGGAAGTTATGGAATCCATCACTTCCAGAGACCTCCGTGACTTCAGCTCATGGTTGCTGGGTGCTGCAGGGTACCCCGACGCCCAAGGCAGAGGGGACCCCCACAACCTCCCAGCCACCACAGCTTCCTGTTCTGTCACAGATAACTTTAGTAAAAGTCACAGACAGGTCACAGGCTTCCGAGAATTCTTCTTTATATCCACTTTTACTAAAAATATCCCTCGGCTCGCACCGCTTCCCGCAGACCCCATTGGCCTGGGACGTCGAACCGCAGCCAGTGGGAGCCGCGATCGGCCGAACCTGCAGACACGTCAGGTAAACAAACCAGCCCGGCCCGCCAGGGTGTTTACCCTGGCGGGCCGCGTGCCAAAGGTTGCCGATCCCTGGTATATTGGCACAAGTTTAATTCAACTAGTACTTGGAATCAAAACAGATAGCTAAGTATTCTTTTCCAACAGCAAAATATACTTGCTGTGAGGAAAGGGAAAGGAATACCGCAATCTTTGCTTTTTATCAAACACAGATAAGATGTTTCTGTGTTCCTTATATAATACAATTAATTGATTATATATTTAAATAAACAGGGTTAACAAATTACTTATCTGGAACTAGTAAAAATGCATCACTTTTTTCTTATTTCTGTTCTATTCTAGACATGGGCATACTGAAAATTGATGTGAGTCTTTCATCATAACATAATACAATGCCATAAAGAGGCAGCTAGCACTTAATCAGTGTAAAAGGAAACAATTAAAAAAATCTGTGAGAACTTATCTAATTAAAGTTGCAGCTACATAGACAGGTGCTGAAATGTTTTCCTGCTTCTCTACTTTCAGTACATTTATTTTTAGTGGAAGTTCAACTGAAATAATTGATTTTATTTGAGAATGACACAAAATTAGTTTAGTACTTGCTGTATATCAGCGTAACTATTTCATATGTGCAAAAGATAGAGGGACAGTTCCTCAGGTATAGCCCCATTGACTTGGATGAAGATATATACTGGCTAAGGATATGGCCCATCAGCACGAGAAATGAACCCATGATCGGACTGGGCTCTGTTGAGATTTCTGTTCATGAAATACAGCAGAGAAGTGTGATTTCATCTTCTAGTATTTATAAAGTATCTTTTATAATTTGCTTTCAGTTGAAACCACATCAAAGATCCTGGCCTTGGAGACTTTTCCCCTGAATCTGTTTCCAACTGTTATTTTATTAAACTTCTGGCAACCTCAAAAACAATGTTGATAATTTCAATTAATTTTTTAGTGGTCACCTTTACTTAATGGGTAACATTTTCCAGACACTTTAGGCCACAGTATTCAAACCTTGGTGATTAAATGCATAAACATCCTGACAATAGGCTTTAGTGTTAGCTACTACTTTCTTTAAAAAAATGTCAATGAATTATAACTGAAAACTGTTCCCCAGAGGCAGCTACATTTTATAAAATACTCTTGTTAATGCAATTAGACCAAGCCAGAACAGCTAATAATTAGATGGTTGAAGACAGCATCACAAAACTCCTTTACCAAATATAGTAGGCTGATGTAATTTGGCATAGCTCCATTGAAAACAGAGCTAAGGAAGTTTATACCAGCTGAGGATCTGGCCCAAGCAATTATCTTTAACAGAGATAGATAAAACTTTTTTCATTTGTTTTCAGTGCTTTAAGGAAACATATTTCTAGTTAAACAGTTCAGTAAGCCCTGTTATCTACCTTGAACTCTATGGCTGATCTTCTGAGAAAAGTCTGAGTAGTCATGACTGATCCAAGTAGTTAGAGATTAATATACCTAGAAATGCAATTCCTTCCCTGCCTAGGATTGATTCATCTTGGACAAAAGTAACTGCCATTGTTGATCTAATGAGTGTTGGACAGCATTTTACATCATTCACGTGAAATTGTCTGTTAGGGAGAGTTGTACATCGACATCCTGTATAACTTGTTCGTTTTAGTTGTTTTTGATGGTTTTACTTTAACTCCTTCCATGCCTGCATATTTGTGATCTATGATTAGATTCAAAGAGCTACTCTTCTGATAGCAGTGCCAATAGCTGACTAGCGTAAGTTGGTAGAATCAATTAAATTCCCTACATTTTTTTTTCCCTGAGTGCAAGATTTGAGAACACTTGAGAAAATTATTCCATGTATCATTATTAATACTACTAGTAGTAGCAATGTCAATCGCCATTATAACTGTGATTTAGCTTTTTTGGTTTGTTTTTTTCCCCCCAAAACAGGTGCTTCTCTTCTAATATATCGGTAAAAACATTAAAATGTCTATAAGCCATTGACTTTCAGTGAGATGTTTAAAAATGGAACTAAGGCTTTTAAGTCACTTAAGTACTTTCAAAAATTTTACCCTTTGCTCTTAAGTGACAGGACTGATCTACATGGAGTAATTTATCAGCATAACTATACTGTTATAATTATACTGCTATAGTTATACCAGCATAACTCTCCATGTAGGCATTCTTATCTGAAGTAATAGTAACTTTTTATGGTTTGGCTTTAATCACTTTGAAGGCAATGTAAGCTTAACTAGAACAAGAATTATACCAGTATAATTATAGCAGTATATTTATGCCATTAACTTTCCCTGTGGAGACAAGCCCTTAGGCACATCTGACAATGGAATTTAGATGCTTTGGGAAATTTTAACCTTCGCTCTTAAGAGCAGGATAATTATATCAGTGTAGATATGCCAGTAAATTTCCGCATGTAGATAAGACACATCTTTTTTTTTTCATTGTCCTTCTTTGAAAGTGTATTCTTATAGATAGAGGTAAGGTGAATCAGATTCTGGCCTCTACTGAGATGGCACAGAACAGCCTAAAAGTCTGATTAACCAGGTATCTGGATAGACTCTATGACAGCCCCTCCTTAGTCTCCAACATATAGATGAATAGGTCATTTCTGTGCTCTGGCAATTCCTGAATGCTGGATGTAAGTTAAAGTGATTTGGGGGTTGCTCCAACTCATACTGGAGACCTGACTTCTCCCAGACCAGCGCCAGAATCAGGGGCCCAAAGGACTGATTGGTCAGACCAGAGAATGTGGTCTGTTTTCTTAGCAATAAGTGATGCTGCTAGCAGACAGAGTTGTAGGAGAGAGATTTTTACCGTGAATGCACTGAAGCCAGAACTAAATGCTGAGAAGTCTGTTTGTCCAAGATTTCAAAAAAAATTCCCATCCAAAATGGACACAAAAAGTCAAAATTTCAAAAATTTTCAGAATCCGAAAATCATTTTATAACTAACAATTGTTTTGTTAAAAATTTCCTGATTAGCTCTACTCAATGACTTTCTACTCAGAACTCCCCAGTGCCCAGCAAAGATACTGAGACTGAGTGCAGAATTGCCTCATAAAGAAGCTGATCCACTGTTTTTCAGTGGCTCCGCATAAGTGGGTCCCAGTGTGTACTGCATATAGAATATTATTTTGTGGCAGATTTTATATCACATGAGGTGTTTAAAACAACATTTTATGTCTTTCTGAAAGACATGCTCTAGTTCAATCAGCAGTTATGGCCTGTGTTAAGCAGGTCAGCCTAGATGATCATAATGGTTCCCTCTGGCCTTAAAATCTATAAATTCATTCATCAATTTACATTAGTTCTAACTTATTTGTGCTATGTGCTCAAGTACTTTGTTTATGAGAGAGGCACAAAAGCCTAAAATGATAGTACATGCTCAGTACCATGCCCAAAGGAAGCTAAAACAGCGCTTTTATTCTTAGATTTATTCTTTTCAGACTCCATAGACTTTTGATTTTGTTATGTTTTAAATGAAGATATTCTCTTCAACCCATCTTCTTCAAGAATTTATTTAAAATCTTTCAGATAAAAGGTGCCATAAAACTGGTTGATGACCTACACAAATTCATTTTTATTTTGCAGTAAACAAAAAGACAAATAATTGCATCTTGGCCCCTGTCCTGGAATCCAGCACTAACTAACTAAAAGCTTTTCTTCCTGACCAGTACATAAACAATGTACTATAATAGTTGATTGCTGAAGTGGCTTTCTATCATTCTAATTCAAAGTGACAAAGCTAAGCAAGAAATAAATAGTGCCAAAATGATTAGGGGAGAAGAAGTCAAGGGCTAAATCTCTGTTGTTATAGCGTTGTTTTATAGAATGTTACTATGATATCCCTTCTCATCGTATATCTGTGATTCACATTAGGTAACTGTAGATTCTGTGGAGTTGATTGACCTTATTAGTATAACAAATGGTTTTCCCTGAGTAATTCTTATATTATTCCCAGAAACATTAACTATGATCAATCTTAACCAAGACAGATGCCTATCTTTAAATGTGGTTGAAATCATATTGATTTGATATAATTAGTTAGAGATGACAGAAGAGCTAGAGTAGACAGTGTTGTAAGCTTCATGTTAATCATTGTCACTCTGAAAAACATATTGTCTCTTATACATCAGTCTATACCACTTGTAACGTGATTAGGGTGATCCAAACTAAGTTGTATAAAATACCTAAAGTCACTGTATAGCTCTTAGGCCACATACATCATAAACTTATCTCAATGCAACAACCTTGTAGTGAATTTGTTTTGGGAAAACTAATTATGTGACATTTGCAAAGGATGTTACACCTGTTTTTTGCCACCAGAAGGTGAAAATGAAATGAGCGACGGCGAAGGTGATGGCCATGAGCTCAGAGCAAAGCTTGCAGTCTCTACACCCATGAGATGCAATAGAGGAAACTGTGCAGACAATATGAATATACAGGGAAAAATTACCTGAACATAACCAGCAAAGACATTTTTTTTTCTGACTGCTAATGGTAAGTAAGTGTTTAAGTTAGTTTGACTATAGTGTTTGAAATACGTTTGTGACATTACTGGTTACATCCAGATCATTTCCATCTAGGACCAATTACTTTCTCCTCACCTCATGGATTTGGAAATGGACCAGTTCCAGAAAATTTTGGGCCTAATTATTACTTACAACTAATTTATACTGGTGAAATTTGGTTGACTTTAATGGAGTCACTGCTTATATACCTCAATGAAAGAAACAGAATAATCAGATACTTCAGGTGAAACCTTGGCCCTATAAAAAATCAATGTGACTGTTACCATTGACTAAAGGGGAGCCAGAATTTCTATCCCCATGTTTAATTAAATACTCTCCCTTCCTTGAAAGTTTATAATCTGAGACTTTAAGACAAGACACCTAGCTATGGAGCAGAGCTAGCTGGAAAATGGGAATAATGGGAACTTCCTTTTGGGTCCAGATTCCAGAATAGCAGGATCCATTGTTCTGAAAGCAATTAAATCCTGGCAAGCCTAAATATGAGCCCTGTCATAAGATCCATTTTGACCACAATTATGAAAACTGAATCAAAGTCTGGTGTAATGTTTCATAACAGATATGGATTTCAGGGTAGAAAACATGAAAGAATTTGATATTACTAAGATTCACTGTAATGAATTTTTCATAAAGCAACTTTGAGATTTTCTGATAGTTGTCAGTTTGATTAATGCAAACTCCACTCTTTCCAACTCATTGTGACTAACTAAAAAGTCTTTGAACAAGCCAGGAATAGAAATAATTGGTAAGTGGAAGTGTTAAGCTGTCTGCATAATTTTGCATATGGCAGCCTGACCTCCTATAATGCAGAGTGGAACTGCGGTTAACGACAAAGATTTTTGATAACTAAACACCTAAAATAAGCTTTTTAATATTTTCATTCCCCAGGCACTCCTTGGAAAAATAAATAAATAAATGTGCAGTCTTGCAGACCTTATTCACATGAATAATTTTTGCCATAAGTTAAAATGGCAGGTCAAAGAAAATGAAAGCTGTGTCCATTGTTTCATTTGCAAGGAGTGAAGCTGAATACAGTTTAAGCTGAGTGAGTGGAACTTTATTAAACCCTGTGCACTGCTTTCTCCATGTGGTTCTGTTGCTTTCACTCTAACTCCCCCCATTGCCTGTTGTTGTTTTTTTAATGACCCATTGTAGGTGCAAAACCACCAACAGTGAATAGTGGTGAGGCGAGGATTGGCAGGGCATCTCCCCATTGAAAGCACAGTCTGGTTCTTCAGCACCGCTGCCCCAAGTGTTTCTTGTCCTACCCTTTATCACAGGGATATTTTGGGGGGGGGGACGGGACTGGGCTCTTGAACAATCAAGGACTTTTCCAGCTGGTTTCACACCTAGGTGAAGACTCATGGGGTAATAACATCCTTTCAGAGTCCGTAGGGAACACTAGGCACATCCTCTCTGCCAGGTTTCAGTTCAGGGCTCAATGGTGGACAGCTATACTCAACAACTTGGGGTACTAAGATGCTGCGCCCCCATCCAATTCCTACCCCAGTCTCCTTTAGCTTCCCAGAGTAAATCACTCTAATCAAGTATCTGACCCGCATGCTCAGTCACCCGCCTGTCCTTGGTAGGTTTGCACTGGTCTGTGCTGTCAGGTCTCAGACTTCAGAGCAGCCTCTGCTTCCATCCACTATCTGACTCTGAGCTGCTCTGCTCCACTTTTTAAAGCCATGCTCCAGCTTGTGCAGGCTTTACAGGTGTGGCTGGCTGGGGCCACCAGGGCCCAAAGCTGTTCCTTAACCCCTTGCTCTCCAGTGTGGAGTTTATATACCCTATCACATCCAGCAATAACAGTTCTTCCAGGGAACATGGGACCTCTGTCTCCAGTTTCACTGACCATAATACATCTTTCCTATTTTACAAATATATTGTTATAAACATTACAAACAAATAATTGAGACCCAGTTGATACTCAGACTCCTACATTGTGACCCTTCAGCCACAGGTTGCTACCACATAGCTGAGTTGGAGATAATTAGGTCACTCTTAGCGTGGTTGGCTTTTGAGGAGATCAGTCTCTATCTCCCTGATACCATCTCTGCATCTAGCAAACTGTCTCTCTGTGGAGTTTCCTTCTTCCCAGTGGAGTTGGCCTCTGGATCATTCTCAGTCTCTCCATTCTGTGATGATCTCTGTAAACTCATTCTGGGTGTTGTGTCTGCTAGCTCAAAAGTGCCTCCTGTTCCTTGGGCTCATTTGTGTATCTTGCATAGTCACCTCGTATGACCTGGGTGCTACTGCATCCCTCACTACTCCTTTAGTCCATTCCTTCTGGTGTCTATCTGATAGCTGGATCCTCACAGGAGCACCTGTCTCCAAAGCTGGTAGGTCCATGGCTGACTTATCTCCCTTTGTGGATAACAGAGTTTTGGTCATTCATCCCCTCAGTGCCTGCACTGAACTGTGATTGGACGTTTGTGATGTAGTATTCCCGGATGTCAAAAATGCTAATAAGCATCAAGGTCTGAATCAGAATAAACAGCCTTATGTAACAGTCTCATCTGTTTTCACCACTGAGTCCACCTTTCCATTATTCTACGGGTATGGTGGGGAGGAGGTGTGGTGGTCTAACTCCCATTTGCAAGAAAATTCCTTGAATTCTTGAAAGACAAATTGGGACCTGCTGTCACTGAATAAAATGACCAGAATTCTTATCTCGCAAAGTGAGCCTTCAGTTTGCCAATCACTGACTTGCTTCTTTTATCGGCAGGGCATTGACCTCCTAAAAATTAAAGTAGTAATCCACTGAAATCAATTACTGACTTTCCTTGAAGGTAAATAAGTCCTCTTACACTTTTTCCTACGGTTGGGTGGGCAGCTCATGTGGTTAACAGTCTTTTTTCTGCTGGCAGTTATCACATTACTGGCCAGTGTCACGTCTTTCTATCAAGGAGTGGAGTTGTATGTTCATTCCCAGCCAGTAAACACTCTCAAGCCCATCTAAGTTAGCTATCAATGGCCAGGTGTAAGGCATGCATTTTTTGCATGCCATACTTATGTAATGAGGCAAGGACAACAGCTCTCTGTCCTCAAAATATCATTCCATCCTGCATACTCAGCATCTCTTTAATTTGAAAATATAATCCTACCCGTATTTTGGCTTCTTCTTCAAGTAGATGCATGTATTACACTTTGGTGTGTGCATGCCCAGCATACTGGAGCCAGAGAATTATGCCTAGCAGTACCCATAGAGGAGAAACACTTGTGCTTTCTGGTCATAGCCCTCCCCTCAGGTGGCACCACCTGGACCTTCCCCCCTCAGTTCCTTCTTACCACCTGTGGCTGGAGTCAGAGCACTGTGTGGTCTAAACCTCAAAACCTCTCACAATTTTAGTGTCTTTTTTCTAGTTGTATATAGTTAGTAGTACCCTTAGTGTTAGATATGCTGTTAGTTGTATTTATTAAGTATTCCCCTCTGATGTCCTCACTGGGGTTTAAACATTGTCCATTGTGTAGGGGAGTGATCCCCAACAATGACCCCACATGCGGTGCTTGCGGTGCTTGGGTGAGGCACACATCAAGGAGTGGTGTGTTTGATCTGTAGATCATTCACAAAATGGACTCAGGTGGCTAGGGACCTTCACTAAAGCAGCACCTGCTCCAACAATTCACATAGCCTGCTTTGGCACTAATGCCCTTGTGAGATTGGAGATCGCCTTTGGGATATGAGAGTGCTGCCGCTTTGTACTCTGGAGCACATGCCTCTCCAAAGAGCTGTAGGAGCCATTCCCCATTGAGTGTGCCAAAGAAAATATTGCATAAATGCAATTGAGACCACTCCTGGTCTTGTGAGTACTCTTCTACTTCTCCCGGGAAAAGTGTGGACCAGCATGGGGCTAGTGCTGATGCTTGGAACGGCAAGGGTACCTCTACTTGCTCCCTACTACCAAGTAGGGGATTTAGAGACCCTGTACTGTTGACTCTGGTTCTGGCCCCAGCACATCCGATACAGATGAGGGTGATGCTGTCACTGACTGTTACCATGTTGGAGGCACACCACATGGCTATAGACACCCTCTGCCTTTCCATAGTGACCTCTCCCTTGGTCCAAGACTTCACCAGGGCTGCGTGGCTTATAGCCCTGTTGGCTGGACAGGCCTCTGAACCTTTGAGTCTGTTGGCACTGCAACCTGATGTTCTCCTTCCACAGTCTGTGGAAGCCGGGCTGGTACCAGGCCTGGTGCAAGAGACCTCCTGGGCACCAGTAAGCTCCTCGGCACTGTTGAATTTGTCACCACTGTTGTTACCATGATGGCTCTCACCACCCTCCATCAGCTCTGTCTGTACTGCCACTGACTTCACGTCAACACCGCTTTCGGCACCAGTGTACTCAGTGCCAGCAGTACCACTCCACCATTGGCACTGGTCTCTGCCTCATTCTGGGTGATGGATGAGTCAGACAGGTAACTGACTCCCACAGGACTAGCTCGACCTTTATCCCTTGTACCCCAAAACTCCTCAGCCACAAGGTCAAGATCTTCCTTCTACCTCTCTCCATTGCCTGACCTGCATCAAGGACCATTTACTGAGCACTGCAGGCACCAGGATTAACACTTGTCTTGTGGTCAGTACAGGGGGCCCCGGCCTGGTGCCTATTGGCTCCTTCTACTCATGTTGTGCCTCCGAGGACTTTCATCTTTTTTCTTGAGGCTTCTGCTGCATGCCCCATGTCTAAGCATCTATCTAGTGTGAGATCACCTTCCCAGAGCAGCCACTCCTGGAGGTCGTGATCCCAAGTGCTGCAGACTATGCTATCCTGAATTTGGGAGTCTGTCAAGTCCCCAAATTTGCATGTAGCGGCCAGTGTGCATAAGGCACTAACATAGGGGTGTATTCCTTCCCCTTCATATTGGCCTGTGGTGAAAAATCTGTGTCACTCCACAATTTTGTTCTGTTTGGGGGAGCAATAGGTTCCCAAGGCTCCTAGGACTGTTTTGAGGCTTGGGGCTTCAGAATCATGCAGACCGCTCTCCCTTGTTCCTCAATAAAGTATAATAATAGTTTTTGCTTTCCTGCTGTTGTCATCCCCCTGCATGGCCAGGTGTGTGTACAGTTCAGACTTCTCCCTCCACCGGATCCATCACAAGACTAGGTTTATGTCTGCAAAAATCTACAGACCAAGTACCCTGGCTCACGCTGCCAGCTGCTGCATTTCAGAGAACTCACAGCTCAGACTCTGCCACCTTGTTTAATCTGCAAGGAGTGAAGCTGAATGCAGCTTAAGTTGAGCAAATAGAAATTCATTAAACTCAGTGCACTGCTATGTCCATGAGGCTGAGTTGCTTCCAGCCTAACTCCCTGTATTCCCTGATCCACTGGTCCCATCAGTAACAGTCCCTCCAGGAAACATTGATCCTCTGTTTCCAGTTCCACTGATCGTCTGCCTTCTTTGGAGTTATAGAAACCAGGCCTTCAGAAAACCTTTCCATACAATGGGCTTTATTTTCTCAGTTTTTTAGTAACTGATTTAGAATGTCCCCAGAGACAGGGCTGAAGTTCAAAACTTGTCATGTAAATTGTCTTTCCTAGGGCCAGATTTTTAACTTCTTACTTATGCAGGTGAGTAGTTACTTACCCGAGTAACAACTGGTTGAATAATTTCTCTGCAATATGAATAAGGGATTCATAGACTGGCCCTGAATGAGAAAAGAAGCTTTTGGTAGGATTGAAAAAGTCTGAGTTTGATGTAAGTGTTATAATCATTTGAAAATTGTATGGTGAATGTTTCCAGTGCGAATGCTATAGGTTTGCATTTTGTAGAGGTAGACAGTCAAGCCCCCTTATGAGCTGTCAACCCACGTGGGTTGGTCAAGATACTGTCAGAAAATGTTTTGACACAGAAATCTCCTGGGTAGAAACAGCAGGAGGAAGGGACTGTGAGTGAAAACACACCACAGAGCTGTGAACCTTCCCCAGTTATTTTAAAAACTAGATAGTTAGTTGAAATGAGTTGGTTTCAGAATAAGAAGAGAGATGTTATGAGAAAACATATGCAAATAGTCAGTAGGTAGGGCTCAAGAATACATAGTATAATTCCTGGGATTTGTAGTCCCCAAACTATTTTTTATTGTTTCCATTTTGTTATTTCAATTCTGCTTTTCTTTCTCTACTACTTTCTCCCTCCATGGCTTTGCTGGTTTAAATTTGTCCCTCAGGAACTATTCCTTAATGTCATTAATTTCTTCCTATTAGGGTTTCCTAATGGTAACCCATATTCACATGAAAGGTCCTGTTGAGTAGGGTTACCATACGTCCGGATTTTCCCGGACGTGTCCGGCTTTTTGGGACTCAAATCCCCGTCCGGGGGGAAATCCCCAAAAGCCGAACATGTCCGGGAAAATCCAGCACCGCGGGGCCGGGGGCTGGCCCAGGGCCGGGGGCCGGTGGTGCTGGGCGGCCGGGGGGTGCGCCGGGCCGCCGGTGCTGGGCGGCTGGGGGGTGCGCCGGGCCGCC
>NW_020664369.1:12034409-12060484 GCF_002925995.2 Terrapene triunguis
TATATTGAAACAAATGGAAGAAAGGGGAAGTTGATAGTGATGAATATGAATCAGAAGTTAGGAATTGTAGAAAATTGATAAGGGAAGCCAAGGGGCATAAGGACAAATCTATGGCCAGCAGAGCTAAGGACAATAATAAGTTTTGTATTCTTTTTTAAATATATATATTATGAACAAAGAGACCCCTGACAATGGTATTGGTCCATTACAGTTCAAAATGCTAGAAATATCAATAATGCAGAAAAAAAACAGAAGTGTTCAATAAATATTTGTGTTGTGTATTTGGGGAAAAAACAGATGATGCAGCCTCATCCATTCCACTAGTATCTCTGTAGGATGTTAAATAAATAAAAGTTGCTAAAGTTAATTTTTAAATTAGCAGGTCCAGATAACTTTAATTCAAGAGTATTAGAAGAGCTGTCTGAGGAGATTGATGGACCATTAATGTGATTTTTCAAGAGGTTTTGGAGCACTTGTTCCAAAAGACTGGAAGAAAGCTAAAGTTGTGCTAATTTAAAAGAAAAGGTAAATGGGATCACCTGAGTAACTGTAGGACTGTCAGGCTCACATCTATCTCAGGAAATATAACAGAGTGGCTGACACTGGACTCAGTTAATAAAGAATTAAAGGAGGGTAATGTCATTAATGCAAATCAACATGGGTTTATGGAAAACAGATCCTGTCCAACTAATTTTTTTTATGAGATTACAAGTTTGGTTTATAAAGAGAGTAGTGTTGACACAATATTCTCAGACTACTGAAAGGCATTTGACTTAGTACCACACAACATTTTTATTAAAACACTAGAATGGTATAAAATAAATATGGCACAAATTAAATAGATTCAAAAGTAGCTAAATGATAGCTTTCAAAATGTAACAGTAAATGGAGAATCATCATCAATCTGTATGTTTCCAGTGTTTGTTTCCTGCAGGGATCGGTTCTTTGCTCTATGCTATTCAACATCTTTATCAATAACCTGGAAGAAAACATAAGATCATCATTGATAAATTTTGCAGATGACACAAAACTTGGAGGATAATTCAATTAATGAAGAGGACAGGTCACTGATTCACAGTGATTCAGATTGCTTGGTAAACTGGGCACAAGCAAACAATATGCATATTAATACAGCTAAACGTAAATGAATACAACTGAGAACAAAGAATGTTGGCTGTACTTACAGGATACAGGATTCTATCCTGGGAAGTAGTGACTCCCCAAAAAGATTTGGAGATTGTGGTGGATAATCAGCTGAATGTGTGCTCTCAGATGTGACCCTGTGGCCAAAAGAGCTAATGCACTCATGGGATGCATAAAAAATCCTAGGATGCATCTGTGAGTGTTCTCCCTGTGTGCTGTCCCAGCTCTGCACAAACAGTTGGAATAGCAGACCTCAAGCGAACCGCCTGATAACCACAAGATCTGTTAAGGAACAAAGGCACCCAGCCAGGTTTATTGTCAATGAGGCATGGTCCTAATATCCTGCAGGCTCTATAGGACCACTAACACATGTATGCCCATTACAATGGACGCAGCTCAGTGAATGGTGGGATTTCCATTCTCCCCCAAGACTGGCCAAATATATTCCCTCTGAGACTCCATTTTATACATCAGTGCAAACAAGTTACATACTGCCCCTCTGACATAGTTAGTTGACACCCTCTGACATAGGCAGTTATCACCCATCATCTTGTACATCTCTATCCATTACACTGTCATTCTGACCTTATATTTATGATGGGTCAGCATGTTCCTGTTATCTTCAGGGAATGTGTTGGTATCGAGGTGTTTTGGTAAAACCCTTCTGGAATGTGTTTACGAGAGTGCTCTGTGCCTAGCACCTCTTAGGAATGTGTGTTTCTGCAATATCAGCCCTGTCTTGCCTGATGCACAAAAACATGAATTGGTTATTTTGGGACATTTAGCACCTATTTCTACAAATAAGGCTAGTTTTCTTTTGGTATTTTTTCATTGTTGTAGCTATTCCTTAGCAAAAATTCACTACAAAGTTGCACTTACCTAAAGGTAAGTCACACAGCTGCAAGCCACATTTTACATTGGTGCAATGCATTTGCACTGGGAGGTTGGACTGGTAGTTATCACAGAGCAAAAATTTCCAGTTTACACACAACCTTCTTTTTTAAATACATTGTTTGTATAGTTGAGGTTTGTGTTTAAATCCCTACAGTAGTAACATGTAGCAATTTTCTGACCGCTAACAGCGAAATATACATAGGGACTAGAGATGGGCCTGAACCAAGACTCCAGGTCTGAACTTTCAAAATGTGTAAGGCAGCTCTAAATCTTAATTCAGACTTCAAGAATATGAATAAATTATATAATGGTTAATATTTCTTGAAGTTGTATATTTCCTTGATTTTATTTTCGATTTCCCACTTTTTCTTCCCTGTCTATATTTTTTGTCCTTTTCTCTCTTTTCTCTTTGGGACCCTAGTTATCCAGCTGAACATGTCCAGCTCTTCAATTTCCATGTGCAAATTTAAAAATCATTTTATTTTATTTTTGGTTGATATTTATCATGTCATAACTCCAACGGTTTATGACATTTAATACTGCACATAAACTTAAAGAAATATGGCACTTAAAAGGTAGTTAAAACAGAAGTTAAAAGCAATTACTATATTAATTAATTAAAAGCATCACACAAATGTTGAAGTTAATAAAACTTAGTAATTAATTTCCTCTGCAAATAAAGTAAAGCACAATATACCACAAAATCTATCACAATGTAGTACGGTTAATATCTCTTAATTTTATGTTTGCTGCTGTCAGGGCCGGCGCAACTCATTAGGCGACCTAGGCGGTCTCCTAGGGCGCTACAATTGAGGGGGTGGCGACCGCGGCGGTATTTTGGCGGCGGGACCTTCCGCCGCCTTTGTGGGTGGCGGCATTTTGGGGCGGGACCTTCCGCCGCTTAGGGCAGCAGAAAAGCTGGTGGCGCTCCTGGCTGCTGTATAGGGATGGTTTCTTCCTCGATGGCCAAAATGGATCTTTAAACTAAGAACTGATCTACCTCTTAGAAGCTAGGCTTTTTGAGATTACAATTTAAAAGCTATTTTTTTTATAAAGGCTCAGCTGCCATTTAGGCACCTAAATGAAGTGCCCAAATTTCAAAAGTGCTTAACACTTTTCAGTGGAGCTGTTGGGAAGTGAGCTCTTCTGAAAATCTGGGCCTAGTTGGTCAGATACAAATTGGTGCAGTGTGTCAGCCTATTGGGAATGCAGTAGTAACTGGCTACACAGCTACCGCATGCATATGAAGGGATGGATACTGAGACTTTTCACGACATTAGAAATTCTGACCCAGGGCCTGATCCACAAACGAAGATGTGCTTTGGATCAGGCCCAATATGCCTATTCCACAAATGACTGGTGTGTAATTTGGAATGGGTGAACCATTTCAGGAAAAAATAAGACCTGATACAAAATGTGAACTGAGCCTGAACCAAATATTACAGTGTTTGATAAATATCTGTTAACTTTTTTACATTTGCATGCGCCCTGGCTTTCCAGGTTCAAGACAAGGTCAAAAGCACCGAAATACCATGGGAGAAGCTGGTTTTGAACATTTTTGGCCTGAATGGATGGGGAAATTACTAGAAATTTTAAAATAAAAACTATTTCCATCAGGTTACTACTTCAATTCTGTAGATTTCTTAGGCTGAGACATGATAGATTTAGCTAAACATTTCCCATCAGGACATCTTATATCTCTTTCCTCTGGCATCTCTCCTCTTTCACTCTTCTCATTCCCCTTTCTCATTCTTTCCTCTGTGTTCCAAAAATCTCACCTTGCTTTCTTTTTTCTTGACTCCATCCTTCCTTATTTGCCTTCTTCCAGTCATTGGAACACTAATCCTATTCTTATCCTGCTGCACTTGCAGATGAGAATTTGCACCTAAGTTAGATCAACCTTTAGCCAATGTATAATTGTTTAGCAATATATGCTGTTTTTGAATTACACCTGTATGGTAACTGTGTTAATGAGTTAGAAACCACAACACTTGAAAAGAAACAAAAGTAAACTTTTGCCTGTTTTATGATAAAATGAATGTATATCACCTACAGAATTAGGTTAATATCACACAGCTTCTTACAGTGCAGAAATTAGCTGTTTGGTGTCTCATCTAGTTAATTTCAAAAGACTTGGGGGAGCCACTTGTCCATGCTGTGCAGGGGAGTTAGTAGTGTTTCTAGACTGTTGAGAGGATGGCTATTCAGAGATATTGGATGGCATCTCATCTTTCTTTCTTACTTTGGGGAAAACCCTCCAGGAAGAGCCAAGTCTCACTGAGAATGAGAATGGGAAAAGAACTAGCATGGACTGGAAACATCAATTAGTGGCAAAGTGAAGAGAGTGTGAAGCAGGTGAGGGGGTATGATCTCTCTTCCTGGGGATGAGGAGCTGGAAGGCATCTTACTCTGTTTACGGGGAGGGAAAAATAAGGATGCTGTTGGAAATCAGAGAGAAGTCGGGGGTGGTAAGATGAGTTTATTCCTTCTCAGTGCCTCTGTGAAGAACACTAAAGATTGATGTGCTCATCTTCACCAGTGTAAAGGTTAATTATTTTTAAAACTTTGTTGGAAAAAATAAGTAATTTTGTAAGAATTATTGTTCTGACAGTAATGGCTTTATATCGCACTCTCCATGCTGTGTTCTGCTGCATAAATATTTTTCAAAAAGGCACCATCTACAATTTATTTTCAGAGAATGGCCTCACTGCACCCTTACCCACCATCCCAATCCTGAGCTCCTAATTAAAAATAATAAGTGGATATAGAGTGCCGACATTTCCAATGTACCCATAAAATCTCCAGGCTTTCCTTAATAGTCTTTCACAGTCAGAATAGCTCTCTCTCTCTCTCACTCTCTCTTTAACTATATGGGTGATGTAGTGTTTGGACACCAGTGTCAGTAAATGCTTGAAAGTCCATGCTTGACCATGAAGGGTACAACTGTTAGTTTTATATGTGTGGAGGCTGGTAGGGGCAGTGTGCTGGGAGAGAAGCTGAGCCCTGATTAGGGGGCGGGGCTTCTCTGCTTAGGGGTCCTATAAAGGTAGCCAGCCAGTCAGGCAGTGCCATAGACAGCTGCAGTGGCACAGGAGCCAGAAAACAGAGCTGTAAACAGGGGAGTTTCAGTAGGAGTTTGCAAGGGGAGCTTGCGGGGGAGACTAAGAGAGCTAGGCAGAGGAATAGACAGGCTAATGAAGGGAGTGGGTGGTGTTCTGCCAGTGTTTTGGTGCCCGTTGGGCATTTGTTTTGCTGTGGGTGGTGATGGTTTGGTTTGTGTTTCCCAGACTAACAGGTTTTAGGTGGGAAGGCTATGACCGATACAGAGGCAGCAGTGGAAGACACATTGAGGATGACTGGATGTGGAAGCTGCGGCATGTACATGATCCTGGAGGGGGTATCTGAGAAGAGTTTCGTCTGCATGAAGTGCCGCCTGATAGAGCTGATGGAAGAAAAGATCCGAGGATTGGAAATTTTGAAGGAGAAAGTAGTTAAGGACATTGAGGTCTATGGTAATTGGGACAAAATACAACATGGTTTTACAAAAGGTAGATTGTGCCAAACCAACCTGATCTCCTTCTTTGAGAAGGGAACAGATTTTTTAGACAAAGGAAACACAGTAGAACTAATTTACCTCGATTTCAGTAAGACATTTGATACAGTTCCACATGGGGAATTATTAGCTAAATTGGAAAAGATGGGGATCAATATGAAAATTGAAAGGTGGATAAGAAACTGGGTAAAGGGGAGACTACATCAGGTCATACTGAAAGGTGAACTGTCAGGCTGGGAGGAGGTTACTAGTGGAGTTCCTCAGGGATCGGTTTTGGGACCAATCTTATTTAATCTTTTCATTACTGACCTTGGCACAAAAAGTGGGAATGTGCTAATAAAGTTTGCGGATGACACAAAGCTGGGAGGTATTGCTAATACAGAGGAAGACTGGGATATCATACAGGAAGATCTGGATGACCTTGTAAACTGGAGTAATAGTAATAGGATGAAATTTAATAGTGAAAAGTGCAAGGTCATGCATTTAGGGATTAATAACAAGAATTTTGGTTATAAATTGGGGACACATCAGTTGGAAGTAACAGAGGAGGAGAAAGACCGCGGAGTATTGGTTGATCACAGGATGACTATGAGCCGCCAATGTGATATGGCTGTTAAAAAAAGCTAATGCGGTCTTGGGATGCATCAGGCGATGTATTTCCAGTAAAGATAAGGAGGTGTTAGTACCGTTATCCAAGGCACTGGTGAGACCTCATCTGGAATATCATGTGCAGTTCTGGTCTCCCATGTTTAAGAAGGATGAATTCAAACTGGAACAGGTACAGAGAAGGGCTACTAGGATGATCCGAGGAATGGAAAACCTGTCTTATGAAAGGAGACTCAAAGAGCTTAGCCTAACCAAAAAAAGACTGAGGGGAGATATGATTGCTCTTTATAAATATATCATAGGGATAAATATCAGGGAAGGAGAGGAATTATTTAAACTTAGTACCAATGTGGACACAAGAACAAATGGATATAAACTGGACATTAGGAAGTTTAGACTTGAAATTAGACGAAGGTTTCTAATCATTAGACGGGTTAAGTTCTGGAACAGCCTTCCAAGGGGAGTAGTGGGAGCAAAAGACATATCTGGCTTCAAGACTAAGCTTGATAAGTTTATGGAGGGGATGGTATGATGGGATAGCCTAATTTTGGCAATTAATTGATCTTTGATTATTAGCAGGTAAATATGCCCAATAGTCTGTGATGGGATGTTAGATGGGGTGGGATCTGAGTTACTACAGAGAATTCTTTCCTGGGTGCTGGCTGGTGAGTCTTGCCCACATGCTCAGGGTTTAACTGATCGCCATATTTGGGGTCGGGAAGGAATTTTCCTCCAGGGCAGATTGGCAGAGGCTCTGGAGGTTTTTCGCCTTCCTCTGCAGCGTGGGGCACGGGTCACTTGCTGGAGGATTCTCTGCAGCTTGAGGTCTTTAAACCACGATTTGAGGACTTCAATAACTCAGGCATAGGTTAGGGGTTTGTTACAGGAGTGGGTGGGTGAGATTCTGTGGCCTGCGTTGTGCAGACTAGATGATCATAATGGTCCCTTCTGACCTTAAAGTCTATGAATAATAAGAATTTGTCTTATGCCATCCCTTGCACACTGTGACTTTGAATGCTTTTCTCTGATCTCCTGTTTGTATCTTTTTTTAAAACTCCATTAATTCACAGTAGTAATCCACAGAATCTTAAGTAATAATAGTAAATTGCTTTTGTCACATTCAAAAGCTTTGTCATGGTCTCTGAGACTTCATGATTTTGAATAATTTACATGTATCACAGGGAACTATCATGTTTGATATCTTGTTGCTCATATCTGGCCAGTAAAACATGGCTCTCTTCCTTTTCAGTTTTCTCAATATCTAAGCTTGTAGAGGATTTCTCTGCACATTTTAGCAAGTTTCCTATGTCCACTGCTGAAATTATCAAATTTTGTTCTTTTTCCATTAGCAAAAGGTCATTCTCATCATTAATGTCTTCCAGAAATGGCAAGTATGATCTCAGTTTGGGGTCTACTTCTGCTTTCTCTTTAGGTCACTTTTGCATAATTGCTTAAGTTAACTCAGAACTGTCACTCTGTCTGTTCAACAAAACATTTTCTTTTTTTCAAGTTTTCTGGTAGTAGGAAGAATATACTTCCAACATGGACTTATTTTTTATCGGTATTGCTTCAGGATATTGTTTTTGCATGGTTACAACTATACTATACACAGGGTATAGTAACATCTCTGATTCCACATGAATATAGTATTTGTTACAGTTTCAGCATCCTACGTTAAATCAGGAGTGCTGGAACAATTTGTATAGTGGAGGTGCTGAGAGCCATTGAACCAAACTGCAAACCCTATATATCAGGGATCGGCAACTTTTGGTACGTGGCACGTCAGGGTAAGCCCCGGCGGGCCGGGCTGGTTTTTTTACCTGCTGCGTCCGCAGGTTCAGCTGATCACAGCTCCCACTGGCCACGGTTCGCCACTCCAGGCCAATATGTAGGAGCAGGATTTTATAATTGTACTATGAGAATTAATGTATGATTTGATTTTATCCTGTCAGCCACCCTTTTTGAATAGCAGAAAGGAATGATAGACCAGACCCATCCTTATGACTGATTATGGTCACCCTTTTGTTTTAGGATAAGTTATAATGTCTACTATGGTTTCCTATATGTATTACAAATTAGGCACTTTAGTTAAATATACATTTCTTTGTTTTAAGGTTTTAGTAAGTAAGAGACAGGACCTTGTATTGTATCTATGTTAAGGAGATTAAAGGAATGTTGAGGGCCTGAAGCCCCAATGTGAATTGTTTTAGTTGTAAAATTTAGCAAGGCTTGATTTACAATGTATTCTGCTGAATATAAAATACTGTTGTCTGTATACCTTTGAAGGTTTCTGTAAGAGATTGTTTGTGTGAATAAGGAATGCATGCATCAGGAAAAGATAAGGTGTGAAAGCCATGTCCAGATGGTCAAGAAAAAGTGAGAGACTTGGAAAAACCAGGAGACAATCAGAAAACATCCATTGTATCCGATGCTAAACATGTTAGCAGCATTGACGACCTCAGAGGTGAGGCAGGCACTCCCAAAGGTGAGACAACAAAGAGAAGATAACGATGGGAAGCCCGACAATAACCATCAAATGATAACAGCAGAAAACCCCAAGATTAACACCACTTAAGGCCTAATGATTACAGGATGACATTGCAAAATTTATGGACTCAAATGGGAATTTACAACTATAAAGCTGGGGTGTTTTGCCATGGAACTCTGGGTTCAGTCCTGAAAAGCCTCAGAGCATCGGATCGCGACCGACAGAACCCAGCTCCTCATTCGTACTCAGTCTAACTGGCCATTAGATTGACTCGAGCTACAACAGACTGGTAACTATAAACATCAACTGGCAGGACTCTGTGTGTGTGTGTGTGTGTGTGTGTGTGACTGAAAAGCATATGCTAACTGTTGTATTTTCAATAAATGTGGTATATTTGCCTTTTTTCCCCTGAAAAGATCCCGTGTGCTTTGTATGAGCATAACAAATGGGGGCTGTGGGAAGTGGCATGGGCCAAGGGATGTGCTGGCTACCGCTTCCCGCAGCCCCCATTGGCCTGGGACGGCGAACCGCGGCCAGTGGGAGCCGTGATTGGCCAAACCTGCAAACATGGCAGGTAACGGCTTTCCCTGGCGGGCCACATGACAAAGGTTGCCGATCCCTGCTATATATAATATAAATGACTTCAAATCTGGGGGTGCAGCAGCATACCAAGCACCCCTAGTTTCAGCACCTATTCATTAAATTCAGAAAGTGCTAAAATCAAAGGGTCAAATTCTATACCAACATATGACTGCATCTCCTATTGAAATCACAGACTTATGTGTGCACATGTCTCAGGGCTCAATTTGGCCATGTACATACACATCAGAATACATATACTTTATGAAACTTAGTACCATTAATCACATTTGTCAGCATCTATTCTCTTCTAGGATGTAACTGTTTTCTTTCTTGTTTAGAGATTCTGATGCAAATGCAGCTGGCACCATAATTCATTAGATGATGCATCTACTGATAATGCAAATGGATTGCCAAATAACAACTATGGACTGATTCTAGTCCTACCATCCATGAGATTGCAGATAGTTTCCTGTTATAAGCTTGATTTTCAGTTTCACTCTGAATTCCCCAATACCACTGCTCTTCTGAAATTCCCTATGATCCATTTCATCCATGTATAGGTTTTTTTATGGTGGAAATTGAGAGAGGAATTTTGCACATATAAAGGGTTGGAATTTTCCTAGAATTTCACTGTTTTAACATTTTACTAATTATATTTTAAACATTGTGAAGTGCATGGTCCTCTGAGCTTTAAGATATTTACTCTTGTTTTGTCTATGAATATAGAAGTACAAATACGAGACTGGTCCATTTACACAGGACGTTTCTAGAGCACCCTTTAGATTCTGTGTGTCTCAAACTTTAGGTGTTCAACTTGAAACACTTTGGGCTTGATTTTCAGCAGTACTTAGCACCAACACCTCTCATTAAGGGAATTGTAGGTGCTCAGGAGCTGTGAAACTCACTCCTTAAGTACCATGTTGGGCATTCAAAATTAAAACACCTCAAATCAGAGGCCATTTTTGAAAATGGGAAGAAGGACATTAAA
The DNA here is from genome assembly GCF_002925995.2 of Terrapene triunguis. NCBI lineage: Eukaryota > Metazoa > Chordata > Testudines > Emydidae > Terrapene > Terrapene triunguis. The sequence goes on from NW_020664369.1 coordinate 12,044,664, forward strand.
GGAACTACACTTATCTCATCTGTACTTTTCTATGCCAAAACAAGAGTACATATCTTTAAATTAAGAGAATCAACCATGAAAATTATGAAAACACAATTTTATAAATAAAGTTCTTTGAAAGAAGGTTTTTTGAGATGCATATGACTCTTTTTTGTCAGATATTAGATGACTATGAATATGTTATCCATAATATCTGCATATCTCATTTACATGTATATACTTAATACATTTTAAAATATTAATAATGCTAAAGACCGACATTGTACATGGCCCAACAATCAGAATCTTTTTTCTGTGTTTCCTTGTGGACAAATTCACTCATGTATTTAAATGTTTACTAAGAAACACAGAAATTCTTCTCATTTATTTGTCATCTAAAGTGGCACTTTAATGCATCTATAATTAAAATATTTCAAAAAGTATACTTATACAATATTTTAGCTGTCCCACATAAATTTCTATAAAAAGCAAAAGAGGGTCCTGTGGCACCTTTAAGACTAACAGATACTATGATACTATTAGAACTTTAACCAGGAGAGGAAGGCAGACTATTCTTGTGGTTAAGGGGATCTCTCTCAGTACATATTTGTATGGCACATCACACAATCTTGGTTGGAGTCTCTAGGTACTGCTGCAGTATGAATAAATAATATGTTATGACTGTCTATAATGTAAACAATCATTTTGAACCAACCAGTCACATCTATTGGTCAATCTGAGATCACATAGTACTTTAAAAAACAGTTTAATTAAAAACAAACAACAATAAAAACACATTTCCCTATTCAACAATCCTGAGCCAGTTGTAGTAAGATGAATGATGGACCTATTTTCATTGACTTCAAAGGAACTGGACACTCTTAACCTGTTGTACAAGGCACTCAGCACCTTCCAGCATCAGATGCAAAGTACCTATTATTTAGAATAAGGCTAAAACAGCTTTCAAAACAGTGTGATTTTTGCCTGGCCCTTTTCTGTTCTACAAACTATTTTGTATAATTCACCTATTTTAAGCTTTTACGTAGTCACGTATGGATCAGCTAGCTTGAGTTGTCCTCAATTGCAGATAAAGAAACCTAAATGTCTCTCAATTATCATTTTCACTACAGTCAGAGTACCTCTCAAATTAATCCATAAACTATTCCAAATCCTTTAAATTTCCTTCTTTCTATGCAAAGTATTGTATACCTCCAGTGATACTGAGCCTTGCACATAAAATAGCATAATCATCAGTTTCTGTTGCTATGTGCAGGCTTCTCTTAGCAATAAGAATATGTCCATGTTACTAAAACTGACATATTTTGCAAGTTTAGCTTGCAGTTTCAATGCACTCTTCTGCTTTTAGCTATGCAAATTATTTGCACTGAGCTTTGAGTCCAGCCTTGGTTAAAGGCTTGAGGCATTTTGTGAATCTCAGCCTAGGTTTGCAAAAAGTTCACTAATACCGGATGAGGCTGTTCACACAGATACAACCTGCAATCCCTGCAGACCTCCCTTAACTGTCTATATTGGGAGTAAGGTGAGATTAGTTTAACTTGAACTTTCAAATACGTCTGCATGGTTTGATTTCCTTCCCACCCCGCATTCCAAACCTGCAGGGTTCAGCTCATGAACCTAACGTGAAAAGTGTTCTGTTCATAGCATATAAAAGTTAGATGAAAATATTAAACACCCTTGATGAAAGGTTGAAGTCTAATACTATTTTATTTCTTAGCACTCAGAATGATAACACAAGAACTCCAAAACAGAGAGAAAGCAGGCTGCTCCCTAAAACAGCAAGGTACAACTAAACCCACCTTATTTATCTAAGCTGGCTCTCTGCAGCCTGACTCTGATCACATGCTTCCCTACTACAGAGAACTCTAGCCTGTAAGCAGGAACACAACATGTTTTACAAATAAAGTGATAGCTTGTAATTGTAACACAGCTTTAATACCCAAGAAAGAGAATGCTCTATGATTTGCATAGTTCTGTTTCTGACATCATGTGTTTTTGTAATATTTAGTAATGCTCTCAGACTCAGTCATCTTTCTTATAAGAAGGCACAATTCTGTAGCTTCATGAGCCTATGGTTTTGTCTGATGTGGCTTCTGGAAACTTCTAGTGCACAGTGGGCGTGCTCACAAACATTTACCACATACTTTAGTACAAGCAGTACATCATTCTATTGCCATATTCACTCTCAGTAACTTTACTATCAACATTAACTGCATTTTGTAATCTTTGTTATCAATTTTTAAAAAGTGATTATCTAGAAGATACCTTTAAGGGCTCTAGGCATGTAAGGGCTCTGGGCATTCTTGAAAGGAATAATGCTTAATGATTTGGTCCTTATTATTTACAGGCTGATTTTGACTCTGCTGGGTAAATTTATTTATGTAAAAATTCTGCTTTGAATCATAATGGCTGATCTCATCTTCAGTACTGTGCTCAGTGAAAAAAATAGAATATCTGAATTGATATTCATTCTACCAAATCAAGAGGAGAGTGTTGTACTTTGTTTGACACAAACTCAGTGTCTGACTGGAAAAGGCAGTTGATTCTCTGGAAGGCTATCAGTAAACCTCACATCTGTCAGTAAGTATGACTGACAGATAGGTGGAAATATGTATCTAAGTCTTGTGTTTTCTTTTTCAATCTCATGTTTGGATCTATTTATATCATATTTGGATCTGTTTAGTAAAGCAGTTACAGGATCATATGACTAAAGCATATCTGACTCTATTCTCTTGACACATTTTAAATATATTTAATAATAGGTATTACAATCAAAAACAAAACCTTTCATTGTTATTGGTACGTTGGCAGTGAAATTGCTAGACCACCAAGGAAGTGTGATTTAAATACTGACATTTTGTTAATTAATTGTAGTAGTAGGACTGCTGAAGGTTAATGGACCACTTTTAGAACCTGAAGTGGGTAATCAAAAAGCATTTGACGTGTAGCTGTTGTATAATGGCTGTTAGATACAACACATTTTTTGTTGTTTTTCTTGGTTTCTGTTGCACAGCAAGAGACTGATGATATTTTTCCCCAGGAAATAGGATTGCTTAATTTAATTGAAACATGAAATTTGGACTTCTACCCCTTTAGCTTTATCTTAAAACAGAAGCATAAGCTATACTAAGAGACTTTATTACAGGCAGCTGGTAGTAAACCTAATATTTAGGTTACCTACCACTTTCCATTGTAAAAGATTCTCTAACACCTCCAATGAAGGCACCAGGACTTTGACATTCAGCAGAGAGACAGTCCTGGGCCAGAGAAGTGCCTTTTCTTTGTCCTTTGAAATTCCATTCTGGTTTGGCTGATATATAAACTTTTGAAAATTACCATTTTGTGCACAGAGTGGATGGTGTTCAGTAAATGAATCAGAGTAGTGAAGAGAATGAGGCTGTTTGTAGGATACCTGACTCATTTACTATAGAAGTTTGCAGATGTGTGGAGAACAAAGCATACGTCTACCGGAAGCAAAAAAATGATTTTGTTGTAAAGCTGATGAATATCACATAGGAGAACTTTCATTTGCTAGTCTTCCCGAGCAACTCATTTAAGTCAAAATGATGGCAGGTGGCATATAATTGTGTGTGCCACATTTTCTTTCTTTCTTTCTTTTTGGTGCCTAAATTGAAACCTGGGGCCTGATTTGCAGAAGTGCTGATCAATGGCAATAGAAATCAGTGAAAACCGTAGATGATGAGCATCACCTCTGACAGGAAGGCAGTATGGTCTCGAGGACTGAGCATGGGGTGGGAGTCCTGATTGTGAGTTCTAATATGGACTCTGCTACTGATTCACTGTGCAGCCTCAGAAGTCTCTCTGTCTCACTTCCCCTTCTGTTAAATGGGAATAACAATGTTGTCTATTGTGCAGGGAAGATAAATTAATATTTATGAGGCACTCAGATTTTACAGTGATGAGTGCCTTAGAAAAGACCATGAGGAAATCATTAATTATTTGTACATTGCAGGTGTTAGATTATGTGCACTAAATAAGGCAGGGTCTGCATCTACTCATTGAATGAGGATAAAAATATTGAACAGCTGCCTCATCCTTTGAGCACTGAATGGTGCAGGAGTCCTGTGGGGGGAGGCTGTATCATCATGTACATGCATAAAGGGGAAGAGTTAAGGTTGCACAGCCAATCTAAATACAATAAATAACATTTAAATAAAAGTTTGGCCTGACTTCTAATGGTGTGTGGGCAAATCTGAAAATCGGTCCATTTCTATTTAGATTCCCAAATATGGATTTGTGATCCTATCTTTGAAACCAAGGTTTGGAATTTTTGGCCACCCTGTCCCATAAAGTTTATAGCATACCGTGGCATCTGGCAATGTTTAATCTTTCTAAGTAACTGCCTCTGATTGCAAAACTATTTTTTCCTGAATCACTATGCAAAAGTATCTTTATCTAAAAAAGAGAACTGTGAGCAAATTCAAATGATTTTTTTCCATTTTATTTCTACATATTAGATTGATATTAAAAATATAATCAGATTGAAATATTCTTTTAAACTCTATTTCACTACATGCTTTTAGAGAAGGTAATTTGTCCTTATGTTTATTATAGAAACATTTGCTATTTCCTTTGGGGTTTTTTAGAGAATAATTTTGTTTGTTCCTGTCTCTTTTCATATCTCATCAAATCATGTCTGATTATGTCTGGATTCCCTGGTATTTAACTATTATTGAATGTAGTAATGAAAGAAACCATGGAGATACTTAATTATCCACACGGCAGGTGTCCAATGGAGAAGCTTCTTTCTAACCTTTTCCTCTGTGATAAGATAATTACTGTCGGGTGCAACTGCTACTAATATAAATATTCACTGATTGCAAACTGTGGCCTAAAGGCTGTTTCTGATAAAAGGTTCCTCTGTGAATCTACAGGGGTGCTATTGCTCACTTCTAAACAAATACAGCCTCATCAACAAAAAAATGTGGTTTCTGCATGAAGAATAAATAACTTCAAATTGTAATAATTTTTTTATTGTGAAGTAGTGATGGATAGGTGTTGACTGAATTAAATATCCACATTTCACACATACTTATCTAAATTACCAAATATAAGAATATGAAAAGAGGTTGGCAAAAGCATAAAGGAGGTTCCTTGTATTTTCTTTGCTTGTGTTGGCTAGAATTTAGAAGAAAAAACAAAAATAATCCTGGAAGTATAAATTTTGTAGCATAATTTGGTGGCCAGGAGTTGATCCTGCATCATATTCCCTGACTGAAAAATCACTGAATACATGAGATTCTGAAATGAGCCAGGATCAAGTAAAAATGTATTTATTTTTTTTAAATCAAAACAATCATATTTTATTACCTCAGTTCATTCAGTTGTGTGACCTTAAAAATGACTCATTTTTAAACAGCATCTCTTTATTCGAAGTCTTCAATCCTGTCATCTTCAGTAACAGATGAGAGTACTCAGCACTTTCAGGAGTTACTCAGCAATCTGCAGGATCAAGTACTCCATTTTCCTTTCACTGAAATCTTGAAAATTGAAGATTTCTGCAGGTTTATGAACTTTTTCTCATGTTGAAGCACATGCAACCAATAGTTACATTTATATAGTTTTTGTTGTTGTACACAAAGAAAAGGAGAAAAAAAACAGGCTCTTACATATAGTGCTAGCTGTATTTTAAATTTTTACATAATGAAGAAAACAGCTGCTTTTTAAAGTCAACCAGCCTACGTGAACACTGTATGTAACTCTTTTCCTTCACAAAATAGAAACGTAATGTGTATTTCAGGGATCGGCAACCTTTGGCACATAGCCCGTCAGGGAAATCTGCTGGTGGGCTGGGACAGTTTGTTTACCTGTTGCGTCTACAGGTTCGGCCGATCGTAGCTCCCACTGGCTGTGGTTTGCCGTTCCAGGTCAATCGGAGCTGCGGAAAGCAGCAGCCAGCACATCCCTTTGCCCACACTGCCAACAGATTTCCCTGTTGCCGATCCCTTGTGTATTTCATGAAGCTAAAGGAGACCAGGGGTCTAACTCTGTTATACATTTGGTGGTGAAGTTTATTTCTTTAAGGTACATAATGTATTTCTCATTGTGAGGAATAACACACAGGAAGTACCATCCTTGAGCCAATAGAAAGGAAGGACAGAGTGCCACACCTGTGAAGTTCCCAGAACCTCTTTCACATTAACTCTGAATGGGCAGGGACATGCAAGTATTCAGCATACAGGAAGAGGTTAGCTTCAAGAAAAGCCCGCACACCTTCTGTCCCCTTGCTCTCATGCATTAACCCTTTCTTGTGTTGGAAAGATGGGTACGAGGCAGGTTTATAGAGTTAGCCAATGGCAGCATGGTTCCTTGGGCCATGATCCTGCAAAGATTTTTGCACATGTTTAATTTTATATTGACTTCAATGGGACTACTCACAGTGAATAAAGGTAAGCATGTATGTAACTCTTTGTAGGATTGGGATTTCAGACAATAGTGTTGCTGCAAGAGGGACATACTGATTTTTAACACTTTGATGCTGGTAAAAATAGGACTGTCTGAACACTACAGTGTCTGAACACAGGCACCAAGCCAACCCCTGCAGGTTCACTTCCAGAGTAAGATGCAGCATTAATTCCCTAGATACTTTCTGTAGCCCCCATTAGAGGGATTATGAGAGCTTCCACAAAAGAGTAGAGACAATGGCAGCATAGCAATGAAGTCAACTGTACTACTAGTATTTGGGGAAGAGATGGAATGGAGTGTATGCAGAGACTATGGCCTTACCCTACAAAGCCTTGCACTTGACTAACTTTTCCCCTGTGAGTAGTTCCACTCAAGTCAATGGATTACTCACTGTGTAAAGTTAAGTATGGGCATAAATCTTTGCAGGATTGTGGCCTATATGTTCATCTGGCCTACAATTCACCAATTTCTCCCACAACCCTTTGACTTACACTTTTGCCAGATCATGCACCTCTATCCTTTCAGTATCACTGCGAGCCTTCTCTCACAGAGGGGAAGATGTGACTAATTTTCTGGAACCTCCAAATTGCAGAAGTTTTACTGTAAATTCATCCCTACTGACAAATTTTGGAATGGAAGAAGAGGACCTAGGCCATAGCCCTTATGTCTGGGGAAATAGTTGTTTAAAGTACTAAGGAATGTGAATTAATAACAAGATAGAGTATTTGTACTTCCACAGCACATTTTGTTCAAGTAAACTGAGCCACACAGTGAAGTAATAATAATTAATAATACTTAGCATTTATACAATATTTTGCTTCTGTAGATTTCAAAGTGATGTACAAAACTAGATAAGCTCCATTAGCTCCATTGTATAGATGGGAGAATATGCTACATAAAAAAAAAATTAAGCCGTTTACTCAAGACTGGGAGAGGAGGGGAGAATATAACCCAGCACAGGTCTCCTGACTCAGTTTTATGCCCTATCCATATACTTCCCAAATATTTCTTTAATTAAGCATATATTCACCAGCACCTTTTCTGTAAGCCCAGATAAAAATATCAGGGGATCTTTTTGTTTGCTTTTTGAGATATCTGAATTCTACACACAGTATTTTACTCTTATTTGAAGTTGGCAGGGGAAACTGCATTCACTGCACATTATTTCAATGATCCAAACTCTTTGAGAATTCACCCTGCTGAGAAGCAAATGTTGGTATTAAGGGATAAAATAATTACTAATTTTTATTCATCTATCTGACCAGATAAATTGTAAGCGTACATTTTAATAGAGCTTAATGAGCTTTTTCACTGTTTATGGGCTTTGGCTATACCATGGTAATTAGCACTGAGGTGTTATTCACTCTTGTCCTAATAAGGGTTTCAATTTAACCTTTGTAAGAGGCCCTGCTATTTTATGCTTCATTGCTTTGCTTTATTGAACATTATATGACATGGTAAGCATTTAAGTATGATTGTGAAGGAAATTAAATCACAAAAGTGCATTAATGGTCAGGCTTAAATCCATAAAAGCAGGAAAATTGAAGTTAAGGTTGAAACACCATACTTAACTAATCTCATTGTGCCTACTACTGCAGCATGTATGATATGCAAGATCATTTACTCTTTTGTTACTCAATATTTCTACACAATGGAGTGAATTCAAGGCAATGTTTTGAACAGAAATCAGAATTTTCTTTTCTTAGTGCATTTCTCAACCTTAATGTTACCTTATTGTGGTTTAAATTTAAGCTTTTTTAAAGCTAGTATTAAAAATGGCCAATCATCACTACACACACAAATGCATAGAGCAGCTTCCGTTCAGCCCAATGTCCAGATATGTAGACAACCTATGTTTTACACTGACTATAAGATGCATCAAAATAATTTGAGTGCAGACTCACTTGTAATGAGCGCTGACATCCTCTGAGCATCATTGTATGTATCCTTCCAATGCAATGCTGTGAAGTGTTAACTAAATCTCCTATGTAGTAGTTATGTTAACTGATGTCTACATTAATAATGACATTTTTGCTGGACATTCCCAAAGAATCAGTTCCCATTGACTGAAATGGAGCTGTGCTGATTTACACCAGCTGAAGATCGGGTCCATTCTATGTGGTTTTGAATTAAAAAAAATACAAAAGTACTCTTGTTTGAAGTTAAACTATTCGTTAAGTGAAGTTACAAAAAAAAAAACAACAACAACACAGAGGTTGCTCATAGTCTATAACAGGCAAACGTTGTCACTTATGGCAGGGGGCTCTGAATGATTTTAGGTAGGGTGACCAGATAGCAACTGTGAAAAAAACAGGACAGAGGGTTAGGGGTAATAGGCACCTATATAAGAAAAAGTCCCCAAAAATGGGACTGTCTCTTTAAAAACGGGACGTCTGGTCACTCTAATTTTAGGGGTTTTATATACAATGGTAACATATTGCTTGTTCTGTGGTCTTAACAAGGTTTTCTGAATATTAGCAAGCTTTGTTAATGTTCCTCGCTAAAATGACTCTACAGTCTTTTCCGCAACCAATTTCCCAACAGAGGAATACTAATATATTTGTGTGAAATGGTAATTTAATTGAGGAAATAAATGAAATTGTATTTACAAGTGAGTTTGTTTTAATTGTAAGCCTAGTTAATATTAGTGTAATAATTCTGGCTGTGCTGGATCTCTCATCACAGTCCTGATTGACAGCACTTGCGAGCGATTCAAATGATACACTGCATTTAGGTAAACACACATGTTGGCAGGGAATACTGTTCCATGAACATTTGAAAGACCGTGAAGTGAATTAAACAATACAAATCCTGAGGATTTTTTTTTAATTGCTGCTGAAAAAATTAGATCTGAGAATGAAGAAGGTCTGGAGTAAAATACGCTAAGGAAATAAAAATGGGTTCATTTGGTGGCTCAGGTAAATGGTAATGGAGTCTTTCACTTCTAAGTCAAAACTTCTGAAGAGTGGTTGAAATACTTTGCCCTGTGATGGTTAGTCAGTGGCCTGTGTAGAGTGAGTTGATGTTTATGCAGACCATAGTGGAGTCTATATCCAGGGCCGGCTCCAGGCACCAGGCAACCAAGCATGTGCTTGGGGGGGCGGCACAGCGGGGCGCTCCGGCCCAAGAGCGGCGCCGCGACCGGGCTCGCCGCCCTCCCCCGGTGCTCTGGCCGCCGGGGGCTCTCCGCCCTCCCCCCGGCGCTCTGGCTGCCGGGGGGAGAGCGGAGAGCCCCAGCCGGGCTTGCCGCCCTGCTCCCGGTGCTCTGGCTGCCGGGGGCTCTCTCGCCGCCGGGGAGAGCGGAGAGCCGCAGCCGGGCTCTACGCCCTGCTCCCGGCGCTCTGGCCGCCGGGGAGAGTGGAAAGCCCCGGCCGGGCTCTCGGCCCTCCCCCCGGCGCTCTGGCCGCCGGGGGCTCTCGGCCCTCCCCCCGGCGCTCTGGCCGCCGGGGGGGAGAGCGGAGAGACCCTGCCGCAATGGGGGCGGGGGAGCGGCCGCTGGCTTTTTTGCCTAGGGCAGCAAAAAAGCCAGAGCTGGCCCTGTCTATATCTTAAAACACCTCCACCGCATTTGACACTAGTACTAACGAGAGAGCTGCAGGAATGAATGGGTCATGCAGAATTAACTCCCCTTTCACTCCGGCAGTGGTTACTCCAAGTCTAGATTGCAGCACAATGACAGAAAATTCTCAATTTTGCCATGAAATGTCCCTAGCCTTTTGCCTATCTCTGTTTAATAATAGCTTATCCCTAGCCTGGTTTTAGGAGGTAAAATTTGGTTTTAAAAGGATTCTGAATTCCCATGATGAGATGAGTGAATACAAAATGAGTTCTGAAGAATGTTCATGGCGAATTGTAACAAAGCTCAGAATAAGCCACCATTTCATTGTCAGCTGTCTCTTTCTGAATGTCATATGCATGTAATAATAATTAATCCAGATTGCAGGAACAAAAATAAGTACAAAACTTGTTTTTCACAATATAATATTTATTATTTAATTCAGGAAAGGGGAAATGAGCAGGGATTTTTTCCCTTGATACATGGGGGACAGGTTACTAAAAAAGTCACTGGGAGTTATGGGACCCTTCCAGCAGGTACCTAATACCCTCCAGGATCAGGCTCTAAGTCACTTTTCAGTACATATGTTCTTCTGGCTTGGCTTGACTTTTAATTTTCAATGATCTCTCTCTTTCTCTGTCAAGCTGTTTGTCATGTATCTGAGCGCCTCTGGGTAATATACAATGCAAAGCACTAGAAAACAGGTCACATCTGAATAAATGTGGTTCTGTACATTTCAGGTTCTGAATCTTCAAATTTAGCAAGCTGAAATGTTTTCATTTGACTTTTTAAAAAAGATAGAATCAAAGCTTCAGTGGTTTAGTATATTGGCCATCTAAATCCTTGGCCTTTTCAGATTTGGGATTTCAGATCATCTCAGTCTCTTGGATATCTCAAAATTTGAAGGAAAGATTCAAATGGTGGATTATTTCACACAGTGATATGCTGCAGCAGGATTCCCATGAGTCCTTTATTAAAATTCTGACATCGAATCACAGGAGAAGTTGAGGCAATTTCCCCACCTCTCAGTTGGACACTGCTAAATCATTTGTATATTAGTGATAATAATATATCCATTCTCCAATCCTTTTGCAGTGTTGTCTATTTGAATTGTGAGATCTTCTGGGAAGAGACTGTTACTGGGTGTTTTTATAGTGCCTAGGACAGTGGGACCCTCATCTCAGGTGGAATCTGCAGGTGCTATAGAAATATAAATAAAAAAATACAGCAATACATGGGAGGTTGCATGAGATGCCAGATATTAAAATAAATAAACATCCCAGTCAAAGACACTCAGTCTGAGGTCTTCAGTCCCACCCTGAACTGTAAATGATTAATTGAACCCTGGGTGATACCATCAGTAAGCTCAGTATAATTTTAGGAGCAAACCATAAACATTCCCAACAAATGCACTTACTAGGAGTGGTTTTGCCAAGTGATTATGCATCCTTCCTTCCTTTTGAATTATGAGAAACTGTTTAAACAGCAACATAAATTCTCCAGTCTTCCACAATACCGACGTGCAGGACAGTCAAAGGATAAGGGAAACATTATTTGTGGGAGCCCTTTGTTAAAATAGTTGCAGTAGTTCACTGTACCTGGGCTGAGGAAATATCTCAGCTGTGAGATTGCTTTAAAATTTGGGGCACTTAAAACTTCAACCTTCTCTGGTGCTTGGGCTAATTAATTTGTAATGCTCAAAACTTTAGAAGTATTGAACCAAATTTTATTAAAAGGCCAATTAAAAGGTTACAAAGAACAAAGTATAAAAGCTGTTAGATGCTTAAATTATTATTTCTCATTTGTTGGAACTCTATACACATGTATTGAGAATGCCATTATATGGTGAATCAGGAGATGAAAGATGCACATTTGATTATAACAGAGATAAGGGCTTGAAAAATAATAACCCAGAAGTGACACAGATAGTGGGCATTCCTCCTGGGTTTAGTGAGACTACATTTTTGAGTCTTTAGCAAGTCTTACACTTTACAGTCTTGCTACCCACTGTCTGGCTTACTCTCTCCAATCCATTACCAGGGTAGGAAAGAGAGGCAACTCTGCCTCAGAGTTCCCCTACAGTAGTTCAGCAACTTGAGTCCGTTGTTCATCACACATGAATAATTAAATAATAATAATGGTTAACACTTATAAAGTATGGATGAAAGTCACACAAGTGCTGGCGAACTGCAGTAGGCACTACTTATTAATGAAAGGTTTAAAAGGACACTATCAGTTTAAATATCATATTTCTGCCTGTGAATTTTGTACATAATGTTGTTAAAGGTAACAACTCAAATGGTTATAGAGAGATAGAGAAAAATATTGAGTAGGGTTAGGTAGCGTCATGCATGGAACCACTGTATTGGGGTGAATTTTATCATTATTTCTTTCCATCTGCTATCATTCTTCCTTTATAGCTAGATTTTATAATTGTTTTGTAATATTTTATCATGCAGAGTGGTTAAGGGGCTTATCTAGTTCTAAGGTTAGAATTAAAAATAATTCTGTATCATTTCTTTTATATTCTTCCCCACATATTTGAAATATGGAATTGAAAGAAAATGTATTAGCTATGGAGAATAATTGGAAGCATAATCTTGAAATTGTTTTCACTGATCTTATTGAGACCATCATAGGACTATTGTTCTGTATATTAAACAATATTTTATTCCCCCTAAATTCAATAGAGTATCAATAAAGAAGAAGAAACATTGATGTGGAATCAACATCTCCTGAAAATCACTTGAAAGCCATCTATTAAACTCTGCTTTAGTTTTAAAACAAATTAACTTATAAGAAAGAGAAATATCTCTAGATAATATCTCTTATTGTGGATACAAAAAATATCTTACCAGACAAATGTATTACTAAGCCTAATACTTAGAATATTCTTACAATAATCCTTCTTATCTGTGAAATTGAATTTTATTTTCATGTTCCCTAAGCTTCTATTAAAATCCTAGGATAGAATTCTTAATTCTGATCACAGTTTCTTAAAAGCTCCTCTCAGAAAATTTGTAGGTACCAACATTTTTTAAAAAGTAGAAATATTATTAAAAACTCACATAAGAAAAAGCTATAAATGAAAAATAGTTTACTCCTGGAAAATGTCTCTAGTCTTCACAAGGAGAAAAAGACATACAGAGGAGAAAGGAGGAAATGTCAGAGGGTAAAATACACATATATTTATTTATTTGTTTGTTTATTTTAGTTTGAATGACCGTAATACCTAGCAGAACTAGTCATGGAGCAGGACCCCATTATGCTAGGTGCTGTACAAATACAAAACAAAAAGGTGGTCCCGGATCAAAAAGCTTATCAATTTTAGGGGTTGAACCTAAGAGATAGGCTCACATGTCCTGTTTTTTAGTTTTAAAATACATGTGTCATTCAGTTATTGTTTTCCAAGGATAAAGCCTCAAGCTTTTCACCCTCTGTCCCTCCCTCCTGTAACAGTAGGTACTGGAATCTCTGGATACTGACCTCTGCTATGTGATGCACTTTCAACCTTTTATAAACTTAATATATGTAATATAACTGAGGGCATGAAAAATGATCACCTTCAAACTAGCACTTTTGTGAACTTCACACCTTTATTATATGGTGACAGAAGAAATTTACCTCAGCATTTTTTTATGCCATTGAATAAGAAACTGTTCTGAGAATAATATGATGGCCATGTGATTTATAAGAAAACCACTGAGATTCAGAGATAGCAACATTTGTCAGATATCCAATACCCCAATCTCTATTCTAGACGGCACTATTTGTATATTTTGTTAATTTATCAGATAATATATGTGCTGAATAGGTAAAAGCTACTTGAATATCAGAAAAGGGATTTTCTATGTAATATATTCAACAAATTTTTTTTTTCCTGCTATTTGGTCATCTCCACCTGAAACTCAAGGATATTGAAATAACAATTGCTCAATTGTTAGCCATAAGCAAAAAGTTGTTTCTTTTTGCGTAAAATGTAAATACATCAATCATGTGTCACAAGCTCACAAATCACAAGGCTGTGTGTTCTGGCAGGGATCAAAAGGATCATGCTAAGTTGATAATGATCATTCTTTACTAACAGATCCCAAACATTCATGATGGACTCCTCTTCCACAAAAGCTCTCACATATGAAGATGGCTACAGGGTCAGTCCTTTTACTACTCCTATTTAAATAGGAGAAGTATGAAATAGCCTGGCCTATGATGACAGCAGTATGCAGCTAACACACAATGCTACGTGGCCTAAGGTCCCTGTTCAGCAAACCAATTACACATCTGTAAGCATATAAGTCCAGCTTTATTCTGCATAGTGCTTAAGCATATGAGTAGTCCGAGTAGCTAAATTAACCCAATGGAACTTACATATATCCTAAAGTTAAGCACATGCTTAATGGCTTTACTGAACAGGAATGGATTTATAAGATTAAAGTTATGCATGTGCTTAAGGGATCTGCTGAATTGGCTCATAAATTTTCAAAACTGACTAGTGGTTTCCAGTGCATTCACATTTGGTTGCCCCATTGGAAATATTTTAAAGTGGCCTGATTTTCAAAAACTGATGAGCGCTTGCTCTCTGAAAATCATTACCCATTAAGGCATCTCAGTATTGACACACCAAAAATCATTAGTCAGTTTTGAGAAGTTAGGTCTGTGTTAGTCTCATCCAGCACAGACAGCACTGTCTTTCATCTGTTTAAGAAAAATGAAGAAAATATAAACCTGATCCAACAATGGTTAATACAAGCTGAATTTGGGAAAGATTGAAGTAATCGGTGGGTCTAAATATCCAGGCATGTATAAATATATGTATCAGTATGGTACTTGATCACATCTGCAAAGGATACAGGTACCTCTAGGAACTTGAAAAAATTACCATGATGGAAACACAAACATCTCCCCTTCAGTTGGTGGCATATGACTGGTGATACTAAGCAGCACTGGGGACATGCCAAGTAACTACTCTTGACATCAGGGGCATAATTCATGAAGTAACTCTTATCCACTCAATTTAAGGCAACCCACCTATACCCTACCGAGGGCTCAAGGCGTGACCCAATCAATTTAGGTACCCCCACCCTTTCCCTTCTGAGGGCTCAAGGTGTAAGGCACCTATCCTTACCAGGAAGAAATCTGGTCAATTTAAGTACCCGCCCTTTCCCTTGAGGATCAGGGCTCTATGGGTCTGCAGAACCTTTTCCCAGTGAAAGAGCCTTACACAGTTGTGCTCTAAACATCTATGCATTAGCAACACACACAGAATAGATATACCAAGCAACTCTCTTATGCTCACCACTCCCAATATACAGACAAATTTCACCCGATGGCCAGTCAGGATTCATTCATCTGGGGGTTCCCAGAGATGCCTCAGCATATCACGGTCGTGCAGAGGGGTCAGAGTTCCAGCAGCTTGATGTTGAACTACAGTCCAGAAATGGTTCCCAAAGAGCATTGCTTTTTATTTACATTATATAGCTAAAACTAGCTTCCTCCTTCAAATTTACTAAACCTATCACATTATCCCACACTCCTAAATAACACAAAATTTAACCAAAGGTGCCAGTGCATAAATGTGTCCTCCTTGCTGCCCAAGTTCTTTACATTTTATGTTTCATGCCCAAATTGTAACTTAATTGTGACCTTCTCTATTTGTCCAGATGGTCAGCCTAAAACACTGGTCAGAGCTTATCTTACCATTTGTTGAGTCTCTGTACCCTCCCTAATTTCCCAGCGTCTTTACAACCGTCGTGGTTATAATTCTCATTAGGGACATTCCTGAGGCAGGGTGCTTTATCAGCAGCAGAACATTCCTTTTTTTTTTTTTTTTTTTTTTTTTTTT
>NW_020664369.1:12060584-12070529 GCF_002925995.2 Terrapene triunguis
TTTTTTTTTTTTTTTTTTCAATTTTAGTGGTGAACTCCCTGAGTTTCACCCATGTTTGGTTTAATATGGGTAATGGGGGGGGGGAGTTGATCAGGTCTCAGGTCTATATAACCTAGGCACCTAATCTCCATAATTAGGTGCCTATGTCCCTGTAGACAGCTAGAGTGCAATCCACAAAACTCCTGATTGGCTGCTGCTTGATCCTATAGGCACCTAAACTCACTTGAAACCTAATGTTCTACTTCCTAGATGCTGAGGTTATTGCCTCTGTGGATCCACATTGCTGCCTCGCTTTAGGCATTCAGATGTCTATCTCCTGCCTAAACCCCAGAGTGATTCACAGGGGAAGATAGTCATTCAGCTGCTTAGATTGCATGTGGGACCCAGTCTTGTAGGAAGCCTCTGAGCAAGCCTACCAGATCAAGTCCCATTCAAAATCTGTTCGGAAAAGGAGTAGATGATTAGAGAATTCACCTGGGATGTGGAAGACAAAGGTTCAAACTTCTTCAGTATCCCCTGTTGAAGCTGTTCTATTGTGGATAATGCATGAAAATGTTATTTAACTAGGGGACTGGACCCTGGGTTTCCCAGGAAGTGCCCTAGTTACTGGACTACAGAGTCATTGTCATGCTCTCCTTCTGGCAAAACAGCTATTAAAATATTTATTCCCAGTGGATTAGCTTCAACAGAAGAGACTGAGAGCCCTACATCAGAATATCGAATAGCTCAGTAGTTAGAGCACCCTCCTGAGTGGTGAGAGACCCTTGTTAAAATTCTTTCTTCCCCTCTGGCAGAGACAGGGGAATTGAACTTGGGACTTGCATCTCTCAGGTGAGTGCTCTAACCACTGGGCTAAAAATTATAAGGTGAGCACTGGCACCGCCACTTTTTTCTCTGTCCATTTTGTGTGGAGTGAGGTAGGCACGTAACTCATTCCCTCAAGCAGCTACTTAGGTGCCTACACTGCCTGACTCCACGTTGCTGGTTTCCATTTGTATATCATTAGCAGAGATAGGTGACCCCTGTAATTTAAGCTTAGGCACCTATCCTCATGGGAGGGAAGGGGCTTAGTATACACCCCTCTCATTGACATTTCCCAGTGGCGAGCTTAGGTGGCTCCCTGTCTAGTGTGCAGGCTTTTGTGGATCACATTCTAAGGCACCTATCTCTCCTTATTCATTTTATAGGGAGTCTAAGCACGAACTCTGCTTTGTGGATCACAGTGTTGTTCCTGTGATTTTTCTAGGTGCCTAGCAGTAGGTCACCATGATGCTGAGCATTGCAATGCCTAAGTGTCTTCATGGATTCCATCTGAGATAACTTTCTTCAATCTTCAGCTAGCAAGAAGACTGTCTTTTCCTTCATGAGGTTGACCTGCTTGTGCTGGTATGAGAATTTGTCAGTTCCCAGATGAACTACTGAAACTCATTCTACTTCAGATAAGGTAAAACATTCATGAAGAACCATCACAAAGTCATCATTAAGAAGAAAAGCCAGTGTGTAAGTATTATAGCAGTGCTCTGCAACCTTCAATGTCTACCATTAGGGAATGTGAAGAGAGGAAGTAGTGGGGATAGGTCCATGTTGTTGTTATAAGGACTATCTCACCTTTCATGGAATTCAAGGTCTTTCATGGAAGATCTGACAATGTGGCACTGTGACAATGTTGGGACTCACCACCTGGCACCTCCTGCTGGTTGTCTCTGGGAATTAGCTCTGTCCAGTGGAGCTCCCCCTCCTGGTGGTGTCCCGTTCGTCATCTCACCCTCAGTTGGCGTCTGAGCCCGTGTCGCTCACCAGCTCGCGGCATCCTTTTCAAGCCACTGCCCTCCGGCAGTGCCCTTAGTCCATCCTCGCCAGAGGGGTGGGGGTCAATCAGCTGTCTCTCTGCGCCCCAGCCAATGTGGGCTAATGCACCTCCAAAGTCACACCCCTCTTGGCAGGGGGTTGGTGCAGCCCAAGACGGCCACTCCCGTCTGCCGGGTGTAAGGCAAGGAGGAAGGGGGGGGACCCAGGCCCACCCACTACTCTGGGTCCCAACCCAGGGACCCTCTAGTGGCAGCCATCCTGCCCTCCTTCTCTCCCTCCATCTGTCCACGTCCCTGGGCCGCTTCCCCTCAGGGCCTGCAGCCTGGCAGACACCGGGCTGGAGTTCCCTTCTGCTCCCCCAGGCCTGCCCAGCACTGCACTGTCCTGTCCCTGGTGATAGTCTCTCTGCTCTGGAGACAGACCTTCCCCTCTCAAAGACCTGAGACAGACTGACTGCTCCCTTCCTGGACAGCCTTTTTATAGGGCTGAGCCTGGACCTGATTGGCTGTTTCCAATCTGGGCCCCGATTGGCTCCCAATAAGCCCTTCCCTCATTGGCTGTCTGTCTGCGCAAGCGCACTGACCTGCTGCAGCCCACACTCTCAGGGAGTGGGGCAGCCACCCCACTACAGGCACAATACAAGTATAAAATCAAGTCAAACATCTCAGTGGCTGAGCTTTCTCAACATTTGACCAATATCAGGGAAATTCCACCTCTCAACGTTTTCAGGTAGCATTTCCCAAGGGACAGGAGCAGAAGTAAAGCAGCATTTTAAATATAGACATAAACCAATGAGCAAACCAAAGAGCAGGAGGGAGAATTAAATGTATTAAAAATGGCTTACTAGTCCCAAAATGTAATTGTAAATAGGGTGGCATTCTCAAGCAGGCGTGTTTTCAATGGGGTTCTGCAGGGATCAGTTCTTGGCCCTATGCCATTTAACATAAAACATAAAATCATCACTGATAAACTTTGCAGATGAAACAAAAAGTAGGTGAATCATAAATAAGGAAGAAAAAAGAGGACTGATACAGAGAGATCAGGATTGTTTGGTAGGCTAAGTACAAGCAAACAATAAGTGTTTTAATATGGCCAAATGTAAATGTACTCATCTAGGAGCAAAGAACATAGGCCATATTTACATGATGGGGGACTCTATCCTGGGAAGTAGTGACTCTGAAACAGATTGGGGGATAAGCCTCTGTATTTGGCACTGGTTATTGCTGCTGAACTCCTGTATTCACTTCTCCTGTCTGCAACTGAGGAAGGGTGTTGATAAATTGTAGAGGGTTTAGAGAATTGCCACAGGAATGATTAAAGGACTAGAAAACATGCCTTATAGTTATAGATTCAAGGAACTCCATCTATTTAGCTTAACAAATAAAAGGTAAAGGAGTGATTTGATCACAGTCTATAAGTACCTACATGGGGAACAAATATTTGGTAATGGGCACTTCAATCTAACAAAGGTATAACAAGATCCAGTCTTTAGAAGTTGAAGCTAGGCAAATTCAGATTGGAAAAAGGGTGTAAATTTTTAACAGTGAGGGCAATTAACTTAACCATTGGAAGAATTTTCCAAGGGTCATGTTGGATTCTCCATCACTGGCAACTTTTAAAATGAGACTGGATTTTTTTTCTCTAAAAGACATGCTCTAATTCCAACAGAAATTACTCCAAGAAAGTTTTTTGGCCCATGAAGGTGGTCTGACCTTGGAATCTGTGAAATGACTGACCCCTCTGTACTTATCTCTCTGTTTTTCAGTAATCCTGTACAGCACCTAGGGGCTTTAGAAATGCTTGTAAGCAGATGGATAGAATCATTTAGGCACAGCAAAGGCAAGGGAAGGAAAACAACCTTTTTTAAATTTTACCTAGGGATAAATCATTAGACAGCAAGCACTGTGTCTAAATGCCTACATCGTCTGCAAGAGTCCGTAGCAAAAATATCCTTTAATTAACCATCCCACTCCAGACAGACCATGGCAAACATTTTCTCAGGATTTGTTTAACAAAAGTGATTCTCTCCTCATTGCTGGCTATTCAAAATGTTTTGAAAAGGGATCAGATAAGTGACAAAATTGAACAGGGTTTTTCAAAACAAGGAATTTACAAGATAATAATATGTAATTGACTTCAGTCTGCCACTGAGAATTCCATGATTTTTCAAGAAGGTAAGATTTTTTTATATAGATCCATTTTCACATAGACACAATCAAAGCAGTGGAATGTCTGAGAATGCAACACAAACTCAGCACTATGTTAAAGAAAACCAGGTATAACCAAAAATTTCTATATTTGATAGACCTAAAAGAAAGCTGGGGTGTTGAGAGTCCGTATTCTCTCAAAGTTTCAATGTATTTGCTTCAGTCGTGCTGCTATCCCTTTTGTATTCACTTCCATCAAACATTCATAAAATGGAATGTTACGGAAACAAATACCATGTGACTTATCTGGCCAATCTAACCCAACACAGCCTGTATTGCAAATAATGAATACTCACAGGGAAAATCACAATAGTTATTTTTAAATGTGTAGAATACTTATAAAGAATGAATAATCTGAAGATTTTTTAATGTATTTTGAGCTATTCTGTGAACAGAAAATGAGACTTTATTTTGTGGATTACTCCCTGAGCTGTGTTTTACTGGTGCCTTTAGGAACAAGTGATACTGAAGGGGCTAGCTGTACATTAGTACTAATACATAAGCAGACAAGAACAAGAAGATTTCCTCGTTCAAAAGCATCTGTGTGGATGCCTAGCCTGGTAAATTCACCATGGAGAGAGAAATTGGAAACATTTCAACATAAACAAAGGGAATGCTATGGCACAACTGCTAAGCCTTAAACTCCACTGTTGAGGGAGTTCTTGTCAAGAGGAGAATGAATATAACAGAAGAAAACAAGCTGTAGTGACTAAGTATCTTAGGCCTGGTCTACACTAGGACTTTAATTCGGATTTAGCTGCCTTAATCCGAATTAACCCTTCACCCGTCCACACTACAGAGCCAGTTAATTCGAATTAAAGGGCCCTTTAAATCGATTTCTGTACTCCACCTCGACGAACGGAGTAGAGCCTAAATCGATTTTGTTAATTCGAATTAGGGTTAGTGTGGACGCACACCACCGAATTACTGTATTTAAGTTAATGGGGTAGTGTGGCCGCACACCACCGAATTAATGTGGTTTAAAACCGAATTAAGGTGCTTAGTGTGGCCGCGCACAATCGAATTTATACAACCTGTTTCCCAAATTCGAATTATCTAAATTCGGATTAATCCTGTAGTGTAGACATACCCTTAAAGAAATTGTTCCTACACAGTGAAATTCGATCAGAAGGAATATTGCATACACTTTTGAAATGTCAGGAAGAACTGATTAAAAGCACAAGAGGTATTAACAGATTTATTCTTGGAAAGACAGAAAAGCCATTCTCAAAGAATGACAGATTCTAAAACTGATGAAAATGTGATGGTCAAATCAAAACATTTTATTTCCAGATGTTCAGGGATCTGAGACTTTTTCAAATAGATTAAACACTGACATGTTATACTAAAAATAGAATACAGTGAAGAGAGATATGAAAATCACATCGATTCATGCTAAATTGGCTGTTGGGTGGAAGTCAATTTGATTTTGTTTATTAAAATTACGCAGCGTTTGATAGGAATGATTCATTTGTGTTAAATCTCTTTTAAATCTTACTTTTGGGCAAGTTGTGTGGGTAAGGGGCAGGAGTGAAGGTAATGCTTCTTGTCATTCAATTTGTCAGGCTGATTTGCTGGTTTGTTTGTCTGTAAGACCGAAGGATCCAGGCTTGAGTACCATCGCAGGTGTTGGATTCTGCAATTCTAGACTAAGTATGTGTGCGGGGGAGGGGGACTGGATTTGATTGTGTTAGTGATGCCATAGGACACAATGTTATGATAAGGTCTTTTCTACTCATTTCCACTGGCTGTCCAGGTCAATGTTAAGTATCCCATGTCAATTCCAAATATTGTGGGAGATAACCTACTATCCTGGCTAATGTTTCTACCTCTCAGCAAAGCAGGTTTAATAGCCACTGTTAATAATAATCATCTCTACAATCAATGCACTGGACCATGATACCTGCATTGTCATTTGGTCTGTCTCCACTCTGCTTCTTGGGTTCCTTTAGCTTGCTGTGTACTTTTGCTGCACTAGTGGTTGTTATTGTTTTAAACCTTTCCCTGTACAGTTCAGCTGCCCTTGCTATTTGGACCTGAAGAAGAGCTCTGTGGAAGCTCAAAATCTTGTCTCTTGAACCACAGAAGTTGGTCTAATAAAAGATATTACCTCACCCACTTGGTCTTGTAATTTGGAGGCATTCCTCGAGTGTTAGATCTGTTTTTCCAACCATCTTTTCTGTAAGATGGAATCACGTGTCCCACAAATGATCCTGTATCTTTAAAGTCTCCAAAGTTGCATATGGATGTCAGAATTCTCAGCTTTGTAACATAGATAAACATAACAAAGTCCCTCTGCTGCTTCTTGGTTTCAGGTAAAAAGAACCAGTAACTCTCTACTGTTTCATTCTGCCTGGAGTCACTGTACTCATCAAACACCTTTACAGTGTTTTGGAAATTAGTCCTGGCAACAGCATCTCACTCACTTCTCATCCTTTTTTTCAATGAAGTAGTAAAAAAATTTTATCTTCATTTTCTCATCTTTATCCCCCATGGTCAGTTCTGTATAGAGACTCAACTCTTGCTTTTACTGTTTCCATACCTGTGCAAGGTGTTTTTTTTGTCTGGAAAGCCAGCATTTCCAGTCATCTGAGTCCCTTCATGCTGCCTGTTTGCTCTGTTTCTAGCTGCTGCTTTGTTTTCCTGTTAATCACACTCCTGTCCTTGCTGTGGGTTTCACTAGACTGGCCACTGCCACCATTTTTCATGTACCACATGGTAGGTAGCAAAATGAGAGGACTCCATGTTTGTAAAACTGAACTGGCTCTTTATTAAGCAATCTATTTACAATCTAGCTGCTGCACCCACAGCTTGCATTCATGTGCACACAGGCTGGTTTCCTGGTGCCTCCTCCGAACTCTTCCCTTCTGCAGGATGTGCTCCTCCCTTCAAGTTCCCTACAGGATGCTACATCACCTATCCACAATCAATCCATGTATAAACGCAGATCGACGCAATGTGAGCAATCATAATGAGCAGAATTTGTGGTATTTCACTATAAATTTACTTTTAAGTGTTATTTCCCAAGATATAAACACTAGTAATATGTAACAGTGTGCATTAAATTTAATTCAAAGTCACATTCAATTATTTGCAAATTCTCAGGAGAATACACACCAGAAGAAGATGTTGATGTTGATTAAGTAAAAAATTAGCTTTAAATAAGTTAAAAGGATATGAGGTACCTATAAGGAAAGAAAATGTAACTTTCATAAAAGTAATTTAGTTTGCTTAGGCACTATTTCAATTTAAGAAATTAGAAATAACAACACTCTGTTTCATATACTACTTGCCAGGAAATAAACTTAGCTAAGCTGAAAGTCCAGCTGGCATAGTTCAAAATTGGACTCTGGGTACTAGCTGCAGAAAGAAATCTCTTTTCTGTGATTGCTTGAGCAATGATAAATCTTTACGGGTATAAACATATTATATGCAGTAAATAATGGCACTTGCTGAGATATTTAATTGACAGAAAGCACTCCTAGAACAGATCAGAGCTAAGAACAGTTCTTTCAGAATTAGCTGAATTATATGACTTCCTAAATTTCCTCATGCTTGTAGCATGGCAGGGCTTGTCAAAGAAAGTTTAATGAAAATGTGTCTATCTTATATATCCTTTAACAAATGGATGAGTTACATGCATGTTTTTTTCCTTAAATGCATTTCTTGTGACTCCCAAAATATTGGTAGAGAGTAAGACTTTCAGCACTGTAAAACATTAAGTTATTGCTATTGTTAATATTTAATAGCAATAATCCATTGTTGGAGCCAGTAAGAAATATTCATACTGTTATGGTATTCTAATTCCCTTCAAAAATATTACCGTAGTCTATAATAGTAGCTTCAAAGTCTTTGGAAAGATTATTTTATCTACCTTTAATATCAATTTCCATTGTATTTTAAGACCACCCAGAATGTTCTGCAAAAGTACACCTCATTGTACACAGATACCATAGATTTAGTTTTCAAGGTGCAAGACGGGGAAGATATAGGCTCCTGATTGAATGGATGCACTGTACTTAAGTGCCAAGGAGACACCAACCACCTGCAGCAGCTCACTCTACCACAACCCTAATTCTGGCCCAATATGAGTGAGGCCCTAGGGGGAGCAATGTTAGGAGCTGGAGACCAAGCTCACCATGTAGCAGGAGTTCCTGTCCCATGGGTCTGGACCCATCTGCCCAATCTGGGCAATGTGAACTAGTGCACAGAATAGCAGCAACACTCAGGTTAGGGCTGACTGCCCCTCTGTGATGGAGAGGCATTTTGGCCAGATTTGAATGAATGGCACTGCGAGTCCATCTACCAGGGAACTATGCCCTGGGCCCAGAAACCATGGGGCAGGAGCTGCCATGACACTGTGAGTTCAGGACGGGCTTGCTCTCCAATCTTTCTTGCCATCCCAACCTGTGTCCTCTCCTCCACACTGGGCTAGAAGAAGTGAATTTTGATCTGTTTTTGCAGCCTTGATTTCATTATTTCTATGGGTGCAATTGAACCTATGAACCTCTGCTAAAGTTGTCGCTAGATACTTCTCATCTTGCCCAACAACAACTTAATGGTGACCACAGACCATGCAAAGTAGGATGTGGGAGCATGAGGCATCCTTAAGAGGTTATTTTGTGTGGTTGGCTGAATTTTAAATTTTACTTTGTTTGAGCTAAAGCTCCATAAACATTCAAGGCTTGCATAGATTTTCCCCCCTCCCCCCACCAGCTAGATGGAGAAAAAGCTTTCTCATGTAAAAATGACTGCAGGAAAACTTGGAGGCAAAGATCAACATTTTAAAGCATGGGTGTTTAAATTTACCCACATACATCTGTATTTAGGCAACTAAATAAAATGCCTCATTTTCAGAGGAGATGAGTGTCCATAGTCCCCACTGAAATTTCATATATCACAACATTCTGTAAAATAATGGTCTACAAGGGACATGAGGTAATAGGATGTCTTCAATATTTTGGACAATGGCAACCATGAAATGACTTTCTTCAGGACTTTAAATTGCTACTGAATCTGCTAAGCAATCTGAAATTAGTGGCACAGTTCCCTGCCATCTGTTCAGTAATATCTCACCCAATGCCCAAAAGAACGGACAAGAAATGTGACAAAACAGGTGGTGAGTTGCAATGATAATGATCAAAGGTCTAATGGATTTGGGGAACACTTCGACTCTCCACTCATTCTGCATGCAAGAACTAAAATGTTCTGAGAAACTAACAAATGACTATTATACCTGGGAATAGTCAAGTTCAAACCATTTTAATAGAATATATTTTCTCAGTTAGCCCAACAATGTAATCATATGCAAAAATGAAAAAGTAAAACTAAGTAATACTAATAGGTTAAAAAACAACCCACTTGTTTTAGAGGAATATAGTTTGTTTATTTATTTATTTTGATCATTGTAACAACTATTCCAAATAGGAATATACACAATCTGAATCAGCTAAACAGGCCAAAGCCAAATTAGAAGTAGAGATCAACAAATGATCCCATCTGTGTATTACATTTGAGTTTACTGCAACAGAATATTTGTTATAAGAATTATTATCAGAAGTCAATCTCATAACATCTCAGACCAGACCATATTACTTAAATGTTACTTTTCCAATTTGTATTTTGTTAATAATTTGTGATTGCCAAGATAATGGCAAAAATACTGAACTTTCAATGGAGACCCAGAACACGGACTTGTACATGTATGGAAATTTCAGTAAGCCAGAATTCTCCAGTTCCTCATGCTGCTGCATGACCTCTTCTCTCACCGAATGCAGACAGCAACAATCGAGCCAATATTATCAAAGAATTTCCCACAAATATAGGAGCCAGGCCTCCTTTAAAAATTGCTTTATACTTTTTCGGAGTGGTGTGAATGGTGCAGCAAATCAGTCTTAAAACTGACATAACTCCAGCATGGGGGAAATCT
>NW_020664369.1:12070929-12078390 GCF_002925995.2 Terrapene triunguis
GCTGGAGAGGACGGCAGCCTGCAGAGCTGAGCTGCCCCAGTGCCCCCCTCTCCCTGCTCCAGCCTCTGTCATGCCCGGTATCTGAGTTCAGGGCCACCCGGGGGGGGGGGCAAGTGGGGCAATTTGCCCCAGGACCCGGGTCCTGCAGGGGCCCCCACGAATATGTCGGAGGCTCCCCCTGCCCCACGAGTATGTTGCAGGCTCCTGGGAGAGGGGGTAAGCGGCATGGTAAGGCGCCGAGGCCGGGCACTCCCCCGACCCCATCCCCCCACAGCCCTGACCCCCAGCTCCGAGCCCAGCCCCTCTGAGCCGGAAACCCCCCGAACCCCCCCCCACAGTCCTGACCCCCAGCTCTGAGCCGGACACCCCCCTGACCCCATCTCCCCACATCCCTGAGCCCAGCCCCTGTGAGCCGGGCACCCCCAAACCCAGAGCCCAGCTCCCCACCCAGCCCTGGGCAACAGCAGGACCACCCCCAGGTAGCGACAGCCCATTGGTACCAACCATCACCATCAGCCAGCAACAGCCCATTTTGTAATTGCAAATGTATACATACCATTACAGCTTTTAATGTTTTTAAATAATGTATTTAGTGTATTTTCAAATTATTACAAATTAATTTTTGAATGTATTTCACTAATTATTTTTTACATTTCCAAATACATGTTACTATAGTATTGCAACTTTTTTTTATGGAAGGGGCCCCCGAAATTGCTTTGCCCCAGGCCCCCTGAATCCTCTGGGTGGCCCTGGAACATGACATTGCTCACAGCATTGACTTGGAGGAACTTGTTTCTAAATTTGCTAAACTTAAAAGCACGGAAACATAAATTCTAAATTATAACATGTTACTCTGTGACCGTGTATTTTGTATAATGTATGTGATTTATTTGGGGGGGGTGCGCAAGGTGGAAGTTTCACCTAGGGCGCAAAATATCCTTGCACTGGCCCTGTCCTTAGCACAGGGAGCATACTGGTGTTGGGAAGAGATGTGTTGATAGCAGGGGAGGGTCTGGCAAAAATGTGCTGTACTCTCGCAATCTCTGGTGATCTAACAGTACATGGTGGACTTTAATAACTAGTATAGTTTAGAGCAGGGGTTCCCAAACTTGGTTCGCAGCTTGTTCAGAGTAAGCCCCTGGTGGGCCGTGAGATGCTCAATCTAAGTTACGCAACTTCAGCTACGTGAATAATGTAGCTGAAGTTGACGTACTTAGACCTACTCTCCGCGGTGTCCTCCCTGCGGTGAGTCGACTGCTGCTGCTCCCCCATCGACTCCGCCTGTGCCTCTCACGGCAGTGGAGTACAGGAGTCGACGGGAAAGCGCTCGAGGGTTGATTTATCGCATCTAGACTAGACGTGATAAATCGTCCCCCGCTGGATCGATCACTGCCCGCCGATCCTGCGGGTAGTGTAGACATACTCTAAATTAATACATAGCGCAGGGGATAAATGATGAGCTGTCACAGTTGACAAGGTTTAACTATCATTACCTATTTGAATTTTGGAGACTTCTATGGATAAAATAAAAGAGGCAAAGTCATCCTCACTGTAACTCTGTTAAAAGTGATGGTTACTCTGGGATGAACTTGGTTCATAGAGCTAACTAGTGCATCATCTCCTGTTTGTAATATGATATTTTGCAAGGACCTGGAGGCAAAACTCTTCAAAGAATTGATTTAGTGCTAAAATAACAATACTTCAGGTAGCAAAACCCTGGAGTAGCTGTCATCACAGATCTATGCCCCTCACTAAACATTTGGTAAAGAGTTGAACAGAGCTATATGTCCACTGCCTGAACATGCTAGCTATAATAACTATGGAGGTCAGTGCAGTGTTGTATATTCTTTAAAAAAAACCAAAACAGGTACTATCAAAAACTGATATTTGTTTCCAAGCTGATGGTAACCTTCATTATTCTGTGGTGCCAGTTTTGCAGGCACTCTTTGCAAACCCTGCTTGATCCTTTATTTTCATATTATTGCATGTTTTCTTGTATTATGAAAAATGACAGGAATTTTTCGTTTTATGTTTTCACATTTTCTCACTGTATTTAAAGTAAACAAATCAAATTGTACTTAAATATCGTGTTTAAAATATTTATGATCTTAGATAAAATATGTGCATGACAACATAAAAGATTAAACCAACGTGTTTCTTTAAAGAACAAATGCAGTTTTGTAGTACTATGACAATGTTTGGGGATGGAATAGGGACCACAGTCAAACTGCCTACCTATTGTAGTGTGTGTTTAAAGCAGCTCTGTGTATCTTTTTATTTAATATATTAATAGGTTGCTGCCTTTTGCAATCCTACACATTAATTACTCTTTAGCTAAACAAAAGTTCCCCAGACGCCTTTTAGGATCTATCCTTTACAGTATCAGCTCATGCCCTTTTTATTTTGAGCTTATCACCTTCAAAAACATTTTTTGTAGCCTCCACCTTCTCTATGAACTTCAGAATTGTATGCACCTCAATTAAATAGCCTCTTCATCTCCATTTTTTAATGAATACAAAACTGGTTTTCCTAACCTCCCCAAATACCTATGGCACCTTAGAGACTAACAAATTTATTTGAGCATAAGCTTTCGTGGGCTACAGCCCACTTCATCGGATGCATAGAATGGAACATACAGTAAGAAGATATTTATACATACAGAGAACATGAAAAGGTGGAAGTACACATACCAACTGTAAGAGGCTAATTAAATAAGAAAAGCTATTATCAGCAGGGGAGAAAAACTTTTGAAGTAATAAGTTGGCCAAACCGGACTGTCTCTACGCAAAAGAATAAACGGACATAAATCTGACATCAGGAATCATAACATTCAAAAACCAGTAGGAGAACACTTCAACCTCTCTAATCACTCAGTGACAAACGTTAAGGTGGCAATTTTGCAACAGAAAAGCTTCAAAAACAGATTCCAACGAGAAGCTGCTGAACTTGAATTAATATGCAAATTTAAGTTTGAACAGAGACTGGGAATGGCTCGGTCATTACACTAATCGAATCTATTTCCCCATGTTAAAGTATCCTCACACCTTCGTATCAACTGTCCGAAATGGGCCATCTTGATTACTGTATGTTCCATTCTATGCATCCGATGAAGTGGGCTGTAGCTCACGAAAGCTTATGCTCAAATAAATTTGTTCGTCTCTAAGGTGCCACAAGTACTCCTGTTCTTTTTGCTGATACAGACTGACACGGCTGCTACTCTGAAACCAAATACCTATGAGACTCTTTAGCATTCAACATGCTCTGTTATACTCTTTCAATTCTTCAGTTTTCATAATATTTACATAAAAGATCACCCAACATTATGCACAATAT
Organism: Terrapene triunguis; assembly: GCF_002925995.2. Lineage (NCBI taxonomy): Eukaryota > Metazoa > Chordata > Testudines > Emydidae > Terrapene > Terrapene triunguis. The sequence continues at coordinate 12,074,263 of NW_020664369.1, forward strand.
TCCAAGTAGGTTGTCATAACCTCATCTGATATGTTTCTTTCCTTCCTGTGCTACATCCTGATAGTAACAAGGTGCTGGGCCATTAAGGGAGATCATAGGCCTAGATTCTGATTCAGGCATTCTGAGAATTGTGGTCCTGAAAGGGAGAAAGGCTTATTGTGAAGGGGAATTACAGGGGTGGGGGAGGGTAAATTCCTGCTCCTCATTAAGAAGACAGATAGGGGATAGGAAGATATGGATGAGACTCTCCACTAAAAGGTGGGAAAAGGAGTCTAATGAAGGGGGGCTAAAAGGACAGGAACTCCAGGGAAATACAAACTATTTGAGGCCTAATGAGGCAGGAGATGAAGGAATGGACAAGCCAGAGCAAATGGCTACTATCTGCCCTGCATCAAAGGGGAAGAATAAAGACAACGAGATGAAGATTTAAAACAGCTGTGAAAGCAGAAGGACTGTGTGGCCTGAGAGGAGAGAAAAGTTGTGTCGGTTTGTTGTGAGCATCCATTTTTATTTGAGAATCCCAGGTCTAGGGTTCCAGAAAGGTTTCACTGCTTCAAGGTGGGAGACAGTTTGGATCCTGGGAGGAGCACTTTGGGCCATGGAGGGCCAAGGACTATCTTCTGTTTTATTTGGACTATTTGTTACCCAGAAATGGGAGGACTTAATGGTTTTGCTGGAGGGCTAAACAACATAAAATCACTCTGAGTGGGAAATGAAGTGTAAAGGTGGGGAAACTGGAACAGCTATGTCCCAAAGCTGGAAAAGTAAGAGATCTGTGACACGGGAATTCTATTTCACTTTTAGTGCCTGTTAAACATAATGCATTTGTTTCTATCTATTGCTATCCCCAGAGTATTTTCCTTATCAGTGTTCAATTGTGACTATACTTTAAATGTTTCAACCCAATCAACATTTATTTACATTACACTGCATTAACTTGCATAAACAATGTATCAACTCCTGCCAAATTCATGCAAGTGCAGCCTTTGTTAATATATAAGCAAGGGAATGTCAGAAAATATTAAACCAACTGTATTTGATAACAGCAAACTCTGAATATTGTTATTTCCAAACAGCTTGCCTCTATTACCTATTGGTTTCAGTTTTCCCATAATATAGCAATAAATGGGTAAAACTACCATTCAAAGTGTCTCTACTTAATTTTTCTACTGAAAGTTTGAAGACAAATTTTGCATAATGGGGTTTCACAACCAATATTATTATGATGTTATGTTCCTAACATGAACATAACATAAGCTTAGTTGTAGCGAGAACTGAACCCTGCAGAGTTCTTAGAGAAATTTGCACATTGTAACAGAGTAAATTAATCCACCTGAATCCCTCAGGCAGTGCCTACACTTACCAGGGATCGACACTGCTGCAGTCGATGCATCAGGGGGTCGATTTAGCAGGTCTAGTGAAGACCTGCTAAATCGACTGCAGAGCACTCTCCGGTAGACTCCTGTTCTCCACCAGAACAAGAAGAGTAAGATAAGTCGATGGGAGAGCCTCTCCTATTGCCGCAGCAAGGTGTAGACATTGCAGTAAGTCGACCTAAGCTACATTGACTCCTGTTAGGTTATTCACGTAGCTGGAGTAGCATAACTTAGATTGACTTACCCCAGTAAAGTAGACAAGGCCTCAGTCTGTAAGGAAACCTTGAACAGAGGAGGCAGTTGTAGCACATCCAAGTTTTCTGGAAACAAGTGGCATTAGAAATATACTAGTGAAGATGAAATTGTGTACACAACTACACTGGAAGCTCTAAAGGCATGATTAGATATCTACAAAACATCCCAGTGGGCCCATGAAGATGACTGCAAACTGCTAGACAAAGTCACTGAAAGATTTCAAGAATGCTATAATTCACACAAGACATCAACAGGTTAACAAGATTGTCAGCTATACCAAAAAAAGGACCTTCCCCTACCAGTCTGGGAAGAAGGGGCTGAATGGACCCCAAAACACCTTTTGCAAGCGTGCCTACATTTACAGATAATGTGAAAACAATCGCTGTCATTATATATCCAGCAAATATTATTATGTGACTCAGACCCCACCATTCTTGCTATGGAATGTACAGGCCACTATCTGTATGGGCTTCCGGTCCCCACAGTGTCATCCACTTCAAGCACAGCATATGGTGTGGAATACCCTACTGGATCCCAGTTTGCATTGCTGCCCCCAATCTAAACTGCTCATCATAATTAAACCAAGACAAGCCCCCAAACGTACTGTATGCCTGCCATATTCTATCCATATATTTAAACAAGTCTGGGCTTCTCTCTGGGTAAACATCTAGCATAACACCAACATAAATAAGGAAGAAGAACAGGAGTACTTGTGGCACCTTAGAGACTAACAAATTTATTAGAGCATGATATTATGCTCTAATAAATTTGTTAGTCTCTAAGGTGCCACAAGTACTCCTGTTCTTCTTGCGGATACAGACTAACACGGCTGCTACTCTGAAACCTATAAATAAGGAAGACAGTCTCCCAGTTTTCCTACGTTCTAGATACTCTTGGCCACTTGAGCATCTCTCAACACCACCCTATGCAACCTGGATTATATGTCCACTTATTTACCTCTCAGGAATGTATCCCTATTACTGATGAGAAGGTGAATTCCCATGGGATCAGCCACCCTGGTATAACCATACTCGGAACTGGGCACTAAGGCATTCTCAGAACCCTGCTACCCCACTGCTGCCCCAGAACAGTAACTCTGTCTCCGCAAGGTTACATTACTTAACACTGGACAAGTTGAAAGGTGTACATGGCTTTCAGCCACACCATGGACTACTATACCCATGCGGGGTGGGAGTGCGGGGGGCTGCTTATCTCCTGCCTGCCATACTTGTGCCCATGTTGAGCATCCCTTGTTATTCTGGCCAGGAACCTCACCCATGGATGCCCCAAATTATTGCAACAACTGCAGGTTTTGCTTGAAGCAGTAGTGCAATACCATCAGATTCCCTACAAGGGTTTTGCTCCACAGACAAGCCTGATATGCCTTATGGGACTCCCACTCCTAGCTCCAGCTTATTAGTTACCCTTCTAGGTCCACTCACATCCCCCCATGTAAAACCTCAGATGGACCAATTGTTCCCAGACCCCTCCATCTTTTGCTGCTCTGTGTGAAAGAGGGCTTCACCTCACTGGCTGCCCGTTTTAAACCCTTTTGTCCATTCAGTTCCAGGGAATGAGTCAATGTTGCCCCATGTCCCCTTTTGCAGCAGTTTGTCCTCTTCCCCCTGCTCCCACAGCCATAAAGCACTGTTCCCTTCATTCGGCCAGCCGAATTCTCCTCCACTTAAAGGTGCAGTGTAGTATTGGGTTGGCCACCGTGAGAAACCCAAACAAATCAGGGATTTGTAGATGTAAGCAGGTCTGAATGAATGCTTCCCTGACAGCTAGCTGGGAGGGGAAGAGACTATGGGTGTGTTTATGTAAATACAGTTTGCTCCTGCTCTGTTTACATATTCATCATTTACAGCTGTGTCAAAGGATCAAGTTTGGCTGGTGTTGAGTACAAATGATATTAGTAATGAATGCAGGGGTAGAGAAATATGGTTACTAATGTTGTAATTATTGTAGGAATACAGGAAAACAAAAAAACCTGTCCCAAATGAGGAGGGCACCCTCAGTTGAAAGAACCTCATTAAGCAGGGGCTCAAATGTCAGAGCCCTGTGAAAGTAAGAGGGGTGGGGACAGGAGTCCTGGGCAGGAGGCTGCACAATTCCCCCCCCCCCCCCCCCACACACACACCCTGGGTTCTCTCTAGACTGGCTTAACCTGTTCTTCCCAACCATTCAAAGAATAGAGCTAAATAAGCTTCATTAGGAGCCTCTTTTGTTATTTTAATTGCTCAATCAGAGCTGAAACCAGTTGTGGTAGGACTGCCCTGCCTGCTAAGAGCTAAAATCACTGAGAGCTGAAATCACTTGAGATGGGGCAGTGCTTCTGTCCAGCCTGCAAAAGAGCTGAAAATCACTGAGAGACTGATGTCCAGAGGTCGCAGCAGAGAGGCAGAAGGTGACTGACAATCAGCTGGTGAATGCGTGGCCAGCAGGGTGGTGGCAGAGAGGCGCAATGATCAGCCAGCAGGGTGGCGGCAGAGAGGCG
>NW_020664369.1:12078400-12092761 GCF_002925995.2 Terrapene triunguis
GGCAGAGAGGCGCAATGATCAGCCAGCAGGGTGGCGGCAGAGAGGCGTGATGAGCCGCCAGCTGTGTGGCTGGTGGAGGGCCATGGCGAGAGCACTAAGCAGGTGGCTGGTGAGTGGCCAGCAGAGTGAGTAAGAGGCCTCTTTATTCCCCCTCCCCAGGGTGGGAGGTGAACTCTGCAGACACACCTCTGAACTCTGGGTTGGCACTGATCAAGAACAGCAACTCTGAGTGAAGTGCAGAGAAGAGTCGGGCATCTGAAAGGGACTTTTGGGTTGCTGGACTTAACAACCTGAGGGGAAAGTTTATTTTCTACACTCGGACTCTACTTGCAAGTGGGGAAGTATTGCCTTTCAGAGGTGCCCAGAGGTGGTGTGTAATTTTCCCAGGTTACTGGGTGGGGGGCTCGAGCTGGTTCTGTGTAGTATCAATGGAAAGGAACCCCTAGATATTGAATGCAGCCCTGGTTGCTCCTGTCTCCACCTGGCAGAAGGGTTACATCTAGATGAAAAATATTTGAACAAAGCCATCTACTGTGTCAGTTACCCCATGAGAACAATTGAATAACTATGACCCATGTCATGGGACCAGGAGCAGTAAATATAGGATACTATTTTACAAGCAGTCCTCTTTACTACAAAGACAATATTTCCAATTATTTAGTTGTTTAATTGTTGCTCTTTGGGGCAGAACTCTCTCTCTCTATGCTCTGTGGTCCCTATGGAGAGGGAAACAGAGTGCAGCGGTGACATGGAGACCAGCAGTTGCACAGAGACCATTGCTGGAAGCAATGTGGCATGACTGTAGTGTTGGGGTAGAGAACCTCTGCACATGTGGCTGATATTCAACAAAGTTTGGAGCCATTTTTCCAACTAATCCCTGCCCTCATTCATTTTGAAGGCCATGCCCCAGCACAGTTCTGTAGTTTTTTTAGAAGAATGTAAGCCATTTGCCAAACCCATAGGAGCCTGTGTTTACTTTGTTTTCCTAGCACATTTTTACATGCTAGAGGAACATGAGTTCAATCCTTGAGGGGGGCCATTTAGGGATTTGGGGATTTAGTTGCGGATTGGTCCTGCTTTGAGCAGGGGGTTGGACTATATGACCTCCTGAGGTCCCTTCCAACCCTTATATTCTATGATTCAGTAACATAATTGTCAAAAGTTTAAAAAAGGAAAACAAATAAAACAACCCTGATTGTTTACAGCTTTTCCTGGAACATTACTCTGGTCTATCTATTCTTTCAGCATTAGGATGTGCTTTGGAAGTATAGTCAATTCTAAATAGCTGAACTTTGTAGAATCCAGAAGAACCTATTGTTTTTCTACAAAGTGCAACCATTTTTACATTTGAATTTTTCCTAATTGATTATTTGTATTTGCTACATAAATAGTTGCACACTAAATTCATGAGGCCCTAGTGAATTTTCATTTTATAGCTCCCTTTATAAAGCTTGGAGGTTTGAAGTTTTTATGAATATTTGCCACCATTTCCGCTATAAATGTCAACATTAAATTTTATTGCAATCAATAAAGAAGTAAAAAGAAAACACATGTTATCCCCATGGATGATACAAAAAAAAATATTTATATATAGTGACAGGCCATTTCAGTATAATATCACAATCTGTGAAAGAACAAATACACCATGAAAACTATCACTACCATGAACACTATCTTAATAATTAGATTTTTATAGGAATCAAATATAACATAATTGTATTGTTATATATTTAATAGATTTTTTTAAAAATCACCTTGTATTTTAAAGGTGTAGTTTTTGTTTTTTTTTTGGAAGCCACTGCCAATACAGTATGTATCTACTAAATGTATATGGCATCATCTATAGCATTGGATGTAATCACTGATTTTGATCATCTATGCCTCCCTGATGCAAGACTAAATTCCTAATTGGAGTTGGTCATGTGCGGTAGAAATGGATCAGGTTAAAGTCCCAATCTTTCTAAATGGAGTGTCCCATAACAGATTGACATAATCAAGGTAAGCAGTATAGCACAAAATTGAGGGTATTCCATAAGGAATTACTCTAATTATTTGTAATTACTAGAACAGGCATCTAATCAGAGAGGAAATAAATAGAAAGCACAGGTAACCAAAGAATGTGTTGTCATTCCTATAACACTTGAATTAAATATATGTTTTGCAGTTTAGAAAATAATTATTTTGTTTATATTGGGAGTTTATCATGTGTCATAATGCCTGGAAAGGATGACATATACAGAAGGAAATTGAGTTTCAAACTATGTTTCAGTGCTGCCAGAGATTATGGGCAAAGCATCTGCCACTGTAATTTCCAAAGTTGGAATTGGTCTGGGTAACCTTCAAATCTTTGGAATCATTTTGTTATCTGCTCTTTCTATTAGAAGCTCTGCATGGGGCATGTAGGCTTCAGACTTTGCCACCATTCATAATAGGTGTTTTGGGAAATTAAAATAAACTCTCCTAATGGAAATTGAAATACTATGTATATCTGTTCTATACTGCTATGTACACTTTTTAAGAGAGTGAAATTTACTTTCTAATTAACAATTGACATTAATATTATTCTATTTTCTGTGTAAGTTGAGGGACTTAAGAATAGATGTATACATGAGAGAAGCAACACCAATCAGTAGGTAGACTATAGCACTGAACCAAAGTATGACAGTTAGGTACTGGCCCATGTTGGGGGCATTGTGGAGTTGCACCATCCCAAAGGTAGGTGAGAGAGGGATTGCACTTGGCAGTCCCTTGCTGATCTCTCTGTAACTCAAAGGCCTGGTCTACACTAGGAGGTTATGTCGAATTTAGCAGCATTAAATCGAATTAACCCTGCACCCGTCCACACAACGAAGCTATTTAGTTCGACATAGAGGTCTCTTTAATTCGATTTCTGTACTCCTCCCCGACGAGGGGAGTAGCGCTAAATTCGACATGGCCATGTCGAATTAGGGTAGGTGTGGATGAAATTCGACGCTAATAGCTCCGGGAGCTATCCCACAGTGCACCACTCTGTTGACGCTCTGGACAGCAGTCCGAGCTCGGATGCTCTGACTAGCCACACAGGAAAAGCCCCAGGAAAATTTGAATTCCTTTTCCTGTCTGGCCAGTTTGAATCTCATTTCCTGTTTGGACATCGTGGCAAACTCAGCAGCACTGGCAACGATGCAGAGCTCTCCAGCAGAGGTGACCATGCAATCGCAGAATAGAAAGAGGGCCCCAGCATGGACTGATCAGGAAGTCTTGGATCTGATCGCTGTGTGGGGCGATGAGTCCGTGCTTTCGGAGCTGCGCTCCAAGAAACGGAATGCGAAGATCTACGAGAAGATCTCAAAAGCCATGACAGAGAGAGGATACGGCCGGGATGCAACGCAGTGCCGCGTGAAAATTAAGCAGCTGAGACAAGGGTACCAGAAGACCAAAGAGTCAAACGGACGCTCCTGATCCCAGCCCCACACATCCAGTTTCTACGAGGCACTGCATTCCATTCTAGGTGCGGCCGCCACCACTACCCCACCACTGACCGTGGACTCTGAGGATGGGATATTGTCGACGGCCGCTTCCTCGGAGATGTTAGCAGACGGGGAAGATGAGGAAGGAGATGAGGAGGACGAGGCAGTGGACAGCGCTTACAACACTGATTTCCCCGACAGCCAGGATCTCTTCATCATCCTCACGGAGATCCCTTACCAACCCTCCCCAGGCATTAACCCGGACCCTGAATCAGGAGAAGGATCAGTCGGTAAGTGTTTTAAACATGTAAACATTTATTTTGAACAGAACAGGAATATTAACAATGGGTTTTTCATGATTAGTTTGCCCTAGGCGCTTAACGTTTTAGTCCTTGGCAGTGCAACTACCGCAAAAGAATCTAACAATGTCCGGTTTATCATGATTAGTTTGCTCTAGGCGCTCTACTTTTTAGTCCTTGCCAGTGCAGCTACTGGAAAATAAGGTCAATATGTCCTGGGATAGAGCTGAAATCCTCATGGGACATCTCCACGAAGCTCTCCTGGAGGTAATTGGAAAGCCTTTGCATGAGGTTCCTGGGGAGAGCGGCCTTATTGCGTCCTCCATGGTAGGAAACTTTTCCGCGCCAGGCTATCATCAAGTACTCTGGGATCATTGCCTCGCAGAGCATGGCGGCATACGGCCCTTGTTTTTGCTGGCTTTCATGCAGCATGTGGGCATTCTCTGTGTCAGAAATCCTCATCAGAGTGATGTCGCTCATGGTGACCTGCTTTGAATTAGGGGAATGTTAGTATTGGGACTGCTTGCCTGTTCCTTTACAGAACTGTAACCGGCGGTTTACAGCCACGTAGTGGAGGCGGGAGAGGGGCAGCATACAGGGATCTTTCCTGGGGACAGCCGCGAGGGGGTGGGACAGGGGCAGAGTTCATGCTTGCCGGATTGCCGGCAGCAGGAAGTGGCCAACACTAGGAGCATTGCTTTGAACATGAAAGGAGGGCACTGCTATAAATTAAGTTTTAAGCAGCCAAAAGTCTACGGCTTACCATGTCAGCCTGCTACCCGAATTCCGCTGTCCTGCCCCGCTTGTCTGATCTCCACTGCAAGACCCCAGGCACTGAATGCGAAGGCCGAAAATTCGACCTTGTCCTGAGTGCGCATGTGATAGGTGCTGTGCATGGTCTTGTTCACAGAGAAAGACTATGTTCATTGTTCACAAAAATGTATCTTTGTGAGGAATTCACTCCCTTTTTCCCATCCCACAGCTACGACTGTCTCCCGACCTACCCCGGCATCCCCCTCCCAGAGGCTGGCGCAGATTGGGCGGAGAAAGAAAAAGACACGGGACGACATGTTCTCAGAACTTATGGGCTGCTCCCGAGCCGAGGTGGCCCAGCAGACCCAGTGGAGGGAGAACATGTTGCAATACCAGTGAGCACACAGCGAACTGGAGGACAGGTGGCGGCAAGAAGACCAGCAGGCGACTCAAACGCTGCTTGGACTAATGAGGGAGCAAACGGACATGCTCCGGCGACTTGTGGATGTTCTGCAGGACCGGAGGCAGGAGGACAGAGCCCCGCTGCATTCTATCTCTAACCGCCCTCCCCCGCCACAAAGTCCCATACCCCCCTCACCCAAAGTCCCAAGAAGGAGGGGCAACAGGGGCCATGAAAACTGTCACTCCACCCGTGCAGATTGCTCAAGTACCAGAAGGCTCTCATTCCCAAAAATTTGATAAGTCCTTTCCTTCCCGCCTCACACAAGCCCCCGTCCCAGTTTCATCCCCTAACTGTGTAGTTGCTAATAAAAAATACGTTTCTGTTAATTACTGTTTCCGTCATGTTCTTTTAGAGGAGAGTGTGTTTGAAGGGGGGGAAGGGGGTTGGTAATTGGAGAGGACTGTCACCTTTACCAGGGTACAGACATGGGGGCAGGTTCAGCAGAAGGTCATACACACATTGAAGTCACTAGGCACCCTGGTCAGTCTGGGAGGTGGTTTTCATGTTCTGTGGGGGGGGGCTATGTGAGTTTGTGGCGGGGGAGGGCGGTTAGAGATCTTGTGCAGCGGTCCTTAGCCTGGATCACAGAGCCACGCAGCAGGGGATCTGTAACCGTCCTCCCCCGCCACAAAGTCACATAGCCCCCACACACAGAGTCCCAAAAAGGAGGGGTGTCAGGCTCCGTTGAAACAACCAGTCCACCACTGCGGACCGCTCTAGGAGCAGGAGCCTGTCATTCCTTGAGTTTAGAAGCTTTCTTTCCATCACTACGCCCGTTCCCCACCACAGTCTGCGTCCCTGTTTCAACACTTTACCTTAATAAAGAAAATGGTTTTAATGAACAAAGTTTCATTTATTTTATTTGTAAAGGTGTGTTGGAAGGGGGGGAAGGGGGTTGGTAACTGGAAAGGATAGTCAACATTAACTGAGTAAAGAAACGGGGGCAGGTTCAGCTTCTCTTTAAACAAACTTAATAGTCACAGGTTACCCTGCTCACTGAGGAACCTAGCTTTTAAAGCCTCCTGGATGCACAGCGCATCCCGCTGGGCTCTTCTAATCGCACGGCTGTCTGGCTTGGTGTAATCAGCAGCCAGGCTATTTGCCTCAACCTCCCACCCCACCATAAAGGTCTCCCCCTTGCTCTCACAGAGATTGAGGAGCACACAGCAAGCTGCAATAACAATGGGGATATTGGTTTCGCTGAGATCAGAGCGAGTCAGTAAGCTTCTCCATCTCCCCTTGAGACGTCCAAAAGCACACTCCACCACCATTCTGCACTTGCTCAGACGGTAGTTGAAGAGTTCTTTTTCACTGTCCAGGGCGCCTGTATAGGGCTTCATGAGCCATGGCATTAGAGGGTAGGCTGGGTCCCCGAGGATCACTGTAGGCATCTCCACATCCCCAACAGTTATTTTGTGGTCTGGGAAGTAAATACCTTCCTGCAGACATCTAAACAGACGAGAGTTCCTGAAAACACGAGCGTCATGAACCTTGCCCGGCCATCCGACGTTGATGTTTGTAAAACGTCCCCTATGGTACACCAGTGCTTGCAGCACCATTGAAAAGTAGCCCTTTCTGTTGATGTACTGGCTGGCCTGGTGGTCCGGTCCCAGGATAGGGATGTGAGTTCCATCTATAGCCCCACCGCAGTTTGGGAATCCCATCACGGCGAAGCCATCTATGATGACCTGCACGTTTCCCAGGGTCACTACCTTTGACAGCAGTAGCTCAATGATTGCGTTGGCTACTTGCATCACAGCAACCCCCACGGTAAATTTGCCCACTCCAAAGTGGTTCGCGACTGACCGGTAGCTGTCTGGCGTTGCAAGCTTCCAGAGGGCTATGGCCACTCGCTTATGGACAGTCAGGGCTGCTCGCATCTGGGTGTCCTTGCGCTTGAGGGCAGGGGACAGCAACTCACAAAGTTCCAGGAAAGTTCCCTTATGCATCCTAAAGTTTCGCAGCCACTGTGATTCATCCCAGACCTGCAGCACTATGCGGTCCCACCAGTCCATGCTTGTTTCCCGGGCCCAGAATCGCCGTTCCACAGCATCAACATGACCCATAGTCACCATGATGTTCATGGCGGGGGGTCCCGTGCTTTGTGAGAGGTCTGTCCCCTCTCAGACTTAATGTCCTCACCGCGCTGCCGTAGCCTCCTCGCCAGATTTCTCAGCATCTGACTCTGAAAAAGGTGGACGATAAGGTGCGAGGTGTTGACAACAGCCATAACTGCAGCGATGATCGCAGCGGGCTCCATGCTCGCAGTGCTGTGGCGTCCGCGCTGTCATTCACCAGAAAAGTGCGCGAACTGATTGCCCACCGGCGCTTTCAGGGAGGGAGGGCGGGAGTAACGGTTGAATGACGACAGTTACCCCAAACCACCCTCAACACATTTTTTGCCCCAGCGGGCATTGGGGGCTCAACCCAGAATTCCAATGGGCAGCGGGGACTGCGGGAACTGCGGGATAGCTTCCCACAGTGCACTGCTTCCAATGTCGACGCTTGCCCCGTTCGTGTGGACTCACAAAGTAGAATTACTGTCCTTAGTATGGATACACACGTTCGACTTTGTAATATCGGTTCCACAAATTCGATTTAAGTAAAATCGAACTACTCTCGTAGTGTAGACATACCCAAAGCGTGTTTGCATGCTGCCTCATCTCTTTGGCTGGTGCATGTGCTCTTCTCATCTATCTCTGGTCATCCATATAGGTCAATGGGGGATGTTGGGGAGTGCTGGGTATGCCTGCCTTCCTCCTGTCTTCTTGGGGGCAATTTTCAACACTGGGGATTGATTCAGAAAGCATTCCCCTGGACTGTCTGAGCTTAGTAAATATGAGTTACAGAAAGAAGATCCTCTCTCTCACAATATGGGTAAAGTCCAGTGACAATCTTGTCCATTTTAACTTCACTTCCACCTTGTGAAATGGTAGTGGCAACTATCTAGGGCAGGGATCGGCAACCTTTGCCACGTGGCTCGCCAGGGTAAGCACCCTGCGGGCCAGGCCAGTTTGTTTACCTGCTGCATCGGCAAGTTCGGCCGATTGCAGCTCCCACTGGCCACGGTTCACCGCTCCAGGCCAATGGGGGCTGCGGGAAGCGGCGGCCAGCACATCCCTCGGCCCGCGCCGCTTCCCACAGCCCCCATTGGCCTGGAGCGGCGAACCGCGGCAAACCTGCGGATGCGGCAGGTAAACAAACCACCCAGCCCCACCAGGGGGCTTACCCTGGTGAGCCACGTGCCAAAGATTGCTGATCCCTGATCGAGTAGCTAATTTTAGATTCCTCATGCATGAGCTCAGAGGGAGTTCTGTGTGCATAAGAAATGCAGGATTAGGTCCTTAATCGTTTATTTATTACTAATTCCTGGAAAAGAATATCAGTTGTAGAGGCCTATGGGTGAGAGATCTACTGATAGAAAGGCTATATTTCTGTATAGCTACAATGGTATATAGAGTGTCATAAAACTATTATTGGTATTTAATACTAACCTTTACCCAGTTATTTGTGTGGAAAAGAGGGTTAGGATCCTGGGTCCAATATTAATGGAAAGTCAACTAGATGAAAAATCAGTGGATCGGTGATGGAATTCTCCATACCTGTATTCTTCTGTATAGCTTCAATGATGTATAGAGCATCATAAAACTTCTTAGCCTCATGGAGGAGAATTTGTCCAGTTTGGGTACTGCACGAGACAGGCTGTGAAGGCACCCTCACAAGGCCTGGTAGAGGGGATGTGTGATGGGTTCGATCACAGAAACCCCCTTTGGGACTGTCACCTGATGTGCTGAGACTACCTCTGACCCCTTTTTCTCTGCCAGTTAACAAAGTAAGTTACCAAGCAAAATAAAACAAAACAAGCTAATAAAGCAAGTCTAAAGCTAATATATTTAAGAAACTGAATACAGGTTAATCTCACCCTCAGAGATGTTCCAATAAGCTTCTTTCACAGACTAGACTCCTTTCTAGTCTGGGTCCAGCAATCAGTCACACCCCCATAGTTACTGTCCTTTTTCCAGTTTCTTTCAGGCAACTCTTGGGGGTGGAGAGGACATTTCTTGAACCAGCTGAAGACAAAATGGAGAGGCTTCCAAGGCCTTTTATATTCTCTCTCTTGTGGACAGAACCCCCTTTGTTCTTCTGTGCAAAGTCACAGCAACAAGAAGGAGTTTGTAGCCATTTGGGCAAGTCATGAGCTCATGAATGATTCACCTTTTTGCAGACTGACACCATTGTTTACATGTTAGTTTGAACGTTCCCAGGAAATCTCAGATGTGGATTGGCATCTCCCAAAGTCCATTGTCAGTTAAGTGTTTCTTGACTGGGCACTTACTGAGAATAGTCCTTTCTCAAGAAGCTGACCAAATGCTTCACAGAAGCTACTTAGAATCAAACCATTGAGATACCAGTACATAGCCAATATTCATAACTTCAAATACAAAAATGATACACACATACAGACAGCATAATCATAACCAGCAAACTGCAACCTTTCATAGACACCCCACTTGACCTCCTCTGTACAAGACCTAGTGCAACCATAGGCCCCTGGTTGCAACAATGATCTATACGGTCACATTTCATGTCAATAATATCACAGGATGTACCAGGGATGTACATGGAGGCAGGACGGGGCAGGACTGTAGCATACGTGGAGGCACAGCACACAATTCCATCTAATATTTATACATTTGTATTCTTCTATTGCATTTTATTTCAAAGCATTGACTAAGTGGAATTCTGAAACATGTTACTGCACATTTTGGACAGAGTGCATACATTCTTGAGGTTGATCAGACGGCATAGTATAGTGATCAAAGTCTGATTCTTTCAAGGCTGGTTTCCTATTAGAGATGCTTGACATTTTTGCAGATAGTTTTTTTTTATTATTATTATTGAAAAAGTGCTTTTTTCAAGCACAAAACTTTTTTAATGAAAATTGTTGATATTATTGACATTTTAACAAAAATACTGTTCAAAATTGATTTAAAAATATTTTGTTTATCTAAAATTGTGTTTTCTTATTGAAAATGGGAAATCAATAAGTAGAAAGAAAAGGTACAAATTTCAAAAATCAGAAAATAGTTTAATTTCAAACCATGTAATGTGGAAACAACTTCAATTTAAAAAAAAATCACAAAAATGTTTTCTTATTTTTCATCCATTCCATTTTCCTGTGGGTTGCATAGGAGTTACTGAGGTCAGAATTTATCAGGAGAAATCTTTATTGCTAGTAAGTGTGTTTGTAACAAGGAAATAACCCAGAAAATAAGTTTTTTTTATAAACCAGGCAAATTTGAGGACTGATTCTGCAAATTTTTACTCATATAAACCAGCTCATACAAAGAGTTGCACTGAAGCTTTACAGTATTGGACCATTAATCTAGAAGTCATTGCCAACGGAAACATGAATTCCCTTATTACTATTTTTAGAAATGCTTGTTTGTAGTAGATGCACAGTTAAAGCAGTGGAAGTATTTACAGACTGTTGTTTTATGGCGTTCACTTTCAAGCTTCTATGTGTCATTTTCTGCCTTCCTTAAATGGATAAAACTGAAAACGTTGAAGGGAAGATCTTTCTCCACTTTATTTGTGTATTAGTGGTGTCCATGTATTAGTAAATGAACATGAGTCGGGGCATTGTCATTTCAGTCTCCTTTTTGCCTAACTCTAGCAAATTAGGCATATTTTCTTAAGAACCTGTGTTTTTCCTGTGCAATCCTTGATTAAAAAAGTACCGTTTTATTTTTAGTGTTCATGTTTTCTATGACCTAAATAAAATAGCATAAAAGTTTTATTTTCTTTGTGGGAATAGAGGAAATATAGCAGGAAAGAAGTAAAAGAATCAATAATAGACAAAGTATAGAGATTACCGAAATCAGTATTTAAATACCCCTTCGAATTTTGAATTCTTTCCTTGTCATATTGAAATAATAATCTCCAGTGACACAAAGGAAGCATATGCTCATAAAAAAAAGAAATATGGCTGGTTTACATATCCAGTACTGCTTCTAGACATGTAGTTAACATTTTTCACGATGCAGACTTTCTCCAGCAATGCAGGAGATACCCTTAAAAGAAGTACAGAAAAAAACATGACCACTGTTCAATAGTCAACAAGCAAGTTTATAAGCATAGAAAAGATATAAAGTTTGAAGGTAAAAGAAAAGACTGAACAATATTCAGTTCGGAAACAAAATGGCTGGATCTGTGTTCAGTTTTTTCCTTTCTTTTTCTCTAAAATGTACTTACCAAAAGACTATTCCCAAATAGTTAAGATTTTCAGACCTCACTCTACTTGGTGGGATGCACATTCAGAAATCCTGACTCCATCAGCGTCAATGGCAAAACTCCCACTGATTTCAGTAGGGCTAATATTTCATTCTAATTATTTCAATAAAACTTCTTTGTACTATGACAATGGAGACATTATGGTCCCAGTCCTGTGAAGTTATGAGCACCCTAATCACTGAGTATGGGTAACTGATTCTTCTAATATTGTCATACATAAATGATATTACTGGAGATTTGAGAACTTTTTTCCCAGATGAGAGTTTAAAGGCTAGTACGAACTTTGGGGGTTGATTTTAAAGGTCTCTTTCAATTATATATGTTTCTTAACTTAAATTTATTTTGTCAGATGCTATCTCAGAGCAGAAATTTATTTTTGGGGGTGTCTGTGGTCATATGTGTCATCCACCACAGTTTGAATTTGAGGGGCATAGCTTCTGTGTTAAATCAAATGTGTGACAATACGTGTTTGTTTATATGGTAAACGTATTGTTTCATTCAATGTGTATGATTGCTCTTAGCTGTTTGATAAGGAGATTTTCAAGCTGCTTAATGTGCTACCTAGAAAATGTCCAACTCTCAGCAGAAGCACTGATGAAACAATATTAGGGTTTTTTCCCCATCTGTTTCATTCCATACATCAGGGATCGGCAACCTTTGGCATGCGGCTCGTCAGGGTAAGCCCCTGGCGGGCTGGGCCTGTTTGTTTACCTGCCGCGTCTTCAGGTTCGGCCGATCGTGGCTCCCACTGGCCACGGTTCACCGCTCCAGGCCAATGAAGGCTGCAGAAAGCAGCGCGGGCCGAGGGATGTGCTAGCCGCCGCTTCCTGCCACCTCCATTGGCCTGGAGCAGCGAACTGCGGCCAGTGGGAGCCGCGATCGGCCGAACCTGCAGACGCGGCAGGTAAACAAACCGGCCCAGCCCACCAGGGTGCGGGCCGCCTGCCAAAGGTTGCCGATCCCTGATTTATAATAACAGCTTGTAGACAGCTGGCAGAATTACTCTTTTCCCTCCAGTGATAGGAGTTTGGGCTTTCGATGCTCATGTTCTCTATTTTTATTCATTTGGATGACTGTGGTGTTTGTATGTACAGAGTCATGGTTCATTACAGGGATTGGTAACCTCTGGGACGAGGCTCGCCAGCGTAAGCCCTCTGGCGGGCCGGGCCGCTTTGTTTACCTGCCACGTCTGCAGGTTCGGCCGATTGCGGCTCCCACTGGCTGCAGTTTGCTGTTCCGGGCCAATGGGGGCGGTGGGAAGCGGCAGCCAGCACATCCCTCGGCCCGCACCGTTTCCCGCTGCCCCCATTGGCTTGGGACGGCGAACCGCGGCCAGTGGGAGCCGCGATCGGCCAAACATGGGGACGCAGCAGGTAAACAAACCGGCCCGGCCCGCCAGGGTAAGCACCCTGGCGAGCCGCGTGCCAAAGGTTGCTGACCCCTGGTTCATTACATGAAAATGAAGGCTAGCTGGACTTAGCTGGATGATGGTTGACTAGGCATGTCATCCAGATTCAATGACTAAGGGTATATCTACACTGCAATAAAACACTCAGGTTCCTGGGGCTTAGACTGAGGGGCTATAAAATGGCAGTGTAGTCATTGAGGCTTGTGTTGAAACCCAGGCTCTGGAACTGTCCCTCCTCCCATAGGGTCCCAGAGCCCAGGCTCCAGCCCAAGCACTGATGGCTACACTTCAAAAAAAAAAAAAAATAAGCCTACAGCCTGAGCCCTGTCAGCCAAAGACACATGCCAGCAAAGGGTGTTTTACTTCAATGTAGAAATACCCTAATATGCTATTTTTCCCCCTTGATGGAATGGGTATGACTATCTTGACAAAGCCCTGGCTGGGAGGATTTAGTTGGGGTTGGTCCTGCTTTGAGCAGGGGGTTGGACTAGATGACCTCCTGTGGGTCTCTTCCAACTCTAATCTTCTATGATTCTATGATTCTTTTAGTTGGGTTTACAATATATCACGTCCCTATGGAATAGCCTTGGATGCTATAAAGATGACCAAATTGCAGCAGAACCCAAAAATGCTTCCTTCCAGCTTTGCTATATGAAGAGGTTCCATCCTTTCCTTGCTGATGCAGACCTTGTCACCGTTGTCATTTTCTGATAAATTTATGGCAGCATATGAGAATGGAACTACACCTGAAGACTGCTGACAAAGTTCAGTTAGTGAAGAATGAGGCTGCCCATTTATTTAACTGTGTCTCTCAGTTTGGTATGGACCATATTATACTGATATTCCATAGACTTCACTGGCTTTCAATTCAGTTCAAGCCTGTATGGGTTAGGCCCTGGCTCTTGGTTGTCTTAGATATTACCTCTCTACTCATGTGCAATCCTCATAGTTCAGATTAGCTGAGTCACTCCTCCTTATAGACCCCATTTTGACATGTTGGGAAGCAGAACATTCTCAGTGATTACCACGGATCCTAGAAATCCATTTACCATGGGAAAAATGTGGAATTTGTGTTTTTACAGAGAATCTTTAGTTTTTACATTTTGTGAAACAATAAAAACATATATAGTAGTACCCCGATTATATGATCTAATTGGGACTGGAGCCAGATAATCAAGAATTTGGATAATCGGGAGAATGGCAGTGGTCTTGCTGTCAGCTTAAAAATTGTAATTATATCAATAAAACATTGTGTTCAAGTGATACCTATATATATTGTGGCTAGGGAAACTAAAGTTCAGCATTTCATTTTAATCGTGGAAAAACACAGATGTTTATGTTTTTTTATTAGATAATTTAATATTTTAATCATAGGAAACTAGGATCCGTAGTGATTAGTCCTGGATGGCTGTGGAAATTTATTCTCCAGGTGATCTGATAACCTCAGTTTGATATGCTGAAAGATCTGTCTATTTATACAGCATCTTTTTTATGAAGTTCTTGGGGAATGGAGGTTTGTGCTGAGTAAGATCTTTATTTAATACTGTATTAGTTTGGTTTTCTAGCAATTAATTTGTTTTTTAAATTGTTCCTGCACCAGTGAGCATGCCAGGTACATTTTGCAAATTAAATTAAAAAAATAAAATAAATCATTCACTTTGTTCATAACATTGAGTTGAGCCTCAATGTCAAAGA
>NW_020664369.1:12092861-12121935 GCF_002925995.2 Terrapene triunguis
AAAAAAAAAAAAAGCCGCGATCGCGATCTAAAAAAAGCCGTGATCGCGTTCTGCGGCGGCAATTCGGCGGGAGGTCCTTCACTCCCAGGCGGAGTGAGGGACCGTCCGCCAAATTGCCGCCGAATACCTGGAACTGCCGCCCCTGTCCGGAACGGCCACCCCAAGCACCTGCTTGAGAAGCTGGTGCCTGGAGCCGGCCCTGATTTCATGCAAACAAGAGTGTACAGATTAATTCTAATGAACCAGTTAAGGATAATACATAGCACTTGTATGGTGCTTCACAACTCTAAAGTGCTTTCAAGCCTTAAATAATTCTCACAATATGCTTGTGAGATAGGTAAGTGGTATTATCACCAGGTCAGGTGAGGAAACCTGATGCAGGTAAATGAAGCATCCAAGGCCACAAAGTAAATTAGTGACAGAACAAATATTATTATTTTTAGTCCCTGTCACCAGGCCTCAGTGGGTCACAGTTGAGAATATCAGATTCAGGACAAACTGCTGAGAAAAAGGGCAGACTCACCACATACTGATGTTTATTCTACCATTTGATATACCAGGCCAGTAATGCCATACTGTCTCACCATACTGGGAAACAAGAAGTCACAAATGCATTCTCCTTAGGCATCCAATCCCTTATTTCACCACTCAGACACTAGACTTTATGGTGTGTAGTTATTGGAAACCAATTTCATCAAACAAAGGGCTCTTCTGATCTCAAGAGATCAGCCACATAGCCAGGTCAATATATATCTCAGATCTTCCCCAATAATCAAGCTGTTGTGAATCCTTTAGTAGCTAAATCTAAAAGTTTATTTTTAGGAGAAAATAAGTAGAGTTACAAGGGTTAAGGAAATCATATACATGCCAGTGATTATAAAGTTTTTATATCAGCTTTGAAGCAGTGATATACTAAACTACTAATTTGCAAAAGTTTCTCTGGAAATTACCCAAACAGCTTGGGGGTCATCACTCCTTGTTTAAAGCTTCCTTCTTAGAAATCCAGCCCAGAGAAATAAAGCAGGAAATGAAGACAAAATGGAGATGTTCCCAGGGTCTTTTATACCCTCTCCCCTGTAGATGGAATTTTACTGTCCCAAACAAAGCCCACAACACAGTTTGTGGAAAATTACAGACACAATATGGAGTCCAGGGTCACATGAGCAAGTCGCATGTGTTTACATGCTTTGAAGACTCACAGGAGCAGCCATTGCCCATATTCTTACTAAAACATCCACAGGCTCACCAGGAAGAGATGAGCTTCTTCTATGACTGATTGTGAGAGTTAACTGTTCTTTAATAGTCTATCAACTTGAATAGTCCAGTCACAATGTGCTGGCCAGACTGGATGTAAATTACCTGGCAGGTGTGATCCCAGGAGCAAACACATTTGAAATACAGGTACATAGTCAATATTCATAACTTTACGTACAAAGATGATACATGCATATAAAGAGGATAATCATAGTTGATACCTTACATGACATACTTTGTATATGATTTGTTGCAACTGTATAACAGTGGCAGTAACAATGATATACATGGTCATATTTCAATCATACCACATCACAGTCCCTCATTTAGTCCACTGGGTTATGGTGCCTCGCATATAAAGCCTGCCCTGGGAGGTGGTGACTGCTCTCAATTTCCATTACCTTCAATGGAAAGTTAGGGTGTTTTACCCCTCGTGGGATTGAGAAAATATAGAGGATTTGTTGAATCCAACTATTAATTTAAAATGAAATTCATTTCATTGGCTTATCTCAGCTAAATTGTTTTTGGACTGGATATGCATTTCATAACTTTAACTTCTGCTTTTATTAGTGATTTTAAAATGTTATGAACACTACTAATTATTGGACAGGGCCTGTAAACCCTTAGCCAAGTTATTACTGCTTACTCATGCAAGTAGCCCCAGTGAAGTTACTTATTTCATATTGTGAATAGGGCTGCTTCCATGTGTAAGGACCATCCTTGAGTCTGAAGTATCAGCCTTGTGGGGGAACTTTATGGGATATCCAATCTATGGCTTAAGTGGGAGTTGAATTTGGACCTTAGAGTCTGATTCAACTACCATTGACTTCAGTGGGAGTTGGACCAATGTCAGACCATTCATGAGCAATGTGCTGTAGGAGAAAATATTAAAATTCACCAATGTAGGAGATGGCTGGAAAGCTTAAGTAAATGATAACTAAGCCTTCATGATGGTGAGGATTAGGAGTTGTTTGTGTGGTGGTGGTATGTGTGTAGGGTGGGTGGGTGGGGGGGAAATCTGTAATGGTAAAGGGAAGAATTAACCTAGAATTAATTTTGCAGTTCACCTAACACTATAAAATAATAGCTACTGTTCTTTCTTTTCCCAGCCTAGGGAGACTTAAAGGATAAAGTTAATGTTGTTGCAATATTCCAGGTGATAATATTATTTTTGTAGTCATTTGAATGCCAAAGTGTGGATGAGTTTTTGATTACTTTTAGCAGGAAAAGTCATTTATTGTAAATGTATTCCAACATTATCATTGGAATACATTCAGCTCATGCCTTGATCTTGTAAACATTTATACACATGCTCAACTTTAAAAATAAACACAAAACTTAAGCGCATGCAAGTGATTACAGAGTTGGGACCTTAGATACAACAAATGATAAAATACTTTAAAAGTAAAGAAACATATATTGTATTCTACTCAGAGGGTTTCAGCATTTTCTGCTACTCATTTCCTGGATGTTCCATTAACATAACTTTGAGGATGTAGATAAATAAGTAACCGAGGGGGAGTTTACGGTATGACAAATTTGAAAAGTTTCAGGATGGGGCTTTAAAAATGAATATGTATTTATTAAAGTGACTGTTAAAGTGTTATGTGGCTGGCACTGCACTTCATTTCACCAGGGGTTTTTTTTGTTGTTTTTTTTCCCCCTGGTAATTAATTGAATTTCACCATTTTGAAACATTTGTAACAAAAGGATGAATGGGGCATTTATACTATCTCATTTTTGACTTGATAGTATTCAGGTTTTTTAGGCTGTGAATGGAATTATTCAAAATTTACCCAATATCCTACACATGTCAAGGTTTAAATCAGTCATAATGAATACAATTTATTAGCTCCTCTTTATAATATTTATAATATCAGACTCCTCATAAAATTATTGTGAGGCACATATATTGTAAACATGTAACTTGCATACAGAATACATAACTGAATGGTATTTGTATTTTTTCTGCACAATTTTAGCTGCTGAATGAGTTTTGCCAGTTTATTTTTTGTATCCTAGCTCTGAATAGTTTGATTATTTGTTTTTTAAAGTTACAGTGAATTAAAGTAAAATTAAATCAATATTGTAAGAGGAAAAACATAAAGTAGATTTTTATAATAACTATTATTGATTCATTTACCTTATTAACAATGTTTTGCTTCCACTGTATGATATAAAGTAGCACAATGACCTCACTGCACATTAAGCGTAGGGACCTTTCTCAGGCTTGTCAGAGAAGGAGTCCTGTTCCTTTAAGGGTGACTAGAGAGCCAGAAAGTTACCTGCCACATGGAGGCAGATTCATACTAGGTCAGCGCAGGGCTGCTGACCCGTTTACCTCCAGGTGACCAGAGGAGAGGGGACTATTTATGCCCAAGTCTTTTCATCTGGACCAGGTTTGCTAATTTCTCATCCAGACATAGCATACAGGGACCAACTTGGGAGCTGATACGTTCTGGCCAATATTAAAGAAGGTATCAGGAGAAGTCAGGGAACCTGGCTAGGTATAGAGAGGGGAGGCAGCCAAGCTAATTGCTGGTGGCTACTTGTGGCTGATGCCCAGTGCATGTACTCCGTAGCGAATGGATACAGTGATCAGATAAAATAGAAAGGATATAAAGGAGAGAATCTTTAAAGGAGTGGGAACAGGGAGTGGGGTTTTTTTGGCTCCTATGACTGGTACAGCAGGGAGTCAACCAGGAAATAGGGAGTGGGGGGTTGTGGCTCCTATGAGTGGTATAGCAGGGAGTCAAACCCCGCCCCTCCTTCATAGCCTCTCCCTTTACTCTCATTCAAGGGAGGTCCCAACAGTGGGTTGGCTGGGGCCAGGATAGGTAAGGGGGAGGGCTGCCAGCAGTTTCCCAGGCATATGTAAATTATTATGGAGTTACCTGCACTGTACAATTTTATCTTTTGGGTACTCCCAGACATTTAGGAATAAAGTTGCAGCCTAATTAAACCACATCCAGTGTCTGTCTGGTAATGTTGGAAGGAGGGCAGAAATCAGCTATTTTAAGATAACTTCCTTTTTTGGAGGGGGAAAATATTCT
This sequence comes from Terrapene triunguis, assembly GCF_002925995.2. Lineage (NCBI taxonomy): Eukaryota > Metazoa > Chordata > Testudines > Emydidae > Terrapene > Terrapene triunguis. The sequence goes on from NW_020664369.1 coordinate 12,097,169, forward strand.
TACATATCCAAACTTAGAAGTACTCAAGTCTTTCTTTGACAAGTCCATTACATCCCGCAAACAAGCTCTCATATAGTGATATGCATAAATAATGTAGGCTTTTATATAACATCAAAATTAATAATGTTACATTGCAATATCTTGTTTTCATCTCACAACAATGTTTTCCAATACAAATAGCATAATGATATGAGAAAGTTTCCTTTGTTAATTTGATTTGTAACCAAATTGTTCTTCTCTGTTAGATTTTTTGAATGAAAAATCTTAATTTTACAAATGAAAATTCCATATTGCTACACCTATAAAAGTGACATTACTGACACATTTTTCAGAACATGAGTAGTTTCTCTACTAACAGGACTTTATACCAATTTTAAAAAGGCAAAATATGACAGAACTTATATATTGATAAAGAATCAGAGGGGTAGCCGTGTTAGTCTGGATCTGTAAAAAGCAACAAAGAGTCCTGTGGCACCTTAAAGACTAACAGATGTATTGGAGCATAAGCTTTCGTGGGTGAATGCCCACTTCGTCAGACGCATGTAATGGAAATGTCCAGGGGCAGGTATAAATATGCAGCAAGAATCAGTCAGATTCTCTGTTAGTCTTTAAGGTGCCGCAGGACTCTTTGTTGCTTGTATATTGATGTTGATCATCTTCTATAGACCAGTAGATTTAAATTGGAGAAAGTTTGGATTTAATGACTCATAGATTCTCTAGGTTCTCATCTCAAAATGATGCTGATGAGGAACTTGTCAAGATAATCTTTTCAGGGAGTCTGTATATCTTGCCCTAGATTATATACTTGGTTTATGTCCTGTTAGTATTTCTTTTCCCAAGGGGCCAGAAATGTGTGGCAAAGCTTTTAATCTCAGTCTTTTTTTATTGCCTCCATCTTCTGCTGCTTGACAGCATTCACATTATATAGTCTTTTGTCATGCAATCAAATCTTCAGTCCCTTTTGCTGCTTATCAGGCGGTTCAGAGCCAGCAGAGTGATAGAACTACCAAAGGGTCAGCTGCATGCCAAGGCTTTCAAAGTGAAATACAGAAATGAAGTGCTCTGTCTGGAAGAATGCACTGCCAAAACATACAGGAAACCAACAGCCTGGAACTGCTTTGAAAAATACTGCTAAACACATAGAATTTGTATTTCAGTGCCTAAATGCCAATAAGCAACGAAACCTCCTTTTCTGTTGCTTTTAGCCTTGAACATTATGTAAATATTCAATAAGCGGTAATGATTTAATGATATTCCTAGGATTTATAGCCTACCTTCTATATTCAATCTGTGTAAATATAAGAAAGTACTATTGTTATATGCATGTTATTTTAGCCTACTCAAGCAGTTATATAGGATCTCCATTAGCTAACCACATGCTGCTGGAGTTTTATTTTCAATTTTTCCTTAGCTAGTAGTGTATGGTTTCTTTTTAGGATGGTGGTGAAGGAAGCATTTTAGTTTGCAGACAATGGTCTAACAAGCCTGTCCCCTATTTAAATAGCTCCTAGATTTAGACTAATATTGATATATAGCCTCAAGTATGGTTCCTTCTATTTGTCCCTTATTTTGAAGATTGATTCTATCACTTTTCATTATTTTCCATAGTGCATTCAAACATTATCTGAGATACAAGAGATTTGTTTTTTCCTTTCTTAGAATAAGAAACAACTGTGGGAACTGTGGAATGTTTTAATTGAATATTAATGTAGTATATTGATTTTTAAAAGGCATTTACTCTATCTACCTGACAGGAGGGTAAAGGAGCTTAATTAATCAATGCTTTTAACGTGCTTTGAGATCCTCAGACATACAACGCTGTATAAGTACAAAGCATTATTATATTTTGCATTTTTGTTTGAAATCAAACTGACTATTGTTTTGTCCTAAAGCCATACTTTTCTAAAGACACAGCTATTTTTCTGTGCATCACCTAATGAAGGTCCTAGCAGAGTAGATTGCTTAGAATATGATTTGGAATAGAGTTAGCAATTATTATATACAGCTAAAGACAGATGATGCAATTGACCTACAATACACTACATTATCAGAGTCAGCAAATGTTAATTTTATAATAGGACTACTCATACTTTTCACAGAGTTACAGCTGTTAACTCCCTGCTGCTTAGTTAATCAAGAATTGAAACCAATCAAACTCCCATAGCCTTATAATTTAATGGTATAGGCATTAAAATAATTTGCTTTTCTATGGTGGTGGGTATTTAAAAATTGTAGATGAAGAAAAATTATACAGCTATCTACCATTTCTGGGAATGTTTTTCTTTTTTGTTTGCTTTAATATTGGAAGTCTGTTTTAAAGACTATAACTCAAAGAACCTTGATAACATAGGAGAACCTCAATTCACTCCAGACTTGTTAATTTTTATGGTCTTATAATACTACTCATTACTATATTATCTGAGTACCTTCCATGTAAAACAGATTGACCACGCTGAAGTTCTTAATGGACTTCATGGAGAAGTAGAATTTCCTAACCCCATATAATGCAGTAGAGTGTTCATAGTCTGTACATTTATAATCTCCACATGAGTCTTCTCTCTCTTTCCCTTGCAGATTTAACAGTAGAATGTTGTAGTGTGGTCACATATTAGTAAGACTTTATTAATTTTACTCAGCAGAAGACAGTACTTTTTCTAGTACTGCATGGTACATCATGGAATAATGTAAAGGAACCCATGAAGACAAGGAAAAATAAGGGAACCAGGAAGGTAAGGAGTAAACTAATATGGCTAGGTTTGAGAAATCCTTCAACATTTGGAAATCTGATCCTAGTGATATCAATCAACAGGAGCCTATATTACATGAGACAATTCGTAAGAAGGAAATTAGAAGGGATAAAACAGTTAGAAGAACAAATAGCTAATAGTTTAAAACAAACAAGAGATTCTTGTAAAGTATATCAGAAATAAGAAGACTGAAAAACAATTGATGGTACTGTTGGATCACCAGGGAATAAAGAGACCAATTAAAGATGATAATGATATTGCTGTGAAGCTAAATGATTCCTATGTTTCCGTCTTCACCACTCAAGATGTTTGGTCTGGTTGTAATATTTCTTGGTAAAACAGATGAGGTACTATCAAAGACTGAGCTGTCAGAGGAAGATCAAGAGCAAACTGATCATTAAAAGCAATAAATCTTCCGAACCATATGTCATACGTCCAATAGTATGGAAAAGACTTAAGTACAAAGTGGCTGAACTTTTAATCAAAATTTGCAGTCTCTCATTAAAAACAGCCACAATTCCAGAAGACTGGAGGGTAGGAAATTTTGTGTGTGTATTTTAAAATGTCTCTGGTGTAATCCAGATAATTATAGGCTTGTAAGTTTTAAAGCTCGATATGGCAAATTGGTTGAAATGATAATTAAAAGCAGAATAACAAATGCTTGGAAGATGATGATCTGTTTGGGCCTATCCAGTTGAATTTCTAAAAGGAAAATCTTGTTCTACTAAGCTCGTACATTTTTTTGAACATGTCAATCATGTATTGGATAATTGTGAACAGGTTGACATCATTTATTTAGATTTTCAAAAGACCTTTAGTAAGATCTCACAGTAAAGAAGCTAAGCAGATGTGGGATGAGAGGCCAAGTATTGTCTTGGATCAAATATTGGCTAGGAGACAGAAAGCAGAGAGTAGGATTAAATTATCAATTCTCATCTTAGAAAAAAGTTAGCAGTGAGGGCCTTAAGGTTCTGAACTAGGTTCCATGTGGTTTAATATATTTATTAACAATCTCAAAAGTGGTGAGGGTGAATAGGTAGGTGCAAAATTTGCAGATGACAAAATTGGTTTTAGGTTAATCAGGACAAGAGAGAACTGTGATGAACTTCAGGTGAATAAAATGGTAATGGAATTCAGTGCTAGTAAACACAAATTGATGCACACTGGGGGTGGGAGTGGACGGACAAATTTAAACTATTCAGTCACCTTACAAGGTTCTAAGTTAACAGAATTGACCCAAGAAAGGGTCCTGGGCATCTCTGTAGACAGCTAAAGGAAAACCTGTGCTCCGTGTGCAGCTGCAGTCAGAAAAAAACTAACAAGATATTTGAACCTATGAAGAATGGGATTGTGGATAATACCAAAAATATTATGAGGCCTTTATTTAAGTCAACCTCTAACTATTAGAGATCAGGAAGAAAACTTATAAAGAGGCAGATTATCTCACATCAGCCTACTGTGGCATTCTTACACCTTTCTCTGTAATATGTGGACCTGGTCATTGTCAGAAAAACATTACTGGAGCCCATGTACCTCAGGTCTGAACCAGTATGGCAATTCTTATGATCCTACAAATAATTACCACTCCAGTATAGTTGTCAAAGTAAACAAATACAATGTATTTCCTAACTGATTAAATTCAGACCATGATTGTGTCTTTAGACATTGGAGGCAATATATCTCCACAATGATCAAACAGAGTACCGGGAGTTATGCAGTGGTTTCTCTCCTACTATTACACCCTTCATGGGGTTCAGCGTTCTACCTACCAGTTGTCTGCCAGCTGCATAGAATGAACAGGGATCAGTGGAGCCATGGCTGGGTCTTCTTTCTACATCTCCCTAGGGAGCAGGGACGGAGCAAACATTTGCCTCTGACTACAAGTTCTGCAATTCTGACTGACCCTTAGGTGGCCATGCATACCTATTTAAAGGTCTGGTAAATGTGTCTGTGAAGAATTTGTAACAAGTTTCCCAGTCATTAATGCAAATTAGCAAGGGCAGTGTAGTGATTCCAAAATTTTTTTGTATTGGAGTAAGCACCTCCCCAAGTCACCTTACAAGAGTAGCATCAGAGTCCTCTGTTGATCATCAGCGAGCCACCTAGAGATGCTGAATCAGTGATTTACAAAGGTGAGATCCTAAGCTTCATATCAACAAGCTAGGTGTTCTGCACCAGCAACCTCACAAGTTACTTTGCCTTGGCAGCAAACCAGCCTGCTAGTGGTACTGAGCCAAAAACATGACAGAAGCGTCACATTAGCCCAGCAAGTTAAAAGTATTGATCCAATAGCTTCATAAAGGATTGCAATTTTACCAAAGCACAGAAAAGTAGAGGCGCTGAGCCTCAGCCAGTAGCCTTGCAGAAAATTGTGTGTTGAAATCAGTCCAACAAACTAGAGGTGCTTAGCCAGTGTCAGAGGTCTGTGACTTGACATCAGGCATGGAAGCTACAGATGCTGAACCAGAGAACTCACAGAAACCAACAAATTAGAACTGTAGTACCAATGAGCTCATGGACATCTGTGTCTTGACACTGTGTAAAAAAACTAGAGGTACTGAACCAGTAAACTAACCAGTGTCTGTTAGAGCAGGATAGAAATGTTGAGACAGTATTCTCAAAAGGCTTACATCTTGAAACATCAGCCCGCAAATAAAGATACTGAACCAGTAAAGTCAAAGATCCCAGAAGCATATAGATGCTTAGCCAGTAACTTCACAAACACTTGTTACTAGAGCAGCTCACCTGGAATTGTTGATTAAATGTTTTATTGTTTTTGTTCTTAATTGGGAAATGTCAGTTTGTGAAACTTTTTGTGTGACCATAATGGGTTCAAATAAAGTTTTGTCGGGAAAATTTTCTCAGGTTGGAATTTCTGATCAAAACATGAGACCCACTTAGCCCATAACCTGGTGGATAGGGGAGTTACCTGGGGTGAGAGAGACCTGGGTTCAAGTTCCTACTCTGCTCAATTTAGAACAGGTACGTGACCCTAGGTGTCCCACACCCCAGGTGACCATCCTAGTATTTCTGGTTGGGGCCATCTCTGTCTGTCTCTCTCTTTAGAATACCTTAAAATGTCTCAGTTTCATCTCAGTACAGACCAGGAAACACTTCTGAAATCCCAAGAATATTAATGGGATGAGAAAACCATTTCATGCCCAGCTCTACTTATTTTTTTACATCAACCCAGAAAACTAGAAAGGCTGAGCCAGTGAGTCCTCTCCTTTGACTTCTGCTCAGCAAATTAGAGGCCTTACCAAGAAACCATTCAGAAGCTTGTGCCTAGGCATCATTCCAACATTGGAGAGGATCTGAGCCTGTAATCTCACAGAGGCTTGTGCCTTGACATCATCGAAACATGTGAAAGTTGCTGAGCTAGTGACTTCACAGAATCCTGAGTCCTTACAACAGACCAGAATACTAGAAATATTGAATCAGTAACTTCAGAAAGTCCCCTGCTTTGTCATCAACCCAGAGAGCGAAAGGAACTGAGATGGTCTAGACCTCAGCCCAGTAAGGTGGAAATGCTGAGCCACTGATACTGCAAAGGTTTGCCCTTTGATTCCTGACCAGCAGACTGGAGGTACTGATCCACAGACCACCAAATTAGAGCTTCTGAGTCAGTGCTGAAATCTACTCTTCTGCCTGTTTTCTCTCTCTGTCATCTCCATTTCTATCTTTTCTTGTTATCTCTTTTCATGTTTATTTTCTCTCCCCTCCCTTTCTCTTTCTATTTTCTTTCTTGATGGATTTTCTGTGAGTGTGTATATGCTGACTCTTCCTCTCCTACCTCCATCTGTTAGGTTTGACTCCTCCTCTCCTGCCGCCCAACCACAATTCACCGGAAGATTAGCTGCTGCTGAGATGAGGGGACTCCTTTGGTTCCACATAAGGCTTAGTGGGTAGCTGAGAACTGAATCTTGGGCAAATGGTCTGCTGACTGAGCTTGCAGCCTTGTACATGTGAGCTGTTCCCATACCTAATTTCCTTATGGGAGACAAGTGGGGGTTTGAAAGGAAAGTGAATGAATTACAAGCAGCCACCTGCAGATGTAGCAGCCAATTTGCAGTGTGTCTGTGGCTATGTATGGTCTTGCAGCTGTGCCCACCCACAGTAATCTGCTCCTTTGTCTGACACCATCCCCTGAAGTATGCAGGTGCTCTCAAGGTGGGAAATATTGCTCTTCTATATGTTAAATGCAAGAAACACAAATGAAAGGAAAAAAGGTGTAAAACAACTTTGGCCTCTGCAATTACCTGTGCAAAGCTGTCATTAGTACACATGCAGTTAATATGACACGAGGAGTTACTACATTACCAGCTGAATATAGTAATGAGGACCACAGTTCATTAGATCAGTTGCATCACCAGTTTTAGGTAATGATAAGAAAATTGTTAAATCTATGGCAAACAGTGGTCTGACTGGTCTAATTTGCTAGAAATTTAATTGAATAGATAAATGTCTATGTCAGATACTATATTATAGCCTTAATAAAAAATAATGTTCAATTATATCTGTATTTTCACACCAAATATAAAATGTTATCGCAATAATATTTTGCGTGTATAGAGCACTCAGTAACTAGTTAGCTACTCACAGCAGAGATCATAGGATGATCTCCAGGGCACAGATGTTGCTAAATGACATGGTGTCTCAGTATCACAGGGGGCGAACACCAGGATACCGGACTCCCTGAGGCATAGTGCCTCCAGAAAGGCCTGGCAGGAAGGGAAATGGTGTCTACAATTCTTCCCTTTTATGGGGCGCAGGTAGTTCTGCCCTGCAAGTCAGTCCTGGGCTGGTGCAGGGGGTGAAAGAGTTGAAGCAGCCCTCCCCACTCCTAAGTGTGAGGATTGAAATTCTGTTTGACAATAATGCAGACTTTGAACTGGGGTGAGGATAGGTTCCTCATATTGCATTCTGAGGGAAGGGCTAGGCACAATCCAGTCCCATATGAGAACAAAATCTTCCAGTTGTTTCCTGGAAAAGAGAAGGACTTGTTTTTTGTCATTTTGTACCATGCATGCAACATTGATCCAAGCTTTCATGTGTGGTGAAGGGTTAAAATCCATGTGCATGTTATATAACAACCTGGTATATGAATTATGCCAGCTCTTTTCCAGACCCAAAGTCCAGAGTTTGGTCTGGAGACCAGAGGCCTAGCTAATAGTGATCAGCTAAGAGAAAGCTGAGGTAAACAAAATAACATTGCCTTTGCTAAGATATGCTTGGTCAGTAGAAATGCCAGATATTAAGGCAATAACTGAATAATTATGTTTCATCCAATGTTTCAAATTGAACAAAGGATCCCTGTTCCTATTGTGTTTCTGCTGAAGGGAATACAGTCTTCCCACAGATCCAGCCTTGAGTTTATGAAAATTGGCACATGTTAGTATAATGATATGGCATCCTTCCACCTCCCTTCCAAGGGACCAATGCCCTGCCTTAAGACATAAAGGAGACAATCTCTATTTCCATATGCTTTCACTGTTTCTTTGATTTAACCCCTAGGAATGTACCTGTCGGACAATCAAAGAAGTTGCTCCACTCCTATGGACCCCAAATCAGAATTCAACATATATATTTTATACTAACAACATTTTATCAAAGTATTAATTAAATGTTAACTTGCTAATTTGAGACCATGGGCGGAGACATTATGTAACCTTTTAACCATTGGCTAATGTGCTATCTTGTCTTGCTGCAAAACCTATCCTGGGGTGTGGAACTGCCTACCCCGTCACTTTCCCCTGCCCATGGAAAATCTATATATTTCATTGTAATCAATTGATTAACAGTGTCTCTGAGCCTAATAAGCCAGGTGACACTCCGCCAGCGCTGTGTGTAATAAACCCCTATGCTTTGACCTCTACACGGTGTAGATTTATGTCCTTCATGTGGAATAGATTTGGATTCCCAAATCATACATACAAATTCATTTAACCATCACTACAACTCTCTAAAACCACTTTTCCATGTAAAAACAGATATTTACAAAATCAAGAATCAAGGCTTATCTTCTAATGACTTTCAAAAAAGGAGCCATTTGGGGACTATCACAAACCATGTATGTAATAGTAGTCTTGAATGTCACACATCTTCAGTTATTTGTGTTAATACTTTATTATTAATACTGTTTACTATGGCAGCACCTAGGAGCCAACTGAAATGGGGCCCCATTTTGCTAGCCACTGTACAAACGCAGAATAAGAAATAGTCACTGCCCCAAAGAGATTATAATCTAATTAGTACCCAATTTGGGACTACTGAGATGTCTATTACACTATGTGCACTAAATTATACTCAATAGTTATCTGCTGCTCCATGAAACATCCCTGAATTTTATAAATATATTATCCCAGTCTATCTAATTGATGTTTACTCCAGTAACCTTCTCTCATAATATTTTAAGCTTAATATTTGGGTTTCTTTACTTATTAGAGACTTGTAAATCTCTGAGGTTGAGTGTTACGTGTGGGCAAGACTGATAAGTGTACTCTATTATCTTCCTTTTGTTTTGTTTGATTTAATATATTAGCTCATTCTTAGATGATAGTATCTACTGGGTTGGGTGCTTTGTATCTTAAATCAATGTCATGAATACTTGGTGATATAGCAAATATGCTAAATTATTATAATTTGTTTTCTGTCAGTCTAGGTTATGCTCATCACCATTTGGAGATCTACTTATAGACTCATAGACTCATAGACTTTAAGGTCAGAAGGGACCATTATGATCATCTAGTCTGACCTCCCGCATGATGCAGGCCACAAAAGCTGACCCACCCACTCCTGGAATAATTCTCTTCCTTGACTCAGCTGTTGAAGTCCCCAAATCATGATTTAAAGACTTCAAGTTGCAAAGAATCCTCCAGCAAGCGACCCCTGCCCCATGCTGCGGAGGAAGGCGAAAAACCTCCAGGGCCATTGCCAATCTACCCTGGAGGAAAATTCCTTCCCGACCCCAAATATGGCGATCAGCAGAACCCCGAGCATGCGAGCAAGATTCTCCAGCCAGAACCGCATTGACCATTGATACTAATTACCTGCGATGGCACGTTATTGACCTATTGACTAAAATCACGTTGTACCCATAGATTGGATTTGGAGTGTTTGGACAAGTAATTTGCTGATATGATACTTGCCTTCTTTTGTAAACCACTTTGAGACCTGCAAAGGAAAATCACTATATAAGACCTATTTGTTATTATTGTTTCATTATTGTCCAGGCACCCAAGCAGCTTCATAGAACATTGCATTTTCCACTTTAAACAGTGATTAAATTTTATAAATTAACATTAAATCTAACATGGATTTTTCCAAATTTATAACATTTCTAAAAGGAGCACATCCTTCAACTTTCTAAAGGATTGTTAAACTCAGAAGTTACTTATTGTTAAAACTATAAGCATTTCAGGGTCACTTATTTCTGATATTTTATGAGAGACTCATATTTTTGGACTCCTATTAGAGTTGGTTGGAAGATAAAAACCTATTTTTGTGAAATAATTACAAAATGTTGAAGTTGATTTCATGTCAAAGTGCTTGAAGACCAATTATTCATTTTTTCAGATTTTTTTGCAATTAAAAATATTGAAGCTACTGGAATATATTATCAAAATTGTTTTGAAATGTTTTTGTTTAATGTGAGACCCAGTTTTAGTAAATGAAAAATTTCAATATCCTTTTTGATATTGCTAGTGATAATACCAAAAAGAAAACAGATTTTTTTTCTAGAAATCTAAAAAATTTCCAAATATTAAGAATTTGTCATTAACAATTTTGCGTTTAAAAGAATTATTTTTTTTCATTTTTGACAAATAAAGAACACATATAAACAAACAAAAAACACCTCCACAACTTTTCAATCCAAAACTTTCAATGAGATCTTACTTCTATCCTTAAACAATTCATTGTGTACTACCTGAGCATAGGGGGATGGACAAGATGACCTCTCAAGGTCTCTTCCAGCCCTACATTTCCATGAGTATAAGAAAATCCCTTTCAATTCTAAAATATGTACATACAGTTCCTCATACACACCAAACCTTCACTCCAATTTCATGTTTTCTCCTTTAAAAATAACATATAACAAACTTCACCATTAAATGTATGTATATAGATAACTTGTTTTAACTTAGTTAGATCAGAATTCATCTGAGTATGTTTATGGATATTTGATGTGTGTATTATGTGGAGGAGTAGATAACTACAACTGAAAGAGTTTACAGGAGCAGCAGAGTTTTTGAGTGTGGTTGAGAAGGAATGTGAGTTGAGGTTTCTGTGGAGGTGAATCTTGGTTCAGTTATTGATTTGCTCAATTTTCAATGATTGTCTTGATAAAGAAGTGTATTTGAGCAACCATTACTGTAAATTAACTATTTTGGGTATTGGAATTAATATATATGCACTAATTAAGTTGACTTTGCTACCACTATTTCCTTTGCTTAGGCTTTCTTTGTTCTTAATAAACATATTTGAAATCATATTTATCTAGATATTAGTCAGCGTTAAATAAATGAAAAAAGTCCCATGTTGCTTTACTTGTTCTTAAAAATAGTTGGGAGTTAGGCTTAAGACACTCCATCTCTTTCTGATGTTATTAAAATGTCTCTGTAATGAGCATCTCAAAATGTTATCATAACTAATGTACTGAGCTACATTCTGTCATGCTTTCTTTACAGAAAATGAAAGGGACCCTTCTAGTATGTGTTTCTTATTTCTTTTGGGACACTGCTAAGTTAAGATGTTAGCAACAACTAAGGCTACATCTACATTGTGAATTAGAAGTGTGATTCTCAGCTCATGTACACATACTCATTTTAGCTCTTATTTAGTTAGCGTGAATATGGGTATGCAAGCTGGTAATCACATCCCTAGCTTGTCATAGGTTGTGATCCTATTTTAGGAACTCAACACATCCTAAGGTTTGAGTCCTAAATTTCACATATTAGAAATGTGGTCACAAACTCATGTTTATGATCTTACCAGCAATTCTGAGTCAGTAGATTACTTCCAAGAATCCTTTAACTCTGAGAAAACAATATGGAGATTCACTTCATTTGAAATCTGTGAGAAGAGGTGATTTAAGAAAATGGGTAGATGATTCCCAATCAGAGGTCCTTGTCTCACATAGCATGTTGGGAGGATTGTGAGATCCTGGTTTTGCAAGCAAATAAAAAATAGAGGTCAGTACAGAAGTTCCGTTTCTGATTTTTGTGTCTGGAATCATTTTAATGAAAATCACATTTTTTTTAAAGTGTTTGGGAATAACTACTCTGAAATAGTCACCCGGCAGGTATATCAATAGTGTGTGTGTGTGTGTGTGTGTTAAAATTGTCTTTGTTTCTGCTATAAAATTTGGTGCTATCTAGAATGACAGTGAGGTGGTTTTCCAGAGATCTCAGCTGTGATCAACAAATCATTGTAATTATGCTTAGAAAAAACTTGCAGACTTCCTGCCACTCACCTCATGCTGATGAAAGTCAAGCCTGAACACAGCAATATTTATATATTTGATTCACATGCTTCATCTGAGAATTACTCAAATAAAGGCAAAATAATAACTTTGTCAGCCTGGAGCAAAAGTACCACATTTAAGTGCTTTTCATTTCTGGCAATTTCTCCATAGACTTAATTAAGATTCCAGAAGACGATGGGCTTGAAGTAAGATTTTTGTCAAAAATTGGAACAGTTTGGTTTCCAAATAGTAGTTTCAGGGTCAAAGTCTAGTAGTTTTATCTCATTTCTCCAAGGATTATATTAGAGTGTAAGATCTTCAGGGCAGGGACTGTGTCCCCCTACATGTATATATAGCATATAACATAATGGAATGTTGCTTTAAGGATTTTCCGGAATCAGGGGCGGCCCTAGACTAGCTGCCAGCAACTGGCGCCCTAGGGAAATCATGAAATTGGTGCCCCCATCCCCAAACCCCAAGGGCAGATCTAGGCTGACGTTTTTGGTAAACTGGGAAATATTTTGCCCTTTTTTTCCTTTTAATATTTTTAAGCATTTTTTTTTAAACAGAGGCTTAATTATTCGGTTTGTCCGTCCGTCCGTCTGTCCAACCAGATAAAATAGAGACATGAAATTTTCAGAATAGATTTGTACATGGCAGCTACATGATATTTCAGTCCAATTTCAAATAAAAATGCATTAAAATATTAATTATAATTTTTATTATTACAAATCCAAAATCATCCATTACGCTATCCTGCTTTAACTGCCATTACCACCACATCCAATATAGAAAGAAATAAGAAAACTTTTCAATGAATTTTAACCTATATTTACAAAACACTCCAAATAAAAAACACTCTGTGCTCTTAAAACATGAGTTTTCTTGCTTTAAGTTTTGAAAATTCAGTCACTAGTTCTTTTAGATCCAGTTTCCAGCTATTTCATGCTCTATTGACATTGTGGCAAGTCCAACAAGTCTCTCTTGCACCATTGTTGCACCACTACACAAATCTGTAGCATCAATGTCTTTTGAATTTTCATGAGTCAATGCCAACTCCAGTTTTATACAAAATTCTCTTATCTGTTTTGCTGTTTTCTTTTGTAAGCTGTGGATATCTTATAGAAAGCCAAATACTGACTCTAGCTGCTGCATCTGTTGAAATCTTTCGTCAACTGAGTGAATAGCAATATCAACGACTGCGAAGTATAAATTCACTTTGAACCTTTGTTTTGGGTTCTGAATGGGTGTGTTTCATTCTTCATACGAAAACTGCTGTTTCTTTTGCCAAATGCGAACTGGCTTTGGTTCAAATTCTGTCGGAACGTCTATTTCTTCAGCAAGCTCGAGAGAATCTACCAGTGTTCTTTCAAACCATTCATCACTTCTGAATTCCTCTAGAATATTTTTAGTTTGCTTCAGTTTTTGAATAGCAGAATGTATGTTCAAGTTCTTTTCCTGAAGCTGCTTACTATGAGGTTAATTTCGAAAGGATATTATACCACTAAATGAGTGAAATCACAAATTTGAACTTGGAAAGGCCATTTGCAAGAGCTTCTGCATCTGAATGTGCCTATTGCCAGATGATCCAGTAAAGGTAGTAGTATCATCAGAAATTTCAATTAGGGCATCTTAAATGTTTCCAAGTTCACAGCAAAGAGGCTTCAAAGCATTAATGTGACTCTCCCATCTTGTCTTACTAAATGGTTTCACAGTTAGAGAATTCACATGGCGAGTCAGAATCTCCCAACAGCATGTTGAGCCTGAGAAAAACACATAAACACGTTGCACCAGGTCAAAGAAACTGCTTGCTCCAAACAGCATCTAGCAGCATCATTGACAATCAAATTCAGAGAATGCGCACTGCAAGGAACGAAGAAGGCGCGAGGATTGATTTCCATCGTTTTCCTTTGCACACCATTGTCTTTACCCTTCATATTACTCCCATTTTCATAGCCTTGGCCACGTACGTTTTCAACAGATAATGACATTGTTTCAAGCTCTTGTAGAATAGTTTCAGTCATAAATGCTCTAGTCATCTCCTTCAGTGGTACGAAACCCCAAAAATGTTCCTTTATAAGCACTTCAACATTATCTTCATCTGCAGACTTTTCCATATCCACAAAACGAATTATCATCGTCATTTGTCCAACATGACTCACATCTGGTGTACAGTCCAGTATTATTGAAAAGTATTTTGCAGAATGGATAGCTTCTACAATTTTCTTTTTAATGGCATTTGCTAGGATTTGAATCAGTTCATTCTGCACATTATTTCCTAAGTAATTAACCTGTGTTTCATGATCAGTTAATTTATGTAGATGCTCCTTCATGACTGGATCAAACAAAGCTAGGTATTCAACACATTTTCAAAAGTTTCCATTATCTGGAGTGTGTACTTTTTCATTTCTACCATGGCCACGAAATGCTAAATTTTGTCCACCGAGAACTCTCACTAAAGCAATCAGACACTCTAATATTTGTTACCAATATTCGTCTTTTTCCTTGATCACACGTACATTTTCTTCATCGATAGTTTTTTCCTTTTTCAATTGTAATTCCAGTTCTTTCCAATTTTGAAAACATTCCAAATGTTCTGTACTTCTTTCATGTGAAGAGAGAATTGAACATATGTTTTTTCCAGTCCTTCGAATCATTTTCAGTAAGTGATGTACCAATTGCTTGATTTCTAAACAACTAGCAGCAAAAGCAAAACACAGAGTCCTTCGACACTGAATTTTGTAACCAGTTTCGATGAATTCCAAACCGCTTCCATGTGGATGTGAGCTAACCTCCTCTCCAAGTAAAATTCCTTCATCTGGATGCTGTGAACTGCTTCCATCTTTATTTGGATTAAAGAGAAGATATTTCAGGAAGGATCCCTGCTGTTTTGCTTGGTCCTTTTCCTTCTCAGCCTTTCATTTACAATACTCAGCTCCTGAGGGTTTTCTTTTTCCTCTTTCTGCCATGGAGCATTTGAATATTGGTATGTACTGTGCTCCTCACTGCAAGTATTATAGCAATAAGGATGGCTGACACACCCACCACATGTTGGCGATTTAATCCACATTGCAGCCATCCCAACAAGTCTTTTCACTGCTAAAAGGTTCAATGATTAGTAACATACACTCACTTACCAATTAAAACAGTTAGTTACAGCATTTACATGGAAACAAAATGACCTTTTTTGACATTATACCCCGACACCGGTTGTTTGGAAAATAATCCCCTTCCTCACGGTAACCCGCTTGGAGTGTGACATCATCACTTTCATAGTCTATTAAGCATTAATGCTGTTACTTTTCTTTTGTGGACCTTATTTATTACATGTGAACCAGTTATAACAAAGAAAAGTTAATAATTATACAGCCCGATAATAACGCTAAGGTTTAATAATGCTTAAAGATACTCACATTTTGGATTTATAATGCTGAAAGACATTATTCTTTATTATTTGGCACCAAGAAACAAAATTTTCCACAGTATTTGCTTGATTCTTAACCATCTACCTGCGACGTGTGTTAAAATGACTGTTTTACATGTATCAACTCGCGATATCTCCGCTCTACATGAATTTCCGGCTATGCAACCTTGATGTATAGTCGAGTTAGGTGTCACTAGCATCACTCTTGCTGTTGGCGGATGTGTTTCATTGTGGCTGAGTTATTGCTTATTAAAATTGTGGAGTGGGTCATCTTGACTCTATGTCGCAAATTGAAAAAAAAATCACTAAAATATTATTTATTTTTGCAGTAAATAAAAGATTTGACATATTAATTCTCAGAAATGTAGAGAAATGAATTATAATTCATATTCCCTCTGTATGGACACAGGAATTGAAATAATGACATCTTCGTTATTTTAATTGTATTTTTCCATCTTTTTCATTTTTTTTCATTTTTTTTTATTTGATTTTTTCCCTCTAATTTGGTGCCCCATTTAACTTGGCACCCTAGGCGACCACCTAGTTTGCCTGTATGAATGGGCTGCCCCTGTCCAGAATAGACTGTGGTAGGTAGCCACAGCTTGTAGTAATGGATGGTATGAAGCCACGTGACTCCAAGGGAAGCACAGAGAGGTATTCTGTTTCATAAAGGCAGATTGCCTCCTGCAGTATTCTGGTTGTGCTGTGGGAGAGTGACAGGTAACATTTCTTTAAGGAGTAAAGAGACTGTCCAGTTTGGCCAATGTACATGGCAGAGGGGCATTGCTGGCACATGACGGCATATATCACATTGGTATATGTGCACGTGAATGATCCCCTGATGGTGTGGCTGAAGTGGTTAGGTCCTATGATGGTGATCCTTGAATAGATATGCGACAGAGTTGGCACCGGGGTTTGTTGCAGGGTTTGGTTCCTGGGTTAGTGTGTTTGTTGTGCAGTGTGTAGTTCCTGGTGAGTATTTGCTTCAGGTTGCGGGGCTGTCTGTAAGCGAGGACTGGCCTTTCTGCCAAGGAAAAGAATAAATGAACACAAATCTGACATCAGGAATTATAACATTCAAAAACCAGTTGGAGAACACTTCAACCTCCCTGGTCACTCAATAACAGACTTAAAAGTGGCAATTCTTCAACAAAAAAACTTCAAAAACAGACTTCAGCGTGAAACTGCGGAACTGGAATTAATTTGCAAACTGGACACTATCAAATTAGGCCTGAATAAAGACTGGGAGAGGATGGGTCATTACAAAAACTAATTTTACCATACTAATTTCCCTCTAATGTTACTCACACCTTGTTGTCAACTGTTTCAAATGGGCCACCCTCATTACCACTACAAAGGTGATTTTTCCTCCCTTGGTATTCTACTATTAATTGAATTTTCTTGTTAGACTGATCCCCCACTTGGTAAGGCAACTCCCATCTTCTCATGAACTATGTATATATATATATATATATACCTGTTACAGTATTTTCCACTCCATCCATCTGATGAAGTGGGTTCTAGCCCACAAAAGCTTATGCCCAAATAATTTTTTTTTTTAGTCTTTAAGGTGCCACAAGGACTCCTCATTGTTTTTCCTATGGGGGAGTGAAACAAAAGCAGCCACTTCCCAAATGTCCCCTTGTGGCCACCAGTGGCTCTGCAACATCCTGCTTCACTGTCCCGTCTTCTAGGCTCCACACATGAAATTCTTCAAATAACAACAGCCCTCCCTAGGGTCTGGTTCATTAACATAAAGTTCAAAAATAAACACAAATCATCCATCCTAGCCTTAATCTAGATATAGCCCCTCCTCCTTGAAGTACTGTCTCTTACTGCTCTCTGAGCCACTGGAGAAGATACAAGACCTAGCTCACCTTCCTTGCCTTCTCCCCAAAAAGACAACAAAACTTGCAGCTTGCAGTCAGGACTTTCCACCCAGCCACAGCTCCTGTCCTCAGGGATCACTGCAGGAGACACTGTCTTCCTGCAGATTCACCCTGCTATCCCCCCTTTGGCTGTCCCCAAACATCTGCTTTTCTACTCCCCACAGGGGCCTGGTTTAGTTGCATGACCATCTGCCACATGACTTAATTCATTCTCTTCACCTGGGGAGGTAAATCGTTGCATCACAGGTGGGCTGAGACCTGTCTCCCTTTAGAATCGCCAGCTACACTGTGACAGGGAACATCTCGGTAGTAGCTCCAGCAAACTCTCAAGCACAAGGTCTACAGATCTGGATATCCTTTACAGAGCTATGCAAGTTAGCCATGGCCAGGCTTCATTTGCATAAACACTGGTCACAATCTAGCCCATAAAATAAATAATAACAACAATATCAAAAGTTCATTGAATATTATTGTTGCTTGTAATTTGTAAAAGTAACAAGGCCAATTGTTATGCAGGAGATTGAAGATTCGGCCTCAGCTTGGCTAATTTGGCCAGTGTGTAGGGCAAAAATGTAAACTTTGTGGGATTAAGTGCTGCATTCACACACAAATCCACAGCAGACAGAATCACAGTAGCACAATTTACTTGTTAGTTTAGATTAAGCTTGAAAGCTTCATGAATATTTAAAGTTAAATATTTAAATGTCAATAGTGATTTTATAACTTCAGCATGAGAGCGAGCACATGCTTAGCAGCACCAGTTGTGAGGGATTTTCCAGTTATGAAAAATAATCGAATGAGGTTTATGTGGTGAACAAGAGAACAGACCAAAATTAGTTCTTACCATCCAAGAAAAACTAAAGGTATTTACACATCAGCCACACAGTCACTGACTTGTTTTAATATCAGAGGGGTAGCCGTGTTAGTCTGAATCTGTAAAAAGCAACAGAGGGTCCTGTGGCACCTTTAAGACTAACAGAAGTATTGGAGCATAAGCTTTCGTGGGTGAATGCCCACTTCATCAGACTCAAGTAATGGAAATTTCCAGAGACAGGTATAAATCAGTATGGAGATAACGAGGTTAGTTCAATCAGGGAGGGTGAGGTGCTCTGCTAGCAGTTGAGGTGTGAACACCAAGGGAGGAGAAACTGCTTCTGTAGTTGGATAGCCATTCACAGTCTTCGTTTAATCCTGATCTGATGGTGTCAAATTTGCAAATGAACTGGAGCTCAGTAGTTTCTCTTTGAAGTCTGGTCCTGAAGTTTTTTTGCTGTAAGATGGCTACCTTTACATCTGCTATTGTGTGGCCAGGGAGGTTGAAGTGTTCTCCTACAGGTTTTTGTATGTTGCCATTCCTGATATCTGACTTGTGTTCATTTATCCTCTTGCGTAGTGACTGTCCAGTTTGGCCAATGTACATAGCAGAGGGGCATTGCTGGCACATGATGGCATACATAACATTGGTGGACGTGCAGGTGAATGAGCCGGTGATGTTGTAGCTGATCTGGTTAGGTCCTGTGATGGTGTTGCTGGTGTAGATATGTGGGCAGAGTTGGCATCGAGGTTTGTTGCATGGGTTGGTTCCTGAGTTAGAGTTGTTATGGTGCGGTGCGTGGTTGCTGGTGAGAATATGCTTAAGGTTGTTGGGTTGTCTATGGGCGAGGACTGGCCTGCCTCCCAAGGTCTGTGAAAGTGAGGGATCATTGTCCAGGATGGGTTGTAGATCACTGATGATGCGTTGGAGAGGTTTAAGCTGAGGACTGTAGGTGATGGCCAGTGGAGTTCTGTTGGTTCCTTTTTTGGGCCTGTCTTGTAGCAGGAGGCTTCTGGGTACACGTCTGGCTCTGTTGATTTGTTTCTTTATTTCCTTGTGTGGGTATCACAGTTTTTGAGAATGCTTGGTGAAGATCTTGTAGGTGTTGGTCTCTGTCTGAGGGGTTGGAGCAGATGCGGTTGTACCTCAGTGCTTGGCTGTAGACCACCATAGGGGCAGAGAAGAGAGGATAGAAAGGGTGGGGTGAGGAATAAGTATATCCACGGTTCTGCCCCCCTCCCAACACATCTGCCAGCAGATTTGTACGTAGGCAGTGGGGAGTATACTTTGTCAGGTAATAGGTTGGTGCAGCATATCCACTCCTTTCTCTCCCCTTGTACAAAACAGTATATCTGGGAATCGTTCCTCAGAGAGCAATTTCTGTGTCAAAATACCTTCCCTGAGTTTCTTCTGGGATGGTGCAACTATGCATCATTCCATATGGCCTTCAAGATAAGTCTCAGTCTAGCCCCCTGATTCAGAAGTAAAAAAAAAAAAAAAAACTATAAAAAGTCAATGAGAGCTGATGGTACTTAGCACCTCACAGGAGGCACAATGTAAAGCTGGACCCACCTATCTGTCTTTCTGTTACCTCTGTGCTAAATTACAGGCTTCTGGTTCTCCTTTTGCATTCTGATCAGATTCAGAACTTGAATCTATGTTTCCTGCCATGCCTAATATAAGATAAGTTTGGGAGAATGTATATTGCATGTATGATAATAAACTGTATTATCTATCTTTGCATTGCACTGTAAACTCCTCAGGGTATGGACCATGTTTTCCTCTTGGTTTGTTTAGGGCCAAGCCACTCTACTGGCACTCAATAAATAATTATTTGTAGTAGAAGTGATAATGGTGATAATATATTTATGGTTGAATTTCATATGCACCAAGTGACCCATGCTGTTCAAATATAGGAAGAACTGTCAGATGTAGACTGATAACACTATTGTGAAAAGAGCTCTTGAAGGCATTTCCAAAGTCTGGGTTACAATACTAAAGCCTGCTGTCTTGAGACACTTCGATACAAAAGCAGATTTTTGAGCTCTTGCCATACAAGACAAAAACTACCGGCTTTGCCATTTTGTGTTGTTTGCCTTTCCTTAGGGATAGCAGGGTTTCTTATCCCTTCTGTGATATTCCTTCCTTAAGGAAAAGCGAGCACAACTTATTTGTCTTCTTTTGTTCTCTCTTGACATTTTCTGACTTGACATTAAATTAAAAGATATTACACTGAGAAAATGAGAAGTGTACATGTTTGGATACAGCAACTTGTATTCTCATATGAACTTTCAGTTACCTTGATGCAAAGCAACAGGAAAAAAAATCAAAGGATGCAGCAAAATTTAGGATGATTACTTTTCTCCATTCTGAGTTTTTCTTGATCTACTGACTGGAAAATATATTTTTCTTGATCTTATGTTTGCAGTGCAAATGTTATAAAAATCCCTTGCTCGCTGAACCTAGATATTCCTGCCTCCTTCTATTGTCTTCTACATGATTGAAACAGAGTTAGGAGTGGCAAATCTTCAGCTCTAAATTTAGATTATTATTCCTCTTTTCCAGGGTCCAATCCTGCAAGGTTCCGAGCCCTCTTAATTCCCATTGCAGTCACTGGAAGCTGAGGAGGAGTTCTGCTTTTTGGAGGATCATCCAGCTGTGTGTGCTACACTTTCTGATGGTGCATCTCTCACTACTAAACCATAGCTTTGCATAATTCTGTCACCCTAAAATATTGCCATCCTATTCCCAAGTCATATATGAATATTTAGTTCTAAATATATCTAAACTTTGTTTGCAGTGTTCTTGTAGCCATTTTCGTCCCAGAATATGAGCGAGACAAAGCAGGTGAGGTTATATCTGTTATTGGAGCAACTTCTGTTGGTGGAAGATACACAGCACAACAGAACTCACCCTTCAAGATTCATTGGTCCTACACATGTGGTATATCTCAAGATGTGGTTATCACAACATCCAGTGCATCAAATGTCCCAATAATAGCTATGTGGGTGAAACTAGATAATCTCGAATGAACTATCCTCTTGAATGAACTCACACAGAAATATGATAAAAGACAAAAACACCCCATCACCTATAAAAGACAAAAACACCCCATCACCTTTTCAAAAAGCGATCACTCCATATCTGTTCTTTCAACGCTGGTCCTCAAAGGAATCCTGCACAACACCTTCAAAAGATAAGCCTGGGAATTTACATTCAAAACTCTACTAGACACCAAAATCCATGGATTTAACAGGGACACTCATTTATGGCTCATTACAACAATTTGTAACATACCACAGTCCTTCCTACCTTTAATTGCCCACTTCATATCCTTTATGCATAACAGTCCAACTGCCCACTTCATTTCAGGTGACCACCTCCCTCCCTTCTATTTAACAATCTATCCCAACTTGTATTAGCTCACACACTGTGCTTTCTTCCTCAGACCTGAAAAGGAGCTGTTTAGCTCAAAAGCTTGTACCTTCCACCAACAGATGTTGGTCCAATAAAAGATATTACCTCACCCGCCTTGTCTTTTTTATATATAAACTTTGAAGTTATATTTCCTCAGATAATAAGGGAGTAAAAACAGTCTGTTAATCTCATATATATATCCCTTTCCAAATGCTAAATCTGAATCAGAAAGGAAATTAATTCCTGGTGCAATTCCACTAGCTGAATGTCAACACATAGAGATGAAATATTAGAAAACTCCCATATTTGAATCTAGTGATATGCCTATGAAAGCAGCAAACAAAAAACAAAGATTAAGGTAATTCAGAGCCCATTTTAAACCCAAATTATGTTGCATAATCTCTAGATATCCAAGAGGATGGTGACATGATGTTCTCTGTTGTTGCAGATCTAGTGTATGAGATCTTGAAGAATAATTTCCTGCCATAGGTCTTCAAAAGCCTGTGATTTAAAGATGGCCTTAATATTAGGGTACGTCTTCACTACCCGCCATATCGGCGGGTAGCAATCAATTTATCCGGGATCGATATATCGCGTCTCGTTAAGACGCGATATATCGATCCCCGAACGCGCTCACCGTCGACCCCAGCACTCCACCAGAGCAAGCGGCGGTAGCGCAGTCGACGGGGGAGGTGCGGCCGTTGATCCCACGCCGTCTGGCCCCAGGTAATTCGATCCAAGATTCTTCGACTTCAGCTACGCTATTCGCATAGCTGAAGTTGCGTATCTTGGATCGATTCCCCCCCCCCGTAGTGTAGACCAGCCCTGAAAGTGTTTCTCCTCTTCCTCCTCATTTGCTTGGTTTCAGATTTTCCCCATCTTTTTCAGTACCTGTTCCATCCCACTTTTCCATACGTGCTTTGACTAAAATTATAAGGAAGGGGAGCACAACCTCTGTTAAAGTTCCTTTTTCCTGATGCACACTGTCCTTCCACACATTTCTTTCTTTTATGGTAGTGTCATACAGTTGTGTTGGTTTTCATGACATAATTGATATTACATTAAAAACATTATTTACCTTCATCAATTACTGTCATTGTTAATTTATCATGGGCGCATCCAGAGGCATCCCCCAGATCAGGATCCTGTAGTGCTGGACATCATATAAACAGAGTAAATCAGAGTCTCTGCTTCAAAGAACAGACAAGACATAGCAGGTGGATGAGACAAACAAGTGGGTTGGAGTAAGGAAAGGAGCGGTACCAAAAAATATGATTTAACACAGGGTAGTTGTGTACATGGCCGTCCTGAGACATATGCAGCAAATGCGGCTGTGTAGAGCACCCGAAAATTTGGGGCACCCCTGGGTTTTAGTCTCCACCTCCCCGCCTCTTCCTGTCCCTGTTCTGACCCTTCCTGCAGGCTCCCAGGGCTAGCTGCTGCAGCCTGGTGACACTTCCTCTGGAGGAGATCTAGTAACTTAAAAGTGAAAAAGCCTTCCAGCTTGACAGACCTATTAGCACATCATTGAAACTGTTAAAGAGCCATTCAAGTGGTAATGAAGCCATTTCACAGCATTTGCCACCTCTTCCCCCCCCATATACTG
The DNA here is from genome assembly GCF_002925995.2 of Terrapene triunguis. NCBI lineage: Eukaryota > Metazoa > Chordata > Testudines > Emydidae > Terrapene > Terrapene triunguis. The sequence goes on from NW_020664369.1 coordinate 12,120,529, forward strand.
TCAGTTTCTGAATTTATTGACAAAAACAGTTGTGCATTACTGTAATATTTATTCAGAACATGTCAGTCAGGACCTTAGTTTAAAATTTGCTTTAACAATATTTCATTAATGTGTTGCTGAAGATTATAAAATCACATCTCTAAAAAATCCTTGCATACATTTTTAGATGAACATTCCGAGTCAGAGCCATAACTAGGTATTTTTGCGCCCGAGGCAAGAAGATAAAATTGCTCCGTCCCCTAGGGCCGGCTCTTCTGTGGCAATTCAGCGGCGGGTCCCTCAGTCCCTCTCGGAGGTAAGAGCCTGCCACCAAAGAATGAATGAAGTGGCGGCGGTACAGCCTGTGATTTTGGGGGGGTCTAACTCATAATTTTTGACTGCTTGGGATGGTAATGTTGCTTCCCAGATGGTCTTTGGTTCCAGTCCAGTTCCAATCCAGAGAGGGACTCACAGGTTAAGAGAGGAGGGAGGTGCTGGATATCAGCAGTGGCCACTAGGGATCAGCATGTGACCTGAGAATGCTGGGAGTTCAGATTTGTAGGGTAGGATCAGGGGTGGCAGGTTTGTAGAAATTTTGGTGGTGCCCAGAACACGCCCTGCCCAAACTCCATCCACCCACCCGCCCAAGGCTCTGGGAGGGAGTTTGGGTGAGGGAGGAGGTCTGGGGTGTAGGCCCTAGCCTGGGGTAGGGGATTGGGGTGCAGGCTCTGGGAGGGAGTTTGGGGATGGGAGAAGGTGCGGAGGGAGGGGGTGCAGGTTCTGGGAGGGAGTTTGGAGATAGGAGGGGTGCAGAGGGAAGGGGTGCAGGGGTGAGGGCTGTGGGTTGTGGCTGCAGACAGGGCCGGCTCCAGGCACCAGCCCACCAAGCATGTGCTTGGGGCGGCACCTGGAGGGGGGCGGCCTGAGAGCGGGGCCGCAACTGGGCTCGCCGCCCTCCCCGCGGCGCTCCGGCCGCCGGGGAGAACAGAGCTGCGGCGGGCTCGCCGCCCTCCCCCCGGCGCTCTGGCCGCTGGGGAGAGCGGCGCCCCGGCCGGGCTCGCCGCCCTCCCCCCGGCGCTCTGGCCGTCAGGGAGAGTGGAGCCCCGGCCAGGCTCTCTGCCTGCCGGGGAGAGCGGAGCCCAGCCGGACTCTCCGCCCTCGGGCCGCCGAGGAGAGCGGGCCTGCGGCCCGGCTCGGCACCCTCCCCTGCCGTGCTCCCGGGGGGGGGGGGGGGCGGCGGGAGGCTTTTTTGCCTGGGGCGGCAAAAAAGCCAGAGCCGGCCCTGGCTGCAGATGAGGGGTTTGGAGTGTGGGAGGGGCTCAGGGTGAGAATAGGGGTGAGGGCCCTGTCTGGGGCTGGGAATGGGAGATTTGGGGTGTGTGAGGGGCTCAGGGCGAGAGTAGGAGTGTGGAGGTGAGGGCTCTGGCT
>NW_020664369.1:12122035-12139526 GCF_002925995.2 Terrapene triunguis
TGGGGCAGAGGGTTGGGGTGTGGGGGGGATGAGGGTTCTGGCTGGGACTGGGGATAAGGTGTTTGGGGTGCTGGAAGGGCTCAGGAAGAGGGTCAGGGTGTGGGGGGATGAGTGCTCTGGCTGGGACTGGGGATAAGGTGTTTGGGGTGCTGGAAGGCTCAGGGCTCAGGAAGAGGGTTGGGGTATGGGGGGATGAGGGATCTGGCTGACGGAGTGGGCTCTGGGGTGGGGCAGGGCTGGGGATGAGTTTGGGGTGCAGGCAGGCTGCTCCGGGACAGGGGCCAGAGAGGAGGACTCCCCCCAGCCCTTTCCCTGCTGGCAGCAGCAAGCTCTGGGGGATAAGTCCCCCTTTCCTGCCCCCCCAGCAGCACACTCATCCCCACCACTGTCACTGCATGTGCTCCTAGGGTCCCTCTCAGGTCCAGGAATCACCCTCGCCTCCCCTGTGGTGGGTGCTGGAGGGTGCTGCATGCGCCTCCTCCCGGGCTGTTGCCCCTGACTGTAGCCTCACTGGGGGTGAGGGATGGGGCTATCTCCTTGCCCAGCATGGGGCAGGAGCGGTGACTGCGGGCGGGTGGTGAGGGGGGGACGGCTGTGCTGCTGGAGGGTTCCACTGGAAAATGAAAGGGTCTGAGGGGGAAGAGCAGGCTCAGAGTCAGTCTGCCCTGGCAGTCGAGGTGGGGGGCGCTAGGACCCTGTGGCAGCAGTTGCTGCAGGGGAGAGACAGGGACTCTCTGCTCCTTTTTTTTTTTCTTTTTCTCCACTGCTTTCTGCGCCCCCTCCCGCTCCTGGCTTTGTGTGCCTGAGGCAAGTGTCTCACTCGCCTCGCCCTTGTTATGGCACTGTTCCGAGTATTCATCTTTAGCCTTAAATGCTTGGATCTTCAGACATATGGTTTTTTTAAATAAACCCTTATCTAAAATACACATTTTAATTTTAATGACTATAGTACAAAAAACTTGCTTCTAAAGTCTTCCTGTCCTTTCTGGCCATCCCTTTCTCCCTTCACCCCCGTGTTGAAGAGAGCCCTTAAAGGGACAACACCCCTTTCCTTCCACATAGCTGGACAAAGGCGTTTCCCCTTCTTTACTTCTGACTATTTGATTAACTAGTTTAAAGAGAACCCTCCAGCAAAATCAGTACCTTAGTAAGATATAAAATCTTTTGTTATGCCTAAAATCTTTGGAAACATATTTTTTAAAGTTGGTGAAATTTCATAAACATGTCTATTGTTATGGAGATCACACAAAGTAAATTAGTGTTCCCTTTTTCGAAAAGCAATGAACATTGTTATGAACACACTAAACCTCTGTGACTGATTAATTTAAAAGAATGTCTTTGTTTCAGTGACTTAAATATGTAGTAATCTGGAATGATTACTTTATGAAGGCTAAAGAGTACATTTAAAATATAAAATCAGCTTAGAAATACTCATTAAGAAAATGTAAAACAGAAGAGCTGGATCATGTATTCTATAATATTTAATGTTGTATTCAGCAGGATAGCTGACTTGCCCTTACTACAAAGTTTTTGCAAATAAATCTCTGACAAACTTCAGGGTATAAAAAAACCTGTGACTGACATTTTTTATTCACAAATTTAGTGCTTTTAATTAGGTACCTTCTGCATGTCCAGTCTTCACCATCGGGCATGCAGTGGAAAACATGGTCCATTTTGTTTAGAAAGAAATTGCAGAAAAGTGTTTTTTTCAAATGTTATTTGCTTCATTTGGGTTCAGGGATTTGGCTGGAAGGGGGTGATCAGGGAGGGGGAGGAAAGAGAGGAGGGAGACAGTGGGGAGAGGGCGGGGCCTGGGCAGAGTGGGGGCAGGGCCTGGGGCAGAGCAGTGGTGAGTGTGGGCGGGGCCACAGGTGGGCTGAGGAGCTAGCCTCCCCAAGTGGCAGCTTCACCCACCACCCATGACAGCAGGTAAGAGCGGGTCGGTTCCTGCACACCCTGTGTGCACTGCAGTCTCCTTAGGCAGGGTCCATATTCACAGAGCTGCATGCGCCAGCGCCGCGCATTCTGCGTGAAGGAGAGGGTACGGGGGTCTCTGTGGGAAACTGTGACTCTCCACCGCCGTGAGGTGGGCCGGGTGGCTCAGTATCTTTTGTTGCCTCATCCCTCCCGCCCCCCAGGGCTGCAAGTCCGGGCTACCATCGGGCATAGGAGCACCAGTTTCATAATACTGCATAGGGCCCCATAAATCCTAAGGACGGCCCTGTTTGTGTGCATACTGTTAGCCAACCAAAAGCAGTAATTTCAACTTGCCCCCAGCCTAGCTGTTATCAGATGATACTTTTCTCTATGCACGATGGCAGAGGTAAGGTTTGAGGAGGGACTAGATGGTAAATAAGGTGTTGGCTTTATAAAAATTGAGACCTTTTCCCAGGTATAAGCGATGGCATGGGAAAGAGCATGAAGGTGTTTGTGGACCAATGTTAATGTCAGCAGGAGTGAAAATGCCAGGGAGTGGGGACAAGGAAGGGGAGAAAAGGGAAGAGGGAGGGAAAAGGAGGGGAGTCCATGAGCAACTGAACAAGCTGATTATGCTCCCTTCACCATACAGGCAACATTTAAAAAGGCAGTGGACAAGGTTTGTCTCTTAGGCCATAGTTTGATAAACCTTGGACTACAATAACAAATACAAACCTCCCAACATAGAACAACTCAGATAGCGAGGTTGCTTCATCTTGTTGTTTCACAAGTCCATAGAGGTAGAGCCAGATAGTCATCTGGGGTAAATCAGCATCGCTCTATTGACTTTACACCAGCTGAGAATCTGGCCCTATATGTATCCAATTTTCCAAAAATTACATATTTTTGGTGAGTAAGTCCAATTTAACTTAACACAGTCTGTTCCGTGCTTTCTCCCAGCTTTTGTGGTTCAAGCTAAGAGTTTTTTCACCCCATTTCTAATTATTATACATACTTGCAGAGGCTTTTTAAATATAAAATGTATATTAACAAGTAATTTGTAGGGGACCATATAATGCTATCAATTTTTAATCAGAATTCTCAATGGGGAGTTTTGCTTAAGAACTGATGGCATGACACAGGCCTTGCTTTTGAAAGAATATTACAATAATTCATTTCTAGAGAATTAAAAACATATGTTTATGCTGCAGTGCCCTTGTAAACATCCTGTTTGCTTTTGTAATGTGGCATAGACTCCACGTACTGAATTTAATTATGTGCAAAAGTTAGGCAGCATTTTCAAGTACACCAGCTGCATTCAAACAGGATGAAATCTTGAACTGTGTCATCTAGATGGAAACATCAGCACAAGTACATCTACAGTGTTAAATAATGAGCCATGGAGGATGTTAATGCTTTGAAAACATTTGTAAACATTAGAGGATTCTGTAAGGTAGGATCTGAATTTTTTTTTCCAGTGTTCGCAAAAATAGAATTATAATTCCCCACAAGGACTGGAGATTGAATGAACGGTTCTTTAAAAGGGATGCTTCAGGAGACAGCATCCATAAAACATGTCAGATGCTGATTAACTATTACTAAGCATGAATCTTGTGTAGAAGGAAAAATTAGATCAAATTGTGATATTGAACATTAATCTACAGGTTATTGCGCTTCTCAGCTGTTTTGTGCATGATGGCTGCATGCTGATTGCATAAATTTATAGTACTTGCAAATCCAATAGAAAACATATTCCTTCTGATAATTTGCAAAATTAGAACAGAAAACTAATTCCAGACTTCCAGCCTTTCCCTTTTCACTGATGCATAATTTAACTACAAAGAATACTGCAATCTTTTATCAATTTACTGGAGCCATTTCCAGATGAACATATTATTGTCTATGGGAGTACTACAATAAAGAAAGCAATTTTTTGTCCTGCTAGACCTCATTGTGACTGAATGTGTCTGCACATCTTTATATAGTACATTTGTTTATCCTAGAAATTGCTATTTTTAATAACAATCAAGTTGAAATAACACATTTTGTGAGTCAATCTGTCTTCTTTAGTTAAATTTACACTAAGAGCTGTCCCCCTCTGTTTTGTCATCTGTGCTGTAGTTCATTTTATAAAATGAAATAAAACATCAAACATCACCTCAGGGTTGAGGAAGGAAGCAAGATTCAGTGGACTACGGCTGAGAAGTGTACAGCACACTTGGGGTGAAGTGTAATGGTGACATAAAGCTAATCTTAGTCCTTTGGGGATTATGAGACAACGTATGCTAAGCAGAGCTGGTTGGAAATTTTTCACAAATAGAGTTTTCTGTTGTAAAATGTTGATTCTAGCAAATAAAAAAAAATCCCAGGAATGTATCAATTTCATTTAATTTTTTTATGGGAAATTACCAACATTTCATTTTGACAAGGTCAAAACATTTCATTTTAACTTTAGTATTTTAACTTATAATATAACATAAAAGTCAAAATAGTAATATTGAAATGAAATGTTTTGTTTGTTTCCCGAACTAAATATTTTGGAATTTTCATTTTGCAGTCAATTTTGAAATTTTAACTTTTTGTTCCAATTCAGAGTGACCATCTGTCCATGGCAGTGGCAAACAATAGTGAAAGGCAGGGATGAGGAAGGATTAGCAGAAAGATCACTACTTAAAATAATAAAAAAAATGAGGTCATATAAGGTAAGATTTCAAAATGAAACATAATTTAAAACTATTTGCATTAATTTTTCATTTTTCATCTTGTCCAATTTATAGACACAGGTAAGTTACTTAGTACCATGTTGTTTATGTCAGTAAGTACCCACGTAAAACTAATATTATTTGTGAATTGAGCTTTAAATTTACATTAATATGAAAAAGCTGAAATAATGTGACCTAATCTTAAATCCTTTTCTTTATGATTCTGACATTTAATGTGATATGAGTATAATGTGCAAGGTTGCTGAAATTACTTTAGAATTTTATTATATCTGTGTTCAAAATAACCTTTGAAACCTTAATCCTTAGTTCAATCAAGAACAGGAAGAATTTTACAAAACCCAACTGATGTAACAGGAAAGTGATTACTGGGGATTTAGGGTTAGTGGAGTTTGATGCTCTAAAAGAGTTGCCTGCCCTCTAAAAATATATTTTGTTGAGAGTAAATTAAATGTAATTATATAAATGATAAGAATTGTATAAAGTATCATCAGACAAATAAACTAATTGTTTCTGATACACAAGTAAAGAGTTATTTTTCAGTTTCGATGCACCTATTATTCACTTAATCTGCATTATTCTCCCAAAATCTCAGAAAGACCACTTAAGAATTAGAGCTCAGAATACATGTAATCATAAATACAGTTGATACCACATTAGGGAAAACACACAATCTAATAAATGTTTGTGTTCCTCTTTTGGAGATTTATAATCAAACGCTGCTATCTTTAGACCCATGCAGGTCCTACCCATTGGGGTTCAGACAGCTTGCTAAATTTCTGTTCTGTTCACTTGTGTGCATATGTCGAAAGAAGCATATCAGAATTGGTGACTGATAAGGAATGCTCTGTGATGGGGGCAGGGACAGATTAGTAAAATAAATAAGTTCAAAACAATAAAGAGCAATGAGAATTATTAAAGGCCTGAAAAAACTCTTATATGAAGAGAGATTGAAAAGATTGGGAATGTTTACATTAGAAAATGGACAAATAAAAGGGGACGTGACAAATATATTGACAATAATGAATGGTTTAGAGAAGGTAGGTTGAGAGCTGCTGTTTCATAACAGTTACAAGAGAACATTCAATTAAATTAAATGTGGGAAATTCAAAACTGATAAAAGGAAATACTTTTTCATAGAATGTGCGATTAAACTGTGGGATAAATTGCCACAGGACATTGATGAGACCAAGAATTCAGATTAAAAAAGGGATTGTATATTTATATGGATATCAAGAATATCCAGAGTTATGATAATTAATGACAATACATCTCTTGGAAGTGATATTAAAATTTGTGCTTCGGGGTTTAAGACAATCTCTTACTTCTAGGATCAGGATGAGATTTATGTGTGTGTGTGTGTGTGTTGGAGGCAGATTATTCTATATTTGCCCACTGTGGGGTTTTTACATTATCCTCTGAGGCAGCTGGTTCTGGCTAATGTTGGAGACAGGACACTGGACTTGTTCTGGTTTCATCCAACATATTCTTAGGACAATAGCAATGTGTCAAAACATACTGTCATGTATCAGAAAGCAAAAGAAAATGGACCAGAATGGGAATCATGAGGGATTAAGCAGTACCCAAATGATCAAAGGCCATCCCTTTCAGCTCAGTTTCAGAGAAAAGAGGAGAGAATTTTTCATACTCTAGTGAGATTTCATATTGGGAATATGGCCTTAAGAACTAAACTGCCAACTGCTAAAGGGTTTGCTCTTTTGTAAGAGAAACTGACAAACTCTCTACACCTAACAAACTTCTGTCATAGTATTTACCCAAAAAGGGTTGAGTGAAGTCTCAAGTCTAATGGAAGCTTATGTTATACTGATCCTCATAATCATTGGGTGATGTATGTATGGATGATAAGTTGTATATATGTCTTGAGAATGTGTTTTAGAATCTGTGTCCCAAGCAGGGTTGGCAAACTGGTTTTCCCAGACAAAGGGATGTGGAATCACCTGTCTCAGTTCATATGTAAATTAAGTACTATAAAGCCACCACAACAGAGGCCTGATCTACATGTGAAAATCAACAGAAAAAAAAAGGGATGTGGAAGAAACAGGAATAGTAGAAGACACCTTATAGCCAACACCCCAGGAAGGGTAGCAGAGGGAATCAAAAACAATGACATTTGAGTATAAGAGGAGGACACAAGGATCCTTCTTTATCCTGCATTTGAGGCGGTAAAAGGGTAGTACAGTTACACCCATGAAAACAGGATCTCAACCAACCTAGATTGAAATACTACAAGGAAGGGCATAGGTGAGAAATTGCTTGAGACAAGGTTAGCCTGTTAAGTTGAAGTTGTAACAGAAGCACGTTATACTTTCATTTTATTTGAAACCCATTGTTATTATCTTTGCTCACTATGTCTTAAATCTTTACCTTTGTTAATTGTCACACTCTGTACCTCGAGGGAACACCCTGCACCCCCATGTTCATCCTTATAAAATGATTGTGAGGTATCCAATGCAAAGTTTGTCATGTTGGGCATCTTTGGAAGAATCATAGAATCATAGAATATCGGGGTTGGAAGGGACCTCAGGAGGTCATATAGTCCAACCCCCTGCTCAAAGCAGGACCAATCCCCAACTAAATCATCCCAGCCAGGGCTTTGTCAAGCCTGACCTTAAAAACCTCTAAGGAAAGAGATTCCACCACTTCCCTAGATAACCCATTCCAGTGTTTCACCACCCTCCTAGTAAAAAAGTTTTTCCTAATATCCAACCTAAACCTCCCCCACTGCAACTTGAGACCATTACTCCTTGTTCTGTCATCTGCTACCACTGAGAACAATCTAGATCCATCCTCTTTGGAACCCCCTTTGGAAGGCTCATGATGCACTGAGCATTGTTGTTATAGTAATGTTATAGGTTGTAATTTCATGTATATAGTTATGAGGCTTAAAATGTGTCCTCATAGCTTAAAACAAGCCCAGGCAAAACTCTCCAGGAGTAGAGGGGCGGTTCACACCTCATCAGGGCATGTATGGGACAAACCCAGCCCAGCCTCACAGGAACAAAGGACACTGGCCTAGGCAACAACAAAGGATCTGTTGGACTCTCGAGTGAGTCACCCCCCTTCCCTTGGTCAGTTTGGTACTATGATGAGGTAATGCTTACCTGACTCTGAATGGAGAGGGGCAAAGCCAAGAGGGAACAATGAACATGATAAAAGGGAGAGACGTTTGCCATGCTCTCTTTCTTCCACCTCTATCTACTGACACCGCCACCAAGCAACTGAAGCGCTGATCAAAGGGGAGAGCCTGGCTGAAGGGCAACCAGCCAGCCTGTGGTGAGAAGCATCTAAGTTTGTAAGGGCACTGAAAGTGTTAAGATCAGCTTAGAATGCATTTTACTTTTACAGGTCTGTCTCATCTTACGCTGGGGTTATGTTCCGCAGTCAGCGCCTAAAGCGAAAATCGCGTATATTCAAAATTACATTGAGTGTAATGGCGGGTGGAATCGCCCGCACTACAGAAACAGTATTTAAATTATTATTTTTCTCTTTTTTTTTTTGCCGACCACGTAAAGCTGAAATTGTGCATGTTAAATGTGCCTAAGATGCGACAGACCTGTATTTCATTTGACCAAATCTGACTTGTTGTGCTTTAACTTATAATCACTTAAAATCTATCTTTTGTAGTTAATAAATTGGTTTGTTTATTCTACCTGAAGCAGTGTGTTTGGTTTGAAGCATGTCAGAGACTCCCCTTGGGATAAGGCCTGGTACATATCAATTTCTTTGTTAAATTGATGAACTCATATAAGTTTGCAGCGTCCAGCGGGCATAACTGGACACTGCAAGACAGAGGTTCCTAGGGTTGTGTCTGGGACCAGAGATATTGACTAGTGTCATGCGGTTGCACAATCCAAGCAGCGGATGGCCAAAAGTGCTCACTCACATACCTCGGAACAGCTTACATGCTAGAGACTGTGCATGAACAGCCCGGGAGTGGGGGTTCTCACAGCAGAGCAGGGTAAGGCTGGCTCCCAGAGTCGAGGATTGGAGTGACCTAGCAGATCACCGGTCCAGATAACACCAGGGGAACTTCACATTAATAAACTAATATTTGTTTTTACTATACATTGATTTATGGTGCTATGTTGCTATATTAGAGCTAATACTCAGTTGAAATAACCAAGCTGTGGGGTGAGGTGTACTATTCTCTTGGGAATAGCAAACCTGGTAATTACTGTGAGTGTCCATTGAAGGAGTTGGGAGGATTCTTTTAAGTAGTCTGGGGAGTGGAGTACACCAAGAGTTTTTATGCATGACAAAGTAGAGGCTGGCTGAGCCCAGAGGAGGGTGCTTGAGTGTTCGACTGGCTGGCAGTGTCAGGGAGCTGACAACCACCTACCACAAAAAATATCCCTCCTCACAATGAAGAGGGGACAGGTAACATGGTGATTCTCAGACTTGGACACCCCAAGAAAGTGCCACAGTTGTGTAGACTTGACAAGATTTATACACTATTTGATGTTTAACTGAATGTCACACTCCAAGCACAGATAAAGTAGATTTTTAAGAGACTCACAAATGAGAAGGTTGGCAACAGATGAAAGAAAAGTTAGGGTTTTTTTCTGTGTGTTTATTTCAGGTGACAGAAATAGAACAAAAAAAAAGTATAAAGGTAAGTATGCATACTAAAGAGCAAAAAGAACAACTTGATCTATCAAAAGGACTCCAGGGCAAAGACACAGCCCCTGGCCAGACAGTCATGCAAATTAAACTGGCTGAGATATAGTTGCAGAAGCTGGAGACAGAGAAAGGGGACAAGGAACAGGAACACCTGAGGTGAGAAGCTGAACCGAAAGCCAAAGCGTGAAAGAGGCTGAGAGATCAGTGCAAGAAACAGCCCACCAAGGAGCTCTGGAGCTGGAAGACATTAAATGTGAGGAAAGAGAACATGAACACAGGTTGCTGGAGGCACAGATTCAAAACCCTCAGGCATTAATCAATCCTCTCCAAAAGCCAGCCAGCTGAGACAAATTGTGCCCTGTTATAAGGAAACTGATCGTAGTGAGGAATATCTGACCACCTTTAAAAGACTCTGCAGCATTCATAACATTCCTGGGAGCTAAAGAATGACCATCCTGCTCTCTAAGCTGAGGGATAAAGTGTTACAGGTGTTTAATGATATGAATGTAAGTGAAGCAATGAAAATACGATGTTTTAAAAATGCCTCTGTTAAAACTGTTTCAGAGTACACCAGAAATATATCACCTCAAATTCAGGAACTTTAGAAAGGTTGATCAGATAAATCATGGGGGATTTGTGCATAAAATGGTGGATTGTTTGAAAAAGTGGATTTAGAGTAAAGGGGCAAACACCATTTGGTTGATTTAATTGCTCAAGAGCAGTTATTTGAGGTTTGCAGTAAAGAAGTGTGAACTGCAGTGTGGGAGAGAAGTCTAGGATCAGTAGAAGCTACTGTTGAATCAGTTGACTTTGTAGATACAGGCAAGTCTTACCAGGGAGCAAAATCCACAAAGAGTAAAAGCAGCTCCCCATTTTGTCCCTGGGAATAAGAGAAGGGGTGTGGGAGAGAAGTCCTCTCCTCTCTAATACCAGAATCCTCATAGTAACCCTAATTATTGGTTCCTGGCCCAACAAGAGGTTCCCCAAAATATTACTCATGTGGCTTCACTGAGAAGAGAATTCTGTAAACAAGGGGAATCCAAATTCACATCCTGTCCAGCTGAGGTTAATGTTAAACATTTACGTTAATGTTAGTCTTAAACATAGGACCGTGAGGGGACCCTGGTGAATTTTGTAAGGTCTGACTCATTGGAGGTTGATATTGTGTGTGCAAGGTGATACAGAGTGTGCCAAGGTTACGAAAGCAGACATGCTCCCTAGGAAAAATGTAAAAAAAAAAAATTGTTGGAAAGATCTGAAACCACTGCTCCTTTAGATAAGGTACAATTGGAATGGGAAGGTCTAAAGGACACCTTAAATGTTGGCATACATTCACAGAGAGATTGTTTTTTCTTGTTACCATATTTCTCAATTTATCATGTTTCCTGTTCAGCTCTTTTCCTTCCCTCCTCTTATCTGTCAGCTCCTCTTCATCCTGATAACCAAAAGAGATTTACATATTTCAAAAGAAAACAAACGTTTGCAGAATTTATGTCTGCCTGAGAGCAGGAATGAAAAATCCATTGTTTGTTTTCGGATTATTCATTTTTATTGTCCATAGTCTTTTTTTGTGTGTGTGTGGAGGAGGGATGATTCATAGTCCAGATCTTCATTCAAACCCTGCTTGTGTCTTTCTCTACAGTACATCCTCCTAATTCTTTTTTAAATACTCATAAAAGGACTGCATTATTTTGACATTGAAAGGGTTCTTTATTATTTGATACCTTTTGTTGCAGTGTAGCATGTTCAGAAAGCACTACATTTCCTACACCTGAATTATATACAGTGTGGAGGTCCTGATTTACAGTACATGACATAAAAACATTCTGTTAACAAGATTCATTAAGGTGAGAATACCTTACCTGATATAAACTATCTTCTGTGATTGCACTAGTGAAATATTATTATTTAGAGATGAAAAACAGCTTAGGTTGAAGTTCAGTTTTCTGCAGAGAAGTAGTACGTAACTTAAGTCCCATATAAATCCTATATTGGAATTTCAGTGTGCTTAAGCCCTGTGCTTTCCTTTTATTTTTCCTCCCATGTGGAGGACCAGCTCAAGAACTTCTACACTCCAAATTGGGGCAGTGTGGAGACTCACTAGTGGCCATGATGTAGGAAATCCCCGTCCTTTGCACTCAGGCTGACCCCTAAGAGCCTGGTATAGATAACAGCAATGGGGAAATTGTGGAAAGGGGCTTGGTCAGAGGATGGGCCATGCAGTGATTTAAAAAATCATAAAATAAAATATCAGATTTGTTTTATGTAATTCAAATTTAAAAAATGATTTTAAAGAAGTTCCTTTTCTTTTTCAAAATAAACCTATTTAAAAATATATCTAAAAACCTATGTAAAGGCCTAAACTTTCTATAATCTATTAAAATCGAAACTGCCTTCCTCATAAACTTTAACACGGCCAGTGGGAGCTGCGATCGGCCGAACCTGCAGACGCTGCAGGTAAACAAACCGTCCCGGCCCGCCAGCGGATTTCCCTGATGGGCCGCGTGCCAAAGGTTGCCAATCCCTGCTTTAAGGCATTAAAGGCTTTTTTTTTAATATAGTGACTCAGAGAGGAAACAAGCAGAATTAGAGGGGAACTCTTTTCATAGAGCCATGGCGTTTAAGGCCAGAAGCAGCTATTAGATCAATTGGGGTCTACCCTCCTCAATCTCACAGACCATTAAAATTCTCCCAGCTATCCCTGTATTGAGTCCAATAACTTCTGTTGATGAAATCAAGACTTGTGTTTGGCTAAAGCATAACTTCCTGAAAGTTAATCAGTGTTGATATCAAGACATCAGGAGATGGAGAATCCTCCACTTCCCTTGATAGATTTGTTCCGGTGGTTTAATCATCCTCCTTGTTAAAACAAACAAACAAAAAAACTGCCTCATTTCTAATTTGAATTTGTCTGATATGAGCTTCCAGCCATTAGGTAATGGTTGTATAAAGAAGCATTATAATTATAGTACAACATGTCATGTACTATATTAAGTGACTATCAATATCATTTTCAGTCTTTACAATGGAATGAATGCTGGTATTTGCTCTTCCCCCATCTCCCAAATGCCAGTATTTGCAGTCAGTACTTGCATAGAAGGCTAGCAGAAATACTTAATTTGATTTTTTTCTCTATGTAAACAACACATTAAAGGTCATTTTATTTAACTAAAAATTAAAAATTAAAAATGTTATTAATGCATGGTTTTAATTGAATTTCAACTTCCATCCAAAAGCAACTTGACACAAATCATGAGTAAAAAATTAACTTTCTATTAAGAAAGAAATTCATTATAACATAATGAAAAAATATAAATTAAGACTCTTAATAAGTACATGTTAAATTATATAATTGCTTAAATAAAAAGTGTATAGTTATAGAGTATCACCCTGCTTAGCAAACAGAAGTAGAAAATCTAGTGTAAAAACTACGTTTAATTGTAAACAATCAGATCAACGTATTTTAATGGTTATACCAACCAATATGAATGAACAGTTCTTTTGTACAATAAATAAAAAGTACAAAAAGAAAACAGGATTAAAACTGATAATTTAAACGAAAGTTTTAGGCTTGCTGAGTTGAATCATTATTAATATTGGTGATTTAAATCAATCCATTCTGGAGCCATGGCATGTGAATTTATGTGGATCCAATAGTCCTAACCGAGGTGGAGAGGAGCTGCAGGTAGCATCCAAATAGAGACTGTACTGCATCCGCATGCCCAGATGCTGAGCTTAGAGGTATGTATCAAGTTTCTAATTCCTTGCACTCCGCTTGCATGAGCTCTATACAGGTGAAGTGAATTTTACCCAATATCTTTTTACACAAATACATTTATTAATAGAAAGAAATACATGTATATACTAGGTGCTATTGTAAAGACACTTAATACTATAGGAGTTTGTCTGCTAAAAGATGTGTCTTACATTCTTGCTTTCTCCCTGTGTCCTGTCGTGTACTCTGATATCCTGAGTTAACTTGCTGCAGTGCGCTCCACTGAAGTCAGTTGTGTTATTCCAATTTACAGGAACTCAGAAAGGACTCACTAGGAACTCAGAAAGGACTCACTAGTATACAATTGAACACATTATATATAGTATTGATTAGAACTGGCGTAACAGGCCTGCTCTGTAACTCCTGAGAAACAGACCACAGTTGGAGCCTTCTCTAACCCAGATGCCAGTCAGGTATATTTAACTTTTAAAGCGGTAATACACAATATACTATCCACCTTCCCCATTCCCTACTCTCTTTTATTCCATGCTTTTCCTCAAACCCTCCATGATTGGACTGAGAATAAGTATTTTAAAAACGTTTGATCTCTAGGTCAGTGCTACCATTTCATGTGTTAATCTGTCTGCCTCTCTGCTATGGTAGAATATTAATTTCTTTATGCCATTTATTTCTATATGAAACAGTTCTGTGTGCGTGCAATGGAGGTAACTCAGGACAAAGCTCATAGCCCTTCTATGAGCAAAGTGAATTTGCACCAGCTGAAGATACCCCTTGTGTAGGGAGAATCTTTATGCTCCTGCCTCCTATACTGGACGTGTGCTATCCAAGATAAATGGAGAGAGGTAAGGAGCATAACAGGGGTACAGAGAGGGCGTTACCGAGGGACAGGAAGATGAAGTGTTTGGAGCAAGGTTCCACTACTAGCAATTTTCTTCTGGCAAAAGATCTTCTGACAAGAGAATAAGTTAAAGCTGATGCCCTGCTTCTGTGTCTGGGAAGCTGAGAATCAGGGACACAAGGTCAACTCACCATCAGGACCCAAATTCCACTGCGTCTGATTTAACCTCCCCCAAAAGTAACTTACAGCAACTATTCTGAAACATTTCCAATAATTTGGCAAATGTTTGTGCCAGAAAATTCATTTGTAAACTGAGGTGACTGCATAGTGGTAGAATGTATGTATTTGTGGAATATTTGAACAATGTTATGTGCG
This sequence comes from Terrapene triunguis, assembly GCF_002925995.2. Classification (NCBI taxonomy): domain Eukaryota; kingdom Metazoa; phylum Chordata; order Testudines; family Emydidae; genus Terrapene; species Terrapene triunguis. The sequence continues at coordinate 12,136,263 of NW_020664369.1, forward strand.
AATGGAAGACGTTCTTGCCTCCCATAGTGCTGTTGTCTTTCTGAGTGGACAGTCAGAGAGACCCAAACAACAGTGAAGATTATCTTCACATCAGAAAGGCTAGAACAAGCCATTTTTAAATGGAAGTTTACATTTGAAAGAAAACAACCAAATCTGTGCAAGGAGCCTAATTTTATGATGCCGCTGAAGTTTCTGTGAATGAGAAGTATCAGTTTCACTGATTCACATGCCTTTGGAATTCTATTAGTTTCTCCTTATCACACCAATAACATTGAGTCCTTCTGTAATTATTGTTTGACTATCGACTATCGTTTCAAAGGGCAGGCTTTCAAAGGAATCTTCAAAGAGGCTTTATTTATTTGTTTGTGTGTTTTGTTTATTAAACTACAAACAGGTACATCTGGTATAAGCCAGCAGCCAATAACAATCCAAAGACCCCAGAACAAGAGGGAAGCAGAGTGGGAATTGTGTTTCGCAGAGGCCAATTTCCTTCCCTCTACTATTCATGCACAGAGCTTGCTAAATTAATGTGAATATATTGTACTATTTGTTGCCTAAATACCAAGTTAATCTTAATTACCATTTTTAAACATCTTCTACTCTCCATCTTTTGTAGATTAGTAAAGAAATCTGCATCTTAACTTGTCTGGCTCATCCAATAGATATATGATTTAGTCAATCTCAACTCCCTAATTGGCTATATACCTTGATACTATAGGCAAGTGGTATAATTCTGCATTGCTATGGTTCTGAATCAGGAAGGTAATTAAGTAGGTGCCTAATTTTAATCAAGTCAGTAGTCCCACGGATGTCAAAAGGTTAAGGATAGGCCCTTTTTTCAGTTATTTGCAGTATTAAGGCCTGTATCAGCAATCCTAACTTCAGTGCAGAATTCAGCTCAAAATTCTGTTAACCATTCTTAATCAGAAAGAATTACAGCCAATAATGAATGAATGCCACAGTATTAAATGTTATGCATTTGGCTCAAAGATGTTGAGAGCTTTGTTTCAGATGCAGAGGATGCTCAACACCCTACAGGAGACACTGATTGGTCCCCTATCAATTTCTTAATTTCCAGCAATATTTTCATCACACTGATCCATGAAAAAAAAGCCCACATTATTTACATCAGAAACTTTACAACATGGACACCTCCTAGAGTAGCTTATGATTTTTTCTTCTGATACCCTTTCCTTTCTTAGCTAACCAGAATTTGTATATTGTACTTGCACCTAATTGTCCCACAAATCAGCTGTTCATCCACTCTATTATAAAGAACACATGCAACAGCTGCGGCTCAGAAACTATGATTAATTTAAAGCCCTTGAAATCCAGCATTGCCTACACATGTTCCCCAAAATTTTACTCAGCTTATTAACTTCATCTGATTGCTCACTAAACTTTTCATTTAAGTTAACAATCCACAAAAGGCCTGAAATAAAAATGCTTCATATTGAAGGAATTAAAAAATAAGACTGCTAATAGGCCAAGAAAATCATTAAAGAAATGTGTTAGAAGGAATAAAGACTCACAAAGATTATAATTATTATTATACATTTTAATATTCATATTATGAATATTGACAGTTATTTATATTACTATAGCTCCTAGATTCCCCCCAATAGTTTGGGTGCCCTCTGTGCTAGTCAGTCTCACAAATTTTCATCCAAAAATTCAAGCCAGATGTGTGGCATTTGTTATTCCTCATTTGTTGTTCAGATTTAATTAGTCACAATTTTCCTGCTTAAAGAAAAAGGGAGGAGATGTCCAGTCATCCAATCAGGGATCAGAAACAGAACATGTGAATTTGATGACCCACACCACAACTGACAAATAGCAATTTGTAAATATGCAAAAAGAACAATTTGCAAGCAACCTGCAGGCTGCAGATTGTTTGTCCAGACTATTTGGCATGTGGTTACACAAAACTAACACAATTTCAGGAAACAGGATTAGTTTGCAAATATTTTGTTAATAGGAAGAGGCTACACTTACAATGAATATTATATTTAATGAATAATTTGCCCTATTTCATGGTAGTATATAGTAGAGGCTCAGTTTTGCTTTTTTTTTTTTTAATTTCCTTTCATTAGAAATAAATGTGGATTTCACAGTTAACTGAAGTGAATTTTAAAAGATATATAATTTACCCAGAGGTGTTTCAATCTATCTTGTAGAAACATATTTTTAAAAAATGTTATAGAGACTATGTAAAACATAAAACACAGTATATGTCATTTGAAATGTGAGTTAAATCAATAGTCCACAGTAATACCACATAAAGTCTGAAATTTGGTTTATAAAGGAAAAGAAATAGTTCATTTCCTGGGATGCCTAGTTTTAAATCTTTGGAAATATTTTTTTTCTTATAATTCTATTGTCATCCCCTTTGCTTTTGTGGCACTACTACCAAGTACCAGAATTATAAGGAAAAAGAGTAGAGAAAACTGTGCTTTCAAATACCTTTGTAAATTGCACCATTGACATTCTGGTTGATAATGAGGTGTTCAGGAAACATAGATGTACCTTATCAAAATATCTTTTGTAGACAGCTGAAAGAAAATTACCTATTTTTCATGGGTTATTCTATTTCACTTAGCCTGTTATATAAAAATAGAGGGAAAAAGAGGCTGTTTTATGGGCCAGTTCCTGTATCCTTACACATATGAGTAGTGCCATTTGTATAAGGCATGGTCAGTGGGGAATATTTCCATTGACTTCAGTTAGTTTTCGGATCAGGCCTATAACAGGAAATTGTGGTCTTAATCCTCAGTTGCACCCAAACTCTCATGGGTGCAATTCAGAGGGGAGACTGACAGTATAGCCATGGGTGGCCAGTGACCCGGCCGTTGGGGGAGGCTAGCCTCCGGCCCCTCCCCTTGTGCCCAAGCCCCCCCGCCCCATCTACTTCTCTTTGTGCCCTCTCTCCCCCCCACACCCCGCTGGAGCCCAGATCATTTCCACCACAGCCCCCGGCCCCAGCGCTGGGCGGCCAGGCAGCCAGCTCTGGTGCTCCAGTGCACCGGGTGGCATGGCACCAGAACCAGCTGCCCTGGCTCCAGCCAAGGTAGAGCCCTGGAACTGGAGGAGTGGGTCTGGGCATGGGTAGGGCCATGCTAGGCTGTTTGGGAAGACACAGTCTACCCCTGCCTATGTTACCCGCTCCCCATGAGTATAGCTCCTTGATTCTCAGCCAGCTGACCCGAGTGCAAGTTAAAACTGCAGAAGGGGAAGGGGAGAGGGTTGACCTACACAGTCAACATA
>NW_020664369.1:12139536-12187126 GCF_002925995.2 Terrapene triunguis
AGTGACCATCTCTGGCCACTTTACAATTACACGGAGCAAAGTGAACTTGTTGGATGGGAGAATCCAGCCCTGAATTTACAAAGATGGTCAGGAAATCCAATTTGCATTTTACATTTGCTGTCCATATTCATTTGTGAACAAGGGTCCTAAGGCACAGACCAAACTGCCCATTATTCACTCTTCTTTATTTGCTACTTGTCATTCATTATTACTCTGTTTTAAAAGTTTCAGCCAGCCAGTCAGGGAACAGAAAAAAGTCCATCTGTAATCACAAACAACAAGTAATGGTAATGGTTAGTCTACAGAAGAGAAGAGTGAGGGGGGATTTGATAGCAGCCTTCAACTACCTGAAGGGGTCCCAAAGAGGATGGAGCTCGGCTGTTCTCAGTGGTGGCAGATGACAGAACAAGGAGCAATGGTCTCAAGTTGCAGTGACGGATGTCTAGTTTGGATATTAGGAAACACTATTTCACAAGGATGGTGGTGAAGCACTGGAATGGGTTACCTAGGGAGGTGGTGGAATTTCCATATTTAGAGATTTTTAAGCCCCGGCTTGACAAAGCCCTGGCTGGGATGATTTAGTTGCGGTTGGTCCTGCTTTGAGCAGGGGGTTGGACTCGATGACCTCCTCAGGTCTCTTCCAGCCCTACTCTTCTATGATTCTATGATGCTATGGTTAGGCAGGAGTGGAATCAAAAAAATCTCCCCCAAAAAATCCAATTTCATTCAAAATGTTTGTTTGTTTGTTTGTTTCAAATTTTGTCATCAATCTAAAAAAAAATGTTTTCAGTCAGCTGAAATATTTCATTTGACTTGAAATTGGCAAATAGTTTCAGGGTCCAAAAATGATTTTTTTTTGTGAAAAGACAAACCAAAATTCGCCCAATTTGACATTGTCTATTGATATGTAAAAATACTTTTTGATTTTTTTTTAAATGAGAAACAGAGACAGACATACAGAAAACAACCCACCCCAGAAAAGCCAATCTCCCTAGTTGTGAGAGCGTTCACCTGGGGATGTGGGAAACCCAGGTTCTCTCTCTTTCTCTAACCAGAAATTCCATCCTGGACCTGAGAAACCTTCTGGATGGAATTTTTGTCAAAATGATACTCTTTTGATTAAACAAAAACAGCATTTTTTGAATGAAAAAAAGTGTCATTTTTTTTCAACTAGCTCTACTATTTAGTAAGGTACTTATTTGGTCTGGTGAAAAATACCTATTTTCTTCTGAGCAGATGCTTCTCGGTTTCCACTTCCTAAATTGCCAGAGATACAGTGGTGATAGTAGAGTTCTAATTCATATACATGAGTGAAAAATGGGTATTTTACTATGCCAGAAAACTATTTATCAAGAACACCATTTTTATATGCTGGTAATATCAAAGCAGAATCCCTAGTGTTACTGAAGCTGTGCTCTAGTGACAGCTGGGCGACAAGCAGTAATTGAACATATTTAAAAATCCTCCCCATGTACTGAACAGATTTCAATGTCTGCTTTGTTTAAGGTCCACTGAGTTGTGAAATGGTTGCTTCATTCACACAGATGTTAATATCTCCGGGCTCTTCTTTGTTGCTCTTCATTTACATATTTGCAGTAAGTTTGCTGTTCATGAAGTGAGACACAGCTACTTGTCACTACTCTTTGTTATAATAATGCATGTCCCAGACAAAATACGAGAAACAGCAATTACACCTCATTAAGGTTTAAGGAGAAAAATAATAAGGAACATACCAACAGGTGTTCAGTCACCAGTGCTTCATTAGTTTCTTTACTGTTTAAATACCTGGAGCTGATGATTATAAATTACTCAGAGAAAAACAATACCTTTTTGAGTAGGTTTTAGTCTGTCTCTTTGTCCCTTCCGCTATGAAAACATTCTGAAGTAACAATGCTACCACATATTGTAGTTTTACATTATATGGATATTAAATACCACACTTGGTCATTTCTTAAAAGGAATTAAGGAGATCTGTCAACTTACCCATTCTTTGAGAATCACAATATATTTCTGAGTATTCCAGAAACTCTACCTCCATGAGCAAGAAACAAAAATAAAATGAATCCTAGCTTCAGATAGACCAGTCAAACTAGTAGCAGAAGCTCCTGATATCAGTGTTTACTTATTTGAAAAGGATGGTGTATATCAAGAACAGAAAATGTCATGCGTTTATTGAGAAAAGAGGATGATTTACCCTGCCAACCCATAGCTGTAAAACAAATAAAGGTAGGTCATATTTGGGCTGTCACCTGTTGATTAATATTATTGGCAGGAATGTCCAAAAAGTCCAACACTATGGGGAGATGAAGTCTGATATTTTGGTTAAAGCCAAAACCTAGGAATCAAGAGATCTGGGTTCTTATTTTTAGCTGTATCAAGAACTTCTATTGTGAACAATTTATCTTCCTTTGTGGTTTTTTTCCACATTTAAACCTGGGATAATAATATTTACCTACCTCACAAGTATTCTCCAAAGTTAAATTTATTTTGTATAGTGCTTTGATATCATTGACTAGAGATAGCATATCAGTATACATTTATATTATTTCACTACACATTTTTCTTAGGTCTGTAAAATATAAGTATTCCCTTCCACCCAAAATACATATAACCTAAAGGAGTTGTGAGGGGGAAGGTAGGAAACTAATTCTTAGCAAGCTCAGCAAGTATTATTACTAGGACTAGATCAGAAGTGACTTAGATCTTACATCAGCATCTTCTGGTGAAAAGGGAGAAGAGAAAAAGAGAGCAGTAAACTGTGCATGTCTTCTGGGCTGTCCTCTTCTTGTCTAAAAGTAAAAGTGGTCATAAACTAGCCAGAAATAACTAGTGGCAAAGGTGAGTAGAGTTGGATGAACAATTTGCAATGCTTTTTCCCTCTCTTTTTTGTCAGTTTAGCCCCTTTTTCCTGTTAATAAATTATCCGAGAAGGGTTATTGATGTATGGTCTAGTGGACTAAGCGTGGAACTAAGAACATGGGACTCCTGTATTCTAATGTCAGCTCTGGTAGTGTCTTTTCCTGTGGCCCTGGCCAATTCATATAAACTTGCTGTATAATGGGAAAAATACAATTAACCTATGACACAGAGATAGGCATAGAGATAATTAAGTAAAGCACCAATATATGTGCTAAAATTAAGAAGAATAAACGGAACCTTCTACCCCTTGATTGGAGTGAGCCACAGACACAGTGCTCTCCAAGCTTATTTGGACAAATGTCCATTTCAAAACTTTTTTGGGCATTGGCAACTATGCATTGATCACAACACAGGACAGCTGAGCTCCCCTTCCAGTAGGAGCTTTTGGATAAAACCTAAGCATTCTCCCATTGCCATGCTTTTCATGTAAAACAAGTCCGTAAAGTTTGGGATATACCGACAAAGAATAGCCTTGCAACTGATCCATAAAATCCTGAACTGGCCTTATGCAGAGAGATGTGGCCATGCTGGGTTTTTAGTCAGTTAAGTTTGGAGTAGGGAATATTGGTCCACCCAATAAAAATCAAGGCTCACTCTGGCCAGTATTCTTCTGGAGGTTCTCACTGGCGTTCAGCCCCCCATTGGTGGCCCTCACCCCATGGTACTCAGTGATTTAGAGCCTCAACCTGATCCTGAGGTCAGACAGTAGTTGAGTATTCTTTGGTTAAAGCTGCTGTATAACGATGGATGAGATTGTTACTTGCCCTACACACTAGCACAGGGGAAGATGAGGCAAGCACCTCCTTACTGCCAAGTGCACGTGTAACCTACACACCTCCTGAGTGTGGTTCTCTGTCCATTCTAGTGGCACCAAGACCACTTAGAGAGAGATTAATGGGTCTGCTACACCCTTAGCTAACAATCACATGGCTTTTAGCTCATGCAGTAGAGGCTCATGCATTTAGCTCCAGAGGTCCCAGGTTCTATCCTGCTGATGACCGGGGTCTGTCGGTGTTACACACACTATCTGTATCATCGCTAGCAGCTCTGTCAGGAGAGCAGCTTCTGTGAGGTAACTGCTTCCCTTCCTGCACAGGAGGGCTGAGTTTAGGAGTAAATGATCTGCTCTTGGGGAGCAGCACGAGTATGTATTGCCCCTTCTGTGAGCAGATTATGAATTGATGACTGTGCCCTATATTATAAATATTGTTATTGTCACCAGTGACTTGGGGTTTTTTCCAATTTAAAGCCACAACTTACTTTTTTGTAAATATTTTTTTTAATATACTTTGAAAGAAAACTTATCTTTTCCCTGATGACGTCCCAACTTTGAGATCAGCTTCACAGAAGGCTATACAGTAGAATGCTACAATCTAATATTATCTGGTACTGTGAACATTCCCTAACCAACTTAAATTTACTTCTTTTCCTTGTCTTTTTAAGGGCCAATCACAATTTATCAGATTGATTCATTACACTTGTCCTTCAGTGACTCTCTATAATGGCAGCCATATCATCCAATATATTTTTCTGATTGCTCGAATTCACATCGCTTTAAATTGCTAACACTTTTTTCCACTGGAAAGCATGTGAAATCACTAGAGGAAACAGACTGTTTAAAGAATTGCAAAAAAAAAAGTTGTCACAAAGTTGCTTGCATCTGTTAAACTATTGTTCTGAATTTAAAATAAAATCAACCTAGCAAATCAGACAATGTTATTAACCCTGTCAGAACCAAACCATTCCAGTCATTCCAGTCAGTCTCACTTCTTTTCAAAATGCCAAAGTGAATTAGGAAGACAAGATTCTTCTCTCAATTACACCAGTATATCTCCGAAGTAGCTTCGGTGGAGTTATTTTAGATTTACTCCAATGTAAGTGTAGGGATATTAAAGAAGGTACTAACAGTGATTCCCCCAAGTGACAGTGACCCCCCATAATTTGTCCCCCACACTTTAAAATCCAACAGTTTCACCAAGTACAAAAATCTCGTGGGTCTTCTGTTAAAACGTGTAAGCTACTGTCTGTAGAAACCATTGATTGTATCTGTCCTGTGAAAGATACTTTATTACTATGCAAAACTTACAAACAAGTAATCACCCTCTGTGATTGTAGGGCCGGGAGTCTCAAATGAATTAGCACACACCCCGAAAGTGGTGGAGACAGTAAATTAAAATATGGTTAAGATATGGAATGTATGATGATGAATGCTTGATGTACATGAATGGTTAGGGAGGTGCCAGCCTAAAAAGGGAGTATCCATTGGCCGAAGAATGTGTCAAGGAGGACCACTAGACAACCCCCCCACCCCTCCAGAGGGTAAACTGGGATCCACCCCATCACCTGGAAGGGTGAGAAACACAAACTTTGGACAGTGTGAAGCCACCAGGAATGTACCACTTTGGACAGGAATGTGCCATCTGCTGATTGAGTTAGCAACAGCAGGATGAAACAGCTCCCATAGACCAACATAGGAATTAATTCCTATAAGACTGGACTCTAAAGACTGAGGACTTTGAGTCTCTGGTTCTGCTGCCAACCTCCAGGAGCATCAGGTGCACCTGACACAGACTCGGCTCCATCCTCATGACCAAGATACCTGGCCAGTAACTTGGCATGAGCAATTTCTTGGCTGGTAACTATAACACCTATAAAGAACTTGAATGAATGATTGTGTGAATGAATATATGTGTGTGTGTGTATAAGGAATAAGTAGTGATAGGAATAAGTGGTCAAACAACGTTGTTTACTTTTATCTTTTGCTTTATCATTATATTTTCAATAAATGTGGCATCTTTGCCTTATCTCTCTTAATAAGATCCTGCTGGTTTTTATTCTATTGGTATAACATAAGTGTGATCAGAATTTGAACTGTAATGTGAATAGGACTCTTTGCAGCATATACACTTCATTCAGTAAAATGGAATGTGAAGGGATTGAATTGGACCTATAGACACATTGAGCAGTAGAGAATTTAAATATCAACCCATCTTATCTTATCTTCCAGAGGCCATATACAACGTTACATCAGCAGAATGGCTTAGGGGCCGACAGAGATATGGTGAATAACTGGTGTACAAATTACAAGGACCTATGACACCAGAGTCAGAGTGAAGGCAAGACTTTCTTTACTTCCTGTTTACACAGACTCTTACCTCCTTGCTATATTCCCTTTAGCAGACATCTTGAACAATGACTCTAAACCAGGGATCAGAAACCTTTGGCATGTGGCCCGTCAGGGAAATCCGCTGGTGGGCTGGCATGGTTTGTTTACCTGCAGCATCCACAGGTTCGGCCAATTGCAGCTCCCACTGGCCGTGGTTCACCGTTCCAGGCCAATGGGGGCTGCGGGAAGTGGCGGCCAGCACATCCCTCAGCCTGCGCCGTTTCCCGCAGCCCCTGTTGGCCTGGACTGGTGAACTGTGGCCAGTGGGAGCTGCGATCGGCCGAACCTGTGGATGTTTCAGGTAAACAAATCAGCCCGGCCCGCCAGTGGATTTCCCTGATGGGCTGCATGCCAAAGGTTGCCAATCCCTGCTCTAAACCTTTCCAAGTAATACCACAATTGCCAGCTAGCTTGACTCTAAATTATATCTTATTAGGGACTACATTTCAGAACCAAAATTGACCATCCTTTTTAATACCATTGTTTATTATCATAAATTGTAATAAAAATGCTAAATCATTACATTGAAAGGATTAAAACTTTACATATTTCAAAATGAACTGCACATCACTTTCAAACTTCTCTTCTGCTGTTTTTTGTTTGTTTGATTGTTTTCTTGTTTGTTATACAGTTTCTCATTATGGATCTAATCATTCTTCCCCTGAAACCAATGGCAAAGCTCTATTGACGTTAATGGTAGCAATACCATACTCTGTGAGTCCTTGCCACACATTTTTAGGTCTATTCCTGTCTTGGTCACACATTGATATATCAGAAGTTTGGTAACTTTAAGTACTAAAGCTCTATATTTTGATAATTTTAAAAAAGGGAGTGCATATAGAACCAAATCCAAGAGCATTTATCCAAAGTTAGTCAGCATTATATATTTTCATATTATGTCATGCTTTATGCTCTCTTTTAACAAAACAACTATGGGTATGTCTGCACTGCAACAGGAAATTTAATAACAGCATGTGTAGACATGGCAGCACAGACTTCATCCCAAGTAAGTACCCAGGGTGTGGCTGGGCTTCTTCAGCTGAAGCCCATACTGCCACAGTTTCACTGCTATTGATATCCCTGCAGCTAGATTAAAGTAAACTAAGATATGTCTATGCCTGCTGCAATCACGTTCCCCAGTGTAGACATACCTGTCTGATAACTTCTTTTTTTTCTGTTGCTTTCCAGCCATGATTATCTCAACTAATACATAATTTTCTATTACTAGTTTTATTAAGAATGTTTTGTCATTTAGTTTCATGTTTTGGAAGTGCCTTTAAGTTATTTCAGGTCATACTCCTGTTTTACCTCCCAACTGTTGGCGAGACACTAGAATGGTTGTATCTAATTAAAAGTCCCCAAAGGTAGATGGAATAACTGTTCCATATTTGTATCTTGCAGTTTATCACGTGAGAGTTGAACCTATTATCTTTGTGATACATAGGCAGCTGCTCTACTGAATGAGCCAACAGAACTCTTCCCCAGGGAACAAACTTTCACTTTCTTAGTTAGAAAATACTCTTCATGTACTTTACGACAGATTTTCAGAACTTCTTTATGACAACAACATATTGCAATTATGTTGCACCATTCATTCAAGGATATCAAAGCACCCTTAAAATAAATATTGATTAATCCTTGCAACATGCCCGTAATATATAGGTAAGTCTAACTACACCCATCTTACAGATGGGTAAATAGAGGGAGAGAGATGTTAGGTGGGTAGCCTAAGGCCTCACATCAAGTGAGTAGTAAGGTGAGAAAAACAATTCACAATCCCTGGCTCTAAGCAATATAATGTACTCTGTCATTTATAACAAGATTTATGACATCTAATGTTGTTAACAATCAAAACCGACGGTTTACAACCAACAGATTCCCCACAGATACTTCAAACTTTACGTATTTATCTGAAAATCTGGTTCAAAATAACCTATTATTTTTGTGTATCACTGCAATTGGGTCTTTTTCTATTCATATATTTCATGAATGATTTCTTCCTACCTGTAAATAGATCTATTCTCTCAACACATCATTCCCTGACATATTGTCATATGAGTTACTAATGAAATCTACTGCTCATATGTCTTTATAGTGTTTTAGGATGACTTGTTTTGCAGATGATAATCTGGTCTTTAACCAGGGTCTGTTCTGTGAGTAAAATAGATATGTCAATCAGGAGACATGAATTCTCATGCATGTATATTGGTCACCTGGTGTTTACGATTGAATGACTTTAACAACTACATCTTCATTAGCTATCTTTTCTTGATGAACTCTGATGCCCAATAATAATGTAGAACAAGTTGAGCCATAGTCTTTGAGCTATCACTGATGTTATTCATGAGACCTTTACAGTCAGTAATAGAGCATTAGAATATTAAACTGATGACTCTAATGCACACAGAATTGTCCTTCCATAATTTTTTTCTTTACTTGACATTTGTTTGAGCAAAATTTAGTTTTATTATTAGGTTGTGTATCATTCAATGTGGTGGACAAAAATGTAATCTTTAGTTGTCTAACTCCTTCAATATGTAATACTACTCAGCTCATATATACTGTTTTTCATCAGTAGATTTAAAGTGCTTTCCAAAGCGGGTCAGTATCATTATACCCATTTACATATGGGGAAACTGAAGCAGAGAGCAGTGAAATGACTTGCCTAAAGTCACTCAGCAGTCAAAGCCAGAACAAGAACCCAGGATTCCTGAACCCAGGCCAGTGCTCCATCCAGTAGGCCACACTGCTGCTACTAACATACCCTTAGTCTGTAGTAAGGGCCCACACTGCTAGCTGGGCCCCAATTGAGCTGCCTGATTGATCCAACTGCCTGATTGGCTGAGAGGATCAGCACACTTGCCCTTAAGCCCAACTGCAGTAGCAGCATGCTGGCTATTCAAAGCATTTGCCTTTGGCTACCTTAGTTTCTGCTCCTTCTGTGTTTCAGCATCATTCCTGCCTCTGATTCTGACTCTGGCATCTGGCCTCTGACTCTGGTACTGTGCCTCACTTCTGTTTCCTCACATTTGATGCCTGCTTTGACCACTAAGCATGACTCCTGTTCCAACCACTAGGCAAGACCACCCATTGTCCTGTCCCTAACACTTTTTAATTTATGGTTTTGAAGATAGTTTTATGAAAAACCATATAATAGCACAGTCAGGTTTCAATACTGATCAGTAAGCTACTATATGAATAATGGATTTGGAAGTTTTATCTTTGTTGCCGTATATAAATATTTGACCTTGGTGTATTTTATGTATTTTATTGTATGGTCTTATATTATTCAACTTTTCATCATTTTAATAATGATGATGAGTAAACATATGCTTCCATTTTTTGTGACTCTTTTTTATAAAATACCCAGATTAAATGTAGAAGCACAATTAGCTAATTTTGCAGGTCTATATGATGAGGATTATAATCATGACAATATTACTTAAATGAACAATTAATAGTAACTACAAGTGTCTGACAGATTATACTCATTCGAGTCTAATTTTGACTAAATAATGTGAGAGATATTGGTATTTGTGAAAGGTATTGGATCTGGAGTCTGAAATTCTCTATTCTGCTGATTCTTCCACCTGAATGTACTTGATATAGCTCCACCCCATATATCTAACTCTATTCTCTGCAGCTGGAACATGGGCAGGGGGGCCTCAGGTAAGAGACTTTTCTGGTTTTGGGGTACTCATGCCTCTAGCCCTCTTTCCTCCCACTGTTTCCTCCCGTTTTTCTCATATGGCCTTATCCAAAGCTCACTGAAGTCTACTTCATTCATTCCATTGACTTCAGTTCCTTTTGGGTCAGGTCTATAGTGATCAGATTTCTTTTTTTGTTTTGTTTTAGCTATCAACTACTCCAGGAATCGGCAACCTTTGGCACGCGGCTCGCAAGGGTAAGCCCTCTGGCAGGCCAGGCCGCTTTGTTTACCTGCCGCGTCCACAGGTTCAGCCGATCGCGGCTCCCACTGGCTGCGGTTCACCACTCTAGGCAAATAGGGGCTGCAGGAAGTGGCCCAGGCTGAGGGATGTGCTGGCCGCCGCTTCCAGCCGCCCCCATTGGCCTGGAGCGGCAAACCGTGGCCAGTGGGAGCCACAATCGGCCGAACCTGTGGACGCAGCAGGTAAACAAAGTGGCCCGGCCCGCCAGGGTGCTTACTCTGGCAAGCTGCGTGCCAAAGGTTGCTGATCCCTGAACTACTCCTTGCCACATATTCCTCCTACCACTTTCAATCCCAAACCCTGTGTGCCCCAAGGCTAGATGAGGGCAAAAAATATGAGTCTATATTTTCACATGACAATGTGTAAATGTTTGTAAATATACTGATCTCACAAGAATAAATATTAACAGAAGCACAGGAACCTTCCCCAAACAATATTATGAACAAACAAAAAATGTTGCATGAAAGCTGATGGAAAAGCAAACATAAAGAACCTTGAGCATGGCTGAATCAAAATGCAATTCAGAACTAATAAAATACAGGAGAATAATTTCTTGCACTATTTGCCCTATTCTTCTGTTAAGCCTATTTTGCATGTATTCAAAATCCTCATAGTTTTAGATAAGACTGTGGTTGCTAGCTTTAAAGTCGTCCAATGAGTCACGTAGACTGACATTTTAATTGTTACCGTTTGTCTCAAAAATTAATTTTAGTAAGAGCAAAGGGTAGTTTAATAATTCACCAATATATAGAATATAAAAGAACTCATATAGGCCTTTCTTTTGCCAATTAAATTGATTTTCATTTGCTGTGTGAAGTCTAAAATATAATATAACTGATTCATTTGATTTTTCCATTGCCAAACCACAAGATCAGCTCCCGTGTAATTGTTATGCCCAAGGAATTTCAGGGGGGAAAAAAAGACTCATCTCTAGATAATCAATTTCTGATAAGAGAGTAGGCTGCTTCAGGATTGCTTTGCTGTCCCTAAAGGAAGACTGTTCATCTCATTAGAAAAAATATACAGACCCCTGTTTCTTTTTTGGAACACCGAAACTATTAATTTCTGAATATTGAAAGCTAGGTAAAAATCTAAACCATAATATTTCAGTCTAGCCATTGTGGTTAGAACAGTTGCTTGGAGAAGAGTTAAGAAAATAAAATACAAATGTGTATGCTTGATGCACCGGACAGGCAAAATATAGGTTAATCAACATTTACTCTTGTGGAAGACACATTAATAAAGTTCTATAAAAAGTAGCATATTGAAAATATTAACTATAATTTTATGAAGATTGAGAAAGTAAAAAGTACTCAATTCAATAATTGTAGTAATCTAAATTTGTGTAATTTAGCACTGAGTTAAATACATATTTCAGATATAGCTAAGGGCACATTTTTGTGACAATGATTATCTGAAAGTTCATCAATGTGTCAACTTAAATGTTCTGAGTTGTTCTGATTTTCTTCTGGAACTGATTCGATCACTAACATAATTTTAAAAGTATCTTGTGTATGCACTAAAGCCAAGAGAATCATTTGCAACAAATAATTTATTTGACAAATTTAGTCTATTTCTGTTCCAGAAATACCTACAAACGAATAGATTTTTTTTCAAACATTCATTATTCACACATATTTCATAAGCAATGTATTGATCTTTTTACACTATGGCCCAACCACAAATACTTGAAACTTGAGCTGTGTAGTTGCGCTGAATTGATCGATTAAGACATATTTATAGCATTCTCTTATTTCCTGTCTGGATGATTAGCAAGGCCCAAATCCACTCTGTCTACAACCTGTGACAATGAAAAACCTGTGACAGCAAGTCTCAGAACCTGGGTCATCTGACTCAATCTCATGGGGCTTGGGCAGCAGGGCTAAAAATAGTATGGGATTTTTATTGACATACCCAGTGGAATCCACAAACCCTGAGTTAGGTGCCTAGGACCCCTAGACCAGGGGTCTCAAACTCAAATGACCACGAGGGCCACATGAGGGTTAGTTCATTGGCCCGAGGGCCGTATAATTGACACACACCCCTCGCTGGCTCCGGCCCTGCCCCCACTCCACCCCTTCCATGAGGCCCTGCCTCTTCCCACCCCTTCCCTGCCCCCATTCCAACCCTGTCCCTGAGGTCCCCACCCCAACTCCGCCCCCTCCCATCCCCAGAGGGTGCATGAGGGGTGTGGCGGGGGCTCAGGGTAGGGAGTTGAGGTGCAGCAGGGGGTTGGGATGCAGGCAGGGAGTTAGGGTGCAGGAGGGGTGTGGGATGCGGCAGGGGGCTCAGGGCAGGGGGTTGGGGTGCAGCTGGGGGTTGAGGTTCAGGCAGGGGGCTCAGGGCAGGGAGTTGGGGTGCAGCAGGGGGTTGGGGTTCAGGCAGGGGGCTCAGGGCAAGGAGTTGGGGTGCAGCAGGGGATTGGGGTTGACAGGGGGCTCAGGGCAGGGATTTAGGATGCAGCAAGGGGTTGGGGTGCAGGCAGGGGGCTCAGGGGATTGGAGTGCAGAAGGGGTGTGGGATGCAGCTGGGAGGTCAGGGCACAGGATTGGGGTGTGGGGTGCAGCAGGGGTCTCAGGGCAGGGGGTTAAGGTGCAGGCAGGGGGCTCAGGGCAAGGAGTTGGGGGGCGGGGTGCAGGAGGGCTTCGGGCTCCGGGGTGGCAGCGGCGTACACTGGGGCCAGGGCAGGCTGCCGGCTCCGGCCCCGCTCTGGGCAGTAGCTGGAACCATGTCCCTGCAGTCCCTGGGGGAGGGGGACACAGGGCTCCGCACGCTGCTTGCCGCGCCTCCAGGTACCTCCCCCAAAGCTCCCATTGGCCGCGGTTCCCCATTCCCGGCGATTGGGAGCTGTGGGGGAGCGGTGCCTGGAAGCCAGGGCAACACACGGACGGAGCCCTCTGCTTTCCCCCCTCCCTCCCCGACCGCAGGGACGTGATGCCAGCCGCTTCAGGGAGCAGCACGGGGCTCGAGGGGGGCAATCCTGCAGCTGTAGTTTGCCCACCACTGGCCTGGAGGTTTGAGACCCCTGCCCTAGACAGTGCCTAAGAATGGGATCTACAAAAGCCAATACTGAGCAGGGAGTCATCTAAGGTAGCTCATGGCAAATGCCAAGCAGAAGCGTCAGGGACTTAGGTGCCTAAATCTGGGTTGGACGGAGATGCTTATCTCTGCTTGTGATCCAAAGCTAGGACCTCTCTCCTGGAGTCAGATGCATAAGCTTTTTCTTTCAAGAATGGTGGTGGCTCATGCTGGACTCCACACAAAATGGATGGGGCAGGAGGGAGAGCAGAAGTGGAGGAGAATGTGGCCTCCCTTACAGATTTTAGACCGGAGGTCTGGCCCAGTAAATGCCATGGTGCATATCTACAATAATGTGACACAAAGAATGACAAACAGTGAGAAAAATTAGAAACATATATATATATAGAAGTATATATATATGTTGTGGCAACTTCTAAATGCAATTTTGCTACAATTGTAGCCACACCTTTGTCTGATTTTCATGAACACTTGTGCCAGCAAGTTTTGTTTGTAAAAATGTTCAAAGAAAGTGTTTAGTGGGGTTTTGTTTGTTCGTTTTGTTATTTGTTTTTTTAGTTTGTAGAGAAGTTTTGTTCACTCAAAAAACAAAATGTACTCATTGTTCCAGGTGGAACTAGTTGATAAAGGTTAGGCAATTCAATCAGGGAGTGCAAATGATGCCAAGTGACTTACATGACCAATAACTCAACTGGAAAACTGAACCCTGGATATTAAATGACTGAAGGAAAACAGTGAACAATTGATATGTTAACAAAAGTTTGAAATTCATTTGCACCAAAACATTTTCCCAAAACATTTTTATAACTATCACATTTATTAAAAATTTCATGTGTGTTCTTAGACTCTTGACAAACAGGAAAAAAAGTACTGAATTTACTGAATAAATTGTTCAATTTGAATTGTCTACCCAGCTTTAAACATTGCTTACCAAGTCTAATTCTAGAGGGCTCCAAACACCATGCAAGACTTGTCTATAAAGGGCATTTCAGTGGGTCTGCAGATACAGTCAAGTTCAAGGATGTAGTCTCTTGTCCCAAAACAGCAGGTGATGCTAGGTCCTTAGCGCCAAGCACTGATTTAAAATCTGAGTCAAAATACTCCCAACCATTTACATCTGGAATGGACATATGCTTCATTCAGAAATTTTATCAAGCAGAATACTTGGTATTTCCCCCTTTTTGTCTTCTTTGCATGAACTATTAACAGTAAGAGAAAGGACTAGACTTTTATCTTTTCTTTCAGGAAATCTACTGAATATGTAGTGATTTCAATTTGATCTTTTATTGAATAAGGGCTTCAGGATAAACCTTTTGATGGTGAACTCAGAAACCTGGATAAGTGAAAAGTGAAACATTTCTCCAGTTTTTAAAAAAATCTGAAATAAATAAATAAATTAAATAAATAAATGTGGTACTGGTGCTTTCACTGAGTAGTTAAAGTGCAGTTCTGCTTTGAAATATGTTGATGAAAAAGCATCATCTTGCCACTCAGGAGATCTGTGCCTTGTGTGCACTAAGAGTCACAGCTTCTTACTTAGTTCTTATTCTTAGTATTGTTTGTATTGTGTTCATGCCTAGATGTCCCAGTTAAAATTGAGGGCCCAGTGTCCTAGATGGTGTATAACCACACAGGAAAACACAATCCCTGCCTCAAAGATGTACAGTCTGATTGGAGGCAAGACACAACAAATGAGTATGACCAACAAATGCAAGAAAAGGGAATAAAAGTGATCAGGATACTGAAATTCAGATCCAAAATCTAACAGACGAGCTAAGCAAAACCAAAGCTGCTCTCAAAATCCAGCTTCCTCAGCCCAACTCTAGTCCAAAGTCTTGAAGGTGAGATTGTTTGAATTAGCAAGGTCATATGTTTCTGAGGATTCCTACTGTTTGTTGTGGGAACATCCTAACTGTGGTGGTATCCTGATTACAACTGGGTGAGTGGTATGTACAGAATAATGCGCATGTTGAATTTCACCTCTTTTGCTTTTCTGTTGAATTGTGAACAAACTGGTTTGTGAAATTCTGAAATTATTATTTACAAATTCCTTGAGAACTTGTTTGTATCTTAGAAGTGCTGCAAAGAGTAAGCACAGGGGGCAGTGCGCTGACAGCTTCCCCCTTCATGAGGTGTGCACCAGTGGCCAACTAAACCAGCCAGAGGATGGAGTAAGGAACCATTGTTCAGTCTACTCCCTGCACTTTTCAGAATAATTAGGCAGTAGTCCCTGCACTCTGAGTGTGACTGCATTTCTGCCTAGTTCTTATATAGACCAGGACAAACTAAGAAAGGGATGGGAAAATGCCTTATTAGACTTTGCTTCAACCTCATACAGGTGCTATCTCAAATTGATTTGTAAAGAGATATTATATCTAAAAAACTAACAAACAAAAAAACCAACAACACTCCATTGAAAGACAATATAAGATTGCAGAATCAAGCCCTCAAATGTTAGGAAATGTCCATAAAGGTTGCCTTAAAACATAAGCAATAAACAGTCACTTAGCATGGCCAAATTCAGTTCAAGCAGTTTACTTTTTGCAAAGTTATAATCAACTGAAAAAACTGTCTTATAATGAAAAGCATGAGACAACCTTAACCAGAGGTATCTCTTCCTGTCCTGCCATTAATAACTAAGACTGAGCAAACAATTATTTTTTTTAGTTTAGTGGCCAAACCAAACATTTAAAAAAATTAAAAATGGTATTGGGTGATCCAAAACAGATTTTTTTTTGTTGTACAAAAATTGTTTCATGTCAAATGTAATGCTTCGTTTGACCCAAAATGAAATGAGTTTTGGGGGGTATTTTTAAAATAAATCTAGCTAAATTCATTTTTAAATGTTTCATTTGAAGAATGTTGATATAACTTATTTCAGCTTTACCGATATTTTTAAAAAATACAACTTTTTTTGGCTGAAAATTCACCGTGAATTCATTAATAGTTTCTGTCGACCCCAAATTGTATTTTGGGGGAATAAATGATTCAGCCCCCCCAAAAAAATCACCCAGCTGTAATAACCAATCTATCAGAGCAATTTCAGTGGAAAGATAGAATGGGGACTGAGGAATTGAAAATGTATCAATTTTTTGCTTTAGGGTTTCTTCTAGTTTACATTTGTTTTTTTGATTCTTTCACTCAGCTAGGTCTACAAATATCAAAGAGATGGTTAATTTGCTGTAAATCACTGAAATGCTCATGTCTGATTGGCATTAGGAATGTAATTGAACACAATTCTGTGTTTCATCCATTACATACTAGTTAATTCATGAAAATACACATTACTGTGTGAAAACCGGTTTTCTTTCTGTCAACAAAAGAAATGGCAAACCATTTAATAATACAAAGTTTTAAAGTACACTGTAGACTGTACTTTGATTGAAATGTTGACTTCTCATTTTCCCTTTCATTTTTCTTTATGCACATGTCAACTGTACAACAATCTATTTAGTTTCATTTGATAAATACACAGTGATAGATAGGTTGATGGAATGTATTGTCAAATAGCTGCAAATATTCCCATGTAGTCCTCTAAGCAAATTTTGTTTTAAATTCCTTCAGGTCACTCTGTTCATGCCACTGAGGCTTTAGGGGCTAGATTCATAATGGGGACTTATGTGCCTAACTACTCCTTTCAGTACCTAAGTCTAATATTCAGGTGCCACTGGCATTTCAAAAACACTGCTCAGATGCTTCTTAAACTTATGGGGCACCTACATTTCCATTGGTAAAGTCACAACATTTCTTTTGTTGGGGAAGCACACAACCACAGAAGTTTTGGCACTGCCAGGCTCCTTGGTGTGTCTACCTTATGCCTAAACCCTGGCATGATTCACAAACTAGTTATTCCCCCAACCTGGTAGGCAAAGGGCATGCCTAATCCCCCACAAAAGACAGCCACAGAATGAGGCACCACCCCCTTTTTATAATAGCCCAGTGGTTAGAGCAATCGCTCAAGAGACTCAGATTCAGATCCCTCTTCTGCCTGATTGTAGTATAGGGACTTGAACCCAGGTCTTCCACCTCACAGGTGAGGGCTTTCACACCTGGAATAGAGTCATTCTTGCTCTTGTAGGCCTAATGTTTGGTTATTCACAGCTTCAATAGAAGAGACTGAAAAAATGCACTCCAAAATATCCTATAGCCCAGCGGACAAGGCATTCTCCTTAAAGGTAGAGAACCTAAGTTCAATGCCCCATTGCATATCAAGCAGACGAGGAATTTGAATATCGTACATATTTGATGAGCATGCTAACCACTACGCTGTCGGGTTTGTTCTCTTTTCACTAAGAGTTGACATTATTTAGGCATCTAACTCCAGAAGAGGATTCACAGCTGTGAATACCGACTAGAAATAGACACCTCTCTCCAACCTCAATGTAGATGCTTAATTCTCTTTGATGGGGTGGGATTTAGGCCACACTGGTCTCCTCTGCATTTCCTACTGGATAGCTTAGGTCAGTGGCTCTCAACCTTTCCAGACTACTTACCCGTCAGGAGTCTGATTTGTCTTGTGTACCCCAAGTTTCACCTCACTTAATAACTACTTGCTTACAAAATCAGACATAAAAATGCAAAAGGTCACAGATATTTTTAGTAAAAGTCAGGGATAGGTCACGGGCAATAAACAAAAAATATCCCTGACAAAAGGGGTAGGTGGGTTCAGCACCCACTGTTGCTGGGGCTCCCGAGTCCCCCACAGATTTTTTTGGGGGGAGGGATAGCTCAGTGGTTTGAGCATTGGCCTGCTAAACCCAGGGTTGTGAGTTCAGTCCTTGAGAGGGGACGCTTAGGGATCTGGGGCAAAATCAGTACTTGGTCCTGCTAGTGAAGGCAGGGGGCCGGACTCGATGACTTTTTAGGGTCCCTTCCAGTTCTATGAGATAGGTATATCTCTATATATAAATATGAACTCTGGGGTTCAGCTGCCTGTGGGGCTGGGGGCTGGGCTGCTGCAGGGTCTGCTCATCCCCAGGAGCAGTTGGCACCTGTAGGTTCCCCCAGCTGCTGGCCACAGATAGGCAGCTGTGGGGGTCCCCCTGTGGCCCACTGCGGCTGGGCAGCTGTGGGGAGTCCCATGGCAGCTGGGCAGCTGCAGGGTCCCCCCACCAGGGCGGAGGCTGGGAGCTGCAGTGGCGGCGCTGGCTGGGAGCTCTAGCATCGAGGCAGAAAATGTCACGGACGTCAATGGAAGTCACAGATTCAATGGAATTCACACTTACTGTGGGAGAATTCCTCTTTAGGTGGCTGCTTGATAATACTTACTGTCCCTCACTTCTGCAGAAGACACAAACTTTCTTTGACCTGCTCTCCTGGGACTTGGAAGGGGAAGGGAAAGCAAGGGGATTAGCAGAGGGTGAAGAGAAATGGAATCTTGCTGCCTTATGGCTGTGGTCCCTGCCTGTGCAAGATGGCATGTGGTTAATTACCTGGGGCGGAATGGGGGGTTGAACACCCCCCAGGAAGTCGGGGCCTATGGATGTATTTCAAGTGTTTTCTGTATTTTGATATTGTTCTGTTAGACCTGTGTGTTGTGGAGGGTAGTGGTTAGGGTGTACGAGTCGGGATAGTGAAGGGGGTGATCAGGCATTGTTTTGGTGAATGAGGTGGGTGAATGGGGTGCTGTCTTCAGCGCTGGATCGGGGCTGTTGTCTGGTCTTAGAGTGTCAGCAGAGGAAGATGTTTATAGTGGATCTGATTTTTCCCAGGGGCCAGCGGCACCCTGACATACATTTGGATCACTATGTACCCTAGAGAGGTAATGATGCCCGGGGAAGAGCAGCTCTGTTTCGGCTCCCATAGTATGAAACTGCTCCTCACCATGTGCTGATGAGTTCTGGGGAGTTCTAGGGCATATACCCATGGTGATGTGCTCTGGAATGTGATTGAGGGAGAATGTCCCTTCGTGGGGTCTGGCAGGTCCCTAAGCCTGTGAAAAAGGGATATGGCATTTATTGTTGTGTGACAGTACAGCTCTGTTCTCTCCTCCCTTCCCCTTGTTTGACCCACCCACCTCCCTTTGGAGAGAGTGGGAGTTCTAAACTCACCTTCTGTGCTGTCTGTGGCTTGTATGTCCAGAGTCCTGGAGGCAGTTGTGTTGGGTGCATGTTGTCCCATGGATATCTTGAGGGGCATGTGAAATGATAGATTTTTAGAGGAGTGGGTTTCTGATGAGTCTCTGTCCTTGGAATCCATTTCTTAAGATAATACTTTTCAGAAATTAGTGTATGTGTCCTTGTACTTTCAACATGAAAAGCCCCTTAGAACTGACTTTGACTAGGCCTATTTTTCACCCAACCATTGGAAGCAGTGGGGAGGGGGTGGGTGTTTGTCTTGTGCCTGCCAGCTTTAAGGTTGGCTTGGGCAGGTCCCAGCTCATCTGGGTTACCTTTGAACTTGACTTTCTAAGGTGCCTAACTCCTCCCTTTCATTCTACAGGGAACCTAGACACCTAACTCAGGCTTTCAGCATCCCAGGTTGTGCCTGTGATTTTTAGCCACCAATAGTTGACAGAGTAATGCTCAGAACACCTAAGTCCAATTGTTCACTTAGGCTAGGTCTACACTACAGCGGGGTTCCGACCTAAGATACGCAACTTCAGCTACGTGAATACCGTAGCTGAAGTTGCGTATTTTAGGTCGGCTTACCTGGTGGTGAGGACGGGGGAAAGCCAACCGCTGCCGCACTGCCGCCGACTCCGCTGCCGCCTCTTGTCGAGGTGGATTTCCGGAGTCGACGGCAGAGCGATCAGGGATCAATTTTACCGCGTCCTTACGAGACGCGGTAAGTCGATCCCCGATAAACCGATTGCTACCCGCCGGATCGGCGGGTAGTGAAGACGTAGCCTTAGGCCCTAGCTCTCCCCACACATTGTATAGGGAGCCTGGGTACCTAACTCAAAGTTGTGACTATCACTAGACATTACACCTAAGTGTCCTTCATTAATTTATCTCCTAGCATACAAACAAATAAATTAAATAAAAACATATAAATGTTCTTGCTGAAAGGTTTAAGAATAATACTTCTGTATTCCTTGGAATTCAGAACAAAAATACACAAGAACACAAAAAACAGAGAGAGAGAAAACAGGCTGCTCCCTAAGGCAGAACTCACTCTTCCTTTCTTTAAGCTGTCTCTGTCCAAACTGACTGGTGCTGCTAGACCCTGATGAGAAACTTCTCTACTGTGTCCCTTGGCCTGAAAGCAGGAACAGGAATGTTTTTTTTCATGTGTGTAATATTATAGGGACAGAGTCGATTTAATGTGAGTAAGCATATTAGAATCTAGCACTATATGTTTTTCAAAAAAGAACTTAGTGGCACGAACTTCAGTGGGCATGAAGCTATTTGAACTGAAATTGATTTCATGAAAATATCTGCAAACTATTTGGCAATATATTTCTTAAAGGCATCTATCACTATATATTTCAAATTAAACTAAACAGATTGATTTTGATGGGACTACTTGTTTAGTAAGGTGCTATTTAATATGAGTAAAAGTATACAATACTGGCCCATAATGCAAGTTCGTGGTTTTCCTTTCTCCAAACATTACACCTGGCCAGGGACAAATTCTGCCATCATTCACTCCCATACATTGTCCTCACTTGAAACATTTTCACTGCTTTGAGAGATTTTACCAGTTTTATTGTTATGCCTCATTTTGATACAATCCTTGGAGGTGGTGTGGAGCTGCAACAACTGAGGAGGAATACTACAGAAAATTCTAAAAAATGCACCCTAGAGATCCTTGGCAGGCAGCCTCTGCCTCTGGCATGCTCCAAGCTTGGCTAGCCAGTTCTACTGGCCAGTGGACATGAAGTGGGGCCATGGCCCTGTCTCCTTTCCTCCCCATCCATAGACAATGGGTGATTAGGGCTAGCCCTGCCCCACAGATATGTTTTCTGAGCCACCCTGCCTATGTGCATGCTCAGTGGCACCCGGGACAGGAGGGGTCAGGGTCATGGGGGAAGGGCTCCATCTGGGGAACTCGGTTCCTGGCAGGAGATAGATTCATCAGTCTGGCAGTGGTTGCTAGCTCCTGAGCAGCAGTATCCAGGAAGGACTGCTGGGACAGGGTGAGAGTCCCTGGGGAAATGGGGAGATCCTGAAGTGATGGTAGAGAAGGGCAAAACCAGGGGAAAGGGGATCCTGAGGTGATTTTGGTGGGGAAGGGAAGAGATCCTGACATCCTGTATCTGGAAGTACCAGGAAGAGTGAGAGGTAGGGCATCATGAGGGTTGGTCCGCACCTATGCATGGACATTTTCATCCAGTGACACTATGGTGGGTTCCTTTGAACTGAAAGCAGTGTGAGCCATCAGGATGGAGAAGGGATCCCGACAGGACAGGAGGCACAATTGTCCCCCAAAGAATAGTCTCATCAGCCACCTTCACATTTGGGTACTGGGAAGTAGTGGAGAGAATCCTCTACACATCATAAGCATGTATGGAGTGCAACTCTGCCTGACATTTACATGGAGTACACATAAAATATGGGCAGAATCTAGGTCTATTGTATAAGAAATATCTCTGGGACCAGGAAAAGCTTTCAAACTGGTAGAAACCTTCACATATTATCACCATCCATCTAACTCAAGTCATTAATGCAACTATTTGGATCCTGCTATTTAAAAAGTACAATCATTATACTGCATGACAGGAAGGCTTGAATGATAACACCAAGTAGAAATTTACTTTATAATCTTAAAGCAAATGCTATGCCCCTAAACATAGGAATGTAGCATAACACACTTATCCCTCTTCAAGTAATTGTTTTTTGTTCCAAATTGGACCAGATGGGTTGTCATCTGAATCTTTAAAAAAGTATTTATCTTTTTTTCCCCTAAGACCTTTCTTTTTCATCTATCAGGTGTTCTCATTATAAATCAATAGTAACATAATATGTAACTGCAGGCATCATATTTCTTCTGTATAACATGAAAGGAAAGTTCTTTCATGATTTCTGAGTCTGCTTCTCAGACATCTGTTTTCCGCAGGTCTCAGTGAGCTCCCTGTGATACTTTCCCACATCTCCTCTTGCCACAGTATGAACACTGGAGACCGCCTGTGAATACTATATTCACTAGTGTTGAAATGAATTAATTAAAGTTAGCAACCTCACATATGTGGTGATTAAGCTATACAAAATCATGGTGACCAAGGCCAAAACTTTCAGAAAATAAGATTTTGTAATGATGCTCTTAAATCCTCATTTAGGCACTTGCCTGATTTTCAAAAGTGTCAGGCACTCAAGCACATATATGTAGGTGCCTGTATAAATTTAGATGCCTGCCTGCAGGCTTCTATTTTTGAAAATACCAAAGTTGTTATTTCTTGACCACTGGCATAAATATGTTCTGAATAAAAAACAGGTTACATGCTAAGTTTTGGGAATCAACAAATGCTGCATAACCAGCACCTAGAGAAGCAATTTTTTTTTTCTGAACAAGGCACAGACTATGTGCGGTATAAACTCACGATTTGCTTTATTATAGTGATTTGTGAAATATCTGATCATTGGGGCTTATTGATTACCTGTTTAGTTTCATGTGTTTTGGACTGTGCTAGTAGTTTTTGAAATTGAAAAACTGCTTTCCTTGATTGAAAATAACCTGTCTGCTCAGTTCAGTCTTTTCAACTAAACCGCATTTCATGTTGATGTTGTAACTTCTGTACTTTCAGTACACCATAGAGTAGCAGGAAAACTGTATAATTGTTTGATGGATTGCAGTGTTTTGTTGCATGAATTCAAGAACACATTTTATAGCTTTTCTTATAGGCTGTTCAATTGATAGTTGTTTCATGTGGCTATTGACCTTAGTGACCTTAGCCAGTCACTATTCATTTCCACTACTCACTTTCCATTATTTCTTTTTTTTTTGTTGGGTGGACAATCTTAACCAGTCAGTTTCTATCTTTGTTAATAACAACAAGGTCTTTGAATAAGGTTGGTAAGATATAGTTGGCCTCAGCTTTGGCCCCTTAAACCTGAAAACCAAAAATGTGGTGCAGGAATGTATCTTCCCCAAAGTTTGAGGATGTTACAACCTGGGCCTCACTTCTGCCAGTTATAGACATTAGACTCAGCAACAAATTTCAGATGTAGAGCCACACTTTCTCAATGTTGAGAGCTTAGTTCACAGGTTTTTGATCTGTGTGTGGGGGGAGGAGAGGGGAGGGAGGGAGAGTTAGCTTACTCTGGATTGTCTTACTCTGGATCATCAGGTACTAGCCACAACTGGAGTCTCTCTTCCTTTCTCTGTCTTATCTATCATATCTATTTAGGTTCTTGTACAGCAACCAACATCACAGTATCTTTATGCCTGTTTGGGTCTAACAAAAGTCATTGGGTTCAATATAGGAGTAGCTGGGTGAAATTATATTGCATGTGATATAGAGGAGATCAAACTAGATGATCTGATAGTCCGTCTGAGCTTACTCTTTCTGTACACTATCTGTGATTATGGATTTGATAGATGAATGGTCAGAGCCAGAATGGTAAATCCTAGCTATATATTCTTAGAAATAATGCAGTGTTTAAAGTAGGAAAAAGCCATGGAAAGAGAAAAGGAAATTAATTTTAAATAAAAATGACATCTTAAGAAAAATGCCTCTGTCTTAAAATATGTTACCTACAATTGTTAAAGGCAGTACCTAAAACTAATATAATTTAAAAACAATGGAAGATATAAACTTATATCCCTGTGTTTTTTAAATGAATTTGTGGTAGTTTGTGCATTTGACAGCACTTTATGTATAGTCAGTTTCATTGTTTCTCCTGCATTCAGTTTTCCCTATTAAATGTGTGAAACTTTCACTTAGCAAAATGGGAATAAAAAATAACTTTTAAAAATAGAAAATATGATCGGAAAACCACTGAAATTGAGTTCCTGAGGGAGACCTGAAACTCTGTAAAAGTTATTTTCTAGAAGTTGATTAGATCTTGTGTTGACAACGTATCTTTTGTGAAAATAAAGTTCAGGCAATATGACCTTATATTTCTTCTGGAGAGCTGATGAATGCTCTGTTCTGCACTCCTTTGAATACAGAAGTAAATTCTGTATGAATTCTGTAAGAATTTGATAATATATATGGCTTTTTTCAAATATTTTAAATTGTATTTTCATTTTATTTAACCCTAAAAAGCTTACATTAAAGTGTGTCTTGGTTTCAAGGCTTCTTCTCCTCACCAGTGACTCTCTCTTTAGCTGTTTTTTGTTTGGTTGGTTAGTGTGACATTATTGATATGAACTGTGACCGTATAGATCATTGTTGCAACCAGGGTCCTATGGTTGCACTAGGTCTTGTACAGAGGAGGTCAAGTGGGGTGTCTATGGAAAGGTTGTAGTTTGCTGGTTATGATTATGCTGTCTGTATGTGTGTATCATTTTTGTATTTGAAGTTATGAATATTGGCTATGTACTTGTATCTCAATGTGTTTGATTCTAAGTAGCCTCAGTAAAGCATTTTGTCAGCTTCTTGAAAAAGGACTATTCTCAGTAAGTACTGAGTACTGTGCTATATAATTGGTTATGTTTTGGCTATATACAGTGTATGTTTTATAGTAAGAATTAAGGTATTAGAATAAATTAATAGGATAGTGGATACTAGTATTAGCCATTTTCTTTTTATGCCTTGTAAGTAACAGACAGGATTTTGTCTGTGTCTATGTTAATTAGATTAGAGGAATTTCGGAGGCTCAGCCCCCAATGTAGGAAAGGACAGTTACAAGATTTAGTAAGGTCTAATTTATGATGCCTTTCTTGTTCAACATAAAACACTGCTATTTGTTACCTTTTGAAGGTCTCTGCAAAGAACGGTTTGTGTGAATGAGGAATGTACGCATCAGGGAAAGATAAGGTGTGAAGGCCATTTTTGAAGCCAGATGGCCAAGGGAGGAGGAGTGAAGAAACTGAAGAGACAGAGATTCCAGAGAACCATCAATGCACATCCATGGTTGAGGAGGGGCAGACTGATGACCCTGAGGTGAAGGCTGGCACCCTTAAAACACAAGATAATTGATTAAATCGAAACCAGACAGGATAACCCTCTTGGAGGTGTTTTGGGCCATCAAAAGATAACACCAATTAAGGAGTAACTGGTCACAAACTGACACAGCAAAATCCATAGACTAGAACGGAGAAAAAAGACTAAGAACAAGGTGCTTTGCCATGGGACTTTGGATTCGTCTTGCCACTACTCCAGGATCATCGGATCGCGACCGACAGACCTGGCTCCCCGCTGCGACCAGATTGGTCCAAACTCTGGACTGGTAACTATAAACATTGACTGGCGGGACTGTGTGCATGGTGTGTGTGTGTGTGTGTGTGTGTGACTGAAAAGCATATGCTAATTGCTGTATTCTCAATAAATGTGGCGTGTTGCCTTTTCCCCTATAAAAAGATCTTGTGTGCTCTGTTTAACCATAACATAAGTTCCCAATCAAGAAACACTAACTGACAATGGACTTTGGGAGATGCCAATCCAAGTCTGAGCTTCCCTGGGAATGTTCAAACTACGGGGGGTGAGTGATTGCTGGACCCAGACTAGGAAAGAGTCCAGTATGTGAAAGAAGCTTATTGGAACATCTCTGGGGGTGAGATTTCATCTGTAATCAGTTTCTTAATGTATTAGGCTTAGACTTGCGTGTTTTGCTTTCTTTTGCTTGGTTACTTACTTTGTTCTGTTATTACTTGGAACCACTTAAATCCTACTTTTTATATTTAATAAAATCACATTTGCTCATTAATTAACCCAGAGTAAGTAATTAATACCTGGGGGAGCAAATAGCTGTGCATATGTCTCTATCAGTGTTATAGAGTGTGGACAATTTATGAGTTTACCCTGTGTAAGCTTTATGCACAGTAAAATGGATTTATGCGGGGTTTGTGCTGGGAAAGTCCCTATTAACTAAGAAGCCCCTGAGCTGAGTGGATCTCAGGTTCAGTGAACTGCAGAGAGGTGTGGCCCAACACCTGGGTCTGTGCTGAAGCTGACTGTAGAGTCTAACTCAGCAAGACAGGCGTGGAGGGAAGCTTGGCAGGGGGGGTTGTTCTCAGTGGTATCCCAGCACATCTAGTGACAGTCTTATGCCCAAATAAATTTGTTAGTCTTTAAGGTGTCACAAAGACTCCTCATTGTCTTAAGTGGATTTCTGTGACTGAACCCGTCAGTTAGGTTTTCATAATTAAATTATGCAAATGTAATGTACACACAAGCACAGACACATACATAGGGAAGAATACCAGATCAGGTCTGGAACTTGTAGTCCTGAATGAAAGAGAACTGGAGAACATAAAAATGTTCATACTGGGTCAGATCAATGATTCATCTATCTCAGTATCTGTCTTCTGACTGTGGCCCATGCCAGGTGCTTCAGAGGGAATAAACAGAGCAGGCAATCATCAAGTGATACATCTTTTATTGTCCGGGCCCAGCTTCTGGCACTCAGAGGCTAGGGACACCCAGAACATGGTGTTGCATCCCTGACCATCTTGACTAAAATCCCATTGATGGACCTGTCCTCCAGGAAAGTATCTAATTTTTTGAACCCATTTATAGTTTTGGCTTTCACAACATTTCCGGGCAACGACACCCACAAGTTTACTGTGCATTATGTTGAAAAGGTACTTCTTTAAATCTGCTGCCAACTAGTTTTATTTGGTGACCCCTAGATCTTGTATTCTGGGAAGAAGCAAATAACACTTCCTTATTCACTTTCTCCACACCAGTCATGATTTTATAGACCTCTATCATATCCCCTCCCCCCCCAAGTCATCTCTTTTCCAAGCTGAAAAGTCTCAGTCTTTTTAAGCTCTCCTCTTATGGAAACTGTGTCACACCCTTAATCATTTTTGTTGCTCTTCTCTGTACCTTTTCCAATTCTAATATATCTTTTATTAAGATGAGGTGACCAGGACTTCATATAGTATTCAAAGAGTGAGCGTACCATGGATTTATATTTATGATATTTATTGTCTTATCTATCCCTTTCCTAATGGTTCCTAACATTCTGTTAGCTTTTTTGACTGCTGCACATTGAGTAGATGTTTTCAGGAACTATCCATAATGACTCCAAGGTCTCTTTCTTCAGTGGTAACACTAATTTAGACCCCATCATTTTGGATGAATAGTTGAGATTATATTTTCCAGTGTGCATCACTTTGCATTTATCCACATGTAATTTAATCTGCCATTTTGTTGCCCAGTCACCCATTTTGTGAGATCCTTTTGTAACTCTTAATCATCTGCTTTGGATTTAACTGTTTTAAGTAATTTTGTTTCATCTGCAAATTTTGTCATCTCAGTGTTTACCCCTTTTTCCAGATCATTTATTAATATGTTCAACAACAACTGTCCCAGTTTACATCCCTGGGGAACATCACTATTTGCTTCTCTTGATTCTGAAAACTGACCATTTATTACTACCCTTTGTTTCCTGTCTTTTAACTGGTTTTGTTAGTCTCTAAGGTGCCACAAGTACTCCTGGTCTTTTAACTAGTTACAGATCCATAAAAGGACCTTCCCTCTTGCCCCATGACTGCTTACTTTGTTCAACAGCCTTTGGTGAGGGACCTCGTCAAAGACTTTCTGAAAGTGCCAGTACACTATATCCATTGGAGCACCCATGTCCACATATTTGTTGACCCTCTCACAGAATTCCAAGAGATTGTTGAGGCATTATTTCCCTTTACAAAAGCCCTATTGACTCTTCCCCAACAAATCATGTTCATCTATGTGTCTGATAATTCTGTTCTTTACTATAGCTTCAATCAGTTTGCCTGGTACTGAAGTTAGGCTTACTGGCCCTTAACTCGCAGGATCACCTCTGGAGTCTTTTAAAAAAGTTGGTATCCTCTTAGCCATCCATCCATCATCAGGTACAGAAACTGATTTAAATGATAGGTTATATATCACATATCACAGTTAGTAGTTCTGCCATTTCATATTTCAGTTCCTTCAGAATTTTGGGGGGAATACCATCTGTCCGGATGACTTCCTACTGTAATTTATCCTTTTGTTCCAAAACTTCCTCGACTGACACCTCCATCTGGGACAGTTCCTCATATTTGTTACCTAAAAAGAAGACCGATGCAAAGAATTCATTTAGCTTCTCCTCAATGGCCTTAATTTCCTTGAGTACTCCTTCATCATCCAGTGACCCCTCTAATTGTTTGGCAGGCTTTCCGCTTCTGATGTACTTATTTTTATTTTTATTTGTTGCTATTAGTTTTTGAGTCTTTTGTTGTTTAGCTATGGTGGTCCTTTTTTGGTCCTCAACATTTTTTTTAAAATTTGGGGTATACATTTACATTGAGCCTCTATTGTGGTATTTTTAAAAAGTTTCCATGCAGCTTGTGACTTTTGTGACTGTACCTTATAATTTCCATTTAACTAGTTCCCTCATTTTTGTGTTCCCCTTTCTGAAATGAAATGCTACTTTAATGGGCTTCTTTATTATTTCCCCTTCCCAATGATTCTAATTTAATTATATTTTGGTTGCTATTACCAAGTGGTTCAGCTAAATTCACCTCTTGGACCAAATCCTGTGCTCCATTTAGGACTAAAGAATTGCCCCAAACCTTGTACGTTCCAGGACAAACTGTTCATTAATGGTGTCTAGAAACTTTATCTCTGCATCACAATCCGAAGTGACATGTACTCAGTCAATAGGGGGATAGCTGAAATCCCCCATAGAGTGTTCTATTTTTATAGCCTCTCTAATCTCCCAGAGTATTTCACCATCACCATCCTGGTAAAGTCATCAGTAGTATATTCCTACTGATATACTCTTATTATTCAAGCATGTAAATTATATCCATAGAGATTCTATGTTACATTTTGATTCATTTATTATTATGTTTGACTCAATGCTTTCTTTTCACACTGTGACATTATCCAGGGTACAATCTGGACTGATGGACAGCTGTGTTCCCTCAATGTTCCAGCCTGGGGTGCCTTTTACACTGTTTTGCTGGGAAAGTAACCACTCCTAGCCTACTCACACACCCTCTAGCATGTAAATTACTCCCAGCATTCTTAGCCAGCCACTCCTGAATTATATTGCAGAGAGACACCAGTAAATTCCCAATCCCAGACTTATCCCCAGAAATGTGTGTCTTATACTGCCAAGTACCCTCCTGGAGAACACAAGGTCATAGAAAGTCCTTCATTTCATTAAGAGAAAATGATATGCACAAACATTGTTATCTCAAAAGAAGTATCCCAAACACTTCAATCCAAACACACAGTGGTTTAGATAAAACAATATTACAGTAAGATAGATTTTAAGTGATTACAAGTAATGACACATTTTCACATGCTTAAAACCCATTGGAGACAAAGTGTTCTATTGAATAGGAATGGGTTGATGAATCAGGACCGTAAAACCTTTCTCAGTGAAATAGTGACTAAATGAAGGCATCTGGGAACTAGATTTAACAGACATGTTCAATGGTTGAATGCAAATTCCGAGGTAAACTCTGCTAATGGAGATTCATTCTATGATTGATTTCAAGTTTTTTTGGGTCCAGCAATGTTCCATTTCCTGAAGGAGAGCACAAGGACATACTATGTATCTATGTTCACAATTAATAGAAATAAGACCAACATATTCAGTATCAATCATAGTAAACTGTCAGGATGAAAATCACAGAAGAGTATTTTTGAGATCATTCTGCTTCAGACCAGTCATTAAGCTGACACACATTTCATTTCAGGTTTGTATTTTTAAATACTTATAGCAGCTATGTGCTAAAGATTTATGGATTCTCATTTTCAATGTATTGTGAATAATGAACATTGAATATTTAATATTTTTGTATATCATTCTCCATCATAGTTTATAAGGTAAAAAATAAAAAGAGACAGTCTTTTCCATTTAAAGTCTTCTTTATTTTCAGCAAGCTGTTTGTAGAAAGCCAATGAGGAATCATACAGTCGACTTTGGTATTTAGTACAGAAATCTTAAACCCTATAAACACTGGGTTTTTTATTCAAAGTGATTTCAGGTTTCAGTAAAAATCATTTCCATCTGTTGACAAACAGTGATACAGCACCATGTACAGTAGCTGATGCTTGGCCTGACATGAGTAATTAACATAGGAAGGGAGGACTCATTTTTTGGAAGAGAGAATTAGGGAAGGAAATGAATCATCAGGTTGAAAACAGAATGTTTGTGCTAAATAAGATATGTAAATAGGTCAGTAGGCCAAAAAGATAGAATGTCTGAGCCAACTAAGATCATAGAATATAGAATCATAGAACTGGAAGGGACCTCGAGAGGTCATCTAATCCAGTCCCCTGAACTCAAGGCAGGACTAAGTATTATCTAGACTATCCCCGCCTCTAATAATGGTCAATGATACCATATGATAAATGTATAAGAAAAATGCACAAGCAACTGAAATATAAATAGGATTTTTGAATACACCTCTACCCCGATATAACGCTGTCCTTGGGAGCCAAAAAATCTTACCGCGTTATAGGTGAAACCATGTTATATTGAACTTGCTTTGATCCGCCGGAGCGCGCAGCCTGCCCCCTCCTCTCTGGAGCACTGCTTTACCGCGTTATATCCGAGTTCGTGTTATATCAAGTCGCATTATATCGGGGTAGAGGTGTAGTATGCATTTTTACTGCAGCAGCAAAGCGTAACTGGAATTAGAGCTGGGTGATTTTTTTTTTCTCTAGTGAATAGAGTATTCCTCAAAAATACAGTTTAGGATTGACCAACACTTTTCATGTATTTGGGTGGAACTGACAAATAGTTTCTGCCCCCCCAAAAGGGGGGGGGATTCTGAAAAAGTTGGAACATTTTAAAAATGAAATGTTTTGACTTTTCATTTTGAAATAGTGTTTTGTTTTTAAATGTAGCTAGATTTAACTGAAGCAAAAAACAAAAATGAAAAAACAAACAAACAAAAAAACAATCCCCCTTCCAAAAAATGCACAAAATTCTCCCACCACCGCCACCCAAAACCCTCAAAGGTCTTGTTTTGGGTTGAACGTAACATTTTTTCATTAAACATGAACTTTGATTTTTCATTTCAGCAAGAGAAACTGAAAATTATTGTTTCAGCCTGAATGAATATTTTCCAGATTTTTTTTTTTTGGTTTGGCCACCATTGTCTGGCTATACCGAAAGAAGGACCGGAGACATTTGACATGGGCTTAATTAGGCCATAAATTTATTATTAGATGTCTGAGACTACCTGGCAGATAACAGTGTACAGTGCAGTAACCCCTCCGGCAACTCCACTGTGGGACTTTACCATCCACCCCCCTCGTAGGAGGGTTAAGGTGGGCTATAAGACTGGGGGGGTTGGCTCCCTGCCAGACCAATCATAGGAGTCCCCAACCACCCCCCATTCATTTATTTAATGAACACCACTTTTTAAGTACTTTTCCAAGCCATGTATCCAGTCACTGTATACCTTTCCTACAGAGTACCTGCACTGGACATCCGCCCTACACTTAAATAATGAGTTGCGACATATGGCCTAATACCACCCTTCATGCCATGCATGAACAGAGCCCTTCCTGAACCTGCTTTGGGGAAGGTGAAAAAACCCCAACTGCACCCAAGCCAATATGGTAGTAAGGGAAAAATTCCTTCCCAACTCCCCTAAAATGGGGGAGGCTAGCGTAATGCCCACAACATGTCTTGACCAAACCTGGTATTTCACCACATAAAGGGGAGGGAAGGTGGGTCCTGCTTCAGACTGCTCCATGTAAAAGGGAGCTTCAAGCGCAAGGGTGCCAGTTTTAAACCCTGCATCCCTAGGGGTTGAGTCAGTGACCACGCTGTACCCTTTTGCAAGAGTTTTCATCTCCCCCCTTATCCATAAAGCACTGTTCCCTTCATTTGGCCAGCCAGTCAAACACCCCCCTGCATAAAGATGAAGAACAGTCAAACTGGGGTTGTGGGGAGGAAACAATTATTCACCCAGATCTAACTGGAATATCATATTTAGGCATGGTTTCCCATTTAGCTTCTGTTTTCCTAAAACATTCTTATGTGGAAATCTATGTTCTCCCACAATGCAAGGTCATTAAATATAAATAGCATTTTAAAGTCAGATACAAGATTACAACCAATAGCAGAAAATGCTAATCATAAATGATCTGTCTATTGAATATGGGTATATCTGAGCTTGGCAGATTAGATTTTTAATGGTGAATGTTGGTAGATGTCAATTTTACTATACACACAGAAACTGTTTAAAAATATTTCCATAGATAATATTCAATATTTGTAATTAGGCAAAGCAAGAAAAATGCTGCTTGAGAATGTATTAGATTTCGATGTATGGGTATTTATTTGAACATTTTGACATGTGATGTGGACAATTTTTGGTTTAATGTTTTAATCAACACCTACTGTCATTAAATAATTAGTGTCTGATCCTCCTCCATTATTTCTTGCAACTGTGAAAATGTGAAGTTGATACAAATCCAAAAACATGCATAAAATAAACATCAATATTATGCATCAAAATTGTATATATAAAAAAAATTCTGCCAATAATAGAAGTATTTTCCTCAGCCCGAATGAAAGAAGATTTTTGAACAGCCCTACTTTTTTACCTCCTCCTTGAGAATCTCAAAAGAGCTAAAGATGGAAGCAACCACTGAGTCTCTTTTTGCTGTACTTGTCATCATGCCATTATGGATAAACTCCTCATTTCAGTGTTTATGTGAATGTCATAATCCACATAGAGTACATTTCTGAGATTGGTGTCACAGGGCTGTAAACTAAAGGGGAAGTGAGGGTCAGGAAGGCAGGAAACCAAGAATAGAAGCAGAGGGAACACACATTATCTTCTAAATTTAATACATGTTGTACATGTTCACTTCATTGTATGACAAGAGACATGGGGGGGGGGCGGTTAGGGGAGGGGACATTCTTGTTTGCTAAACATATCTTTTCTGCCCCAACAACCTTTATAAAGCTTTGCAAGTTTCTCACCAAAAATTCTAAGTTAGCTTCTGTCTTTGAATTAAAATTTTGAGGTATTTGTCAAGACTTCACAGTAGATGTCCTGAAAAAGTATCTGCACAAACAAAAACTTCTCCTCCAATAATTTTCACATTTCAAAGGACGCTCCAGAAGATCCCTACAGGGAATTGGGGTTTTCATAATATAAAGCAGGCTCTCTGATTTGATATTTCTTTTCCAAAAACAATAGCTGCATATTTTGATCATGTAAACAAAGTGCAATGACTGATCTATTCAAAGGTGAACTTTCCCAGTAGGGAGTCTAGAATGTCAATTAGGCTATGAATATTCATATATGTATAGTTGTGCCATCTGTCAATAAAATGTAGAAAATGTAAAAAAGAAACTGAACAATTTGGTTCTAAAATATATTCGAAAGGTTGGGAGATAGGTCTGAGAAATGCATGAGGGTGTTTCATGGTGTTCTGCCAACCTCAACAGGTCCTTGGATCTCTCTGCTGTTTGTCATCTTTGGTATTATTACAATGTTGATTCCCTGAAGCAAACTGTTGGGATTTTATACAGTATTTCAAATTTCTTTCTTGAGTGCAGCTGAATATTTTAGAGTAAAATTTTCAAAAAGAGCCTAGATGATTTAGGAGATTCAGTCCCATTCTCAAAAGTGATTTCAGCATTTAGGAGCCCATGTCTTATTAAAAGTCAATTGGATTGAGTCTCCTAAATGCCTAATTCACTTTTGAAAATGTGACTTAATCTCCTCAAGAAAACACTTTTGAAAATGTTATCCTTCATTCTTAAACTATTTATTTCTTTTATTTTTGTATTGTTCCAATGACTAATTGGTTTTGGTTTAACTCCTTCAATGTGCTCATTCATATTACTACACCCATTTTAATGGTTGCACAGGTGTAAATGAGGGCAGAATTTGACCTTCATTATGTAAAAGGGTCATGAGGACTTGTGCACAATACTGAAAACCCGTAATCAAATTGGGTTTCCAAAGAGGGTATCCACTTCTCCTGAATTAATATGGATGGTTCCATTTCTGAGATCCGATTAAATTGATTGGGAAGATATGAGCTTCTGAATCTGCGGGGGGGGGGGGCAGATCACCCCATGACCTAGGAGATGATAAGTCACTTGCTGTTACTACCCCATGTCTATCTTTATCTGTTTGGGGAAATGGCAGACACAGACAAAGAGTAAATTCAAATGAAGTGATAAGATGTTAAATCATGATAGGCTCAAAGATTGAGTAATTAGTGACCTGACATAGTGGTTTCGCTAAAGGTGTCTATCCATATATGTAGGCCCACATTGTGAGGAAACCCTGTCAGACAATTCAGGGGCTATTTAAAAAAGCAGGTGCTACACTCTGGAGGACTCAAGTTCTTAGCAGCCCTCCTCTGCCTGGGGAGAAGGATAAGGAAAAGGAAGAGATAAGTCCATACTCCAACCTGCACTGGCCGACAAAGACTAAGGTCAGCCTGAAAATATACCTCCTCCCTCCATCTGCAGGGAGTCACAGCTTTGGTGAATCGCTGTCAGCCCCAGGTGGCAGAGCTCCTACTGTCAGCTGAAATCTTTTTAAAATACATAGTATCTGTTTGGCCCACACAAGGTTGTGCTTAGGTTTATGTGGCTCTCCTGTGTAATAAGGGCACCACTGGAATAAGTGGCAACGGTACTTTCAGTAAAATTTAGTAATATATGTTTTTATTTTTTCACAAAATGTAAAAACTAAAGATTCTCTGTAAAACCTCAAATTCCACGTATTTCCGTTACAAATGGATTACTAGGATCCCTGCTCATGACATACCCTGGTGTAAAAAAGAGCAGAATCAGGCCCTCTATCTATTAGTAAATACATTCTTATGTTATAATCCTGTCTGCGAGTATCATGTAATTGATTTGTCCCTTTTGCTGTGATACTTAGATATAAAGAGTTTACTATGAAACCATACAAAACATCATATAATTCAAGTTACATACATACATCTTCTCTTGTTTGAAGCCCAAAAATTTAACAGAGTAATTGTCATAACTGGATTTTAGCTGGTAAACACTTGCAAAAAGGTAAACATTTCTATTGGGTAGAATTTTAATTTACTATGGAACTTTCCCTTCTTTTATATGCCACTGAATTCTACCCTGGCAAAGAAGCAACATTTCTAGAGGGCTTGAAAAGCCCTTTAAATGATTGATGGAGAATAAATCTGATCCTGGATCTGCTTTTTTGCAAAACTAGTACAAGTTATTTAAGAATTGTCTATTGGAAAAAGCAATGATCTGCAACAATATGTCAGCTAAGAAAAATGTAAAACAAGCCCCAAGCATGTTTAACAAGCAATGGGTAATAGCAAGTGACTTGCATATAAGTTTGGGCTAAAGAATATAAGCATAGTAAATTATTGCCAGTTTCTTGCCTTAGAGAGAGAGAGAGATTTTTAACAGAAATGAGTTTGCTATTGTGGATTTAGGGCCTGAAAGAGCCCAATAAAGTCAATAGGAGTTCCCCCCTGCCACTTTTTAGAGAAGTATTATTCTTAACTTTCTTAAAATATGGGCAAGAACTAAAGCAGATGTAAATTATTAAGAGTATATAGTTCTGTGTACCTCACTCCATTTATGCACCCATATCAAAGCAGGTTATCTTAAAGGGACTCTAATTTAAAAATGGGCCATCCAGACACTGTTACTCCAAACCAGATTTCATCATATGTGATGATAATTCAAAGACAATTAAGTTATCGAGCAAAGCTGAAAAGAGTCATGAACATTTCAGCTACGCTGTAAACAAAAGGGGAGGGGAAATCCATGTTTACCAGCGGGGACTAAACTTCTCACTCTCTTTCTCAGAAATTTACTCAGTGGAATCTTCATTCTAGCAAATGGAAAGTTTTATGTTACAGGGGAAATCTTGATGAAAACACAAATGAAAATCTGAGAAAGCTCTCTAAGGGAGTAAATAGGAGAGAATGTAAATTTAAATAGAATCTTCCTGCTTCCATGAAACTTAAAGCTAACTAAGTAAAATAGTTATTTCTTATTTTTATTCTTTTTAACTAAAAGAAATTATAACATTAATACTGTATTACATTATGCTACTGGAGTTTTTTGGCTTGCACTTTGTGGATCTAAGGCTTGAGTCTGATCTTATATGAATCAATTAGAGATGGTGAATTAGTTTTGCCTAATTTCAAACTCTCCGAAACATTGTAGGTTTGAAAGCCCAACTCAGACTTGGGCATTATTGAGTTCACATTCTAATTTAAAAGAATTTTTGAAAAAGTACTTAAGAAGAAAAAGGAGAGAAAAAAATAGAGAGAAAATATAGGCTGAAAAATAGAAGGGAAAAATCAAATAGAGATTATTAAAAAGGGAGTAGTGAAAGGGAAAAAAATAGGAAACAGCCTAATGGAAAATGTGTACTGAATTTAGGGTACCTTTGACAGATCAGAGATCTGTCTGTATCAAACTGTGTCAGTCCAGCTGCCTTAGATATCAGAACCAGTTCCACAGGCTTCCTGAGATTTCAATTATTAAGACATATTCCCCCAATTAAGGTAAATGGGAGTTATTCAGAGGCTGCTAAGGGAAAATTGGGCGCATTTAATTCATGCACATCTTCTCTCTGTACTATCGACAACTATTGTGCAGATGAATAAATGGAAGGTACATGGAATATATGAGATGTTTGCATTAGGAGGCTAAAATCGCTTTTGTAGCTATGTGTGTGTAGCATGACATGTCCTTTGGCTGTGCTTTTGCTTTATATAGTACATCAAAAAGTGCTGTATAGATCAAAATATAGTGCATAAGAGAGGAGTTCCTAAACTTTTTGTCTGCATGACCCCATTTTGAGATTTACTGTTTCCTATGATCCCGGATTGTAACAAAGCAACATAGCAACCAAGGAATCCAAGGAGTTTACACATTGAGTATGTTATTTAATGCTTTCTAATATGACAAATGACCTTGCATGTTGTGTCATAGCTTCTTAAAGTCTGGCAGCATGGAGAAATTGCACATCTAATCTGCAATGTGATATCCATGTTAGATCAAAACTGAGATATGATGGACACAAGTGCACAGAATCCAGCTTCACACAAATATGTGCCCAAAAATGGCACCATCAGTTTCAAGGCAGGTATAGAGAGTTCAGGATAATCATTATCAACAGTGAACCAGAAAGAATGTTGGGCATATGTTCCTCGCAAGAACTGATCACAGGAAATTTCAAGGAGCTGTTTGAATTCAGCTGCAGGCAAATTCATGGCATCAGACTTGCATGATAAGGGTTTTTGCACCCAATCATACTTTGTCTTGTCCAGGTTGGAGACAAAGGATGCAAACTATTCCTCAATCTGGCAGAAATGCTCAACTATCACCTGTGTGGGAGGTTGAATAATTTCATTGTCAGCCAGGAACTTGCAAAGCTGTGGGAAGGATTCATAGTTTGTCTTCAATAGATTATTGTTCCAGAAAACAATTTCCTTCATTAATCCTGTGATTTGATCACTCAGCTGAAGGATGTGGGTGTTCTTTCCTTGCAGACCTGTACTCAATTTATTCAGTTTCCCAACTATATCTGTGACATAGGCGAGAAGGCATATCTTCTTTATATCACCTAAAAATGAATTCACTCTTTTTGCATTCCATTGCATAGGCACATACCTTGTCTCTGTTTAAAAAAAAATCATCCCAGTAATTTTCCTCTTGAGACACAAGCCTCAGTCTAGAACATGAACATGTCAAGATTGGATCCCATGTCTTTACACAGTTTTGCAAACAGATGTGTGTGAAGGGGCTGAGTCTTGATGTAGTTCACAATAGATGAAAACTGCTGCAAAACTTCACGTAGCTCTGGACTCAGAGATTTGGATGTTCTCTGTGAATCATGCAGTGAGTCCACATAGCAAACAGAGCTACTTTCTTTACCAAGGTATAAAGACCTGCTTTGTGGCCTGTCATAGACAAAGCTCTAGCTGTGCAAATGACCCACCATGTGATCACTTGTGATATTTTTGTCTTGCATATAGCCATGTATCACACCAAACATTCCTTATACTACCTTGTGTCCAAAAAGAGGGAGAAGAACGGAATGTCTTTGAGACCTGTGCCCTCCCTTTGTATTTCACAAAAGCAAAGTAATATGCATCATGACCCTCACTGTTCACATCAACTTGAAGATCAAAAGCATCCGTGTTTTTCAGACACTCCACCAGTGTATTTTCCTGAGATGCTGCTATCCTTCACTTCACTGTTTTGTTCAAGAGTGGTATAGCATTGAGTTGTTTGCCATGGTTTCACCACACATTATCCACACCTTATCAATTGCAGCAGAAAAAAAAGGAAAGACTCTCAAATTGTGTTGGGCTTCTTGGCACCTCAAATGATGCCTTTTGAGAATGGTCAGAGACGGACGTGGCTCTCTTGAATTTCACTTGTTGATGTTAAAGTTCTTCTTTCCGGTGCTGGAAAATGACCTGGGTTTTCCTATGTGTTCTTTGTGACGGGTTTCCAAGTGTTCTTTAAGTTTAATAGGTCTCATGCTGTCACTAGATAACACTGTGTCATATAACAGGCATTTTAGCCTTTCTTCATTCTTGACAAAAACACCTGTGAAGCCATACCTAGAGAAAGCCTTGTCATATCTGTAAGCACATTTCTTGCACTCTTGTTTTTCTTTCATAACTGCATCACTAGACTCACTGGAGGTTGAAGCAGATAGTCTGCACAAAATTGAGTCCGTTATGCCTCTTATAATAAATCAGAAACAGGAATTCACTATTAAGCAAATGATGACAGGACTTAGGAAGGCCTTGTGTGGTGATAATAGAGCAGCAGTACAAAGACAATGACTTACATTGATTCATTATTGAGTGCCAACTGAGTACTCAGGGTGATATAAAAGAAGCTGGTAACCCTGCCTTAAGGAGCTTACAAACCACTGCAGATTACCACCTCAATAAAGGCTATCACAGGCTCCTTCCAGCTCAGCAAGAGAGGATGCTCTGATGATAAGGCGTTGCCCTGAGATAAGGAACTTTTGGATTCAAATATCTCAGATGGATGCTTGCGGAGCTGGATGGGGCAAATGGCAAAGTGGCATCAATATAGCCAACCTGTCTGGACATACTCCACAAACACAACTCCAGAAGGCTGTCATTTTGATTTACAAAATGCCAGCATCCGTGCAGAGTGACCTTGCACGTAACTATGTGAGAGGTCATGCTGCACAGAGGCTGCCATTTTGTAGATCAAAATGGAGGCCTCTGGCACGGTGTTTGTGAAGTTGGTCCGGACATGTTAGGGTGCAGATGGCATCATCTTGCAGGCCAAATCTGGCTCGTCAGACCCATGACCCCATCTATTGATGGCATGACCGCATTTGGGCTTGTGACCCACAGTTTGGGAACTGCTGGTATGAGGGGTTTGTGTGTGAACTGTCCTAGCAGTCTGTAGAGTCTAGTACACACCAGAATAAAGCTGTAGTCAAAGGCCACGGAGTGAAAGTCTAGGTTCTATTCAAGTCAATATTTCTGCCATTGATTTCAGTGGGGCCAGGATTTCACCCATAATGGCTTTGGTCAGCAACATAAATAAGAAAGATTTTAAAAAAAACATGCTAGTAATTATTTATATTTTTATAATATTTTTGGATAAAGTAACTGGTGTTAGGAAGAAAGGAAAAATAATGTGAGAACTCTGTGCATACTGTATGAGTTTGAAGCTTGAAAAGACTCCATGAGGGCTTAACATTGTGAAGATGTATTTGGGCCTGGTTACCCCATGCAAGTATCTTTCTGGCTGAACTCAAGCAAAGTGTAAGTAAACTGTGTTCAGAGGAACCCAGTAATTAATGACTCTGAACTACTTTTCTGTTTGGGATAGTGTGATTTTGGGTGTCACCAAGTAGCTGATATGTTTGTTACAGGAGCTGGAAATGGAACTGAAGGTGTGTGAGTCAACATAGTTCAACATCTTTGCAATCCTGCCAGTGCCAAGTGGGAGTGAAGAAAGAAAAAGACTGATTCTGGAAGCAGAGTGAGTGCTGTAATGGTGCATGTGTGCTCCTTTTTTAAGAATACTTCTGAAAGTGCCCTCAGTCATCTTTTGTAGCTATGGCTATTCTGTGAAATTATTAGCTGCTAAGTAAATTAACAGGGTTTACTAGGTGAGCTTGAAACTGGTTAGAAAGAAATTGTAGATGTGCTTTTGGATGAAC
Source organism: Terrapene triunguis (assembly GCF_002925995.2). Taxonomy (NCBI): domain Eukaryota; kingdom Metazoa; phylum Chordata; order Testudines; family Emydidae; genus Terrapene; species Terrapene triunguis. The sequence continues at coordinate 12,179,806 of NW_020664369.1, forward strand.
AAATGGATGGGGCAGGGGGAAATTGTGGAACGTACTTCCATTTGAATAATAAGGTAGATAATGGAGATGTTGTATAAAAAAGTACTATGAAGTCCAATCTCTGATACCCTTACTCACACTGATTACAACCATACTAGCAGTTAGTTGCATCAACTTTGATTGTACTACTCATGGAGTAAGTTGCTAGTCAACATATCAGTAACTAGTCCTAAGAAGTCAAATGAAATTGAATTGTGTGAAAACCATCCACTTTAGTTCATGAGGGTATCACAAACCTACATGAACAGTTTTATTTGAAAGTGTTCTCAACCCCTTTAGCTTCACATGAACCTGAAACTCCATTATGAACCTGTATTAATACTAACAAAACATGTTTCTCTCTCTTTGTCCCTAACTCCTATTCACGGGTGTATGATCAGAATTAACCCTTGTAAATCTAGAGTGAGCAACAGCATGACATGTGTCATGTGGTCATATTAAATGAGGTATCATTGCATTATCTTTCCTAGTTGTCCAACTTAGTGGAGACAGACAAGATTTTTTTTCCCATCTAAGCTCTTGGCTATAACATACGATTAAAAAATTGCTTACTTACTTTCTTTCCCTGATGCTGATGTGTGTGTATGCATGTATATATGTTTATGTTTATATATATATATATATATAAAAATAACATTTTGTTGACACTATATATATATATATATGTCAATACATAGTAGAAAATAAATTCTTCAGGGCAGGCATTGTATTTGTGTCTTGTGCCATGCCAGTTGCACGATGAGAGCTTAATAAAGATGGTGCTCATTATCCAGAAATAATGCTCTGATAAGCCTATATTAAAATAATTTAATTTATTAATTCATTTTAAAAAATTCTTGAAATTTAGCGTGCTCAGGCTTCTTTCATTCCACCCTTTTTATTTCTCTTTTGTAAGATGAAAAATAAAATAAAAAAATAAGGATGGATCCGCAAAGTGAAAAATAAATAAATAATGATCACTGAAAAGACTAACATCCTTTATTGCAGGAGGTTATAAGATTGGGAAGTTAAATTCCCTCTCATTGACTCTTTTTGCAAAATGTAACATTCCACTTGCCCAGGAGCTGTAATTGTCATTTATTAACAGTTTGCTGACTTTGGTTCACAGCTTGGAATTTGCAAATCTGAAGTGGAATGTGACCAACTGAATGATGAGTTCTCTGTCAATTTGTTGATATAAAAGGAGCACTCTGGAAATGAATCTGATCTTATTCTTCTCAGTTATGAGCTGATATTTTATTAGTTCATCAAGAGAAGTCAAGTTTATATTGTAGAAACTGATGCTGACATTTCTTCCCTCTTCTACTCAAAAACTGAGTTATGCCAGATTTCTAGCCAGAAAATATGAAAATATTTACATTTTAAAACCAGATTTATTCTAAGATGAATTACTCAGAGGTACAGGATGGGAAAATAAGTAAAAGAGGCTTCTGCAGAGAATACACATCTTTCATTGAAATGGGCAGATCTGATGCTGTTCCAAAACTCTGGATGTTTGGTGATCCTGGAGTATTCTTTTCTAGATGATCTACCTATATATCAGTGGATACTAGCAACTTGATTTTTATCATACCTGTAAATACTCCTACCAGTTTGGCATTGTTCTTATCTGAACTCTTGAGTAAGTGAAGTTTACGGTGATGAAAATGGTGTGGAAGTGTTAGATCCCCAAAGTTTGGAGAATACCCAGATAACAGAGGTTAGAATACATTATAGTAGGTTTGTACTTCACAATCAGGTCTGAATATGAATCCATCTGTGCTCTGTTGTTGTTTTTTTGGGGGGGAGGAGCTGGAGGGGTTCTGCAAAGTTTTCAGGAAATACATAGATGCTTGATTCATTTGGGCCTTAATATGAATTGGATCCCAATAATAAGCCAAACATGAAAAAGAATAAAAGAGAGAATGGTTAATCTTGCAAACAATTTCCTGAATCACAATTTAATGTTCTTGTCTTTTCCATGGAACAACTGCAGCCATTCAGCAAAATGCCCGTTCAAATTTCTACTTTGCATCCCCAAAATACCTTTACTTGTGTGATCACTGTAGAATGAGGTAAGTTGAAATGTTGACACATAATTTCTGTTGCTGTATATCCGCTTCAACTATTCATCCAATCCTGTGTCAGTCCCCTGTCATCTACTATTTGGTAGCCTCTGCTAACTGTCAGGGAGTTTTCTACATCTTCCATCAGCAAGTGGGTATAGTCACAATAAAAACTATTATTAAAGTGCCTTGGAATTGTAGTACATTCTTCCTTGGGCAGATATTTTTGCTGCAGATGATTGGATGATAGTTGATTGGACAGACAAAAGTAGGAATCAGTGGTGGTGAAGGCACAAGCCTCTGAGGATGACACAAGGTCCTGTATACATTGAAATCAAAGCATGTGCGCAGGTGTAATTCAGGAAAGGATTTGGTCAATAACATTTAATATAATGCATGTCCCAGAAACATGGAAAATTTGAAGATCAGAAGGTTCAGGGGGACCAAAAGGGTTATTTGTAAGGGAGGGAAAGGTGGTTGGTTGTGTCAGGCTTACAAAACATGGGTTTCACATTGTCTTTTTGTGAAGCAGAGATTGGGAGCAGCTCATGTTAGTTTTATTCATATCAATGTATTGAAATTGACCCCAAAGCACAGAATGAATATGAATATGATATTAGCCTCAATGCATAACCACTATGTGGTATATCATGTCTTGCCCATCACTGATTATAGCTGACTAACGAATATAATATAAATAAATTAATGATGTGTCTGTCCTAGAAATGTTATGGTACATTTGTTCTGAGGTAAATCAGAGTAAGGACTGGGAACTTAAAATTAATGCACACCAATAAACAACAAGAAGTAAACACATCTAAGAATTTGTAATCATGTTTTCTAATATACTGCAGCTTATATAAAACACTCTGCAATGTACATCTAATTTTACACTTCATTTTAAATGTAATATATTAACTTTCATTTCAGCAATCTCTGGTATTGAAATAACATTGAGAAACATATTGAAAATTAACATAATTATATCAAGAATTCCCAGTAGCCACAAGCATTAGTACTCAAATTACATTATGCATATGCAAAGCAAGTACTTCTGATGTAGGTCATTTGTCACTGGTATCAAGAGTTGCAAGATTCTACTGCGTAAACTAGTGAAGGATGAACTTCAACAGGTTCGGAGGTTTGGTTTTGTTCAGGTGCGCATCCAAATTTCCATATGCTTACCTGAATGTAATCAAACATTGGGAAGCAGTTCCTCTCTGACCACCATCTTTCTAAAAGGCATAAGACTAGCCTTTTCTCTCCCTGTGAAGTTGCCCTGGATTCCAGCTCCCTTTTCTCTAACTCCAAACTCCTGGCTGTTTCTCACACTCCCTGTGGCTCCTCTCTACTTTTTCTATCTTTAGAGATAGATAGAAGAAGTAGCAAATCTTGCAGCCTCTCTGCTGTGCCCTAAGACTTCTGCTCTATCAGATTTTTGGCCAATTGCTCTGCTAGTTAAATTGCCTAGTGCATTATGCTTCTCAGACTATCAAGCACAAGAGTGCTGGAAAATTTGGAAGAAATACCATTAAGGCCCTAAAGAAAATTGCCATACCTTCTGGCGCCACAACTAATCTTCCAAGAAGCCGTGGTCAGTAGTGTTGTGAGGGCCTCGAGTTTCTGCAGAAGGAGGAATCAGGAGCTTTGGAGAACTTATGTTGACCCTATGGACATTTAGTTGAGCTATCAGCATGTACTGTTGTTCAAGGTGCACAGAATCTTACAATTACTCCAGGGCTGACTGACAGCAGCTGAGATCAGCCTTCCCCCTGGGGTGGATTTGTCAATCGCTCTGGTGTTATCCTCCAAAAGTCTGCTGGGGGAAGTTAGACACAAGCATAGGACCCTGGACAGGGAGTGGGATTTGAAAACAATATGGCTGCTATGCAGGTGTCCCTGATGAGTTTTCATTCCCCCTCAGGGTTCATGGGCATGGAGCTCCCACCAGCTCCATGGTATAGAATGTGACAGGGTCAGGAGTCAAACCAAGGAAAACAGCTGTTCCCCATGTGCTCTAGCTGGTTTTCTATGGGTTAACACTAACACATCTGAACTTTGTGGTGAATGATAAAACAAATATGTACAGGTTGGCAATTTAGAATAGTGCATTTTCAGTTCAAAACGAAGGTGGCATTTAGAAATGCTTTCATATTCATATTTATGAAATAATTAGGGGATGCAGCTACATTCTTTAATAATTTATCATAAAACATGTTAGAAAATGCATTATTCATATGTGTCTACCAGATTATGTCATCATAAGCTGTTATACAGCACACTATAAAAGGTGGTATCATTTAAACCATGCACAATATGTTCATGCAAGACATTTGATGTTAAGTATCAGGCAAGCTATAAGGTGCTATGATGCTTAATATTAAGGAGTTTTTTTAACCATGTTTTGGGGTATCATCTTAAGATAAAGTGTAATTACATTTTCTTCTGGTATTTTTTTTAATACAATTTCAATTTTCCAAAAAAATGTTTCTTTGCTGTATGGAGTTCAATTATCCAGTGCCACTTCCGGTTGTTCCTAACACCTAGAGCTAGACATGGGTGAGAAATTGTTTTTCCTATCCTCAAGAATTGTTGAGATTTTGGAAAAAAAATTCCCTACTCAAGTCAGGACAAAAAGACAAAATCTCAATTTTTTTCACAAACTAAAAATCCAATTGGATCTATTTAAACATTTTATTGTAATAATTTCAAAATGTTTTTATTATGACCTTTATTTTATTACATTTGACTATTTTTACTATAATAAATTAATTTACATTTCAAAATGAAAAGTTGCTTCAAACCAAAACTGGATTTTTTGTTTTGCATCATATATATATATATATTTAATTTTGAAATGGGAAATTCATGAAAAGGGACCCTTTCCCACAAAACTCTCAGTTTTGATGAATAGGCATTTTCTGACCAAAAGACCCACAACAAAATAAAATGTTTTGTCAAAAAATTCTTTATCAGCTCTACTTAGGACCTGCTTCTACAGTACGTATTCACAGGAGTATTCCAAATGAAGTCATAATTATGCAACACAGAAAATGATGCTAGATCCTAGAGATATTCAGGGAATATCTTTTTATTGGACCAGCTTCTGTTGGTAAGAGAAACAAGTAGTCAAGGTTACACAGAGCTCCTCTTCAGGGAGAAGTTGGTCCTCACTCACATTGTCTCTGTAATATCCTGGGACTGACATGGCTACAACTGCACTGCATACTTCAAAATACTGTCTGTATCAGTCATCAGTCATTTCTCTTATTCCTTCTTAAACCATGGTTAAGCTCCCAGGAGTACTTTTACTGGTGTGGAAAACATGATCTGATATTTTAAAGACTGTTTTATAAGTTTCTGGCATCCAGAGAATGAAGGATGGAAGAACACATGTTGTCCTTCCACACTCCCTTGGTAGAAGCAGCTACTGACAACAGTGATTATAGACTCTCAGACTTTAAGGCCAGAAGGAACCATCATGCTCATGTAGTCTGACCTCCTGCACATTGCTGGCCACAGAACTTCACCCACCCACTCCTGTAATAGACTCCTAACCTCTGGCTGAGTTACTGAAGTCCTCAAATAATGATTTAAAGACTTCAAGTTTCAGCGAGTACACCATTTACTCTAGTTTAACCCAGCAAATGACCAGTGCCCCATGCTGCAGAGAAAGGTAACCCCCTTCCCCCCAGATGTTTCTTTTCTTCCCGACCCAAATCTGGTGATCACTTAGATCCTAAGCATGTTGGCAATACCCACCATCCAGACACCTCCCCATTTAGTGCCCCAGCCATTGGGGATATTTTCTAGTAGAAGTCACACATGGTCCCCATGCCATTGTAGGCAATCTCATCATACAATCCCCTCCATAAAGTTATCAAGCTCACTCTTGAAATCAGTTAGGCTTTTTGTCCCCATTGCTCCCCTTTGAAGGCTGTTCCAGGACTTCACTCCTCTGATGGTTAGACATCTTCATCTAATTTCAAGTCTAAACTTATTGAGGGACAGTTTATATCCATTTGTTCTTGTATTAGCACTGGCATTTAACTTAAATAACTCCTCTCTCTCTCCCTGATATTTATCCCTCTGATGTATTTATGGAGAGCAATCCTATCTCCCCTCAGCCTTCATTTGGTTAGGCTAAAAAAGCCAAGCTCCTTGAGTCTCCTCTTGTAAGGTAGCTTTTCTGTTCCTTTGATCTTCCTAGTAGCCCTTCTCTGCAAACTGTTCCAATTTTAACTCTTCTTTCTTAAACATGGGAGATCAGAATTACATACACTATTCCAGATGAGGTCTCACCAGTGCCTGGTATAATGGCACTAACACTTCCCTATGTCTACTGAAAATACGTCTCTTGATACATCCTAGGATTGCATTAGCCTTTTTCATGGCCACATCACAATGGCAGCGCATAGTCATTCTGTAATCAACCAGTACATCCAAGTATTTTTCCTCCTCTGTTGCTTCCAACATCCTCAGCTTATAGCAAAAATTCTAGTTGTTAGTCCCTAAATACAAGACCTTGCACTTTGCACTATTAAATTTCATCCCATTTCTATTAATTCAGTTTTAAAAGTTGTTCAGATCTTCTTATATGATATTCCGGTCCTTCTCCATATTGGCAGTGCTTCCCAACTTTGTGTCATCTGCAAATTTTATTAGCACACTCCCACTTTTTGTTCCAAGGTTATGAATGAAAATTAAAATCCTAAAACCAATCCCTGAGGAACTCTACTAGTAATATCCCTACATCATGACAGTTCACCTTTCATTATGACCCTTTGTAGTCTCCCCTTTAACAAGTTCCTTAGCCACCTTTCAATTCTTATATTAATCTTCATATTCTCCAATTTAACTAATAATTTCCCATGTGGAATTGTGTCAAATGTTTTACTGAAATCCAAGTAGATTAAATCTACTACATTTCCTTTGTCTAAAAATCAGTTATCTTCTCAAAGAAAGAGATCTGGTTTGGCATGGTGTACCTTTTGTAAAACCATATTGTATTTTATCCCAATTACCATTTACCTCTATGTCCTTAACTACTTTCTCTTTCAAAATTTGTTTCAAGACCTTGCACACAATTAAGGTCCAACTAACATGCCTGGAGTTTCCTGGATCACTTATTTTTACCTTTCCTAAAAATAGGTACTATATCAGCAATTCTCCAGTCACAGGGTACAACCCCCAAGTTTATGGATTCATTAAAAATCCTTGCTATTGGGCTTGCAATT
>NW_020664369.1:12192126-12232693 GCF_002925995.2 Terrapene triunguis
ATATATGATACTACTCTACCACCTTTACCTTTATTTCTGTCTTTCCCGAAGAGCACATACCCTTCAATACCTCTATTTCATTCATGACTACTATTCATGTTTCTGTTATCCCTATAATATCTGGTTTCACTTCCTGCACCAGTAGTACTAGTTCCTCCATTTTGTTAGCCAGCCTTCTTGCATTGGTGTACAGACATCTTAGTTTTTTTCTGCTTGACTTCATCCCGATTCTTCACCTGATTAGATACAGTCATTCTACTGCCAATATCATCTACCTGATTGTTAATGTATTGTTACTTGAAACAAGATATTGGCACTATCTTCCCTCTTGATGTCAATTCTCCTACCCGCCTGTTGTTCCTTTCTCTATTACTGTATCTTCTCTTAGATAATTTTCCTCCTGTTCAATGTTAGAATCAGGCTCAGAGATTACATGAGCATCTCCCAACTGTCTCCTCCAAATTCCTAGTTTAAATATCTTTTAATCAGTTGTACCAACCTCCATCAGAGAAATCTATTTCCCTCCCTATTCAGGTAGTCTATCCCATGAGAACAGTCCTCTGCCCATGAATGCCACAGAGTGGTCAAACATCCAAAAGCCCTTCTTTTAGCACTACTGCCTGAACCATCTGTTGATCATATTATAACTAGTTTGGTTATAAAAGTCAATTTCTTTTTTGCTTCTGAGGCTGCTAAGGGTAACATAGGAAATTAACTCACTTACTTAAATAAATGCCTGGCCAAAGCAACAGTTGCCTAGTATGAAAACATTCTTATTGATGATTTGCTTATCCTTGCAAATCCCCAGCAGGTGTTTGAAAAATGAAAGTGGCATGATAATATAACACTGATATTAATTTTGCACGGACTAGCACTGCATGACTCTTAGTCCCCATATAGGCTCCAGATATTCTTCTAATTCATCACCCAGTGCATCAGGAGGCTTCTTCCTAAATCTATCTAATAGAAAAGAATGTTTTGACCTATGCAATCCAAATTACATTGTTAGTGAGCTGTATCCCTCTCTTTCTCTCATGTTATCCTTATATTTCTAGTATTACCATACTGTTGTTATCCAAACTTTTAGGACACAAATGGGAATCCATGTGGCAGTTTATTATTTATTTTTTTACTAATTGGTGTTCTAATTTTAGTAATCAGATTTCTCCGATGTTTTTTATTTATAGACTTTCAAAAATTGCAAACCACCAGCAAAGAAGTCTAACACAATTGTTAGTGGTCATAACAAAAAAAAAAAAAATTAAATAACAAAAGAAACAACATTGACAATTAGGGCTAGATTTATAAGGGGGACTTAGGGCTGCAACGCTCACTCCAGTAGTTAGGACACCAGGCAGTTGGGAGATCTGGGTTCAAGTGCCTGCTCTACATCAGACAGAGTGGGGATTTGAACCCAGTCTCCCACCACTTGGCTAAAAGCTGTAAGCATGTGGGGAAAGAGTACCACAATCACCTCCTCCTCCAGCTGTGATGTGTGCAGAGTCAGATCTGGTACGGGTGCTCTGAGAGGCCATCTAAACCTAAATGTTGGTGCCTAAGTCCCTTCTCCCCTTCCCCCCCTTGTGAATCTAGCTCTAAATTACAGGAATTGTTGTCAGAAGCTATTCAAATGCATCAAAGGTTCCAGTTGCAAGGAAAATCCATAGATGTTATAAGATTCTAAAAAAAAGGCTCTTTACTAAACATCAAAGATACTGGATTTTCTTTTCTCAGTTGCAAAATCTTTATCAGATTCTAGTATCTGAGGTGCAGATGCTGATAAAGCATTTTTATTACGGGATAAAAAATTACTTGGCTCAATAAAATCAGTAATATATATTTATATATATAATCTAGCATTGCACATATCTAATCTATCTACCTATCTATCAATAAAAACTAACATTGCACATAACGTTTAAGGAATAAAGTTTCAAAGTTCTGTAACAATTCCAATTTTTGTAACCACCTTTTCATGGTCAAAATATAGATCAACTGATCTGAATTCCTTTGTTTTATCAGGACACATTAATGCAGAATTTATCTGAATTACGTTTTTTTTTAATACTCACTCTCTCATACTCTAACAAAAATAATCAAAACAGTTCTTTAGACTTTCACTATCCCTACCTTTTGTTTTAATAACATGTGAGAACTAGGGAAGCCAAATCTTTCTCTTTAAAAAAATGCCATCAAGTAAATTAAATAAAGTGATAATTTGATCAATTCCTTCTGATCCTTCAAGTCCCTGTGAATTTTGGAGGCTCTGTATATGTTCTTCATATTCTCCAACCTTTGATACAGAGTAACATTATCCTGTACTAAACTGTGATAAAGGATCTTACAGTTCTGTGTTTTCATTTTAATTTGATCTTGTTTCTTAGACAAACTGATTTAAATTGGGCTTATTGAGAGTCTTTTACCACATCCAACACCATTTCATCTGAGGGACCAATTCAGTGAACACTTTCTTTCTGCAGTCAGATTTTCAGTCAAGCCATTATATAGGAGGGGAAATAAAGCAATTATATAAAAAGGGAATTCAATCCTGCTGTGAGGTGTGTCCAAGCAAATGCTTGCATGTATATGGGGTTCCATAGCCCTCAAAGGGCACCTTTAGTGTTGTCACCAAAGTATGGCTGCACACACTTAACTGAAGAGTCAGAGCCATCAGTTGTGTTGGAGAGAGTAAAAAAAAAAAAACAGAAGAAGATTGTAACTGGGTGAAATGTAATGGACCGTGATCTACAGGAGATCAAACTAGTTGAGCTAATAGTTCTTTCTGGCCTTAAAATTTATGAATCTGAACAAAGGTGGATTGAGAAGCAGGGTTGATTTTCCAAAGGCACAAAGGACAGTTTTGTGTCCTGTAGTAAAGTAGTCATAAAGGTGCTAACTGGGTTATTCAGAGTATTTTTGATTGAAACCAGGCGCCTCTCTCCATTACTTCCTGTTTTATTAGTGTGTGTTTTCCCTTTCTGTTACATAGTTGAATAAAAGAAACACATTCCCAGCCTTTAGTACTGTATGTGAAGTGTGCTTCCTGTGCACTTCCTGTGGTTCCTTTACAAAATGCCTAATTCCCTTTAGCAGTCAATTGGAGTTCAGTGCATAACACTTATTTGTGCCTTTGAAAATTTCCTGTTGTTTCCTCGTCTGCGTGAACAAAAATCTTAACTTCATCTACCTGTTTGATAGCTTCTGTCACAAATACCTCAGTGCCTTCTTCCATGCTGCTCATTGTTAGGATATAGATCAGGGGTCGGCAACCTCTGGCCAGGCCAGTTTGTTTACCTGCCGCGTCAGCAGGTTCAGCCAATCGCGGCTCCCACTGGCCGCGATTCGCCGTCCCAGGCCAATTGGGGCTGCAGAAAGCGGCGCGGACGAGGGATGTGCTGGCCGCGGCTTCCCGCAGCCCCAATTTGCCTGGAGCAATGAACCACGGCCAGTGCTTACCCTGGCGAGCCGCGTGCCAGAGGTTGCCGACGCCTGATATAGATATTCAGGCCTGTCGTAAAGGCCTATACTTTAAGAATTTAGGTATTTTTATCTCTTAGCCTCTTAGCTAGTTATAGAGGTATAAAACAAAGAATCAAAATCACAATCCGCCTGTGTATGGGCCTTCTCTATCTAGGATAGTCTGAGGCCTGGTTCTTAGGCTAAGGCCTTTGGCTAAGCAGCAGGGCAGCCATAAGCTGGGAAGCATAAGGTCACATCCTCACAATCCAAACCAGTCACATTGAAATAAGGTGCTATTGGGCTGTTAGGAATACAGTGCTGTCCTTATAATGCCTATGACCACCAGATAAAGATGGTTAAAGAAAACTTAGTTTGATAGCATCCTGTCTGGCAAGAAATCACTTCTCAATAGTTGTAGTTGTGAAATCCTCATTTTTGTCTGCTTTACTACTTGTGGGGCATGGTCCCCCCCCACCCCACAACTGGGGCCACTATTCCTGCTTCCTGCAGTTCCTTCCAGGTAGCCTCTCTCGCAGGGGCTGTAACTCTGGATCGCCGGCTTACAATGTCCACTGGCAGTGGTGAGTACAGTGTATTTTCAGGGTAGGGTGGTAGAGGTGTCTCCTTCAGTTCCATTAGTGGGGCGGATGGTTTGGGGTCCCCAAGTCCATTGCCCCCATGTTTACATTGATACAATTCCTCCTCTAAGTCTCCTACTCTCCCCAGCAGTTCATCCCTCTCTCTCCAGATTGCCTCACAAGACTCCTCTGTCCGTGCAGCATCCCATGCCTTCAAATCCGCTACCTCTACCATTAACACAGATTTTTCTGTTTAAAAACGTTGCTGATCCACAATCCCCTCCAAATCCTTAATGTGTTGGAGGAGATCAGCTTCCCTTTTTACCCAGTATGCCATCCCAGCACACAAACCTTGTAATACCATGCCCTTTTTCCTACACTCCTTTCCCTTGGGGTTTCCCAAAACCTCCCCCATCTCCTTCTCAATCTCATCCCAGGTGGACCCCTACACCTGGTATGGGCCCTGATTCTTCCTTATCCATTTGTTCAAAAAATCTGTTACCCCAGCTTGCTAGAACCCACAACTACCATCACGAGAGTTCATCATACCCCCCTCCAAGCAGCTGTGTGGACTGTTGGGGAGGGGGACTTACAGGCTGCCACTCACCTATCTGATGTGATGTATCCGAGTCACGGCACCAAGATGTTAAAGGGCTTATTCCTTCACCCTCCCACTTCCCTTGTCCTTCTTGCATGAACAGAGAGCAACAATACGTGAAGTCCGAAGGTGCAAACAATTCAATGTTTATTGGGGTGAACTTCCAGCAAGCTTACATCCAAGTTCCTTTTTCCATATTTTTGAATCTCAACTTACTTCCTCTTTGCCCCTAATTTATATAGTAATATTCTTAGATATACCTTAACCAATCATTTTACAGAAATTTACCTAACCAATCCTAACATACTGTAACATAATTATCTAACCAATTATATCCCACTACCCTAATTAACTTACACGTAGCAAAATTAATTATACAGCAGACAGAAACAATTAGAGAACCAGACAGATTAACAATAGAAAAGCGGGGGCCATAAAGATAAAACATACAGAAATGATGGTTTCACAACCACAACTATTGAGAAGTGATTTCTTGCCAGTCAGGATGCTATCAAGCTAATTTTTCTTTAACCATTTTTATCTGGTGGTCATAGGCATTATAAGGACAGCACTGTATTCTTAACAGCCCAACAACACCTTATTTCAGTGTGACTAGTTTGGGATGTGAGGATGTGACCGTACGCTTCCCAGCTTATGGCTGCCCCTGCTGCTTAGCCAAAAGCTTTAGCCTAAGAACCAGGCCTCAGACTGTCACAGAGAGAGAAGACGCATACACAGGCGGACTGTGATTTTGATTCTTTGTTTTATACCTCTATAACTAGCTAAGTGATAAAAATACCTAAATTCTTAAAGTATAGGCCTTTACAGACAGGCCTGAATATCTATATCCTAAAATTCCTCTACACATTGGAATATCTAAACAGATCTATCAGGCCACTTACATTTTTTTATCTTATCCAATTTATCCATTAATCATCTGTCTGACCCGAATTCTCCACTGAGCAGGTTTGCCTCAGATTTACAGAGAAACAAATTAATGCAGAACTCAGAGTAGGCACATGGGCTATAAAATCCATAACACAGACATTAGTCCTTCACAGAGCTCCAAGGTAAATACTGTCAAGGTTTGGCCCCTGACTGGGCCAGCTTATTTTGGTTGTGGCAGAGATACCTTTCTCTCCCTGTCTTGTCTTCACCCAGAACTGGCCCTTAGTAGCAGACACTCCTTTTGATCAGACCCACTGGCACAGATTAGTCTGCTCCCAGAACTTGTAGGCACAGGACCAACACTTACTGGTTCTGCCTGAGGCTAATCATGGGAAGCCTATGTAGGCAAGCCCTGGCGGTTTGAACTCATTGCTCTTCCCTTCCATCAGGCCATACCTTCATAGGGCAGGGTATGGAAGATAGTGGGGCCACTGTCAAAGGGGGAAGCAAATACCTGGTACATCTTGTCATATCATCTAGATAACATATCCTCATTGGAATCTAACAACCTTTCAGCTTGAGTAGTTATAGTTTGTTTGTTTATTTCCTTCTATCACTTGCCTTTTAATTTTCATTGGTTATCACCGTGTTTAAGTGTCATGAGAAACATCTAGTAAAAGAAATAAATGATAGCAATAAATACAAATGTACACATATATTTCTTTCAAACAACAGAAAATACCTCAGAGGGCTAATATGTGTGCTAATGTTGGAGCTGGCAACAAAGTTATTTTGTGTACAACAGATAAAATTATATTATGTTCATACCAAGCAGAGAATTCAAAGCAGAAGGAGCAGACATTTGTTCTTTATGTAGTTTGATTGTAAATAAACAGCATGAATACTTCATTTATTTGGTAGCAAACATAGTATCAGCTAAAAGCTTGGAAATGCAACATAATACATTTTATCACACAACCTTTTCCCCAATGATTGGTTAGTTTTTCAAGCTTCTCAAACATTTCTATTAAGAAACTGTAATATCAAGTCTAGTTTGTAAAATGGTATATTCTGCTCAAGCCTTCAGCTGTGATATTCTTCTCTACCCAGTTATTCCATAGCATTCATGGAGCATTGCCACTTACATATATGTCATTACTGCAGAATGGAGATGTAAGTCCTGAATTTCCAGCAGCTCTGGAGTAATAATTATACTGCTCTAACATACTTTTTTGTTATTTCATGTAAAAAATTGGTGAGAATAGGCTGATTCTATAATTTACATATTAAGGTCTCTATTTCCATATGGCATTTCTATAAAAGTATCATCATTATTGACTCATTTATTTAAAACAATTTCTTCAAACATGATGTGACATTTATGTGATTGTCTGCTATTATCCAATTTCTTACACATTTGGCATCTTGCTAAATGATTCTCCATTGAGGAGAGACTTGAAATTTTTGATGAGATCTTTATTGGGGCTTTGTGCATATGACTGAGAGAGTTGTTATTGTTCAGATTGTTGTGTGTAACAAATTTATATTGCTTACTGAACAAGTAATCAGTATTGTTTAGACATGATCACAGCACTGTATATTAATTGGTTTTCAATTATAAATAAAAGTGATGATTGGGGAGATCACTTGTTCTATTGACATTATTTTCTCTTCAATATTTTTCACACACATCTCTAATGCATTAGATTTGATTTTCAATTAGGAAAAGGGTAGGTTGAGAAGATCATATTTTATTCACACTGATTCACTGAGTATTAGGTTGTTTCTAATAATTTTCCTATTTATCCTCAGAATATTAGTTCTTATTTTCAGTTGCAAAACAATTATTAAAGGTCAACATATTTCACTCATTGAAATGTAAAACTTATCAAATTATACCGAATATTAAGACGTGTTTTTTCAAGATATTGTGTTCCTTAGTGGTGTATTAAAAATAATGAAAATATCTGTGTATGTTGGTGTTGTGATAGAAAAAAACCTCAGCAATATAAGACTTGAAGAAAACTACAGTTAACTCTATTTACCTGGCCTCACAGCAACTCTAACATGAGCTGTGTTCTCACCAGTTCTAACAAAACAAAGTACTGAGTCAGTGCTAAATGAATGCACCAGCACAGTGTTAAAGAGTGCTCTCCTGTTGCAGGTGCATATACAATCATATACAATCAGAGATATGTAGGTCTGGAAGGAACCTTGAGAAGTCATCAAGTCCAGTCTACTGTCCGGTGGCAGGACCAAGTAAACCTACACATCCCTGAGAGGTGCTTCTACAACCTGTTCTTAAAAACCTCCAATGCTGGGATGATACCCACTTCCTTGAAAACCTATTTCAAAACTTACCTACTCTTCTGGAAAAAAGGTTTTCCTAATATCTAACCTAAATCTCCCTTGCTGCTGATTAAGCCCATTAATTCTTGTGCTACCGTCTGTGGACACAGAGAACAATAGATCACAGTTCTCTTTGTAACAACCCTTAACATATATGAAGACTCTTATCAGGTGCCCCCTTCAGTCTTCCTTTCTCATGACATCCCCAGTTTTTTTAACCTATCCTCATAAGTCAGGTTTTCTAACCTTTTATCATTTTTTTGGTCTACTCGCAACTCTCTCCACTTTTTTCCATATTATTCCTAAAGTGTAGAACCCAGAACTGGACACAGTACTCCAGATGAGGCCTCACAAGTGCCGAGAAGAATGTGACAGCTACCTCCCATGTCTTACATATGACATCCTGTTATTACACCCAAGAATGATATTAGGGTTTTTTTGCAACTACATCACATTGTTGACACATATTGAATTTGCGATCCACTATAACACTCAGATTCTTTTCAGCTATAATACCCCCTTGCCTGTTATTCCCCATTTTGTAGTCGTGCATTTGACTTTTCCTTCCAAGGTGTAATTTCATCTTGTTCATTTCAGACCATTTCTCCAATTTATCAATTCTAATCCTCTCCTCCAAAGTACTTGCACCCACCTCAGCTTGGTGTCATCTTCAAATTTTATAAGGATAAGCTCCACTCCATTAGCTAAGTCATTAATGAAAATTTTGAATAGTATCAGACCCATATGTCCTACCAGTTTCATAGTAAACCACTGATAACTACACTTTGAGTACAGACTTTCAACCAATTGTGCACCCACCTTTTAGTAATTTCATCTACAACACATTTCCCTAGTTTGTTTAAAAGAAAGTCCTGTGGAAATATGTCAAAAGTCTTACTAAAATCAACATATATCACATCTAGTCCTTCCTCCCATCCCTTTCCACTTTTTGTAGTCTTCCTTTTGTCATTGTTAGGTCATGAAAGGGTTGTGTAAAACCAAGCAGTCTTTAGTAGTAATGTTAGTCATGTCCTGACTCAGTTTCAGCTTACATAATCACAGGGAGAGTTTACATAAGCAGAATGTCATTTCAATTGGATATGGTATTCTTCACTTCCTGTCTTAAATTACTGTGAACTGCTAAAAAATTGTTATTGTTACTGTTATAAGTTGGGTTAAACCTTGTTATGGGTTGAGTGAAAATGTCATTAAAACATATGTATGAATGAACCCTTCACTTAAAAACTGTAAGAGACAGTTAAGGGGCCTCACTTATAACAAAGCCTAATAGAGTCTGCCCACATTGGCAGAGGGTTCCATTGGGATTGGCACTGGCCAGTGCCAGGAAGGGTGTGAGAAAGACAAGCCGGGGTGAAGAAACAGAAACTGAGACAGACAGAACAGAGACAGATAGAGAGACAAAAAGAAAGAAAGTCAAGCAGCTGCTTATGAACACAGTGTATAACCCTGGAAAAGCAAGAAAGAGAGTTTTGTGGGTTTGTTGTTGGCTAAAGAGGCTTTGAGCTGTAAGCAAAAACAGCTATCTGCTGTCTTTGGTTTCTTCTGAATTCAAAGAAGCAGGACTTTATACATTTCTTGTAAATTAACAAGATTGGGATCAAATAAATTACCAAACTCCATCATGAATTTCTACACACAACTGGAACATCTCCTGAAGGAGCCCTGAACTTTGACTAGCCTCTCAGGTCAAAAAGGGGCAACATTATTAATATTGCTTAGTTGCATTATGGTAGTGTCCAGAGTCCATATATCAAAACTGGGACCAAATTCATATGGCTGACAGTAAATAAATAGAATAAAGTGATTATAACAAGAATAAATTAATAATGAAAGCTGATGATTCAGACTGATGGGCACCAGCAAAGAAAAGCAACTGTGTGAAAAACACTTGGTCTTAAATCTGCATAGATTTTACAAATCAATTACTAACAGCTCTGAAGTGGTTTATATGAAGTTAATTTAATTGCTTCTGTCCTGTTCTTATTCTGGAAAGAGATATATCGATATCACGGAATCCAGCACGTAATTAGCACCTTTATATCAGGAAACAGGCCAAGAAAAGAATAGTCTCCTGCATGCATGTTTCAGTGTGCATTAGTATCATTTATGTGCACAGATGATAGAATTTACACATGCAAAGCCATTTACACATAGAAATGGAGCATGAATCAAGTGCCAGTCCGATTTGTGTGTATAAATTCATACACAGGTGTGTACAGGTGATAATGCACAAATGGAAGGTAGGTAAAGGACTTTAGAAAATTTGGCCTGAAGATTGAGCTCCCCGCTCACTGAAGGTGGGGGTCACTCCAGGATGGGACTGTGACACCATATATATGACAACAGGGAGAAGCTTGACCTGTCATTGTTTGTGGTGTGTTTGTTTTATGGCTAAACAAAGGTCTTCAGCCTCCTGGACTATCAAGCCTTTTCAGAAGGATTTAAATTCACTTTCAAAAAATGAGGAATTTTTCAAAATTAGCAAACAATCTTAGGCCTGTTCTACACTAACCCCCCAAGTCGAACTAAGGTACGCAACTTCAGCTACGTGAATAACGTAGCTGAAGTCGACATACCTTAGTTCGAACTTACCGCGGTTCAGACGCGGTCCACACGCGGCAGGCAGGCTCCCCGTCGACTCCGCGGTACTCCTCTCGCCGAGCTGGAGTACCGCAGTCGACGGCGATCACTTCCTGGTTCGACTTATCGCGTCCGGACCAGATACGATAAGTCGAACCCAGAACTTCGATTCCCAGCTGCCGAACTAGCGGCTGGGTGTAGACAAGCCCTTAGTGTAATGGAAACATAAGGATAAATTAATATTCATGTTGATATTTTAGTTTATATCTCATAATGTTCAGGTAGGATTATACTGATTTTGAGATGATGAAACCAAGAGTTCTCTGTGCTCATGTGATCTCTACTCTGTGTGCATGACTGGCATTTTCTTATCTGTTAGCATAAAATAAATGCAGCAACAGAAAGGTGGCAGGATGAGGTAAATTTTAAATCATCTAATTAAGACGTTCTACAATAATGCTAGCAGATGGTAACTGAAACTCTTGGTTAATTTGAAGCAAGACATTACAGGAAGGTAAATAAAAGAAAAAATAGTTGTTTCGGAAATCAATAAGGTGATTTTTTAAATCATCTGTTTTATATGCACTGAACTTTTGTTTTGCTTGCCTTTGTTTCAGAGGAATATGGTTACACAACAAGCTAATTTCCAGCTCAAATACATGTACTCACGCTAGTTTTGAGAGAGCTAGTACACTAAAAATAGAAGTGCAGCTGCAGGAGCATGAACAGTGGGACAGAACAACCATTTGAGTACAGTTCCATCCAGAACTCTAGATACCTACTCCAGCAGCTAGCCTAAGATATGTCTGTATTTTTATGTACAATTTATTGAATTATAAACTAGGAAGTAAAAACAATGACACTATAAGTAACTATTGTCTGCACATCTTGTACTGCAAGGTGTCCAAGTCATTTAGTATAAATTTCTTCTGGCTTTTAATTTGGTCATTAATATAGAAGAAGGTTATTTAAAAAATGTTATGGATATATTGATTGTATGAGCTAGATTGTGCCCTATACAGTTGCTGAGAGAAGTGGAAGGGAGAAAGGACAACGCACTCCTTGCTTCTGTGAGGTCCACATAAGGATGCAACACTGATGCATCCCCCATGCTATGTCCCATGTTACATTTGCAAAGAGAGATGCTGACTACAGTTTAAGTTTAACAAGTAGAACTTTATTAAATCCTTTGGACTGCTTTTCCATGTGGCTGAGTTGCTTCTTGCCTTACCTCCCAGTTCCCCTGGTATTCCTCAGTAACAGGCCTTCTGACTTCAGTTCCACTGATCATGGTAGACCTCCCTTATTTTACAAACTTTTTAATGAAAACATTAACAAGCCAAACCCTCATCCCATGTCTCTTTGATGGAGTTTCACCTTTACCACAGACCCAGCTGAACACATAGTCTTTGAGATAGTTTAGTCTCTTCAACAGGCAATCACACTGGGAGTGATATATCTCCGTCTCCCTGTTACCTGTCTCTGAGTCTAAAAAACTGTCTCTCCGTGGAGTCTCCTTCTTCCCTGTGGAGTTGGACTCCAGATGTTCTCCGTCTTTCCGTTCTGTGACAATATCTGTAGGTTGTGTCCCTTGTTGTGTCTGCTGGTTCATAAGTGTCTCCTGTTCCTTCGATTACTTGCCCTCTTGTGTACTGGGTGTCAGTGCACACCTCATGACTCCTTCTAATGTCTCTTTAATGGCTAGATCCTTACAGGAGTGCCTGGCTCCAGGCTTTGGAGGTTCATGGCTGACCTTTAGTCCTCTAGTACCTGCTTTCTCTGATCATTGCCCATCTCCTCTGGGTAGTATCTCCAGTCTTCTGGCTGCAACATGTCTCTCCTCATTGGTAGAAGGGTTTTGATCTGTTGTTCCATCAGTGCCTGAAATGAACAGTTTGGCAACCTGTGATGGAGTATTCCTATGTGCAAATAGGCTTACAATTGATCAGAATGAGAAGAAACAGCCTTGAGTAACAGTCTCTTAGCTGTTCTCATAGTTGATTCCACCTTACCATTACTCTCTATATATGCTGGGGTGGTCTCCCATTTGCTTATGGTGGTGGTAAAACTCCCATTTGCTTGCACATCCCTTGAATTCTTCCAAGGCAAATTGGTACCGGACACCCTGTCAGTATCACTTTCTTGATTGCCGGTAGTTGGATATCCTTTTTCGTAGTCTCTTTGATTTCCACCAGCTTTGCTGTTATAATTAGGAGATTTAATACATTAACGTGCTGCACAATGTCCGATCCCTTCCCCAAACTTGCTGATGCTGGATACACACACACACACTGTTTTGGGTCTCAACTAACACCAGTAATTGTCCTGGACAATATCTGATCTCTACTTGGTATGCTGGAAGTATATGTGCTGCAATCTCTGGAGCGGTAAAAGGGGCTTTGCCATGATTGTTTCTAGGGGATTGTGAGTAGATTGTATATTACTGGGTGGCCATAAGTGTACCACCTTCTATGCCTTCTATGATGAGATAACTGGCTCTGTGGATGAGGGGAAAGCAGTGGATGTGTTATTCCTTGACTTTAGCAAAGCTTTTAATACGGTCTCCCACAGTATTCTTGCCACCAAGTTAAAGAAGTATGGGCTGGATGAATGGACTGTAGGGTGGATAGAAAGCTGGCTAGATCGTCAGGCTCAATGGGTAGTGATCAATGGCTCCATGTCTAGTTGGCAGATGGTTTCAAGCGGAGTGCCCCAAGTGTCAGTCCTCGGGCCAGTTTTGTTTAATATCTTTATTAATGATCTGGAGGATGGTGTGGACTGCACTCTCAGCAAGTTTGCAGATGACACTAAACTGGGAGGCATGGTGGATACGCTGGAGGGTAGGAATCAGATACAGAGAGACCTAGACAAATTAGAGGATTGGGCCAAAAAAAACCTGATGAGGTTCAACAAGGACAAGTGCAGAGTCCTGCACTTAGGATGGAAGAATCCCATGAACTGCTACAGGCTAGGGACCGAATGGCTAGGTAGCAGTTCTGCAGAAAAGGACCTAGGGGTCACAGTGGATGAGAAGCTGGATATGAGTCAACAGTGTGCTCTTGTTGCCAAGAAGGCTAACGGCATTTTGGGCTGTATAAGTAGGGGCATTGCCAGCAGATCGAGGAACGTGATCATTCCCCTTTATTCGACTTTGGTGAGGCCTCATCTGGAGTACTGTGTCCAGTTTTGGGCCCCCACACTACAAGAAGGATGTGGAAATATTGGAAAGAGTCCAGCGGAGGGCAACAAAAATGATTAGGGGTCTGGAGCACATGACTTATGAGGAGAAACTGAGCGAACTGGGATTGTTTAGTCTCCAGAAGAGAAGAATGAGGGGGGATTTGATAGCTGCTTTCAACTACCTGAAGGGGGGTTCCAAAGAGGACGGAGCTCGGCTGTTCTCAGTGGTGGCAGATGACAGAACAAGGAGCAATGGTCTCAAGTTGCAGTGGGGGAGGTCTAGGTTGGATATTAGGAAACACTATTTCACTAGGAGGGTGGTGAAGCACTGGAATGCGTTACCTAGGGAGGTGGTGGAATCTCCTTCCTTGGAGGTTTTTAAGGCCCGGCTTGACAAAGCCCTGGCTGGGATGATTTAGTTGGGAATTGGTCGTGCTTTGAGCAGGGGGTTGGACTAGATGACCTCCTGAGGTCCCTTCCAACCCTGATATTATATGATTCTGTGATTCACAGGCAGAAGCTCTTTTTCTATTTGGGAGTTTCCATGTTCAGTCTCTGCCACGGCTCTGCTGGCATAAGCAACGAGCTACTCCTACAAAAGAGCTCCACCCCATTCTTTCTCCAAAGCATCACACAACGGTGTCAGTGGCTCTGTCTGGTAATACTTCAGGACAGGGGCATCTGTTATCATTTGTTTCAATGTGTCAAATGCTTGCTTTTGGGGACCTGCCCAATCTCAGTCAACATCCTACATTGTTAACTGATTTATGGGTTCCGCTACTGCAGCCAGGTGTGGACAGAAAAATTATTATTCCTATGAAGCACTGTACCCTTTTCACATCCACTGAAACTATCTGTCATGGCATGTCTCTGACTGTCTTGATCTTGTTGGGATCTGCTTTCAGTCCCACTGCTGTAAGCAGATATCCAGTGTATGTCACCTCATGTTGTTTGAGTAGCTTTTTTTTTCTAGGTTTAGTTTTATGTCCTTGTTTCTGTATCACAGTAGAAAACCTAGTACTTTTCTGTCATGGTCTCTTTCAGCTTCCATACCTTTCCTCCCTTTACCCCCAGTGAGGAAATCATCTGTAATTATTTTCACTCCAGGCAGACTTCCAGGGGTTGGTTGAGTCATCTTTGGAACACCTCTGGTGCTGGGCTGATGCCCACAGACATGTGCAGCAGTCTGTAGACATCAAATTATGTTACAAAGGTTGTCAGAATGCTGGACACTCTACCGAGGTTTATGTGCCAAAAGCTTACATTCCAGATCATAAAGATTCTGGCTTTGGAAAGATCTGGTATCTTTTCAATGCCTGGTTCAGTGACTTTGGCTCTATGCAAATATGTAATTTGCCTTATGTCTTCTTTACCACCACAATGCTGCTTATATAGTCCGTACTGCCCTCTACTGGTGCTATGATACACCCTGTTCTTCAGACTTTTGAACTCCTTACGTACTGGATTATGTATTCCCATTGGAATTATCCTTCGTGGTAAACACAGAGATTCCACTGTGGCATCTACTTTCAATTGCAGTTTTCTTTCCAGTGAATATGAAGGGGGAAACATTTTGGGTAAAAATAATGAAGAAATTATAGATTTCATTATTCTAAGAAAAGAAAGGAGAGTAGCAGAATAAGGAAAATGGACTTCAAAAAAGCAGACTTTAACAGACTCTGAGAACAGGTTATTTAATGACCTTGGGAAGAAAATCTAAGGGAAAAAGGAATACAGGTGAGTTAAGCTAGGTGAGATAATGTCTTGTATTGAACCAACTTCTGTTGCTGAGAGAGAGAAAAGCTTTCACGCTTAGACAGAAGTCTTCTTCAGGAGAGATGTCAGTTTCTCAATGAGACAATATAAAAGGCACAACTGGAAACTCTCCCGATAGAAAGAATAGTACGAGGAAAATATGTCTGACATGAAAATCCAAAAGGATCCTACAAAAGATGGAAATACGCATGAATTGATAAGGATGAGAACAGAAGAGTAGCACAAGCATGCAGAGACAAAATCAGAAAGGCTAAGGCAAAAAATGAGTTATATCTAGCAAGCGACATAAAATACAATAAGAAGATGTTTTTTAAATACATTAGGAGAAAGAGAAACATGAAGGAAAGTGTAGGTCCTCTATGTAACAGGAAAGGAGAGCTAATAACTTATGGCATCATGGAGGCTGCGGTGTATAATGCCTATTTTGCTTTAGTCTTCACTACAAAGGTTAATGTTGATCAGCTATTCAACACAATTAATATTAACAATAGGGCGAAAGAACACAAGACCAAATAGGAAAAGAACAGGGTAAAGAATATTTACATAAGTTAGATGTAGGGCCTGATGAAATTTATCTTCAGGTACTTAAGGAGCTTACTGAAGCAATTTCACAAACGTTAGTGATTCTCTTTGAGAACCCCTAGGTGAGGTCCCTGAGGACTGGAGAAGGGCAAACATAGTACCTATTTTTTAAAAATTGGAACAAAGAAGACCCATAGCATTATAAACCAGTCAGCCTAACCTTGGTACATGAAAGATACTGGAATAAAATTATAAACAATTAATTTGCCAGCACCTGGCAGATAATAGGGTTATAAGGAATAGCCAGTATGGATGAGTCAAGAACAAATCATGCCAAACTAACCTAATTTTCTTCTTCTTTAAAAGGGCTACTGGCCTAGTGTATGCGGAGAAGGAGTAGACATTATATATCTTGATTTTAATAAGGCTCTCGACACAGTCTAACTGGACATTTTTTTAAGCAAACTAGGGAATTGTTTTGTAGAGGAAATTACTATAAGTTGGATGCACAACTGGTTGAAAGACTGTACTCAAATAGTAGTTATCAGTGCTTCACTGTCAAACTGGTAGGAGATATCTAGTGGGATGCCATAGAGGTCAATTCTGGGAATGGTACAATTCAAAATTTTCATTAATTACTTGGATAATGCACATTATAGACTAACAGTCGTATTGTAGTGTAAGCTTATGCTCCAATACGTCTGATAGTCTATAAGGTGCCACAGGACTCTTTGTCGCTTTTTACCAATCCAGACTAACACGGCTACCCCTCTGATACTTGGATAATGGAGTAGAAATATACTTATAAAATTTTCAGTTGACACCAAGCTAGAATGGGTTTCAAATACTTTGGAGGACAAGATTAGAATCAAAAAGAGCTTGATAAATTGGAGATCTGGTTTGAAAACAACAAGATGAAATTCAATAAATGTAAGGGTAAAGTACTACATGTTGGAAGGAAAAATCAAACGAACAATTTCAAAATGAAGAATAACTGGTTAGTCAGTAGTACTGCAGAAAAGGATTATGTAATTACAGTGAATCAAAATGCAATATGAGTCAACAATGTGATGCAGTTGCAAAAAAGGCTAATATTATTCTGGATGTATTAACAAGAGTGTTGTATGTAAGACATGAGAAGTAATTGCCGCACTCTACTTGGCACTTGTGAGGTCTCACCTGAAGTAATGTGTCCAGCTCTGGGTTCTACATTTTAGGAAACATGGAAAAAATGCAGATAGTCCCAATTAAAACAACAAAAAGGATAAAATGTTTAAACAACCTGACCTATGAGGATAGGTTAAAAAACTGATTATGTTTATTCTTGAGAAAAGAAGATTCAAGTAGGACATGATAAGGGTTTTTGAATATGTTAAGGGTTGTTATAAAGAGGATTGTGATCAATTGTTCTCCCTGTCCACTGAAGGTAGGAGAAGAAGTAATGGGCTTTATTGGCAGCAAAGGAAAGTTTGGTTAGATATTAGGAAAAACTTTCTAACTAGTTAATCTCTGGAATAGGGCTTCTATGGAAGGTTGTGTGATCCCCATCTTTGGAAGTTTTTGGACAAACACTTGTCAGGGATGTAGTAAGAGGAGGCCCTGAGATATAAACCTTGGTATCAGAGGCCTGGTATGAGGCCTAAGGCCTGAACTAAAGTAATGGTCAAGACTTTGCTAACATAAAGCAAAGTTAAGATGTGAGCCAGAGGCAGGCCGTGCTCACAGAAGCTGGCAAGGAAAGGGCTGATGCTGCAAAAAGAGACATACCTAAAAGGTACTGGACACCAGATATCAGAACATTCGCATACTTGTACATTCCACACACAACAAGGAACAGGCTGACCCATCCCAATGACAGGGTCAAAAGGGGAATATGATGGATAGTGTTGTTTTGTTCGAACCAACATGTACAAGGTGAGAGGCGGCACCTTACTACGTAGAGGGGTTGTACCTTGCTGTGTAGAGGGGTTGCACCTCTACATGTCAGGAGTGATGTGTAACTTGTTTGTACCTGTGTATAAGAATGTATCCCTGGGGTGGTGTCTTTGTCCGGCCGAGGGGGCAGTGGAAAGTCCCGCCACTGACTGAGCCAAGAGGCATCTATTAGTAGTATGTCCGGTAGACTAAGTAATCTACGGGTAACTGCAATTGTGTCCGAGGTTGCAATAAACCTAGTCGACGTGACTTTGCATCTTACTAGACTCTATGGTTATTGGGGGTTCTCGTCGGGTTTGCTGTGTCAGCTATCTGCAGAGCTGGGACATCACACAGAGGGAACACACGCACGCAGCCGAGTGATATCAACATAGGAGAAAGCAGAGCACAACACCGGTAGCATCTGACAACAAGGGATGGTCTAGATTAACTTGGTCCCCACCTCAGCACATGAGGCTGGACCAGATGACCTCTCAAGGTCCCTTCCAGCCCTACATTTCTATGACTCTGTGAATGGTTCTAGTTCTGGGATGTAAGACAACAGAAAATAGAGTTGTTAAATTGAGTGGTTCTGTTGTGAATGAGCAGTGAAAGATGCACCTCATCATGAAAAGTAGCAGTTGATTGTTAGCAAAACTTACAATAAAGCATGGAAACGTGAAACAACAAAACCAGACAAGGAACCAATAATTGAACTGAGTTTATTTCCTTAAAATACCCCATTGTATTCTCAAATGAAACAATCCAACAGAGTGGGATAAGAACAGTTAGTTATACCACACAAGGCTTCCTCTTTATGCAAAATTATAGGGTTAGCACTGTTTAGTCATTTCAGCCACCTGATTCACTGAACATCCTTAAGTGTTTTATAATAATGGATATAAAGGAATCAATCTACTGATAAAATGAAATACAGTTAAAATCCTTTGCAAAACCCCCTCCAAAAGTGTACCAAATGTATGTATTTAAGCTAGTGCTCTGTTTAACAGTGAAGGTCATATTTTGTTCTCTGGAACAAAAATATCATGTTGCCTGCACCACATTGTGTGATAAAAATATTCTCAATTTGTTAGAGATGTGCATAAATATTATTGAATACAAACAAAATAAGTGTGATACCATAATGCGCAAAGATTGTACAGTAATGTAAGCACAAATACAACCAATATAGTGAAGATATAAAAAGGAAAAATAAAACAAACTCACAAAATTTTACTTTAAATATTTGCATAATACTTTCTCGGTCTTGTCCATCACAGTACTATGACTCCAGAAATGGCAGTATTCCTCTTCGTGTTGATTCCTTGTATGTGATGATAAAGGTTTGAATTGCTAAGACTTGTCAGCACAGTCATATGCAATTTCATTTAGATATCTGATTGAAATAAGGAACAGTGTGTTCATAAAACATTGGGCTGGAATTCCCTTGCAAATCACATTATTCCCCTTTAGAGGAGAGATTGGTACTTGTGCTGAATTGTGCCAGATTGGACACATGTGCCACATTTGTGATATTGACACATTTCCAATGGGATCTGGGCTGAGACTGCCAAACTAATTTCCCACTAAATAAGGCAGATGTGAAGCCAAGCATTCATGGATGAATGAACTTTAATCCACTGCACAGCACAGATATTTAAGTTTTCATGAAGTATACATTTTGAGCAAACTTTCAAAGGAAATTTAATCCATCTTCCCAATTTGTGCCCACAATTTTTTTGATACAAATAGTGCAATTTCATATACCATTTGCATGGGCCAATCAGGTAGTTGGCTGCTGAGAGTACTCAATTTGCTTACACAAATACTGTTTATGTAAGCCAAATTGCAAATATAAATGTAGGCATCATTTTTAAAATGTACACTTTAGCTAAGATTTTAGTTAGAGGGATACATAGACAAGGATAACCTTTAAAATTTAATTGAAACTATAATCTAAATTGCCAAATAGTTGTATGTTTTGCTTTTAAAAATATTTTTGAAAGTGATTGGTTTTCTCATAAAAGGAATTCGAGTGAAATCCTTAGACATTACACTATCTATTAATATGAGGATATGATACAGAATTGGAGTTCAAATTTCCCCAGCTATGCTGTCAATGTGACTCAACTCTGCCCAGATCCAGGGGACTACTACTGTGGAGGCAACTGAGTAGTGATGTCTCCATGCCTGAATCATTTACTTTCTGACTTCTCTGTTGAGACGGGCACCATTCCTTTCTCTATGCACCCATGTCCCTCCTT
The DNA here is from genome assembly GCF_002925995.2 of Terrapene triunguis. Classification (NCBI taxonomy): domain Eukaryota; kingdom Metazoa; phylum Chordata; order Testudines; family Emydidae; genus Terrapene; species Terrapene triunguis. The sequence goes on from NW_020664369.1 coordinate 12,212,256, forward strand.
ACTCCTGCACACCCTCTCTGTGTCAAGGCAATCAGCTGTGGTCTGGCAGGAGCTGAAGCTGGAGTACTCTGGAGTATCTGTTACCAGATAGCATGGAGCATCCCTAACATTGTAGCAACATTGAGCAGACTGGACTGGCTGATTTCATTAGGCACCTATATAACAGGCGTGAGGTCACCTGGTAAGCCTTGGGGTGAGCTAGCTTGTGAATTAGCTGGACCCTTAGAACTCCCTTGCTTGTGGGTTAGCTTACCCTTTAGACCTCACAGGTATTTATCTCAATTGGCTCATCAGGCTCAGAACTCTCATCATGCTCTGGATCTTGTATTCAGACATATAGGAGTGGATGGGTGCTGTGCAAGGGTGAAGAATGGGTGGAACATTTGCTTCATCTCCTCCATGTGGTGGAGGGGAATTGGCAAACTGTCCTGGTATGGGCCACTAGCAGATCAGAATTTCCCCCTCCATATCCCACACAGAGCAAGTGGGAAACAGGGGAGATTCAGGAGAGTATCTTATCCAAGGAAGATTGTAAAATCACTCTATAACTTTATATAAATTAGTATGATGAATATATTTTCAGGATTTGCAATCTCCTTATGGATATTCCAAGAGCAGAAGAAAAGACTAAATGTGTCAAATAAATTATTCATTGTGAATTATTCACTCAGCTGGACGTAATATCAAGAAAAGTATGATAATGTTATTTAAAAGTTCTGTGTACAGAAGTTGAGACACTGATAACATTTCACTGCAACATTACTATCTCTACTGACTATATTACCCACTATATTTCTTCAAAGGTGACTTGCAACTATAGTCAGGTATATTAAATATTCACAAACGGCTGTAGTATAATGTGCTGAATACCCCGATAAAAAACAAAGTAAAAAAGGGTAAATGGGTTGACCAATGTAGTTATAGGCTTGTCAGCCTGATATAAATCCTGGGGAAGATAATGGAGCAGCTGATATGGGAGTCAATTAATAAAGGATTGAAGGAGGGTAATGTAATTCATGCAAATAAACATGGGTTTATGGAAAATAGATATTTTTTCATGTGTTTACAAGTTTGGTTGATAAAGATAATAGTGTTGCTGTAACATACCTAGGGCTTTTCTACACTGCTGCGTGGGGTCGATCTAAGGCTAGGTCTACACTACAGCGGACTTCCGACCTAAGATACGCAACTTCAGCTACGTGAATACCGTAGCTGAAGTTGCGTATTTTAGGTCGGCTTACCTGGCGGTGAGGACGCGGGAAAGTCGACCGCTGCCGCGCTGCCGCCAACTCCGCTACCGCCTCTTGTCGAGGTGGAGTTCCGGAGTCGACTGTAGAGCCATCAGGGATCGATTTTACCGCGTCCTCACGAGACGCGGTAAGTCGATCCCCGATAAACCGATTGCTACCCGCCGGATCGGCGGGTAGTGAAGACGTAGCCTAAGATACTCAACTTCAGCTACGTGAATAACGTAGCTGAAGTCGAAGTATTTAGATCTACTTACCGCCGTGTCTTCACTGCAGTAAGTCAACAGCTGACGCTCTCCCATTGACTCCGCTTGCACTCCTCATTCTGGTGGAGTCGATTTATCGCATCTATATTATACTATACTATACTATACTATACTATACTATACTATACTATACTATACTATACTGTACTATACTATACTATCCTGCGGGTAGTGTAGACAAGCCCTTAGATTATATAAGGCGTTTTACATGGTATTGCATGACATTTTGATTAAAAAACTAGAATGATATAAATTTAACATGGCACACATTGAATGGATTAAAAACTGGCTAAATCATAGATCTCAAAATATAATTGTAAATGGGGAATTTTCATTAAGCAGGTGTGTTTCCAGCAGGGTCCTGCAGGAATTGTTTCTTGGCCCTATGCTATTTAAAATGTTTATCAATGACTGGGAAGAAAACATAAGATCATGACTGATAAAGTTTGCAGATGACACAAAAAATGGGGGAGCAGTAAATAATGAAGGGTAAGCTTGATAAACTGGATACAAAAAATATGCATTTTAGTATAACTAAATGTATTCATCTAGGAGCAAAGAATGTAGTCCATACTTACCGGATGGGGGACTCTATCCTGGGAAGCAAGAAACAAGATTTGGGCTTGTTGTGCATATTCAGCTGAACATGAGCTCCTAATGTGATGCTGTGGCCAAAAGAGCTAATGGAATCCTCAGATGCATTAACAAAGGAAACTCAAGTAGGATCAGAGAAGTTATTTTACTTTTGTATATGACACTGATATGACTGTTGGTAAAATACTGTGTCCAGTTGTGGTGAGTGCCCACATTTCAAGAAGGAAGTTGACAAATTAGAGAAGGTTCAGAGAAGAACCACTAGAATGATTAGAGGATTAGAAAACATGCTTTATCATGATAGACCCAAAGAGCTCAATCTATTTAGCTTAAAAAAAAGAAGGTTAGGTGGTGTCTTGATTTCAGTCTATAAGTACCTACTTGGGGAATAAATATTTAATAATGGGCTGTTCAATCTAGCAGAGAAAGGTATAACAATTGCTGTAAATAAAGCTAGACAAATTCAGATTGAAAATAAAGCATACATTTTTCAACAGTGAAGGTAATTAACCACAGGAACAAATTACCCAGGGTCATGGTGGATTCCTCATCACTAATATTTAAATCAAGATTGGAGGCTTTTTCTAAAAGCCATGCTGCGGAATTCTTTGGGTAAATTATGTGGCATGTGTTATACAGGAGGTCAGACTGGGTGATCACAGTGATCCCTTTAGACCTTGGCGTCTGTGAATCTATTAGTGTGTCCCAGAATTGGTGAAAGCAGAATTTCACTCAGAATGTTCTTATTTTTATCCCATAGGAATTAATATAAGTGTAACTCTTCTGCCAGGTGGTTAACAGCAGCAAAAGGGAGGGTCAGGTTTAATGTATCTCAAGTTCCTCTTGACAAATAATGAAACCAGTTCAAGGCCCCACCCAGAAACTTGGGGCAACTGAATGCACTCTCCTTTGATGCCTTTAACAGGTGGAATTTCCTTACAAGCCAGCATTGTGTACAAGACAAGGGAATCTTTATTAGGGAAAAGAAGTACAATGATAAACCTGGGAAAACAAAGAAACAGAATATATATGTACGTAAAGAGTACAATACCCCCCTCCTTCCAGTAATTTTGGTGTTAGTCTGCCTAACTCCCTTACCACTGCTTGTAAGAACATTCTACAGTTAATAGTCCCTTGACTGCACTCACTTCAAAAGTTTTTTTTCTCTTACTTAATTGGCCTCTCAGAGTTGGTAAGATAACTCCCACCTGTTCATGCTCTCTGTATGTGTGTATATATATCTCCTCAATATATGTTTCACTCTATATGCATCCGAAGAAGTGGGTTGTAGCCCACGAAAGCTTATGCTCTAATAAATTTGTTAGTCTCTAAGGTGCCACAAGTACTCCTGTTCTTTTTGCGGAAACAGACTAACATGGCTGCTACTCTGAAACCTATCCACCAAACGTCACTCTCAGTTTGGATCAGTGAGTAACAGTAGTCCACGTGTTTCTTTGTAGATCTGCCTCCAGTCCCAAGGGAGTTGCTTGCTTGGTTCAACTAGGAGGCACCTAACCCAGCTAGTGATACAACTTTATTAAAGTTTTCGGTAGGTAGGGCCTCACTGGAGTCCATTCATATTTGCTGCTGTTCTCTGCATCATGTCTTGCATCTCCGTATTGGCTCTTCCAGTGAAGTGCTCCTGGTAAGGGAGCCAAGTTTAGAATCCTTGATCAGAGTCCAGGGTGCTTCGAAATGAGCTTTTTGCTACAAGGTGAGACCTCTTCCTCTTCTAAGCTTCTCTCAGAGTCCACTACCCCCAAAAAAGTTCATGTATAGTTACAATGATTCCCCAAGTGTTACTTGAGGAACTGTGGGTAGGCAGCCTGTGCATGTAAAGTTCTCAATAACAGCACTTTCCCTTTTTACCAATAGAGGGAGTTGGTGGAGCTTCTGGTCATACAGTTTGCATAAGAGTTAAAAAAAATTCTATATATTTCTGTAAAGGAAAACAAACAAACAAAAACAACAACAAAAAAACCTTATTAAAAACAATTGCTAACAGGGATAAACAACTACACGTGGCTGTATAAATCAGGATCAACCAATTTGCCACTTAGTTGTAATAGATTACAGAATATAATAGATATGTGGAGCAGTTTGGCTCATTCTACCTGAAGTACTGAATCTTTATAGAGCAAGATAATTTTTGGTGGCAGTGAACAATACTGTCCTTCTATATTAGGTTGTCAAACCAACACCTTATCCTCAAAATTATAGCTGCTAGCTACCTAGCTAGGATTACCAAATTAATACTTCCATGCCGAATTTGTAGAAGTAAAGCCATTGTAACATATATGACATTCTATCTATCTATCTTTCTATCTATCTATCTATCTATCTATCTTGATTGTTTGAACAAAAGAGAAGTTGCCAGAGCAATCAAAAAAATGTTTCACTAAACAATTGTGATAACATATTTCTTTGGCTATGCAATAAAGGATGAGGTACATATACCACATCTTCAGTAGTGATGGTTTAAAGGCAGTCATCAATTATTTCCACCGGATTAGCCAAATATTGAAAACAGATTTGAAATGGCCCCATGCTTTAACCAGGGCAAAGACAGATCACTGGAAAGATGTTATCAAAAAACTGTGAGCTGCATTTCATGTCATCTCCCTTTCTTTTTTGCCAGCTCAGATAAGAATAAATATGGATTCTCTTTTCTCTAATTTTTTTGTTTCGTTTTCTTTTTTGCTTTTTTGTTATAGCTATGGTACTGAATGTTGCTGAGGCTATATCTGATACCAACGTAAGCAGATTCTTTTGATAACTTCTCAGGTACATGACCCACATTTAAAGTTGATGGTGATAAAAGGTAGAAAGAGTTGCCCTAAAACAACTGCTAATATTTTGAAAATAACAGCAAGAGCCTGGGTGGACTGGGTATTTCAATTTTACCCTATTTCTGTTTTAGAATCAAGTGTATATTATATTACGTACTTTATTTCCAGTGGTAGTGTATCTGAAGTTGAATTTTCCAGATTTCTCAGAAATGACAGTTAAGCTATATTCTCAGCATGTTCAGCATGCTTAATGAACTCCTTGGGGAAGTCAGAATATCTGTAACACAATTAACTTCCCATTCTTATGTAAATGAGGAGTTTCAAGGTCCCTGATGGAAGCCTGCTTTTTGGCTACAGTTAGCAAATGTATGCTATTAAATGACACATGAAGCCTTGAGCTGAAATTTAGACTTCACTAATTTGTGCTGTGACATGTGCAAAGCTGCTTTGGAGGAATGTGAAACACAGTTGTTTAAATGTATCTGATGAAATGGGGATTATCACCCCTGGCTAGACTGTCATCAGCAGTCTGATTACCTTTGCCTTTTCTTGCTCTTAACAGAAGGAGCTTGCTGCCATGCCTTTCACGGGATACATTTACTGTTTTACCACTTTGTTGTTTATTATCCAGTTGAGATTATTTATTTAAAGTGGGGAAATGATCCAATAGAGAAAGTTACCCTATAATAATATTTTAATTTGTGCATGTGTTGATGTGCATGGAGTTAACTCTGTATAAAAATGGAAAGAGAAATATGCTGTAAGTTATTTAGATAAGGTTCATGCAGCTTATAAAGGAAAACAAAATAACATACATAAATTTAATAGCATGAGTGAGAAAGAGGATTGAGAAAACAATGTACAAAATGAAAAGAGGATGTTACTGAATAGTGAAAGCTTTACTGTTGCTAATAAAGCACTTTGAGATCCTCGGATCATGGAAGGTACTATATATGTGTAAAGTATTCTTGTTTCAGAAAAATGATCGCCCTGCACCTTTAAGTGAGGATGGGGGGAAATTTACCAAGTGGTGTCTTGTCTGGCCGAGTGAAGGGGAGGGGGGAGATGAAAACTACTGCAAAGAGGGGCAGCATGATTGCTGACTCATCCCCTGGGAATGCAGGGTTTTAAAAAGGGCAGCTCCATGCCTGGAGCCTTCCTTTTTACACTGACCAAGGCTGAAGCAGGACCCACCCTACCTCCCTTTTAGGTGGCAAAATACCAGGTTTGGTCAACACTTGCTGTGGGCATTACGCTAGCTGCCCCTTTTTTAGGGGGCTGGGAAGGAATTTTTCCCTTACCATCATATTGGCTTGGATGCAATTGGGGTTTTTTCACCTTCCCCACAGGGGGTTTCAGGAAGGGATTGTCCTTATTTTCTGTTCAGAAACAGATTTAAGGGGAAATTCTGAAGTCAGGAAATTGGAGATTTGCCATTGACTTCACTGGAGCCAAGATTTCACCCTTAAAATTTAAAAATGTATTTGTTATTGGAAATTATTTGCAAATTTATTCAGAACTGGTCTGCAAATCATTCCAGAACACTCCACTGTGAGAATTTGCAATACAAAGTTTACAGTTGCTGCATCATACAACATTTTTCTATTCCCTGATTGGATGAATCAAGTAATAACTCCTGGGGAAATTCTGCACCACTGTGCAATGCAGAATTAATGTTCTGAGCAGAATTTCATATTTCTCTGCAGAACTGGTGCTAAAGAGCTGCTGGCTGCCATTACAGGCTGCTGGACCCAGAAGAGCCCAGTTCTCCAGCTCGCAAATACAGGATGCTGCCAAGGAGTGGGAGAAAGCTGGAGGATTCTGGGCAGCTGCAGTTCCCAGCATGCCCTGAAGGAAGCAGGCGGCATTCAGGAAACTCCCTACAAGCCCAGGACCCAGCATCAGGCTGTTTTTCTCTCTGGATCCTGTGCTCTGGGAGGGAGTGGGATACCTGTGTCTAGTCTGTGGGATGCCCCACGGCTGGGCTCTGGGGGGTTGAGGGTCTTGGTGTATGGGATGCGGGATGCCCCGCTGCTGGGCTCTGGGGGAAAAGAGTGTTTTGGTTTCTGAGCTGGGGGGTACTCACCGCTGGGATCAGGAGTAGGAGTTGAGAGTGTCTGGGCTAGGGGGCACCCCATAGCTAGGCTCTGGGGGAAAGAGGTGTAGGTATCTGGGCTGGGTGGTGCCCCATGGCTGGGCTCTAGGGGGGAGGGACTGTGGATCTCTGGGCTGGGGGGCACCTCATGGCTGGGATCTGGGGGTAAAGGGTCTGAGTGTCTGGGCTTGGAGGTGCCCCACAGCTGGGCTCTGAAAGCTAGGAGGATGTGGGTCTCTGGTCTGGGAGGACATCCTGTGTCTGGGCTCTAGGAGAAAGAGGGTCTGGCAGAGAGGGGGTGAGACCAGAGTTTTCCCCCAAGATGTGCCCAACTGGTACATGTGACACACCCAGATTGACACACCCAGCAAAGGCATAACAGAGGAACAGGAACTGGGTTGTCATAGGGATTTCTTTAACTCTCTACTCCTGGGAAAACTTTTGTTGTTGTGATATATATAGCTAAATTATGTTTTTATAGACATACTTATGGCAGGTATTTTGAAATAAATTACCAAAATAATAGAAACTTGTGTGCTTATGGTGTTTTATTTTGTGCAGAATTTTGCAGAATTTTAAAATAGTGGGCAGAATTTTTGGCACAGAATTCCCTCAGGGTAGATTGGGAACTAAGAGACACAGCATGGATCACAAAGGTTCTAGTCAAATATATAGTTCAAAATGATGTTCAGCAAATATTTGAATCTTTGATTGCTCTCAGAAAATGACCATGAAAGAACAGCAAATATGAGTGAATCAAAATTCTCTCAGTGACTGAATAGTTACTGACATGTTTTTGCACTACTCCATCAGTTCTCACCATAATGCACTGTTTGAGTTCTCATTGGAGTTGCTAGTTTATTAATGGGCAGATACCAGTCACATACAGTGATGACCCCTAAACTGTTCAATTGTTTTTGCAATTCTATAAGAAAATCCTTTAAAACAACTTGTAAATGATAAAAATTGTTCCAACAATAAGATTTTTGAGGAGAAAAAATAAATCAAAAAACCCCCCTGTGTGTCACATTACTCAGTTTTCACTGAGGACTTATTTACACCAAATTCCTACTGACAGGAGCCACAGCCACAAAGAGCCTTTTTTATTATGTCTCCATTGAAAACAGGCTTCCGGGGCTGGGGGAGGGAGAGCAGCTGGGGAGACAGATGGCCTTCTGTGGATCCTCAGAGGATCTCTGGGCTCTAATGCACATGGAAACTTGCACACTCCAACAAAATGGTGTGGTGGAACTCTATGGGGTGGTCCAGGAGCTCTCTCCTGCAGGTGTCACCATCAGAGGGAGTGTAATGACCCTGTGTGATTTGGCAATCTGCTGGCTCCATAAAAAAGCAAGAATGTTTTTCCATGTGTTTCTGCTCAGGTCTATAGGAAACTTTGTGTATCTCCATGGAAAGAAGAACTGAAGAGCAAAGTTTAAACTATATTTACTCTGACATGTTTTTGAGATGCATCTTGTGAACATTATCAGCAATACTCATGATATCAAAGGGGACAACTTGGAGCATGATGGAAAATCTTAAGGCAACAACCAAAATAAATTTGCAAAAAATGCCTACTAATGGAAACAAAACAAACCAGAACCTGAAAATACTCTGTAACAGTATGCCAACAGCACCAACGGAACACCAAAGGTTTCTTTAAAAAAAACATAGTGATGAAGGAAACTTTAATATGGAGGGTTAAAAGAGGGAGAAACAGCAATAAGCTATGTACACCTCTACCTCGATATAACGCTGTCCTCGGGAGCCAAAAAATCTTACTGAGTTATAGGTGAAACCGCGTTATATCAAACTTGCTTTGATCCACCGGAGTGCGCCCCCCGCCCCCCCGGAGCAGTGCTTTACTGCGTTATATCTGAATTCACGTTATATCAGGTCGCGTTATATCGGGGTAGAGGTGTATCTTTTTTCCCTCCTCTGCTACACACTAGGAGCATTTGAGTTAAAGAGACACTTAACTGAATACGACCCAGAATTTGATTAATTTCTTGGGGGAATGATTTCTAGATCATTAAGAAGCAGGGGAAAAAATGTTCTAAAACTTCAGGTTCCTTCAATGGCATAAGTAGCTGAAAGCACTCAAGCCCTAATTAGGAGAGCACGTAGCACCTGCTTAAGTCCATTCCCTGTTAAGGACAGCACTTAAGTATGTCCTTCACTTCATGCATCTGCTTAGGTCCCCTTGACTCAAGCACATGCTTAAAGTTAAGCTTATGAATAAGTGCTGTCCTGAATTGGGACCATGAGTCTGTCTATTGTTTCCATTGCTGGCATTTTAAGGCCACTGAGAATCATTTAACCTAAAATTATGTTTCTGTACCTACAGCGATTGAACTTAAACTGTCTCTTATTCGTTTGACAATTTTACCAGGTTATAGAGATTCCCAAGACATAAAGCCCCAGATTCTTCCACCCTTGCTCACATTGAGTTGTACTTTAGGAGTACAGTACTACTTAGTCCCATTAATGGGATTGTTCACAGTATAAAATGTGTATGGATAGCAGGACTGAGCCCATAATGAAAAATACTGGTAAAACCAGTAAAATTTTTAAAACCAATAAGGAACATCCCACCTGAAAAACATAAACCTGCCATCTGGTTTAGAATCAAAGATGCCTTACCTTTCCATTCTGTTTGCTTAAAGTGTGGTTCTTCCCTAAAGAATAGCTCTGTAAAAAGGGTCTGTGGGGTTCAATGTTTATTGAGTCTCATTGATTCCAGATCAAATTTGCTCTGTTTACAAATTCCAGATAAGCATTCCATATTCAAGGCTCCTCTTTACAGAATAATCCTCAACAGTAGTAACAAAGTGTCAGTCTAACTTGTGGAAGAAAGTATAAATCACAAATGAATGAAGTTGCAACCATGAATGAAATCATAATCCATAAAGTTTGACTTCCAGGAGTGAAACAATAACCATGATCCTCACTTTCAATATTGGAATGGAAGTGAATTCTTCTTTATTTTAGTTATTTAGTAAATGGCTTTAGGCTTGAATTCTTGTAAACTAATAGAGAAAAAGTGTTCATTTTATGGCCTAATACTAGTCTTAAATATCACAAATAAATTAGGTAGGGGGTTAAAATAATCTGCTTAATTTTTTGAAGATATACAGTATTAAAAATGTACAAATCTAAAATGAGAATTCATGTTTCAGAATCTTACCTCCTGCCTTCACAATACCAGGCGTATTTTGCCACTTTTTGAAAAAAAAAATACTGTATGTAGCTTAAAATGTGTATTAATTTTTGAGTGTTCTTTCATACATATGGCTCTTGTTACTTGCACTACAAATTAGGGTAGCTACTGCTACAGATCTCATATCTAAATTTGTACTGTATAGCTTCTAACAGTAAAAGCATAAGTAAAATTACCTAATTAACCAGCATTTTGAATCCACCTTGCATCAAACACCTGCCTGGAAATAAAGCTAGCTTAATATTGAAACATATATGTTTGAAATATATTGTTAAAAAATCAGCGTGAAAGGTTGAGTCACAGCAAGTGGATATGTATAGAAAGTGGAATGACTACAGAATGATCTGTGCTGATACATTTTTGTAGTAAAGCCGGTTAACGTACGTATGCTATTAGCACATGTGGTGTGCATGCAGGGATCCAAGATCAAACCCACATCTTTTTCTTTCCTCCTTAAATCAGTAGGTGGGAAAAAATGGGCCTAATTTGACATTTTGCTTGTGAGAGTTTTACAATTCATTTCAGTACTGAGTCCCTAAAAAGAGATGGCACAGTTGTGAGCTAGGAAACTATAATATTCTCAACCCTTCTTTTGTTTTAAGAATCTGCTTGTTCAGGTGAAAAAGGTGTTGCAATTAAGCATTGGAAAAGCTGCTTGTATCCCACTGCTACATGTAGGGTCGGATGCTCAAAAATTTGCAGGAGAGAGAGAAAAAAATATTAGGAAGAAAGGCAACACAACTGTGGCCCCACTAAGAGTTCATATCATTCACTTTGCTGCCATGTTTCTTCCCCACTCCATCCTTTGCCTATTTTTTTTTAATTTACACTGGGTAGAATTTAAAAAAAAAAAATCTTGAATGTGGCCTATGCTCCTAGTTCACTTTTTAATAAATTTATCCTTCAAGCACTTTGTTGCAGTACCTCACTGTACTTATGTGTAATCCTGCAGTACTATTTATTTATTATTAATAATTATTGTTATTATTAGTTGTAGTAGTATTTTATTAGTATTATTATAAATAATAATTCTTTTATCACAGTGGGAAAATATTCGCTAGAACTGACTCAGAACTCTGAACTCCTCTGATTTGTTGTAACCTAAGTCTAATTGGAGTTCAAATCTCCATAGATGCATTAACTTGCTGCACCGTCTACTGCTCTAAATTAGTTACAAATGCATTCTACAAATCCATCATAGCAGAAAATGATTCCCAAAAGTGTCTTATATTGGTCTGAGGTGCAATGTTTACCTGGTAATCTCTGAAGTGGACTTCACAGATGTGTATTATGGCTGAAAAATTTATAACCTTCCATTATTAAAAAGGAGATAGTCTTGGGGTAGAAATATAAATAATAGATTTATTTAAAATCATAACTAATCTGCTATTCTAAAACAAGCTGAATATATACTGTATTGGAGTATAAATAAATAACTTCTGTTCTTCACATCGGTCAGTGCTGTGTCATTCACCTTTTAATATTAATATTTTAGTGAAATTATAACTCCTTATTTAAGACCTTGAAGTGCATTTATTTCTTTTTCTTTTTCTTCCTTTTTTTAATTGAATGTCTCAAGAGATACAAAAATCAAAAAAGTAGGCACAGAGAGTTACATGTGTAGTATAACTATGATTGCACATTACTCTTGTCTAATTTCAACTCTACTGCAGCATCATTTCTGGGAAACCTTGGCATTGCAGTACTGAGTTGGCTCCTATTTTGTATGAGGTCTGTCACAGTGCATATATATTTTCAGTTTATGCTTGAGCCACAGTGCTGTGTTTCACTTTTATTTCCATTCTTCACATCAGTGAGGAGATGTAGGATGGGAAAACGTATAGGCCTTTGTCCTATATCTTAGCTGCTCCCATCAATTGTGGAAGCTACCTTCCTTCATGGAACAGTACAAAGAGTCAGAATACCTTCCCAGCTGAGCTGTGATGTATCAGAGAGATGAGGAGGATGGATCATTTCTTGTTTTCGTCCCACCATTAGGACATATCAAGGAAAAGGAAGTGTTAGATTGGGTGAGAGGTATCTGGGACACATTTTATCACATTGATTCATCCATCACACTGGAGCAAGTGTTGTCATGGTTTTTGCATTCTATGCTGGAGCCTGTTGTGATCTCTGTTTAATAGCTACACCTCTTTCATGATGACATGCCCATGGTGGCCATGAGAGTGAAGAAGCTTTTCTGATCATTAGGAAGATAGCCTGTTCTCAGAAGTCTCTGATCTGTGCCTCACTAATATGGGGTGACTAAGAGGAGTCTGGCAATTTTCAAGGCATGTGCCAGGTAGTCAGCATTTATTTTCTGTCTCCCAATCTCACCTGTTGCCTTATTTAGGAATACAGGGTGGCCAAAATCAGAGACCCTAGCCTTTGTCTCATGCTGTTTAACACAGGCTCAAACACTAATCCACAATAGGATCATGGAGGAGACACTGAGCCTTGTATTCATACCAAGACCTGTTTGGATGACTCAGCTGGTCTTATGTTGGTGCAACAGTTTCCAAGCCTAAATCCTGGGTTGGGTGATGATGGTGTGTGGTTGTTTCTGAGGTTCTAGTCAAAGGGAAACAGGGCAGGAGGTGGGATGGGTGACCATAGGATGGTGTAATAAGTTGATTGGGGGAAAGTGGGAGGAGGGTCAAATACAGCAATAGAGACTGAAAGTTTAGCTAAGGGTTAAAGAGAAGACAGAAGGTAAAAAAAAGAGTTGGGGTCAGCCTTTGAGTAAGTGGGTGAGTCCTTGAGGGAGATATATGATGGAATCAGCAGGGGACTGGAAGTGTAGAGAAAACATTTCATAGGAATGGAGAAATTAGGCCATATTGGAATGAGCACAGAGCAATAGGGGGGAAAAGAAGCTAAATAAAAGTTGAAAACAATACAAAACATAAAAGCTACAACAATCATGCACCCAGTGTGATGTATGTTTAATTCCTATTAATGTCAATGTGAGTTACGCTCACATATGGAGAAAATAGATACCTCTATATGTAAACAGAAGCAAGGCCAAATTATTTAAGTTGGGGAGAACACTTCAAAAAACATTGGACAGCCCATGAATCAGAATTATCTTCACAAATTCTAATTAATGTAAATCTGAGTGACGGTAATTCCGTGTGCATTATGATGAAAACCTAACCATTATTGTTACCACAAATATACATCTCCTCTCAAACAACAGGGCCATCAGACATAAGAACAATGAACCTCAGTAACTGTGTAACGTTAGAGTTTGTAACCTTAGTCCTCCTACAGAGGAAATCTGTATTAGTATTACTGTAAGGCGTTTTAGGGCAGGGTTTGGTGAGGATTTACCAGTGCATTTTGAGGGCCTCAAAATTCCGGCAGGCCCGTACCCATAGCAGTGCCGCTGAAGGAGGCCCTTGAGGAATTCCACCTTTTCAGGAGTATGATTTGTCTTGCGTATCCCCAGGTTTCACCTCACTTAAAAACTGCTTGCTTACAAAATCAGACATAAGAATACAAAAGTATCACAGAATGCTATTACTTAAAAATTGCTTACTTGATCACTTTTACCATATAATTGTAAATCAATTGGAATATAAACGTTATACTTACATTTCAGGGCACAGTACATAGAGCAGTATAAGCAAGTCATTGTCTGTATGAAATTTTAATTTGTACTGACTTTGCTAATGATTTTATGTAGCCTGTTTTAAAACTAGGTAAATAGGGGGAGGATAGCTCAGTGGTTTGAGCATTAGCCTACTAAACCAAGAGTAGTGAGTTCAATCTTTGAGGGGGGGCATTCAGGGATCTAGGGCAAAAATATGTCTGGGGACTGGGCCTGCTTTAAGCAGGGGGTTGGATTAGATGACCTCTTGAGGTCCCTTCCAACCCTGATATTCTATGATTCTATCTAGATGAGTTGCTGTAGCCCCTGGAAGACCTCTGTGTACCCCCAGAGGTACATGTACCCCTGGTTGAGAACCACTCCACTAAGGGAACATATGGTGATTTTTCCACCAATACAATACAACATTGTTTTGCAAGAAAGCTTTGATTTTTCTACACATTCTCCCTAGAAGCAGGGCCGGCTCCAGGCACCAGCCAAGCAAGCTCGTGCTTGGGGCGGCAGATTCTAAGGGGCGGCTTCCCTCCAATCCTTTTTTTTTTGCTTCGCCACTTTGGCCGCCCCGCAGGGTTTTTTGGGTTTTTCTGCGCTTTGCCGCTCCGGCTGCCCTGCAGAGTTTTTTTCTTTTTGGTTCGCCCATCCAGCTGCCCTGTAGGGGGCGGCGGCGCGGAGGAGGGGGAGCGCCCTGCTGGGAGCGGGCTGCGTGCTCTGTCTGCCCCAGCCAGTGCCAGGTCTGCAGCAAGCCCGGCAGCCCGCGTCCTTCCCTGCCCATCGACCGGAGCGGCGTGGAGCCCTCCCTGCAGGCGGTGCAACGGGAGGGGCGACGTGGCGAGCGCCCCGCTGAAGGGAAGCCCTGGCCGCCCCCCTTCTCTACCCCTCCCCCCGCTCCCTCCTCTTCACCCCACTGCCTGGGGCACATCTGCAGTGCAGGGAGTCCCCCTGCACCCTGGCTCTGGCCGCCCCACTCCGCACGGTTTTGTTTTGTTTTTTTTTGCTTGGGGCGGCAAAAAAGCCAGAGCTGGTCCTGCCTAGAAGGGTATTATGTAACCCTAAATCTGGAGATGAGCAGGTCTTTTTTTAAGAAAAAGCCATAACTTTTAAGAATCTATTCATATTTGGTATTTCTGTCCTCTATCTAATTGTCTTTTCACCTGTTTCCTAAGCCATTTTTCTTATTGCCTTATATTTGATGCTTTAGGGCATGCTTTCTGCAGGGTGCATTGAGATTTAGCTGTGCTGTGTGAGTCCCATTAACTTTAATGCGATTGCATGGCTAAAATTCTGGTCATCACACTGAAAATATTCATCTAAAACCTTTTGTTACAACTTTTTTTTTTAATATGAAGATTTCTGTTAAGTTAAAAACAAAATGGTAAAGAAAAACCACCCTTGGACTTTTATTTGAAAAATATAATTTAAAGTATGTTGAATGTATTGTTATGTTTCCTTTCCACAATAGATGTTCCCACTTTCTGGCTGAAGACCTTTTTCGCTAGTGACATCAGAGAAGGATCCACTCATGGCAGAAAAGTAAGCTGGCAGAAGGGTTGCTGGGGATCTGTTGTGTGCTAGCTCCTACAGAAGATGATCCAGGGACTAGAGGCTGGTAGGATGATGGGGCATGTTTAGGGAATCTGTTTCCTTCTTATAGCAATAGCACAAAGGGAAGGACACATTCCTCACACCAGGGAACCAGAAAGAAAGCTAATGCATCTGAGGTGAGCTTAAAAAGCTCTGTTCTGACTCAGTAACATCATTTCCCACCTTCTTTCTGCCCACTACCAGTACAAAGGGGAGCTGCTCTCCCCCTTCCAGCAGAAAGCAGATCAAGGTCTTCACTTTGCCACAAGGAACCTGCTATAGTTGGGTACTAACACCAAATCAAGTAGGCTGATAGTTGCATTTCCTTTACCCAACTATGAACAGACAAAGATTTGCATCATTAAAAGAATAATGCTTTCAATTTGAGGAAGAGATTCACCAGTTTTGCCCTTTCCCAGAACAGCACAATATTCAGGGGTGATGAGCACACTGGCCATATTTTGATATCAAAGGCTTCCCAGAGGAGCTAATAGAGACAGTGCCTGTCATAAAGTAGTTCTAAACCACCTAACCTAATTTTCCACTCTTGTGTTCTCACCAGTAATCTCCAGAGACACAGGCCTGGTCTACACTACGAGTTTAGGTCGAATTTAGCAGCGTTAAATCGAATTAAGCCTGGACACGTCCACACGACGAAGCCCTTTTTTTCGACTTAAAGGGCCCTTTAAACCGGTTTCTTTACTCCACCTCCGACGAGGGGATTAGCGCTGAAATCGGCCTTTCCGGGTCAGATTTGGGGTAGTGTGGACGGAATTCGATGGTATTGGCCTCCAGGAGCTATCCCAGAGTGCTTCATTGTGACCGCTCTGGACAGCACTCTCAACTCAGATGCACTGACCAGGTAGACAGGAAAAGCCCCGCAAACTTTTGAATTTCATTTCCTATTTGCCCAGCGTGGAGAGCACAGGTGACCACGCAGAGCTCATCAGCACAGGTAACCATGATGGAGTACCAGGATCACAAAACAGCTCCAGCATGGACCAAATGGGAGATACAGGATCTGCTCGCCATATGGGGAGACAAATCAGTGCTAGCTGAACTCCGTTGCAGTAAACAAAATGGCAAAATATTAGAAAAAGTCTCAAAGGCCATGAAGGACAGAGGCCATAACAGGGACGCACAGCAGTGTCGCATGAAAATTAAGGAGCTAAGGCAAGCCTACCACAAAGCCAGAGAGGCAAACGGAAGGTCCGGGGCAAAGTCGCAGACATGCCGCTTCTACGCGGAGCTGCATGCCATGCTAGGGGGTGCAGCCACCACTACCCCAAAAGTGTGCTTTGACTCCATCAGTGGAGAAGCATGCAACAGGGAAGCGGGTTTGGGGTAGGAGGAAGATGATGATGAAGACAATGAAGATAGCTCACAGCAAGGAAGCGGAGAAACCGGTTTCCCCAACAGCCAGGATATGTTTATCACCCTGGACCTGGAAACAGTAACCCCTGAACTCAACCAAGGCGTGCTCCCAGATCCTGAGGGCGCACAAGGGACCTCTGGTGAGTGTACCTTTGTAAATATTACACATGGTTTAAAATCAAGCGTGTTTAATGATTAATGATTAATTTGCCCTGGCAATCGCAGCCAGTACAGCTACTGGAAAAGTCTGTTAACGTGTATGGGGATGGAGCGGAAATCCTCCAGGGACATCTCCAGAAAGCTCTCCTTCATGTACTCCCAAAACCTTTGCAAAAGGTTTCTGGGGAGGGCTGCCTTATCCCGTCCGCCATGGTAGGACACTTTACCATGCCAGGCCAGGAGCACGTAGTCTGGAATCATTGCATAACAAAGCATGGCAGCGTATGGTCCCGGTGTTTGCTGGCATGCAGACAACATCCATTCCTTATCTCTCTTTGTTATCCTTAGGAGAGTGATATCATTCACGGTCACCTGGTTGAAATGGGGTGATTTTATTAAGGGGACATTCAGAGGTGCCCGTTCCTGCTCGGCTGAACAGAAATATTCCCTGCTGTTAGCCACGCGGTGGGGGGGAGAGGTGAAGTGATCATCCCAGAGAATTGGGTGTGGGGGGAGGGGGTTAGTTGGGTTTGTGCTGCATGTTAACCTGGAAACCGCAGCCCCTCCTTTTACACTGCAAACCCATTTTAAATGGCCAACCCAACGGGTGCTTGGGATGGGAAATGAGGGCGCTGCTGTTTGAAACCATTCCCACATGTTATGAAGGTTAAAAAGGCCAAAAGACTGTGGCTTACCATGGCTGCCTGCAAGCCGAATTCTGTTGCCTGGCACTGCGTGAGTGAACTCTCACACCAAACCGGCAGGCCCTCAATATAAGAGGAAAAATGCGACCTTGTAACGTAAGCACATGTGCTGTGTAATGTGAACAGCAAAATTTAACATGAAAGAATGTCCCCATTGTTCTCTAAAATGTGTCTTTTTTAACCACCTCTCCCTTCTCCTCCACCAGCTGCAAATGTTTCTCCTTCACAGAGGCTAGTGAAGATTAGAAGGAGAAAACGGCGGACTCGGGATGATATGTTCTCAGAGCTCCAGATGTCCTCCCACGCTGACAGAGCACAGCAGAATGCGTGGAGGCAGTCAATGTCAGAGTGCAAAAAAGCACAATAAGAACGAGAGGCGAGGTGGTGGGCTGAATCGCGGGCTGAAGAGAGCAAGTGGCAGGCTGAAGAGGATAGGTGGCGTCAGCTTGCTGTCAGAAGGCAAGAGTCAATGCTCCGGCTGCTGGAGCATCAAACTGATATGCTCCAGCATATGGTTGAGTGACAGGAAAGGCAGCAGGAGCAGAGACCGCCGCTACAGCCCCTGTGTAACCAACAGCCCTCCTCCCCAAGTTCCATAGCCTCCTCACCCAGACACCCAAGAACACGGTGGGGGGGCCTCCGGCCACCCAGCCACTCCACCCCAGATGATTGCCCAAACATCAGAAGGCTGGCCTTCAATAAGAGTTACGGTTTAAAGGTTTAAAGTTTTAAACTGCAGTGTGTCCTTGTTCTTCACTCCTCCCCCACCCCTCCCAGGCTACCTTGGCAGTTATCCCCCTAGTTGTGTGATGAATTAATACAGAATGCATGAATGTGAAGTAACAATAACTTTATTGCCTCTGCAAGCGGTGCTCGAAGGGGGGAGGGGAGGGTGATTAGCTTACAGGGGAGTAGAGTGAACCGGGGGGGGGGATTCATCAAGGAGAAACAAACAGAAGTTTCACACCGTAGCCTGGCCAGTCACAAAACTGGTTTTCAAAGATTCTCTGATGCACACCGCACCCTGCTGTACTCTTCTAACCGCCCTGGTGTCTGGCTGCGTGTAATCAGCAGCCAGGTGATTTGCCTCAACCTCCCACCCCTGCATAAATGTCTCCCCCTTACTCTCACAGATATTGTGGAGCGCACAGCAAGCAGCAATAACAATTGGAATATTGGTTTCACTGAGGTCTATCCGAGTCAGTAAACTGTGCCAGCGCGCTTTTAAACGTCCAAATGCACATTCTACCACCATTCTGCACTTGCTCAGCCTATAGTTGAACAGGTCCTGACTACTGTCCAGGCTGCCTGTGTACAGCTTCATGAGCCATGGCATTAAGGGGTAGGCTGGGTCCCCAAGGATAATGATAGGCATTTCAACATCCCCAACGGTTATTTTCTGGTCCGTGAAGAAAGTCCCTTCCTCCAGCTTTTGAAACAGACCAGAGTTCCTGAAGACGCGAGCATCATGTACCTTTCCCGGCCATCCCACGTTGATGTTAGTGAAACGTCCCTTGTGATCTACCAGCGCTTGCAGCAGCATTGAAAAGTACCCTTTTCGGTTTATGTACTCGGTGGCTTGGTGCTCCGGTGACAAGATAGGGATATGGGTTCCGTCTATCGCCCCACCACAGTTAGGGAATCCCATTGCAGCAAAGCCATCCACTATGACCTGCATGTTTCCCAGAGTCACTACCCTTGATATCAGCAGGTCTTTGATTGCGTTGGCTACTTGGATCACAGCAGCCCCCACGGTAGCCCACTCCAAATTGATTCCCGACTGACCGGTAGCTGTCTGGCGTTGCAAGCTTCCACCGGGCTATCGTCACTTGCTTCTCAACTGTGAGGGCTGCTCTCATCCTGGTATTCTGGCGCTTCAGGGCAGGGGAAAGTAAGTCACAAAGTTCCATGAAAGTGCCTTTACGCATGCGAAAGTTTCGCAGCCACTGGGAATCGTCCCACACCTGCAACACGATGCGGTCCCACCAGTCTGTGCTTGTTTCCTGGGCCCAGAATCGGCATTCCACGGCATGAACCTGCCCCAGTAACAGCATGATTTGCACATTGCTGGGGCCCGTACTTTGTGAGAGGTCTATGTCCATGTCAATTTCTTCATCACTCTTGTCGCCACGCTGCAATCGCCTCCTCACCTGGTTTTGCTTTGGCATGTTCTGGCTCTGCATATACTCCAGGACAATGTGCATGGTGTTCATAGTGCTCATAATTGCCCCAGTGATCTGAGCGGGCTCCATGATCCCAGTGCTATGGCGTCTGGGCTGAAAAAAGGCGCGAAACTATTGTCTGACGGAGGGAGGGAGGGGAGAGTGATGACATGGCTTACAGGGAATTAAAATCAACAAAGGTGGCTGTGCATCAGGGAGAAACACAAACAACTGTCACACAGAATGCCTCCCCCCCCCCCGAAGATTCAACTCAAAACCCTGGGTTTAGCAGGCCGTTGATTTCACGGAGGGAGGGGGAAGCAAATGAATACAGAACAAATCTGGTCCATCTATCTTTTACATCTTAGGCTGGCAGCAGACGGTGCAGCATGACTGATAGCCATTGGCATCTTCTGGGTGCTTGGCAGAAGATGCTGCATTACGATTGCTAGCCATCATCGTCAAGACGGTGCAATAGGACTGCCGGCAGGACTGAGTCTCCAGGAGACAAAACATGTCTGCCCAGGTGCCTCTGACCGAACTCACTGAGGAGTACGACGACGATGGATACCAATCGTAATACACCATCTACTGCCAAAAGGCAAGGAGCTGCTGCTGTATAGCAATGCAGTCC
>NW_020664369.1:12232703-12311769 GCF_002925995.2 Terrapene triunguis
CGATGACGGCTACCAGTCATACTGCACCGTCTACTGCCAAAAGGCAATTAGCTGCTGCTGTGTAACAATGCAGTACCACGTCTGCCAGCACCCAGATGACATATGGTGATGGTGAGCTGAGCTGAGCTGAACGGGCTCCATGCTTGCCGTGGTATGTCGTCTGCACAGGTAACCCAAGAAAAAAGGCACGAAACGATTGTCTGCCATTGCTCTCACGGAGGTGAGAGGGGCCTGATGACATGTATCCAGAATCCCCCGCGACACTGTTTCTGCCTCATCAGACATTGGGATCTCAACCCAGAATTCCAATGGGCGGCGGAGACTGCGGGAACTGTGGGATAGCTACCCACAGTGCAACCCTCCGGAAGTCAACGCTAGCCTCGGTAGTGTGGACACGGTCCGCCGACTTAATGCACTTAGAGCATTTTATGTGGGGACACACACAATCGACTGTATAAAAATGATTTCTATAAAACCGGCTTCTATAAATTCGACCTAATTTCATAGTGTAAACATACCCCAGAGACACTGCTAGCCATGGTCTGGTCTGCATCTTTAAGCTGAATATGGCCATTATAATAAATGCATGAACCAACCCCTTAACCGAGTGAGATCATTTTTTCTTCCAGGCAGAAATCTTTCCTCATTACAGGACAAGAATAAACTATTGTCACGCTCCACTCCTGAAACCTAAAAACTCTGGGACCCTACCCAATTCAAAAATTGACTTATACAAGACTGCCCAAATGAGATCAATAAATCAAAAAAACTAGTGAGGCCACTAGCTGACTATTCTAGCACTACAACACCCTCTCTTATGTCATTGACCACACAGTTTGCCCTGGTTCTTGGTGGGAAAGAAGAAAACTCAAGGGCCGGTAGTAGAAACCTCAGTCTGATTCCAGCAGATTCAGACACAAAAAATTTCTGCACATCTATGATGATGCCATCAAAGAGGAAAAGAGACACCATGTACTCTCTACCAAATCCTTAATTGGTCCAGTGGAACGGAGTTATTTAGGAAGATCATGATGGTGGAGAAATAGGCAATCTGTCAGGTAATTAGGACTATGGAGGGATTTAAATATTAGGACCTTGAACTGAACTATGCAGTTTCCCCTACTATTGAAGGTACCTGCTTTCAGACTATTAAATCCAAGGCCTTGGTGTCCTTTTATACTCTGCTTTCTCTTCAGATCATCTTAATCTGTGGACTCCTCCTAAATCACCATGGAGATAATAAATGCCTCTTCTCATTTGCTAGTAGTCACTGGTCTGCATCCCATCCTAGTGTCCACATCTGGCCATAGTGACCCAAGAATATGTATCCTCCTGGTTTTTCTTCTACAACGGAAACAGTACAAAATTGTGCCATATCTGGCCATATAGAAGCATTAGTTTTATGTTTATCAATCTATGATAAAAGACATATATTTCTTTCAAAAAGCCATCAAAGACATTAGTTCTGGACAACCCTGAGCCATTCTGTGTAGAAGTAGTCCCAAACACTCATGTACTTTGCGTCTGAATTTTAAATCTCTTCTTCTTGTGTGTAAGGGTGAGGCATGGTTCGGCTCTGATATTCCATGTTCATTATCTCTGTCTCGGTGATAGATTATAATTAGACTTTAATTTGGATAAACAGATCAAAATGTAATCGCTTTACAATAATCATCTATTACTTAGAGTTATTCAGAAATATGATAAAATGGTACAAAAGCATAATTTGGAGAAAATAAAAGGGAATTTAATGGTAATGTTATTATTTAATTTAGATTTTTGTAACACTTACATCTAAAAGGCATACATTTTTTAAAAAGTTACTGAAATATTTTGACTCCAGTAATCTCTGTCAAATAATACTTCTCAGTCCCCAGGCTTACATCCATTACAATATATTGCCCTTGATTTTAATTGCCATGCTAAGTATAGGTCCTGTTGCTGCAGCTGGATTCACACGGTCAGACCCTTGAATCTACATGGCCATGCAGGCACAGGAGTCAGCCTGACTGGAGCTCATTCCAGGATTGGTACCACAGTGATCTTCCTGCACTGCTCTGGAAAGTAAATGGAGGATGAAAATATTATGTTGTTGGGTGTGTTTCTTTTTTCTCCTCTATTGTGAAAAGCTGGTGATTAAAGCCTAGGGAATGTTTTTAACTTTAAGCAAATAAAGAATTTCACAATGATGTTTTTTAACTGTAATTGGTTTTAATATAATCCCTTTGCTTTCTGCTTTAACAAGAGTGGGCCAAATTCTGCTGGATATTACACAGTTGTAACTGAAAGCGGAATTTAATTCAGGATCTGTAAGCACTCTAATCATGTTATCCATGGTTTTGTTTATTGTTTTTTTTTTCCTTTTTAGGAATTCCAGACCAAGAGCTACTTACCAATATTAATTTGAGACTTTTCAATTATCTTACTTAACAACTAATGTGATTTATATGGAGTTTGATGGGACCAGTTGTAGTGGAGAATATTGTTTTTTTTCTGCATTTGCATAGTAAACATATTTCTCTAATGAAAATGAAATTTAAATAAATAATTCCTATAGATCATTACAGACATTATTAAAAGCATGTGCCAAGGTGATAGATAGTGTGCCAAGCTGTGCTTTTTTTCAAGGCTAAAAAAAAGATGCATTTGTAAGCATACCAAGAGGCATGGGGGTGGGGGCAGACTAGAAAAGTTATTGCATCTTTTTGAGCTGAAACACCAAACCTGAAAATTAAAGACAGGATCTGGCTTGGAGGGAAAAATAAAGATATGCTAAATGGTTTAAGGATTAATGAAGATACCTCCAAGCACAGGGACAACTAACTACTAGAAATTACCGTCCTGCCCTCCAACCTGCCTCAGTTGATTAAGGTAGTAAAATATATTTCTAATATCTACCCATCTGAATTTGCAAGAAGAGAAATATGAGAACTAGGAAATAATTCAAAGTATATTTTATTAGCACTTCATACCTCAGAACAATTTAGCTGTTTTAAACAGCATTACAGCAACCTGCTGTATATCAGGGTAGGAATGCACTACAGGTCTCTTTCTGGAATTATTATGATACTTCCTTAGGGCTTTTCTGCACAGGGAATTCATAGGGAAGTTAGTGTGAAAAAGCTAGGGTGAGAATCTAAAAGCACAACAGCTATTCCACACTAACCCCTCATGTAAACATTCTTATTCCATAGTAAAAATACCTTCTTGCTATTTAGGTTAATCAAATTCTAAAGTGTATTAACCTAAGCCATACAGGGTACGTCAAAACTGCAAAGAAAAAACCTGCGGCACTGAGTCTCAGAACCCAGGTGAATTGACTCAGGCTTAGGCTGCAGGGCTAAAAATAGCAGCCTAGGCTGGAACCCAGGCTTTGTGACACACCTTCCTCAGCAGGTTTCAGAACCTGGGCTCCAGCCCAAGTCCAAATGTCTACACTGCTATTTTTAGCCCTGCAGCCTGAACCTCACAAGCCCAAGTCAGTTTTGACCTAGGGTCACTACAAAAAGTAATTTTCCCTCTCTTGATATTCACCCCTTCTTGTCAACTGCTGAGAATAGACCATTTCCATCTTAATTGAACTGGCCTTGTAAGCACTGACCCCCCCATTTGGTAAGGCAACTCCCATCTTTTCATGTGCTGTGATATATATACTGTTTACTGTATTTTTCACTCCATGCATCTGATGAAGTAGTAAAGAATGGTGACCATAGGGAAAGCTCCATGTTAGACCTGAGCAGTAACTTCACCATGGGATTCAGAGGACAGTCAACCATGCAAAGGCCTTCAATGTGGTTGACTTCATCTGAGCCCTTTGGGGGAAACACCAGTAATTTCACTGGGCATGTCACTCAACAGGGTGGTTCTCCTCTGCAAAGGGAATGTAAAAGAGGCACCTTCTGATTCGAGAGATCTGTTCCCTGGCTGCATTCAGTAACACAAACAAAGCCTCTACTCTTAGCCAAGCAGAGCTGACAGCCTCCAGCTCACTCACTCTTGGCTATTCCATTTTGTGCTCCAGTAGAATAGTCTAAATTCTAACCAGTCTCATCTCGACAAGCCCACAGGACTCTGGGGTTGCTAGGAGGTTTTAGTCCATGAACGCTTATGCCCAAATAAATTTGTTAGTCTCTAAGGTGCCATGTAGTGGGTTTTATTCATTTAATCAGTCGAAATGTTCAGGTTGTTTAAAACTACAAAATGTTTATTCAAGATGCATTTCTACACTAAAATGAAGCATGTTATACCCTGTTGAGCTCATATCACAAGTTTTGCTTCAACCAAAACCAAAGCTTGTCATAACTCTCACTCATAACTCACTACTGCAATGTGAGTCAGATAACCCAATGACCCTGTCTAGATAGTGCAAAACTAAAACTCCTGCTGTGGCTCCCTAGGCAGAAATTTTCTGACTCAAAAAGAGCAGATTAAAGAAAGGAGCCAGAACATAGAGCTCTGGAGTATATTACAACCTTAAAAAAAATGTTGTTCCCAAAGTTGTGTTGTGCTTTCTTATTCTGAAAATATAGTCACTTTAGCTTAGAGTCAGAATGGTATTTGTATGTTTTCATGCTCAGCGTTACAACTCCTAACTTTTAGTGCCTAGAAAATCACAGGAACACACTGCAAGAAAGAAAATGAGAAGAGATAGATGCCTTAACCTGTGATTCACAAAAAACACCTTGAGCCTCCTAAACTAGCCAGTGGGAGATACTGATGAGGGTGTGCGTGAGTGCTAAACCCTGACTCTTACACAAATTGCTTCAGTCCAGTCTGTAGGGAGGCACCTATCTCTACTAGCCAGTCTCAGCTCTGGACCCACGTTGGCATTAGGTGCTTAAATTGTTTTTTGCAAGAAGCCAGGAGGAGGACCACATCCCTTATCATTTTAAGTCGAGTGGCTAGGGTATTCACCTAGGACATGGGAGCACCCTAGTTCAGGTCACCCTTCCACCTGATTAGGGATTTGAGGAGGGATCTACTACCTCACAGGAGAGTGTCCTAACCACTTAGTTATTGGATATTCTGGAGTAGGTTGTCCTCAATCTCTTCTGTTGAAGCTATTCCACAGTGTATAAATAATTGGAGCAGGGTGACAGGATCCTGGGTCTCCTACCTCATAGATGAGTACCTTAACCATTGGACTAAAAGTTATGAGACAAGTCCTCCTGTGGCCGTTATCTGACTCATCTTTGGGGACCCAATCCAGTAGGTGGCCTCTTTGCACACTTATTGGATCAGTCCCCATATGTGAATTAGGCAGCCGAATGGCTATCTTCCCTGATTTGTCAAACTCTCTGGGGCGTAGAAGATCAGATACCTAGAGGAAGGCAGTAGTGCACATCTCCAGAGGCAGAAACACAGGTGCTGAGGGAACATTTTCCTGAAAATATTTAGGAGCCAAGTGCATGTATGAAGAGTTGCATGGGAGTTTTATGAATCTTAATGGAACCTAAAACTGGGATTTAGGATCCTAAACCCAGATTTAGTCACCTAAATCTGGGGTTCAGGCACCAAAGCATCTTTGTGAATCTAGGCTTTTATCCCTAGGAGAGAGTTAAGCTGATATAAGCAGCCACAGGATTATTCTCACTTGCACGTTAGGACAATTCAGCTGCTGGCTCAGCTCAGGATCAGGCTCCATGCTTCAGGAAAGGAGAATAGCTGTGTTACCTAATATTATATATTTCTAGAAGGTTTTGTATTTATGTTAAGTTATATAAATATTAACTATATTCCCAGAATGCTTTGTACTCACGGTAAGCTTTGTAGTGGACATTTGTTTGTAGGTAAATTTTGTATAAATAACCTATTTTTTTGTATATGTAGAATCTGTCAGAAACAAGATGTATGTTTTATAAAGACTTGCCAAATATGAATTGTATGCTAACTACAGTTAGTGTAGATGTCTGTATGATCTACGATATCTGGAATGTAATTGTGTGCTAGGTACATTGTATTAGGGAGGATTGGTACAGCCGTTTTTTGTACGCTGTGAACTATTAAAGTAGAAAAGAAAAGGGGCGCAAGGTCTGTGCTAATACCGTGCAATCTGTGGAATTTTTTATCTGTCATAAATAAGGGGGATAAAAATATGAGCCGAGTTGAGCTCACAATTTGAAACAGATTGAAACTATTGCAGGACTGTTCTCCAGAGCTGGTATGAACCACTCTGTTTGTGCTCATTTATTTATGTTTAACAAACTGACTGAGCCAAGTTATCTGACATCTTGTTAATCGATAATCTAAACCGAACCACTAACAGGTGGCCAATAGCTGCTATTGCTGATCTCAGCACAATGGAGGATCCAGTCCTCTTGTATTGACTTCTATGAAGAGTTTGATCCCATTTATCCCGTTAACCAGGAACCCATTCTATCCTGTGTTTTATGCTAGTTTAATGTGTCAGTTTTCCAAATAGTGAACTACCTGTACTAAGTTTAATGTAATACATGAAGAAGTTTGACCTTGTTTTCTGAATATTGCATAGAATGTTTTGCAAGTATGCTGATGCTAGCAGACAATCACTGTGAAATAAGGTGTCCTATTGTCACACAAAGTTTTCACTCAGTTTCAACTGCAGTTGTATTTCAAAATATAACGTTTTTAAACCATATAGCTGAAAGATTAATATAGAGTGAAAACAGTTGGTATGTACAGTAATACCAAGCCTCCAAATGTGTTTTGAGAGTCTGTCATTTTCATTTTTATGTGACTCTAACATGACTTCTGAACATTTCTTCACTAACCCAGTTTATAGTCAGAAAAAAACCTGTTGTTGTTCCCCCTGTACTCTTTGTCAGTAACTATCTGCTTTGCTTTATGACAAACACAAATATATGCCTTGTATTAAACCTCATGAAAATGAAATATCAAACATTTTGCATAACAGACTGGATTTTTGGATAGAAGACTCTTCTCTGATGCAGTGAATTTAAAGCAGGGGTTTCAAGTGACATCAAAGTAAGTGACTTTGTAGATCCTGTCTGCAAGATCTGAAAATGCATGAAACCCCCATTGGTAAGAACTTATTCACCACTTCACCCATCTAACTCCTTATGGCATTTTCATATTCTTGATAATTAAAATGCTACCATCTGGTTACTTTGGAGCCAGGGAATATAGCTTTATTTCTCAAAATGTTTCTCCATTTATATGTAGCAAATTTATTTGGTATATGCCAGCACTGAGAATAATACACATCTAATGGGACTTTTCAGATGGTGTATTATATCACTGGATTCCATGAAGTTCTCGATCACATTGCTCACCAACAGCATTGCTTTTGTTCCTTCTTCCTACACCTAACTCTACTATCACATTGGGAGGAATCAGAGTAGCAGCCGTGTTAGTCTGTATCCGCAAAAAGAACAGGAGTACTTGTGGCACCTTAGAGACTAACAAATTTATTAGAGCATAAGCTTTCGTGGGCTACAACCCACTTCTTCGGATGCATATAGAGTGAAACATTGAGGAGATATATATATAGTTACTGACAAAGATACACTTTGTTCAGAGGAACTATACCAGTACACTTATGTGACAGGGGGAAAAAATCTGTTTAGTTAAGGCAGAAATCTGTCATGTAGATTTGTGGGGAAATGTTTTCTATAATAGGTGGGGGCAAAATTATCCTGCTAAGGATTCTAAAGACAAATGTTTAACTTCTGAACACTACTCTCCCTTAAAAGAGGGCATTTTCTTCTGATATCAGCATAATCAATATTGGATTAAGGTATAAAGTAACTAAGGTACAGTTTAGGGCCTCACAATAGGAGGGGTCTCTAAAAAAGAAAAAACTGACTCCATTTCAAATGTTATCAAAATCAGTTGATAAATAAAGGAGATGTGGGGAAAAAGAAGATTCTCTTAAATATAGACATTTTCGTTCAACTATGACAAAAATATACACATCTGGTTACACAAATACCCTTGCGATACCCTTACCCTTCACTAATTGTTCATTATTGACAGGCTGAGAAAAAAAATGATAATTGCACTTTTAAAATTAGTATTTCTATGAGTAAGTCTGCTCAGTCTCCTAAGGCAGAATTTTGTTGGCCAACTGCTACTGGTAAAATTCTGACCGTGTCTTCATAATTTATTTAAATAAATAAATAATCTCACTGCTGATAAAATCAGGAAAAATGTGAGGTCAGAGATGGCAGTCGTGAAGCAATCCTGCCAAGCTCATACTCGTATGTTAGTGTGTTCTTTCTTCTTTTGATCTGTACACACATACAATTGTGTATTTTACTGCGCACACTGCTTTTTGCTTCATGCGCTATCCATGCTTCACATGATTGAGTTTGCAGGTGATCGTCTTATGGACTTGGGTCGAGTGGATCTTGAGGAGGATAAATTTGTGTTGGCTTCCCTCCATCAGTTTCAGGAACCTTCACAGTAAATATCAGCTAGTGGTGACAAGAGGATAAATAGAGGGTTTTGAGAGAAGTGAAGAAAGATATACATATATATCAAAATATATGTACTTGGTGAGCAAGTTATTTCAAACTATTTGCATATATGATTTATAGGCTATTAAAGCCTATAATATTCATTATATTTGCTTGAATATAGGCTAGTTTTTCTCACTTTCTCAATGCCTGTCTAGAGATTACCAGTCTTTTTTTCTGGTAAATTCTTTCTTTCTCTTTTGCACATATAGCTTGTTGTCACTCTGTGTGTTCAAGGTGTTTACTCAAGATTAATTATTGGTCCTAGGGGAGACAGAGGATAGAGAAGCAAACGTGAAGGGAGATGTCTGCCTGGAAAAAGACTGGGATTTTGGTGCAAGATAATATTTTATTATAGGTAGTATGCTATGTAAAATGTCTTATATAGACTTATAAATCACATATCATATGCATAATGCATTGTATTTTTATAGTATGGCAAAAGAAAAATCCTACAATTCAGTGTTTCGTAGCAAAAATTAAATCAGAATAAACATTTGTAAATATATTTAAGATATAGTCTGGATAAACTTTGTATGTCCCTAACAAAATTAATCAAACATTTGTTTTCTTTATTCATATGAAAAGAAGAAGAATTTTCCTTATTCATGGTGTAAAGAAAATACAACCTACATACAATTTTCTGATGGTTTGCTTATTTCCGGTGTAATTCATATCAATATAAGTAATAGTTGAGCTTTAAGCTTGTGGGTTATCAGCATCCTATATCTTCTATTGCCTCTTGTATTCTCTATTGCTATCTTATATCCTCTAAGAGTCTCATTGCTTATTCAGACAAGGAATTCCACAGTTTAGATGTCCTAACAAAGAGAAGAAAAATTTCCTGAGAACTCTTCTAGTAAATTGTATAATTTACTGTTTTTTTTATTTTGTATATTTTATATTGTATTGTTTACTTATACTTTATTTGCATACACGATGAATTCAACGAATTTGTCTAAAATTTATTTCTGTCATCATGTCATCATTATAGAGAGGGCTGTGGAAAATGAAGATTATTATTTTTTTACAACTTCGCCTTTTTATATATGCAAATATAAAGGTTTCGTGTTTATATATTCAATGTCCTTTCTGTGAAAATAATAAATTCATTTTTTATGGTATGGGGCTTCTTATACTTGCCATAGTTTTGGGCCTTCGAATGTCATAATCCAGCCCTGAGCATAATACTGCTGTTTTTTGTTTTTTATTCTGTTCTTTTAGGTGAGCAGATCTCTCACTCACTATGTGAACTTTAGTTTGTATGAATTTCTTTGAACCTTTCTCGTGGGTTCAACAGATATTTCTGGGAGAGCTACATATTTCGATGGATCAGAATATCAAAGTTGTGTACTACTGTGCATTTTTTTTACCCTCCAAAGATTACAAACATGCAACAGATGCAGATGAAGAATTTATATAATGTATCTTAAAATTTGACTTGACAAATTAACTTGGACATGAGCACTGTCAGGTGGACTAAAAGCTGAATGCAGGACAATAAGCAAAGTGATAAGCAGAAGTTCATCAAGTTGCAAGGAGGTGTTCAATGGAGGGCCATTGGGATTAGTGTTAGACCTGATCTAATTGAACATCTTTATTACTGATCTGAAAGAGCTGGTAAATGGCACATAAATTAAATTGGTAGATGATACTACAGGGGAAGGTTTTGCAAGCTCCAATGAAGTAAAATGAAATAATCCAAGGGGATTTAGAGATGTTAGGAAATAACAACATGGAAAAATGCAATATAACACATCAAGAGTAATTATTCTTGTGTATCTATCACCTTCCCCTATGACCTCTCCTGCCTCTTCTGTCTGCTCCCAAACTTCTCTCTCTCTCTCTCTCTCTCTCACAAACACACACACACGCACGCACACTAGACTACAAGAACATCTACTCTCTTCACTCTTTGATTAAGCCATAGTTACTTAGCTATTCTGTTTATAGATTTCATTTTGTGATGCATGTACATAAGCGATTAAAAAGGAGAGGTCTTTCTCTCTCTCTTTTTTTTTTTTTTTGATAATGCACATTTAGATGTACATAAATCTCTCTGCCTACAGCTTTACCCTACCTCAAAGAGTGTGAAGCAGCTGCTATTTTATGTTTCTTTTCAGATGCAGGATGTTGCAGAATGAATCCCTTCATTCTCTGTCTGGTAGTCTTTATATTCTTTTCTGGTGCAATATAAAGATTGGGGCACTATGTGTTAGTTAAACAGAGCATTCAAAATTATGCCAGTAACCCCTTTATGGTATTTTATAGTCTCTCTATATTACTATAGCATATTTATGTGCATTTGTGTGTGCGCGCAAACATGGAAAAATGCAATATAACACACACACACAAATAGCTTTGAGTGTTGCTCAAAAATATTGCACAGGCTTCATGAACCTGTCAATCTGGTCTTGCTGTATATATCATGGTGGGTCACACTTTAAGGAGTCAGGCTTTCAGTTAATGAGATTCTATCCCATAGACCATGAATTTGACCAGGTGTTGAATAATGAGTCTATGGTGTATATGATGCATTAGTATTGTATGTGTCAACCTGCTGTTTTTGTTTAGAAAATGAAATACTGAATGTTATAGAAATTATCACTTCTTTTTGGCTTTTACTTGCATTCTCAGGCACCGTGAGTTGCAATCGTAAAAAGATTATACTCAGATGGGTTTAGCACTCCCATTGTCCCTCACAGTTATATATTTGCCAGGGTACCTATGGAAATTTGTGAAGCTCTGCTAAGCAGAGACAATGAAAAAGCACTAAGGCGAGGTATATTGCTTATAAGAGCAACATATAAGTTTTTTTTTTTTAAAACCACAAACATGATTGCTAACTACAATATAGTTCTCTATAGGATGCAACTGAAACCACAAGTAAAGAGTGTACGGGGAACAAAACTGAAATTTTGCAGGTGTAAAGAAAATGTTGATCACAGATGTGACATCAGTGTAATTTAAAATGTCAAAATGAAATGTTTGTTTGAGACTCTTGTTTTGAACCTGTGCTGGCACTACTGTTAATTAGGTCGTTATTATGCTTCTTTATGGCTGGAAACTTTGGAAATACTGGAATTTGTAAGATGTTAACAATAAGCTGACATTTGGATGATACCAGCTACCTAAATAACCACATATTATAGTAAGAAATAACCATGCAGCTTAAAACTACCTATCAGATTGTAAACCAACTTGGGTTAGAGTGACCTGCAGCCTGATCCCTAGGTAAGTTTTGCCATTCTGTATGTGTGCTGTCATATCTGTGTCAGGGCAACCTGATTTACTGCACTAATTTAAGCTGAACCATTCAACATCTCATTACTTAATAATTGAGTTTGAACTGGTCAGTAACAGGATGGAGCACATTGATTATGATCTCATCTGAGTGGAATGGTTGAAATTTTCTTTCCAGCTGGAAGAGGAAGGAGGTATTTTTTTGCTATGGTAGCAAGCTGTGCCCAAGACCAGTAATGGATCTAAGGCTACATGTACACTATGAGCTTAGGGTGTGATTCTCAGGGTAGGTACACATACTTGTAGCTCAATGAGAGCTAGCATGTGTATAAATAGTAGTGTAGCTGCGGTAACATGGGCAGCAGTGGCAAAGTACAAACACTCCTGAAAATGGTAGGTATGTACTCGGCACAGCTAAACTGTGCTGCCAGTGACTGTGCTCCCACTGCTACATAGCTATGGGATCGTCTGTACTACAAATGTAAGTCGACCTTGGGTCAGTGGTGTGCATCCTCACCAGGAGCGCTTTCACCGACCTAAGAAGGGCAGTGTGGGAAGCTGAGAGCCCAGTCTCCCAGATATGCTGGAAGCTCCCTGCTGGGCTGGGAGAGCTTGGCTGCCCCACAGGCTCCTGGGATCCTGGACGGCTGCCCCCGTTCCCCTTCGGGAACTGCTAGGAGCTAGGGGAAGCCACCTTGGGCATCTCGTCCCCCAGGGAGCAAGGTCCAGCTGCCACAGTTTCTTGGCCTCCCCTAGCTCATTCCCTGCCAGGAGCCAGACAGCATTGTCAATTTCATGGCTTGGATGCCATGAAATTGACAAGGCTGCCTGGCTCTCCGCTTGGAGAAGTCCGAAGTCCCCGGGGCTTCTCATCTGGAAGCAGGTCCAAAGCTGCCGGGGTGTCTCAGTTGGGCGGGGGGGGGGGAAGCCGCAAGGACTTCTCACCTGGGTTCTCAGCTGGAAACAGGGTCCAAAGCCACTGGGGTTTCTTGCCCTAGCTCCCAGCTGGGAGTGGGGTCCAGCCCCCAAGCTCTCCAGGGAAGCCAGGACAAGCTGGGCTTTAGCTGCCTGGTGTTCTTTTCAATTTCATGGCTCCTGCTGTGAAATTGACAAGCCAGCCAACAGCCAATGTAAGGGACTACACTGACATAAGCCTTACACCTCTCATGGAGGTGGAATGAGAGGTGTATGTCATACTATGTCGGTATAGTAGGGAATTTACATCAGAAGGAGGAAGGCTGTAGGGTAGACACTGACATAATTAGGTTGACATAAGCTGCCTTATGTCGATCTAACTGAATAGTGTAGACCAGCCCTAGGTGATGGTCTCACCAAGCTATCATAACTATGTGTACATGAGATGGGAAATCACACCCCTACCTTGCAGTGTAGAAGTAGCCTAAATGGGGATTAAGCACTACTTCGCTTATTTCAGGATAGGTGCCCTCAATAGGTGGAGAAGTTAATGTCCTCACAAGCTTTTCAGAATATTTTCAAATTCCCACCAGTATCACCTTAAATTTGAGCCAGCTTCTTTTCATATGTTCACCATACCCGAGCAGAGTGACGTCTAGATCAGAATGTTGTATATACGTGCTAGGAAGAAAGCCTACTGCTGGGTGTTGTCATCTTATATTATGGTTGTGAAACAGCATGGACTCCAATGTCAATCTCCCCTAGTGGGTTTGGGAGGGGGAAAAGATTGATGTTAGCAGTGTTGCTTCCATAGTTACTTAACTAATAAAATACTGTATTCTATCCCTCGTGTAACATAAAAGGAAGGGAAAACAACTTTCATTTTGTGTTACTTTTAAAGTTAATATGACAGTGGTAGGGAAATCTCAGAATGAGTTTTTTAAAAGGATGACTCATTACAAAAATCTCTGTGAACCACCTAATATTGTAGAGACAGAGACTCATGAAGAGTTTCAAAACCACAATATTTATGAACAGTCTTAATGATTAACCCCAAATGTAAATAAAGAGTTATATAATAAAATAATGTTACTGAAAGTGATTTGAGATATGTCCTGATGGCCTGTTACAGATACATATTTAAACTGTGGTTATATGAACAACAGGCCAGATCCTCAGCTGGTATAAGTCAGAATAGTTCTATTGACAATGCCAGTTTGAATAAACTGAGGATCTGGCCCAACAATCTATTTGCTAGATAAACCACAAACATGTGTCACTGGGTATAGAGCCTATGGGTGAACTCCTGGCTCTATTGAAATCAATAGGCAGTGAGGCCAGGATTTCACCTTCTTTGGTTCCCAAACCCACAAGCATCTATCACTTAAGCTATCAGAGAAACTTCATCACCTGTAGCTACTAATAGGATTTTTATCTTCTTTGCAGGCTGCATACAGATATCAAAAAGTAACATAATTACACACACGTGGTAATCAACTATTACATTATTCAACTGGCATTGATATTCTAAACTGGTCAGTTCCAATTAGTTCTGTACAAAAGCTTCTATGATTGTGTAAACTATTTGGAGGAGTTACAGAAACACCAAATTGTCTAAGGAAATAATGTTTCCAAGGAAAACAAACTTCTGAATTTTCATTGTGGATTTATGAGTTGTTTCAGGAGTACTATACTGAGATTCCCAGAAGCCTTAATACGCAGAAATGAGAAAATGAATTGCCATTTGAGCTTAAAGGTAGCACATTGATCAAGTGCTCTTCATTCTTCATCTTCCCCTGAAGGCAACATTTTATTCTCTTTTCCAATTCTTAACATCATATTAATGGGAGAGAATGGACAGAATTGTAGGACATATTTGAAAAGAAAACATCAGAGTAGTTGAAAGATATTGAGATTCAAATGTTCTTTTATTCTCTGAAAAAGGTTATATTCTTGCTACAATCTAAATGTTTTTAGTGCCTGTGGTAAACATAGTTCAACAAGGGACAATGAAATGCAATAAAAACAATCTAATTTATTCACCATTAACAATTTTTGACTTACTTCTCAATGAATAATAATCTCATTGCTTCTTTATAAAGTTATATGAAGATTCCTGTGAATGTAACATACCTAAATATAATTATTATCTATTTTCATGGGAGGAATTTTGCGGGGGGGAAGGGGAGGAATAACCTTGTTACCATAATGGCATCACAGTTGGATTTCTGAGCAGAAAAGTCGGAGGAGAGAGGAAGGATATTTGCTTATTCATATATTGTCCTCTCACAGTTCCTGATTTCTCAAAGAATTAATTTCACTGAGGGCCACTGAGTTTAGCCCAAACACTTACTGTAATCTCTATAGTAAACGTGACTGCCCTAGCACAACACCACAGCTGTTCCTCACACACATGCACATCTGATCTCACCCCTACACGCAGGCACAGGAAAGAAGCTGAAGATACTCGGAGGATAAAAGGACATTCCAGGGCTTTAAGGCGACTCCATGAACTGCCCTTAAGGCCTTCGCTTTTCCTACCATGTGTTGCCTAGGCTCCAGCTTCCAGTGCCTTCTCCTTTGCCAAGTAGGTTTCAGGTCTTCTGGATCTGTATTTTTTATTTTTATTTTTCTAAAAGATATGTCTAGGAATTATTCTGGGGAATTTCTATTGCCTGTGTTATACAATGGGTCAGATGAGATGATCACAATGGTCCCTTCTGGCATTGGAATCTATGAATCTATGGTTTGAAAACAGGTGAAGATCCTTAGAAGATCCTTGTGGACGAGGTAGCCTTACTTTGGGGGAACGGGGGGAAGAGAAAGTCCCAGTCCCAATCTCAGTTCAGCCTCCATTCCTTCTGTGCAATGTTTGCAAAGGTTCATGTTGTGTTTCCTGCTTTGAACACCTCTAGTGGCAAAGAGTAAACTGTCAGACAGCTTGCCACATTAAGGCTGATGTGCTATCTGGCAGTGGTGCTTGTAGGAGGGTGCACACAGACATGAGGCATATTGAAGGGACTGACCCAGGTAGAAAATGCCGGATGCCTGGTAGCCAGTCCAGGACTGGCTTCCGTCACTTCCTTTGGAAGACTTTTCATCATTCCAGGAGCCGTTAGTGATAAGAACTGGAGCAAAATTCAGAACTGGAGCAAACAAGTGCAATGTTCATTGGCTTTAGCTAAAATTTCCAGGATCTGAAACTTTCCTTTTCTCAATATCATGCCTTTGCACAGTTATATACCGTTGCCCCAGTCTAATTAGTCTCATTTGTAATACTTGAATATCATCATATTCTCCTTAATCATCATTTAGTTACACTGTATGTTGCTGCTTAATACACCTAGTTAACCTAGTGCTAGCATATCGTACGTATGGGAAGTAATGGAGGTGGTTTCTGAAATACTTTTGTTTATAAGGTTACTAACATGAATCAGACGTAGATGCTCTTAAAATCACAGCCGTCAGTAGCACTGAAAATCAATCTTAGGTCTCTCTTAGCATTTCTGATTTTTCAGATTGCTCCCATTCATTGAATATCTGTAATTTGGCTATATTTCCCCATGATATAAAACCTTGCATATTTCCAAAATTATTCTCATTTTGTGATATTCATCCAATGTTTCTCATCTATCTGGGTTTCTGTTTATATTTTCATTCTCTTCAATTATATCCAACTGTCTGTGTAGCATCATCTGTGCATCTTATTAACCGTCTGTTCTCAAATTCTTCACAATCATTAATAATCTTTTCAAATGAATTGTGTTCTGTTTTGTCTTTATTATGTTGAGAAAGAAGGCTGGGGAAAAGCCTAAAATACACCATAAAAAAGGCAATCACAACAGACTCCCATGAGACTGTACTTATTCAATTTCTTAATTTTCCACAGTTTTGCTCTGTTAAAATGAAATTCCTTTAAACTGCTATGTCAAGGATCGGCAACCTTTGGCTCACGGCCCGCCAGGGTGCTTACCTTGGTGGGCCAGGGCGGTTTGTTTACCTGCCACCTCCGCAGGTTCGGCCGATCGCGGCTCCCACTGGCCGCAGTTCACCGCTCCAGGCCAATGGGGGCTGCGGGAAGCGGCGTGGGCTGAGGGAAGTACTGGCCGCCACTTCCCGCTGCGACCATTGGCCTGGAGCGGCGAACCGTGGCCAGTGGGAGCCGCGATCGGCCAAACCTGTGAACGCGGCAGGTAAACAAACCGTCCCAGCCTGCCAGGGTGATTACCGTGCCGATCCCTGTGCTATGTTCTATAAAATCACAACATACTGTGATGATTTCATATAATTCTTGATCACTGTCTTCTCTTTTTTGTCCCCTTTTTACTTAGTTTCTACCTTTTGGTAAGAGCAATAGCTTTTGTGGTTGAAGTTTCTACTTTCAGGGGCATACAGTTGTATTCTAGTCAGGTTCTTGTACTACCCTCATCACCATAGTATTTGATCAACTTACAGTAGTGCATTAAACGACATGACTAACATCTTACCATTACATACAACTTAATTACACATGCTAATGATCTGGTCCACTTTGTATTTAGTTGGGACACTCTGAATACCTTTCCCAGACCTGAACAAGAGCTCTGTGTAAGATTGAAAGCTTGTGTTTTTCACTAACAGAATTTGGTTCAATAAAAGATATTATCTCACCCACTTTGTCATGACTAACATCTCTCACATGAGGTTTGTTCTTTCTCTCATCCTCTCCCCAGTGGAGTTGTTTTTAATAAAGTGCCCTCTCATGAATATTTGGCAGTATTTTATCAAGAAATATCTGCTTAGACGCATTTCTCATAATATGATATGCTATGGTTTTGAGTGACATGCGAGTGGTGATCTGCAGCATATGTTTACTGTTATTTTGGAAGTTTTAGGAAAACACATGAATTGCTGAGGAAAAACACCATGGAAAAGACAGAAAAGTGTTGCTAAAAGGAACTACACAAAATAATAATTTCCCAATTGTTTATTTGTATTACTGTAGTGTCTAGGAGCTCTAGTTGTGTACCAGGACCCCACTATGTTAGGTGTTGTATAAATACAGAAAAAGATCCCTGCGCCAAATAGCTTATCGTCTAAGTATAAGATGAATGACAGATGGATAAAGAGAGACAGAGAAGGTTGTACAAAGAAACAATGAGACAATATTGGTTTGTCATATGTTAAGTATGTAATATAAATAAAATAAAATAAAAAAACCACTTTTTTTACTAAATATGCCCAGCTGCAGACTAATGAGCTGACAAAACAGAATGCATCTTTTATCTGAATTTTATAACAAATCATTTTATTGTATTTATAAGAGACATACATTTTGTCTAATTATATAATTAAATGTTTCCCAGAACTCTTTTACTTATGGAAATCCAAAGTCACTTTCACCTATACCGATGTGAAAGGGGCAAATACAATCTTCCTGTTTTTCAGCAATACCTTCTGCAATTTAGCAATATCAGAGCAGAATTGTAAACTGCTCAAAAATATCAGGATATTGATTGTGGAAGGGTTAGATTTAGTATGGATTTCTGGAGTGGTCAGGGTCCCAGATACGATACTGTCTTCTTTCTCTTCTTTCATATCATTATATGAATCTAAGTTCTGGACTGTAAATTTGAGGACAAACTTTTGTTTCTAATCTTCTCAAAGTTGCTAACAATGAGGCAGTCAGTCTTCATCTGTAACACTGTCACTAGGCAATTTGTTTGATATGTTGCTATTTATTATGCTATTTATTAAGGTGCTGCAA
Organism: Terrapene triunguis; assembly: GCF_002925995.2. NCBI lineage: Eukaryota > Metazoa > Chordata > Testudines > Emydidae > Terrapene > Terrapene triunguis. The sequence continues at coordinate 12,251,064 of NW_020664369.1, forward strand.
TGCAGATTTCCCACTGTTGTCTGGGAGAGGAGAGCGCTGAGCACTGTCAAATAACAATAAGAAAAAACAATTAATTCAACACTTTTGGAATTGTCATGGTCTTCTCTGCATGTCAGCTTTCAGCAACCACAGGACAAAGGGTCAAGCAGGTTGATGTGCTTTCTATTCAATATTGCATTTTCCATTTTAGCTATCAAAGTTGTGGTTAAACAGATAGCAGAAAGCTTACAATGTTTTCTTTATCTCACCATCCATTGGTGCCCAGAGGAGGTGTGGTTTATTAGAAGTCTTTTTAGGTTGATGTTTAAAAGATTCAAGTCAACTTGGGTAGTGGGGGTATAGTCTTAGAAAAACATGGCACGACACCTTTACAACTTCATCTTTCTATTAAAATAAATTAGAAAATCACCTTTTTTTGACAGACGTCATCCAGGCTCAACATAACTGACAGCTCTGGAATTGAAATTTTACAGAATGCTTGGGGCGTCACATTTTTCCCAATTAGCAAAAGGTTTCCTTTCTCACTAGTTATTTTATCGCTCAGTAGTACACTTGTGTGTTCTTTTGCCTATTCTATCAGTGCTTTTGTCTGATGCCTCCATAGTGAGTTTGTGGGCAAATCATTTTATTCATGGTGGTAGGATACTGGTCTTCAAATTTCACTTTCAGAACTGATTCTCTAGTACTGTGGTTTCCACAGTATACTTTGCAGATACTCTGCAGTTCCCTTGCAGATATTTTCAAAATTGGTGGCTCCTCACAATCTAATACCTACCTACCTTTCCTCCTTCCTTCCTGTCTTTCTTCATTTCTTCCTTCCTACTCAGGACACTACACTGAAAAGAGACACTAGAGTTCAGACATTTTTGTGACTTTATTCAACCACATACAGATTGTTTAATTATCTAATCTGATCTCATCAAGGTTTTGAAAACTATAAAAGGAAAATGTGGATTTTTTTGGCATGTTCGGGCACAGCCTACATTTTTAGTGAGAAGAATGAGCCTGTTAAATAAGAGTTCTTTAGCTATTGTACCTGCTTTGACAAATTTCATACAACACATAAAATGAGCCATGTTGACTAAGTCTGTAGATTCATCAAGCAATGTAAAATACTGACCGTTCTTAACTTGTTCTATCAACTGGTCCTATATTTTTTCTGCAATCATTGATGGACAGTGTCATTTGGTATAAGAATGGTTTTCAGTCCCATGGCTGCTTGTTTACCAATAATAATTCTACATATATCTATTGCTGCTGGAAGTACAATGGTCTTGCTAATGGTATGTGCTTGTTGGCCTTTTGCAGTTGGCTTGGCCACAGCATAAGATGCTTCTAAGACTTTTTGAGAACCAGTTGCTTCTTTATAGTTGCCTTTTTAGCATTTAGCAGCCCAAGCCAATATTTCCATTGTGTTAGAAATTTTAAAAGCATGTATTAATGGAGAATTCTTATCCGTAAACGCTCAAAATGTAAATAAAAAAACACAGACAGAATATGGGGAGGAGAAGCAAAAGCACAGACATGTGAAGTGACATGTCCAAGGTGACTAGTCATTAGTGAAGAGCCAAAAATATAACCCAATTCCACTGAGTCATACTTAGGCTGGTACACCATCCACTGGACCACAATACCTCTGCAGTGTTTGTCCTACCTTTTCTCCTATTCTCTTCCTCCTTTTCTAATACTCTGGCCTAATCCTGGTATCCCTGCTTCAAGGCTTCCATTTCAGAGCTCCCTGAGTCTCCATTTGAATCTCAGGTGTTAACTGGATTACAAGAGAAGTGTACTTACTCCTTCTCTGAAGGGACAACAGGTCATTCTACTGTGTGATTTTTTTTAAATGACTCCTAAACATGCTTTCCAGATTATTCTATTTTATGAGAGGCACAATACACTTTTTCCTTCTTTACCTGCCTCACCAGGGTATCATGAGATTTATTTGGTTAGTGAGGCAGGAACATAAAGATTTTTGAACAATGCTACAGAATTATACAGTATTGTCTCTTCTCCATATATTGATGTTACAAGATATCTGTTATTATAAACCTGTTAACCCCTTCTATTTGTTGACTGCCCACAATGGTCACGATCATTGAATTTATGCATTTATCTTCTCTTCTCTTCATCTTCATATTGCCTATACAAGTATATTGGTGATAGATAGATAGATAGATAGATAGATAGATAGATAGATAGATAGATAGATAATCCCCCATTATATATACTTGCTTATTTTATCTTATCTCTGAGACATTTCTTAGTTCAGCTTGATTGAGTTATGTCTTATCTAAAACACAGTCTAAATAAATAAACCTTTTAGTGAAAATATAGAAAAAATAATATATAATTTTACACTTTAGCATCGTTTCAGAACAGATTTATAAATGGAAGTTAAGTATTCACTCAGTATTCTTAATAGACTGAATTTGTTTTGAATAAATAATACTACTGTATATTAGCCAATATAAATTAACTATTTATGGCAAAGATGTATTCAATGTTCTTTTCAAACTGGGATTTTAATAAAACTTTGACACTGTAATGTACCTCATTAATTAGATTATGATATGTTGTAGAGCAGTGCTTCTCAAAGCCGGTCCGCCGCTTGTTCAGGGAAAGCGCCTGGCAGTCCAGGCCAGTTTGTTTATCTGCTATGTCCGCAGGTTCGGCCCTTTGCAGCTCCCACTGGCCGCGGTTCACTGCTCCGGGCCAATGGGGGCTGCAGGAAGCGGCGGCCAGCACATCTCTCGGCCTGTGTCGCTTCCTGCCACCCCCACTGGCCTGGAGCAGTGAACCGTGGCCAGTGGGAGCTGCGATCAGCCAAACCTGCGGATGCGGCAGGTAAACAAACCGGCCCAGACCGCCAGGGGCTTTCCCTGAACAAGCGGCGGCCCGACTTTGAAAAGCACTGTTATAGAGGACTAGTGGTTTAAATAGCGTTAAGCAATTTTAAATAAAATTTTCACTGAAAAAACCCAGATTGGAAATTTAAAATAGTCTCTCTACACTTATTGCAAAGACCTTTTCCATTATAAAGTCTGAAAAATTACATTTCTGTCTTAAAAAAAAGATACATACACATATACACACAATCAGATTTTTTGAGAATGTGACAAGATTTGTTTTAATTGTAAAAAAGAGAATTTATCTTTTGAATGTCAAGAATTATTAATAGTCAATTTTAAAAGCTAAATGGCAAATTAATTCCTTCATAAATCAATATAGAATATGCTGTAAAACCAATCTTATGAATTTTTCTTACTCAGCTTTAGGCATGCTTTTTTGAAGCGATGATGCTTTCAAGAGATGTTCATTCCAAATGATTTATAGAACATTGTGCATAAGAAAGCAGTTTTTAGTCACTAATGACACCAATTTTTAAAACTAATAAATATTTATTGTTCATGTAGTTGTATTATGTCTAATAAAAACAAAAGGGATAACTTTCTATTTTCCTAGCTGTGTGTAATTTGTGTTAAATGCCATCAAAATATATTCATAACTACTACATTACAAATCTAAATCAGGTACACCTCTACCCCGATATAACGCGACCCGATATAACATGAATTCGGATATAACGCGGTAAAGCAGTGCTCTGGGGGGGGCGGGGCTGCGCACTCCGGTGGATCAAAGCAAGTTCGATACAAGGCGATTTCACCTATAATGCGGTAAGATTTTTTGGCTCCCGAGGACAGCGTTATATCGAGGTAGAGGTGTATTCAAATATGAAAAATCAAGCACTGCTTAACAATCCATTATAGCAGGGGTCGGCAACCTCTGGCACGCGGCTCACCTGGGTAAGCACCCTGGTGGGTCGGGCCGGTTTGTTTACCTGCCGCGTCGGCAGGTTCGGCCGATCGCGGCTCCCACTGGCCACGATTCGCCGTCCCAGGTCAATGGGGGCTCCGGGAAGCGGCGCGGCCCGAGGGATGTGCTGGCCGTGGCTTGCTGCAGCCCCCATTGGCCTGGGATGGCGAACCGTGGCCAGTGGGAGCTGTGATCGGCCCAACCCGCCGACATGACAGGTAAACAAACTGGCCCGGCCCACTAGGGTGCTTACCCTGGCGAGCTGCATGCCAGAGGTTGCCGACCCCTGCATTATAGCATGCACACAGACCTTTTTCATGGCTCAGAGTACTTTCAGGAATTCCTATTATCTAAAGTTTGTGGTTATTTATTTACTTTATTATGTTTTTGTTCATTTGCTTGTTTCACACTTGAGTCTTTTTTGTAACTGTAGGTGTGATCAGAGATCACATATTTGCTGCTGAATAGTTGGAAAAGATACTAGTTAAAATTCTGCTGCTCTTTGCAGAACGAAAAATGAATTTGTGTAATTCAACCTTTCCAGTGTTTTGTGAAAGCAATTATGGAATGGAAATATTTGTAAATTGCATATATTTACAATCTTTAATATTATTTTCAAAAACAAATGTATTAAAAAAAATCAATATACCTTTCTTGTTTGCAATGTGCAGCTGCTCAAACAAAGGCAATAAGAGTCCAACAGCAGTATTTGCTTCTTTCAAACTGCTTTTTATTTCTACCTCAAATGAGCTTTAAGCAATTTTCCAAACAAGTTCAACTCTTTTCCCTACTACTCTTAGGGGGTTCTTATATTCCATCTTTATCTCTTCACTTAAAAGATACAATAGTTCTGGTTGTTCATTGTTGTGCTGTTATGCATGTATCATATGGGCCTAATTCAGCTCTGATTCACAACCAGTACACCCACGTTGAAGTCAGTGAGCTTGTACCATATTGGTCACTCACCTCAAAAGAGCTGTTCTGATTTGCACCTGCTGAGGATCTGAACCTGGATATTTACTAACTGTTCAGTAGCATCAAATATGAATATGTATTAAAATCTGGCATACACACACATATTTCATACTTAACAATATTCTAAAGACCAAAATCCGCAGCCCAGTGCCCAACTCAAGTAGCCAAGCCTACCTATGGGCATATGCAAAGGGAAGAAGTAGGAGGATTTTTTTCTCTAGAGGTCATGGTATGGTTATGGAGCCACGTTGCAGAGACTACTTCAGCCCAGCAGTTGGAGTAGGTTCCACAGGCCCTTACCCATTCCTCATTGGGAGGGAGAACTGAAGATCTCAAAGCAGTGGTTTCTCTAGTCTAGTCTTTCCCCCAAGCTGACACATGCTCCAGACTCTTCCACCTTCTGCTCACTGCTTGACAGAAGCTCCCTGTCTCACAGAGCTCAAATCTGCACTGGAGTGTGCTCCCTACTATATTACCTCCCCCTGTGTCCAGCTCTTTTCTTATACAGTGAAACCATACCAGTTACAGAGGCAAGGAGCTATTCCCACCTACAGTGAAAGTTGGCTGAATTTTGGCCAAAGAGCCAATTTTCAACATAAAGAAAATAGCCAAGTATAATTTAATTGATGTATTCCTCAATGCTGTGCTGGCTGATTGTGCAAATTCTTCACAGCCCTTAATAAGGGCCATAGTCTGCCTCTGGAGGAATTCACAGAGGAAATCTTCCTCAGAAAGGGATGATCCCCTCCAAACTCTATAGTATGGATGGGAAACAAGTATGAAGCTACAATACTTAAGGTGTGTTATACATATCCCCTGAGCGCCAGTATCATTCTGCATATGAAAGAGAATGAATATGGGCCATTATACATATACTTAAATGATCATTTGAACAGGCACTAACAGAGTATCATAGATACTTGATATATTGCACCCAGTATAACAAAACTGCAGCCCAGATCTTGAATACAGAGTGTTGGCCCTATCAAATCTTAAACAAGCCTTTCTCGCTGATTAAATGGCAATTTTATCTGGATGTTAAGTTAATTATCCAACTACACTTACTAAAATGTTCAAAATAAAAGACAGAAATTATGCTCTTTATGCTAGGGTTTGGTTCTTCAGGTTTTTGGATTAAATAAGAGAAAGCTCTGAAACAGATATAGATTCTCTGCAGTAAAATGTGCCATTCATTTAAAGTAGAACTAATAGAGCAACAAAGAGCAAAGTCAATAGCTTGTGTCAACTGATAAAAATCAATACAAGGGATTCATATTTATTATATTGGATGGTACTCTCATTCCCTAAAGAGGTATGGGGTGACAGCCCTTGCAGGAGACAAGTGTGTGTGCGCATGCACATGTGTGTGGACTTCATACTGAGAAAAGACATTCTCTCTCTCTCAGTAGAGAGAAATCCATATAGCTCTTGTCCCTGTTTATGGAACTATTTTGCAACCTTTGAGTCATCTCACAGAAAATAAGTGACTTCATTAAGTCTTCATGAGTCGTATGTGTGCGTACCACCACCAGTTCTCAGCCCTGTGGGACAACATATGGGAATCCATGGGTGATGTGGACCTAAAAAAGTAGCTCTGAGTACCCATTTCTTCTGCTTGCATAGAGTACACGGCTAAGGGAAAGGAGCCAAAAACGGACACATCTCTGTGCTCTGGTGATCTCTGGTCACTGTAACAGCAACTTGGGGCTGTTGGCAGCTGACTTCCCTGTCTGCTCTAATTTATCCTGGGGATGGTCTGGTGTGGAAGCAGCTCATGATCATGAAAGCACTAAGCACATTTTGTATCCTCCCCTCCTCAGGCACATTTCTGTTACTAGCTGAGGATCACACTGGAGAGAACAGCAGAACAGCAGCCTGCTTTAAAAGGTGGGTGCAAACCTTTCCCTCCATACTCATTCCACTCCAAAGTGTTTGTGTTGCTTGTTCTTTCTGTTACTTGATTGTCACTCAGCCTGGGCATGGCAGGGAGAGGGCGAGACCATTTTTGGATGCCCGGGGAATCTTGCCACTAAAAATAATTTACAAACACAAGACACACAAATTGCAAGATTCAAATGATATACGGAATGAGATCATGGAGCGAAAACTAAATAAATTATATCAAATGATTTACCTGTATATCCTAAACAACAATATCTAAGCAATAAAGCCTTCAATTTTTCAATATGTTTTTCATAACAGGGAAGACAATGCTTTATTACTAAATGAGTATACTACAGGAAATAAATGTAATGACAGAACAGAGAAACTATGACTATTATTTATTATTATCAATATTATTTACTTGTTACGTCAATGTCAACATTGTGTTCTTTTGGTCTGATCCAAATTTAATTGAAGTCAATATAAAGACTTGCTTTGATTCAATGGGCTTTGGAATAGCCTGCTCATTATGCTCCTGCTCCTTACCCTTGCTGTGAGCTTCAGCAGTATGGAACAATAGCTGTGGTGATAAATAGCAATGCCCAAGCGATAAGCAAGGAGGTGGATTCCCATCCACTTTAAAACAATTTATTTAGTTAGCATTTCCCCCTCTTATTTTCCACTTTTGCTCACAGCAATGGCCGGGCACAGACAAAACAGCCTGGAGAAACCTTCCGTACATGGAGTGAACAGAAGCTGGGTTGGAGATAAGGGTAGTCTTGCCATCAGCAGAGGCATCAGAAGATGATAAGAGAGAATTGTGGAGAAGGGTATCTCCCAGACATATGGTAGTTATTTATCTCATAGTAAGAACCATCTAAGCAGCAGGATATACTTGTAATAAGTGTCATACACCGTGATTACACAGCAAATACATAGGAGGAATATCCTGACTCCACCCCCATGATCCAGGAGCAGAGGGCTTCCCTAGTATGCAAATTTCTACTCTTCCACACAAAGTAGGGGGTCAACCCCACTATTCTCCCTTCATCTTCTGCCCCCTTTCCTGGACCTCACAGAAGACCCGTACTTTCAGGCACACTGGACAAATGGGATAATAAAAATCTTTCAAGAAGATCTGTTGTTGTGAAATGTCAAGACTAGTTTTGCAAGCTAAGGAGTTTGATTAAACACCCAGGGCTAGATCCTAAAATGATATACATTGGCATAGTTAATTAAATTGGAACAATGTCATCGCATACCATCTAAGGATGATATGGTCTCCAGTGTTTGAATGGTTACTTGAACCAACTCCCTCATTTCTTTGAAAATTCTTCCATAACTATGTGATGTAAGATATTATAGGAGGTAAAGGTATGGGGTAGCTGCTGAAGCTCACTGCAGGTTGTTTTTCTTTTAGGTTTATATTTCTAAATAGCAACTGTATGGAATTGGTATCCTTTTACTGAAAACATTTTTTTTATTACCACTTTGCTTCACGGGGAGATTTAGAAAGAAAATCTTGATGCCTTATCTTCTGTGCAATTCAGAATACTGGCAATGCAAATTGTTAAAAGAAATGACCTTCATAGACAGACCATTTTTTTCCATTTTGAAAGATGAAGGATGGGGTATTTTGTAATTCAGATAACCTTCATTCGTAGCTAGTTAACTAAGTATTGGATTTTCTTGAGAAATTAAGACACCGGGCATTTGGATTAGTAGTGTTTGCCATCATTCATACTCAATAATTGAGGTCACAGGGATTATAAACTCTAATGTGTCAAATTGAATTCACTAGAAACACATCTAAAATCCTTTAATTATCAGCTTTTGGGGCTATGGATTAACCGGAGTCTGTCAGTAACAAACATTCTGTTTACTTCCTCCCCCCCCCGCTGAAGCTACAGATATTTCTGTAGTCCCATAAATATAAAAATTAAATCTAAAACAAAATACCTGGATTCCTTTGGAGCTTTTATATTATTGCCTAATTACAATTGCTATATATTTCTTTCTGCCATTACTAAATTGATAATAAATTGGATAAAACCAGGGGTCTTTAACACACTCAGTCATCATTTGATGGGAAATCATGTTCAGATAGAATGCTGATGTCTTGGTCTGTATACAGAGTGACAAGTAGAAAGATGGACACAAAGAGAAAGAGACAGAAATTGTTATAGTATTTTCTGTTTCATTTTCTCCTGGATGCTTATTTCCATTTGCAGAGTTTCTCTCTGGTTTTGTTTGTTGTGGCTAAAATACAGGCCTTTCTCTTCCTTTTTTTCTCATACATCTTTTACCTTCCCATGTAATGCTTTTGGAAATCTAGTTTGGAAGTATCAATATTTACTATCTTAGAGACCAGTTAGTGTTTGTTTGTCATAGTTGGTAGCATTTATAAAAAGCCAGTTTTCCTTTCATGTAATTTCTTAGTGTTGTTGATAATGCTCTATCTTTACCAGCCATTAAGGACAAGTTTCAAACAATTCTCTGTTTGAATCTACCAAAGCCATTAACAAAGACCACAGTCATTAACGTATACAGAAAATGTTGGATAATCACATAGATGAAAAATATTAGAGCACAAATAATAGCTACATAAGACCAGATTCTCCTTTCTCATGCATTGCTTTAACACTGTGATCACTAGTAACTGCTGAAATTAAGGTTGCATAACATCTTTGCCCTGACCCTACATATAATTTCATATTTTTGGAACCATTCCTTTGTGGACTGAAATTATTCAGTCTTGGTCTCTGCTAAAATGTGATTTTTTTTTCAGGAAAATTTCAGTACAAATGGTTAAGCCATTACTACTGTTACTACAAAAAAAGAGGAATTATGATATAATTTTTTGCTAATAACTCTAGTGCTGAAATGGCTAAGAGAAGGAAACTGAAATATAGCAGGGTTAAAGTTCTCATTAATGAGAATTAACTTTGACCCTTTATTGATGAAAACTGATTTGGCCCAGGTGGGCCAAAGTTTTAAAGGTATGTAAGTGCCTAAGGTAGTTAAGCACCAAATACCTTAAATAATCTGGCCCTTTGACCACTGTATGTTCCATATCCTTTTTTTTTCTTGCTAAACTTGTAGGCAAAATTTGCCAAAGTACCTAAGAGAGTTAGGCACCCTACTCCCATTGAAGCTTACTTAGGTATTTTAGAAAATACCATCCATACCATATGCAGCTAAGGAAGATTCTTGTGTATGTGTGCCTTAGCTATGCAGTGAAAAATATAGTAAAGTGTACAGTGAATGAGACAAGGTCCCCAAAAGATCTCTTGCCATATTCACAGACTGTCTTGCAAGGCTGGTAATGAATGAGGCCTGGCTATTATCTAGCACATGCAATTTTAACTTTGTCATTTTTTACTTTTGCATGCTTAACCATGAAGCCCTTATTTCCTCATAACATTGTTTCCATGATGTATTTCTATAGATTTAATTCATTATTATTACTATATTAGAAGTATTTATGGCTCAGTCCTTTTCCCATTAAAGTTAATGGCAAAATTGTAATTGAGCCCAATATGACAAAAATTAATCCCTCTAGGATCAGATCAGATCTCTTTCTGAGGTGATGCCTACAGGGTGGGGTACTCAGAAAACTCTTCAAGGTTTGCTTCAAAAAGGATCTGGTACATGCTCCTTTTAGAGGTATGGGTTAATCCCAGAGGGAGTAGAGCGATGGCACTAATTCAGATATTTCTGGGAAGAGGAAAATTACAGTCCTTGCCCCCAGTCCCAGGAGGGACTACGTTATGCTCCCTACTCATTCCTTTGGGCTGGGGAGTCTCCACTCTCTTACCCACACAGTCCATGAGATTGTGAGGTGCTCAGAGACTACAGCAATAGCAGACATTTACCTACAACAAATAGATGGAGTTGATTCTACAAGGCTTCTTATGGGCTCCCAGGGAAATCACCAAAGTACTGATATCCCCCATACTTTCAGAGCTTTTCAGTCTCATTTAACTTGTAATTGCTCCCTTGTGTGTCTCACTGTATATTCCGGAGTTTTCACCTATCCCTTAAGGACGGCTTTTAAACCACACACACACACAAAAAAAAAAAAAAAAGAGGGGAATTTTGGTAACCATTTAATCATTTATGAAATATGAAAATGCAAATGAACATGAGAGCAGAGTAAATCCTTTTCTCATCTCCAAAGTAAATCTGTTGCAACATTACAAGTGCTGTGGTTTATGTATAATGTTGTCCACCGTACTGAGCCCTTCAAAACTGTAAAATGCAGTAACTAAAAATAATGATAGATGAAGCATTGTCCTTACTCACAGTTATTTGACATTGGTTTACTGTGACAATAACTGCTTCATTATTTAATGGAAAACAATGTCACTTTCAGATGGCAAAGCATCTTCTCAACACTTTATTACACAATTGAAAGGATTGATTGCAGTTGATTGGATTTTGTCTCTAGGACATAGTAACTTCCACATGTCCCTGGATTTAACAGTCACTTTTGCCAAGCTCAGGGAAATCTTGATAGCCTTTGTGCAATCCTCTAGATAAGACTTTTCCCCCCCCAGCTTCTGGAGAGAAAGTGGAATTATTTTTAGAAAGTTCTCATTACACAGGTTTCTCTTCCTGTTTGATATAAATAAAACAGCCACCCTCTGTTCACTGGTACCAATTTTTATTTGCCCCAAGGGACTGAGCAGTTTCATCTCAGCTGGAATCCTGCTCATGGGATTGTTTAAAAAATGGTGACAGACAAATCAAAGACACTCGGTTTTATTCTACACTCACTTACACAGGTTTTATACTAACGTAACTCCAGCGACATCAGTGGAATTACTGCTGATTTACACCAGAATCTGTGAGAAGAGAATGAAGCCTGAGAAATTCAAACCACTGACGTTTAAACAGACACACTTAATAAATCCCATTTTAGCAATATATCTATTAAAATAAGAACAAATCCCCAGATGCTTTCATTTTCATGCCTCACCCTCTCCAGTTTAGTATGTAATTCCTTTAGCTTTTTCTATTTAGGTAAAAGTTGGTCACTGGCAACAAGGACTGTTTAAACCTGTCACCTTTCAACTGTATTCCAACATGTGCATGCCCTTCTGTCTTCAGAAGATGCAAACTTGGAGGGATGCAAGCTGTTTTACATGTAAAACTAATAGAAGCAATAAAAATTATCAAAAATAGAATGCACTCCATCCTGCCTCTCTCCCTTCCCCTGTCACCACCCTCCTCCCCACCCCACTCCCACATAAATGGATTGTGGTATTAGGAAAAAAAGAGATCTTGTGTTATTCATATAAGGTTATTCACACTTGGACATCCAGCATTTCCAGCTGGCCCAGGGACCTGATTCAAAGCACACTGAAATCAATGGAAAAATTCCCAATGACTTCAAAGAATCAGGCCACCGTTTTTGCATTTTTCACGTCTTTTCCTTTTTAAATTAAATTTATTGCTTTTCTACACGCTGCAGTCTTCTGCCAACTCAGTAGACAGAGCTTGGGCAAGGACAGGACATGCTTGCCCAAAGCTGAATTGGAGGAACAACCAATGGTGAGATGAGAGGTTAGCTCCGTATTCCCATCTATAGGGACTGCAAACAAGGTATCTGGTTTTATGATGGCAGAAGATATTGCTCTAGGGAATGGACAAAGACTCCAGAAAGGGCATCAGAAAAGAACTGAAACACATTTTGGTTGTTACTAACCTTGACAAGACCCCTTAAGGTGTATGGCCTAGACTCCTAATCTATACAGTGCTACCCCAATCCATTTTGCATTTTTGATCAGTTTAAGCAGTGATGTGAAGCTAACTAAATTTTCTTTAACAATGGGGGGCTTCAGCAGAGAGTTTTTAAAATAAAGGCAAAAGTGCTCATAAAGAGTAAATAGGTAAATCCCGTGCTTAATACATTCTATGAGTTACAGAAGGAGAGGAAAAGGAATCCATCAGAAGAGGTCTACTGTAAAGTGCGACTTTATCCCTGTGCCTAGTGGGTGGACAGACCACCTGAATAATAGTGTCTGTGTACCACCTGTACATGCTCAGAGTGGCTCTGTACCAGCTAGAGGGTCCAAAACTACAGGTAGGAGATCTGGAAGGGCAGTAATTACTATTCCAATCTGCTTGGACCCTCTGTTAGCTACTGAAATACAAATATTATTAGTCATTTTGCGTTCATTACAGTAACACTTAGAGGCCCAAACTGAGATTGGGCCTCCATTGTGCTAGGCAATGTACAAACACATATAGTGCTCAATTGTGAGCCTTATTACGTGCCTGTGCACGGGGTATAAAGAGCCCCCGTACTCTCCTGTGTAGGCTACATGGGGTAGGGGGGTTAGAAAGGAGAGCAGCTGCCATTCGGGCCCTCTAGCATGCAGGTGGGCTGGCCTGTACCAAGTAGGTGGATTTAATCTGCACATATCTGAAACATTTTGCTTCCCCTCACAGCAAGGAGGAAGTCACAAATTATAAAGTCATTGGGGCTTTTTGAGGGAGCAAAGGTTCCTCCTGCATGGATCTGATTGCAGGATCAATTGCAATAAATAGATAAGAGTTAGAGATGTATAAATACTTTCAGAATGTATGCCTTTTCTTCAAATAGCAAATACCTATTGGCCCTAAATTGTCTATCCTGCATGCCATAAAATATTGCTAATTTCTTGCTGATATCATGGTAGATGTGGATCTTAACAAGGGAGCTTTTACCCATAATGTAGATTTGTGTAAAATGATATTTGTCTTGACCCTTCTCATCAAGTGCATTGGTAATCCTGTTATGTTCTGTAAATTCTGGGGGTCAAATTCATTCTTAATGAAATCCCATTGACTTTAATGGGATTATATGAGAGTTGAAATTAACCCTGTGTTTGTACCATATATATATGAATCGTATGCAAAGTTTGTCCCTTGAATTCCTTTTTTATACTATGTGTTAAAAACAGTCCAGCCTTTAAAGGTTTTTATTAAATTTATTAGGCTTTTTTTTTTTTTTTTTTTTCCAAAATAACTGGGCACTGTTATGCTTTGAATTTCACCACATTTACATAAGTAATTTTGAGCCTCCTGTATATGTCTGGAGAATAGAAAATTTCTAAAGGGCATCTATTTAGAAAAAGGCATATCCTATTGCAGTTTTAGCTGATTATTTGTATTTATTAATATGCTGAACAGATGATTTTCTATTAAGTTAATCTTCTTCAATAATTGCTATTTCAGAGGGTAATAAACATCAGATTCTCATTTAGGTATGGATACATTTTGTAGTTGTTGATAGGCCACACAGGCTTCTGTTGTTATCAATGTATAATAAATACAGTTATTTAATTATTTTATAATTGTATTTAATTATATATCTGGAACATGTTTTGATTAGGCAGATGCAAAACACGTTGAGTATATAGAGGTTAAATATGTTCATCTATATTAACTATGCATAGTGTATTATCTAATTTTAAATGCAAATTAGTAAGAGATAACATAAAATACATTTTAATTTTTAGATTGTGGAGTAATAATGATATACTTACCACAAATGGGATTTAAAATTAGAATTCCATTATTAACCATTGTACCCATCTATTCTAATACTTTTTGAAATTACAGTTTATATATGGGGTTTCCAAGTCATTTTTTGATGTAGGATGATTATAATTTTCAAAAATGTTCCATTTGTTACAAGAAAAATTAGCATGCTCCAAAGTAAAGGGCAGTGGTATTTTAATAAGCAGGATATTTTTAGCTGTTGATGATAATTAACATCTGGACTATCAGTTAACCATTCATATTGCAGCAGTGTCAGATCTGAGTGGTGATATAGTAACTGGTACATTTGTTGATGTGCTTCTATAAGTTTGCATTTGGTTATAATGTAATAAGGAAAATTTCAGATAAATATCATGGGCCAGACCAGCACATCAGCTATGACTGAGTTGCATACAGCACAGCTCAAGTGGGAGTTGTGAAACTGACTTTTATGCTTCCCTGATCCTGGGTTGTTTGTGTATTAGGCTAGAGCCCTGGAATACTAATAACCAGAAGGTTAACAGTAGTCCTAAAGTACTGACACTGTAGCCAAAAATGTGTAGGATAATGAAGTCTTGGCCATGTCCTCTCCGCTATCAGCCAGATGTGAGGAAAGATCCGCTATGCTCGCCGTACACCACCAGAGGATCTTCCTAGATTGGGAAGATCCTCCTGTGACAGGTGACACTGACTTTAGGTACAGATTCCAGTAGCAGTATAATGCTGTCCATATTTTTCACATTCGGTCCTCTGCAGCCCTAGTGCCTTTTTTTACAAATGGCTTTTTAAAACAAAACAAAAAAAAAACCCTACATTTTTAAAAAAAAATGTTGAAAAATCAAGCATACCAAAGTTAGGAAATGCCTGAATTGTAGCCCCCTTCCACATATGCATTATGATAATCTTCCATGCAACAGTGTTCTGGGAAGCAAAGCAGTCCTCAGAAATGATCGGAACAGTTGCCGGGAAAGTCCTACTCAGTCCCTACATCCATGAGCTGGATTATGCTCAGTGGTATACAGAATCCTCAAAGGAATTAGCTACCAATCGCTAACAGGTCTCTACTGAGCATGTGAAAATAGAGATTTTTCCGAAGCTTATAATTTGCCCAAATTTGGATAGATTTTCATGGAAAAGGCAAAAGGCTTCTCTCTGATACTATAGCACCCCCTGCCAAATTTTATATCTTTGCTTCAACATATGAAGGCATTAGTTCTTCTTAACAAAACGGTTGGAAGATTTATGTATTTATTTATTTAGTTATTTATTTATTTGCAACTTGGACAAAACAATATTTTTTTTGTAATCTCATTCTTGAAATGCTTTAACTGAAACTGTCCAAGAAACTTCAGACTGAGGCATAAACCCAGCATAGAAAATTTCAGACTAAACAGTTAAAATTTGGTAAACTTAGCAGCAGCTGAAAACAGGGTTCTTTAATGAAAAGTGTCAGGCAACCTTTTATATAGGTGTTGCTACTTGTGCTGCCAATAATAATGCACTGGGCCAGATCTCACATGAATGTCTTCATCTTTGGTGCTAGCCTGCCATATGACAGGTGCAACACTTCAGAATTTGTTTTCCAAGAGCCATCTCTAGTTAGCAGCAGCCACAGAAGAAGTGTTGCCATGATTTTTAATTTAGTTGCCTGTTGATCTCCAGGATAGGCAGAGGAAGAACTTTCATGGTGGCTGGGATAGATGTGAGATATTGGAAGTGTGTAAACTTCAAATGACTACTATATTAAGATGGGCCAGATGCTATGGACTGTAGCATACTCATAAACGTTTGTATCTATAAATGTTTGCAGTCTTATTGTAGCTGTGTTGGTCCCAGGATATGAAAGAGACAAGATGGGTGTGGTGATATCTTTTATTGGACCAACTTCCATTACAAGAAATCATTCAAAATGAAGTGGGCAATTAGTACCTCTGCAGTCATAGGACAATGGAGAGTGAGTGGGTTACTGTTTGTTGTAATGAGACACAAAACCAGTATTGAGTCCATGATTTTTGGTGTCTAGCAGAGTTATGAATTTAAGCTCACAGGCTCATCTTTTGAAGATGTGGTGCAGGTTTCCTTTGAGGACAGGGACTGAGAGCTCAGATATGGAGTGATCATTTTATGAATAGTGATGGGTGATAGGGTTTTTTGTCTTTTATCATCTTTCTGTCTGAATTCATTTGAGAGCATAGTGATTGTTTTGTTTCTCCTACATAGTCGTTGTTGGTGTAATTGATACACTGGATGAGGTATGCCACATATTGTGATAGGCATGTGTAGGACCCATGGATCTTGAAAGATGAGTTGTGGGAGTTATTGATCATCACAGCATGGAGTTATGGCTGAAGGGTTTGCGTCTATTGTTACGGCAGAGTCTGGTGCTGCTTTCTCAAAACTTAATTTTGCATGGTTCCTTGCAACATGTGTTAACTCATGCTTAACAGTCTGTTCCACCTTGTATTTTACTATGACACTCTGAATAACTTTCTCAGACTTGAGGAAGAGCTCTGTGGCGTTCTCTCTTTCACCAATAGAAGTTGTTCCCCCCCACAAAAAATTACCTCACTGACCTCTTGTATTTATAAATATTATATGTATCTTTAGAGAGAGAAGGGATCTGGGACCAACATGATTACACTGCATATGTGTCTTTGTGAGCTAGGGATTGTATTCTAGCCTACATGACAGAGGGTTGCTGAGCTTTTCCTAGGAACTAAATTCAGTAGGGAGTAATTACTGCAAATCCTGAGACAGGTAAACATCTCCAGAAAAAATACCATCCCCTAGGGGGAGTTGCATACACTGGTTCAGCCCTGATCCAAGAGAGCCAGAACACACAAATAAACTTTTAGTATAAAGGGTCAGCATAAACAGAGAGAGGATCCCTCATTTTGGTCCAAAAACTGACATGAGATTGTAACAAAAAAGACAAAGCCCTGTTGAAAGGTTTGAAGGACTGGAACCTGCCATGGTCTGTGAAAGATAGGTAACGCCTACTAAGCTTAGCATGTGAATGGTTTTTATTATATGTTTTCTCCGTGATGCTTTTATCCCAAAGTAAATGTATTGTGCTTTGTAAAATACAGCTGGTCACTGACCACCCTGTCACTGTCCCTTGAGAGACATCCTCAGGTGCTAGATTAAGGTCAGACATGCTAGGAATAGTCACAGTGAATTGCGGATGGACTTCAAGCTTAAATATCTGGTCTGAAGGGAGAGGGACATGGGTTCCCATCCATAGAGAGATGACAACTAAAGTCCTGAGACCTATACAGGGAGACTGCAGTGGTTCTGTTGATCCTAGAACTGTGACAGTGGCTTCATATAAGCTTGTGATAAGCTGACAGCACTGGTAGGACTCTTACCTCGGGTTCACACTTCCAGCTTCTCAGCTGTAATAATAGAACATTTGCAAGTTCCACTTCTACTTTGTGCCATTGGCCTATTAAATGTCAATATGTTCTGGCACCATAATTTCTGCTGCTTTGCTTTTCTCTGGTGATTATGTTTTGTTTATTAGTATTTTCTTTTCTTTTTTTTTTTTTGTCTGAGCAATATCCCTTAAGAGATATTAAAAGTGTCAGACAGATTAGCTGACAGAGGGCTCAGTGGAGAAATTTTTGGCCACCATCTCTGCATGCAGTTGGGGACAGGCACTTAGAGATGGTTGCTGGCATCAGTTACCCAAACCCTCCAGCATAAGGATTTTCTGTGTGGCAAGAAGAAACAAATCATATCAGCGGTTTAACACTGTCTGAAGGTGTTCTTCCATTAGAGAAACCTGCAGAGTTCCTGGAAGTGGTATTTCAGGTGATTCAAGCTTTAGCAGCTAAAATAGATTTATATTCCTCAGACTGGATGCTGAATTTAGAAAGAAAACCTCAGTAGCTGGAAGCTGATGTAAAAGCTTTGAGTTAAAAAGAAATAAAATCAAATATGCAACAGGAATTGAGAAATCCAAAAGATGTAGCTAGGGCTGTGATAAAAGATGGTCCATAGAAAATAGGTAGTTTGAACACTTTGAACAGAAATTGCAACATGTGAGTTATATAAGACCATAGGAATTGTTATACTGGATCAGGGCATTAGCCCCTATGATCTAACATCCTTTCTCTGGTAGTGGCCAGTATGTGATGCTTCAGAGGAAGGAGCAAGAGACTCAGTCATGGACAGTTATAGTATTATTATTTACCCATAGGGAATGGGTTTCTAGCCCTTATTAAAATAAACACAATCTTTCCATCTAATTTAACTGTGAATGTTCTTCTCATTATCCATATACAGTACTAAGCTCTTGACCTCTGTGATATTTTGTGGCAGTGAGTTTCATAAGTAAGAATTATGTACTGTGTTATAAAATATACTTCCTTTCCTCAGTTTAAATGAGTTACCTTCCAGTTCCACTGGAATATGAGAAAGGGTAAATAAGGGTGAATGATTTACCTGTGCTATGCTGTTCATTATTATGTAGAATGGTTTCTTTCCTCCTTCTTGTCTCTTTTCTAACTACATATTACCAGACTAGAATTTTCTCCAACTGCATCATCTCTGCCTTTCCATAACACAAAGAAGCAGTACACGTATCCTCAGAAAGACTACATTGAAAAGACATGGGACTGTTATAATTTAAGCTGTGGCATTATTTATTTGTTTTATTGTGGCACCTAGCAGCTTCAGTTATGGACCAGGATCTCATTGTGCTAGGTGCTGTACAAACATAGAAGAAGAAAAAAAACAGTCCCTGCCCAAGAGAGTTTACAACCTAGGTAATACAACTAAGAGTATAAGACAATCATGAATAACTGAATAGTGATCACCTGAGGAGAATGAGAACAGCCCGCCAAAGAACGGATGAGGGGCATTAGCATGTTTCTCAGCGTGGCCCTCCTTTTGTGCTGACTCAGGCAGGCAGCCAAATTGAGGTAGCCTAGTTGGGCTATGTTTGTCAGATGCCCTTTTGCAGTCCTGTGAAAAATACTTTACCCACATATCCAACTATCCATAGGTGGGGCCTTTCTGCTCAGTCCTGAAACAGAACAAACAACAATCAATTTAACAGTGAAAGTTTAAATCAAATATTATCCTCTTGGAGAGGCCCAGTGTAGGATCTAAAGCAATGTGATGGCCAGTGTCCAATGGACTGTGTCTTGTATGCTTCTTTTCCTAACACTGCAGCAGCTGTTGTAGCTGCCCCTATTCTAAATCCATAACAGCCAAAATCCTCTGAAGACATATCAAGAAACTCAATCCCTTTCTTCAACACTGCTGTGAACTGATTCCTGGTTAAAAAATTCCCATCTCCATGGGATTGCTCAGGGCCCATAGACTGAACTGTGATGAATGTTTTTAACGCCTGAATGGTGCAAATGCCCACTTTTCTGCTCTAATTTAGCAAAATCTTGGTAGTGCAGCTGAGTTGATCTGTTTTCGACAGTTGACATTCCTTGCTCCCATTGAAAGTCTCCAATGACTAGTGCCCTGCCTGGATCATTGTTCTTTGATCCAGAAACTAACCTTCTCACACTAAAAGTCTCCAAAAAGGCCACCGGAAAGTCAGCTTTAAACAGCATTGCCTTGCTTCCTCTACTAAAGAAACTTGAGGAATGTATGGACTATATCCTTTAAGCTGTTACTAGTGATTAATTGTATGGGATTTACCCTGGGACCTTTGAATGTTACCAATGTTTTCGTACATTGTGAATTAAGAAATGGCTACTCATCCACTGCAAACAAAAGTCCCAGCATGGCCAATCAGCCAACCTGTCATGTCCCGCATGGTCCAATGGGAGCAGTAGTGACAGAAGAGGTTCCCATACCCAGATGGTACACTGGACCCACCATTCCCCAACCCTGCAGTGCAGGGAAGGAGGAGGAAAAACAAGAAAGAAGCAGAACTTTTCCCTCTTCCATATACACATGCTGCAGGCTATCAGGAGGGGGGATTGGAGGAAAAATGTATAACAATGCCACGGCTGCTCCTGCCTGAGATCTCCCGCTCACTGCAGGGGGGGCGGGGGAGTCCCCATTGCTCTCAGACCCATGAAAGACACTTTGCAAGTGAAGTGAGCATTTTCCAGACCTTAGTCAAACTTGCAACTGATTTCAAATAGAAGGTTTTGTTTTGAGGAAGGATCAAGTAGGAATTAAGTAAAGACCACAATAGATTTGCCCCTTTGGTAGAACAAACCTGCACTGAGGTTATTTGTCAACTAGATTATTATCTCAGAGATTCACTGTGTCAGTTGGTATCCATCCAAATTATCAAGGACACTATAACATTACCTAAGCAATAAAACACTTGGTTAATTCACCTTTGTAAGAAGCTTTTATAAGGTAGATGTTTTTCAAGGTCTTTGTCAGGGTAACAGGCATATTTTAAAAGTAAGTTGATATAACAAGATGACGCAGCTGAACAGCAATGTCATAATAAAAATTAACATGTGTTGGTTGCCAGAAAAAAGAAATCAGTATTTGCCAATAATAAATATTTCAAGGACTGAGGGATATCTCATAAGATCTCTTTCATACAGTTAGAAAAATTAAAGGTCTATCTCCATGTCCTACATTTTTTTTCTAGTGGACAGACATGAAATCCTTGTCATGTTTCTCTAGAACAGGGATCGGCAACCTTTGGCATGTGGCCTGCCAGGGTAAACGCCCTGGCGGGCCGGGATGATTTGATTACCTGCCGCGTCCACAGGTTCGGCCAATTATGGTGGGAAGTGGCGGCCAGCACATCCCTCGGCCCACGCCGCTTCCCACAGCCCCCATTGGCCTGGAGCAGCGAACCGCGGCCAGTGGGAGCCACGATCGGCCAAACCTGTGGTATGCCACGTGCCAAAGGTTGCCGATCCCTGCTCTAGAAGCATCCTCTTGGATTCCTTTAATCGAAACCTTAACTTTTATTAAACACAGAAATAACAGTCCAAGTGAGAGTTCAAAACAACTAGCTTAGAAGCCAACAAAATAGCTATGTTGCACTCCAGTGGTCTGTTACTGTACAGGTCTAGCTCCAGACTAAACACAGATGTAGGCTAGAATATTAGTTGCAAAAATGTACAATCTTGTGTCTTTGCCCGGACACTACCAACTAATAGGTATAAAGCTGCTCACATGGACTTCATTTAGACAATGTGCATGCTGTGACATGTTCAGTCACAGAGACCCCCTTGTGACTGTTCCCTGACATGCTCAAATTACCGCTGAGCCCATTTTCCCTGCCAGCTTGTGACTCCAGAACCCTGCCTTGTTGAGCCAGACACGCTAGCCTGCTGCAACACAGAACTAAATCTGGTCCACTCCCCCAAAGCTGCAGACTTTAACCAAAAGCTGCTCAGCAGGTCACCTATCTCCAGCACCCAGACACCCAGTTCCCAAACCCCAATAAATCTGTTTTACTCTGTTTAAAGCTTATACAGGGTAAACTCATACATTGTCTGCCCCCTATAATACTGATAGAGAGATATGCACAGCTGTTTGCTCCCCCAGATATTAATCACTTACTCTGGGTTAATTAATAAACAAAAGTATGAAAAGTAGGATTTAAGTGGTTTCAAATAATAACAGACAGAACAAAGTCAGTCACCAAGCAAAATAAAGCAAAAAACATGCAAGTCTAAACGTAATACATTAAGAAACTGTTTATAGGTAAAATCTCACCCTCAGAGATGTTCCAATAAGCTTCTTTTACAGACTAGACTCCTTCCTAGTCTGGGCCCAATTCTTTCCCCTGGTACAGTCCTTGTTAGTTTCCTCATACATCTTAGGTGGAAACTCGGGGTTCTCATGACTGGAACCCCCTTTGTTCTGTTCCACCCCCTTTTATATCTTTGGCACAAGACAGGAATCTTTTATCTCTCTGGGTCCCCACCCCTCCTTCTAAATGAAGAAGCACCAGGTTTAAGATGGATTCCAGTATCAGGTGACATGTTCACATGTCCTGTGAGACCCCAGCTTCTATTCTTCCTGGGCTGGCTCACACGAACACAGGAAGGCTGGCAGGTAAATTAATCATTTATAACCAACTGTCCTAGTCAGTGGGAGCCATCAAATTCTAAACCAACATTAATGGCCCACACTTTGCATAGTTATAATAGGACTTCAAAGTTATACTTAATATTTCTAGCTTCAGATACAAGAATGATACATACACACAAATAGGAGGAAGATATTCATTAGGTTATAACCTTTGTTATGATACCTTACAGGAGACTTTTTGCATAAAGCATATTCCAGTTACATCATATTCACTCTCATAAGCATATTTACATAAAACATGTGGAGTGTAATGTCACACATGCATTTCAGAAATCATTAACCCTTCAATTGCTAGATTAATTCACATTGAAAACTACATCTCTAACATTGCTATTATTTCATTACTCAAAAATAAAACCTGGTACTACATTTAATTAGTTAATTTTAAAATTGTCACTTATGAAAGCTAATTGCTTAGCAAAAGCCTGGTCCAATGCATTCTGCCTTATACAGGTCTGCCTCTCTAAATCAATTTTGATTGGAAACAACCCTGCTATTATGGCCTTGGATCCCATATCAAATATTGTGTTGTTTTTGTTATGTGGACATATATCCACAGGTGAGAATGTGACCATCAAACACAGCTTCATTTGTGGCATACTGTGCTTAAGAATATTAAAGTTTTAAATCTCAAGTGAAAAAGAAAAGGGAAACAAGAAAGGGGGAAAAAAACATAGCATAAAATAGGATTAATATCTGACTATAAAGCAGCTTTAAAGGTGTGGATTGTGTAGCTGGGAATCAGAAACATTTTCTCCTTAAATTTCTCAAAGGCCTTGTCTAAAAGTTTCTTTACACTGCAGTCAGAGGTATGACTTCAGTAGGGATAGATTTACTCAAACTAGCTTTGATCTAGCTAGTTTGAATAACAAAAGCAGTGAAACCACATGAGCATGGGCTGTACAACCCCACCCAGAAACCTCGATATGTACCAAGACCAGCCCTAGGTATCTTGCCTCTCAAGATGGTAAACTTCTTTGGCACACTGAACGTCTGACTGGAAAAAAAAAATCCTATTTGGCCCTTCCTGGATGTTGATTTGGTGTCCCCAGAAGTTGGCAACCAGGGCAACCACCTTGATCGTCAACCCCTAAAACCAGCCCTGATATGTATTCAGGTGGTTAGCCCATTCTGTCACAGCATCACTGCTATTGTTATTCAAGCTAGAATTAGATCAAAGCTAGCTTGGGTATGTGTACATGTGCTGAAGTCACACCTCTTATTGTAGTATACACATCTTATAGCACACAAATCCATGTTAAAAAGGTATATTTGATATATGTGATACTGAACTCCTTTGTAAAAACACTTTGAGAACAACTGATGAAAAGTGCTATCTAAATAAGAGCTAGGTATTGTTATTTTAATTAATTAAATTATTGTAAGGCTTTTGCTAACATGGGCTACCTCTTCACTACTGATGTTGGACATATAACTACCCGAGTAGCAGACATATAGCCCTTTAGGATCTTGCAGACTTTCCACACGAGACCCACTGACTGACTTCAGCAAGAATTCTGAGCAAAAAGGGACCTTCAAGATTGGGCCGTTTGAGCTAAGGGCCCATTTGCTCTATTCATTGAAGGACTGGGGCCTTTCTCGGAACAGTGTTCATGTCTGAATTTCATAGACTTCCTGAGCAGCACATTAATGCTAAAATGTGTGGCCATCAAGTGGTTAACACACAACTGAGTTATCGTGCTGTGATCTATGTATTGTGTATTCATTACACACACTTCAGCCAAATATTCATAGACCCCTAAAAAGATACTGTTTAATGAAGATAAGTACATTACCACTGATTGTAATGTAGCTAGAAGCTAAAGTAAATAGCCTTACTTTAGAGAGTGTTAAAAAACTGTATAATGAGTGATTTTAATGAAATGTCCTTATAATCCTTTCAGATCAACTGTAAATACCTCATGGGATTGTTAGATACAGAGTTATCTTGTTTTTTTTCCTTTTCTTCCAATTTACTTAATTTCTCATTTATATCATGTGTTTGTCTCTAATCTATTCAAGTTAAAGTCACTGTGGAAACTCCAGGGTTATATTCTAGGCTCCATAACATAATCCCACAACAGACCAACAACAAATGAACACATTAGACTTTTAAAAATTATTATTAATACAAAATTAGCAAAAACATTTAGAGATTTTAGGACAATACATTCTCTAATGCTTTCTCATATTTGTATGTCTGTGTGCCTCTAGAGCCATTGCATTACTTATACTAGAGAGAATAAAAATCAGATTTATTGTTTCATTTATTAAAATTACTTGAATGAATGTTCCATCATATTAATGGAAGAAAACTGATGAAACTCAGCAGTTTAGTGCTTGTTAATGTTTATAATATTTTTTAAAGAAATGTATTCCTGGTCCATTTGCTGGATTAATAGCCCTGGAGGCTGCTTTCCTCTGTATACTGCACAGACATATCATGAGTAGTAGTGCCTAGAGGAACCACCTTTAAAGCCCATAATGCGACTCAGAGTGAGAGTTCAGTTTCCAATCCTATCCACCTGTGGGCTTATACAGAGATTGCTAACATTTATGCAAACCAGTCCCAAGTGCAGTGTGTTTCTTTTCACTAGGAACTGGAATGAGATGACCAAGCTCAATTCATGTGTTCTTCCCAAACATCCATCCAGTAGTTTTAGCATGCAGCACTTGTCTTGTTTGCTTTCAAATGTAGATAATACAAAGCATATGAATCTTTTAGTTTCAATCATTTGATGCGGACACAATAGCAAAAGGAGGACAGACACATGTATAGAATTAAGCAACTTTTATTGAAATTCAGAATGGGGGAGGGGCTCTACCCACTCCCACGCTCTCATACCAGGTATTTAATTGATTCCAATGTGAGGGTTACAGAGCTCCTTACCATATAACCCATAAAGCAGAGTCAGCTTCCTTTAGCTCACCCTGCAGGACTCAGCTCAGTTTGTGCCCTAGTAGTCTCCCTCCCTCACAAGAAGAATAGACAGTGTAGTGGGATGGAAACCTCAGCCCGCAAAGACCAGAAGGTCTGACCTTGGGCTGCAAAGGCCACAATGTCTCACTCTATCCCATGAGCCCAAGGCCCAACACCAATTCCAGGTCTTTTAACTGTGGAAATCATTCATGTTATCCTTTTAATTACACTGGAAACCATCTGCAAGTTGTGATGACTTAACTACTCAACCCAAGTACCTCAGTTAGATATTAAGCATGTTCCTGTTCAACCCACTGTGGCTTGAAGTTGCTGTGAGGAAGGCAAAAAACTCCCTGGACCTCTGCCAGTTGGTGCATGGGAGAAAAAAAATCCTTCCTCATCCCTAAACAAGTGATCAGCTAGACCTGCAGCATCTGTCAGGCCGAGTTCCCAGTTCTAGGCTGCTGGCATGGAGTCAAAAGAGGCTCCACATGAACCCCGTTGAGGGTTAAATCCTGGGAGCAGAGGAGTGCTGGCCAATCAGCTGGCCAACGGATGCCAGAAGTTCCCAGGGAAGGAGAAGCTATCTTACTCTTGCTGCTGGGACTGTCTCACTTCACCTCTAGCCCTATTAAGTTTCTCCACCCATTGAGGCAGGTGGATAGCATTTTTTTACATTTGATTTTTAGAAGCTTGCACTAATTTATTTACTCATTTCCACCCTCATTCAATAATTCCTGTATCCCCAGATCCTTCTCTGACATTTTCAAAACCTTATACTAATTTACAGTTACAGCAATTTCTTCACTAATGTCCATACAGAACCCCGTCATTACTTCCTGTATTACCGGTTCCTTTTATGGCATTTAGAAGCAGCATGCAGTGACTCTTGCTTATATAAAAAGTGTTTGCTTTAAAAATTATTAAAAATTCTCAGTTGGGTTTATATATTTACATTACCTATTTATACTAGATTATAATATAAAAATCCATTATTTGAGGGACAATAGATACTATCTTGTAACGAGGCAAGACTAACCTCTGCGGTGCTTCCCGCTGGCCATCCTGGGAATTAGCTCTCATTTTGGCAGAGTGCCTTTGTCTAGTGGTGTCTCTCCCGTCATCACTCTCATCTACACCTCTAGGACCCGTGTCGCTCCCCAGACTGCAGCATCCTCTTCTGGACACAGCCGAAGGGTCCCACTCGGTTCTCTCCCCCATTCCGGGGGACCCAACAGTCCTCAGTAGAGCCACTTGCCTCGATGGCTAACTGAAGTCCATGCACCAGCCACTCCCCTAGGTGGCAAGTGGGGAGGGGCATGAGGGGGGGCCCAGGTCCGCCCGCTACTCTGGGTCCCAGCCCAGGGAACCTAAAGCCGGCAGCCACATACTGTCCCTCCTCCTACTCTGCCGTCTCCTTCCCTGGGTCACTTCCCCACAGCCCTAGCACCTTCTCTGTCCTTTTATCAGGGCCTCAGTCTGGCAGCCATCAGGCTGGAGCTCCCTCTTGCTCCCCTGACTCTGTCCAGCACTGCTCTGCCCGTGGTGCTATCTCTCTCAACCCTCCTACAGGGCAACCAGCCCTCCTCCCTTGGCTTCCAAAGCAAGACTGCCTCTGTTCTGCTCAGCAGCCTGGCCCTGATTGGCTGCTCCACTAAGCCTTCTCCCTATTGGCTGACTCAATAAGCCCTCTTCTAATTGGCTGGGTTTTTCACAGCCTCCCCCAGGCTGCTTTAACCCTTCTTCTGCCTGTGTGGGGCAGCTGCCCCACCATACACCCTCTCCCTTAAGACCACACATCTGTAGGGGTCTCTATCTTCCCTCACAGCTGGGCCCGCAGGTGTCTCTCTCCTGCTGCAGGCTCTTCACTAAGAGGAGCAACCTTCTTCCCTCCTCTAGGGTCTGGGTTCCCACCATAGCCTGGCCTTCTCCTAAGTGGGTTCCTCTGTTTCTCTGGGTCCTCTTTGCCCCAACCAATTGCTCTACCTCCCACTACTGGGTGTGGGAGATGGTTTTCCACCCAGACCCATCCCCACCTTTCTCCTCTGGGGGCAATGCCTCTTTATGTGACCCTCTTTATGGCACTGGAAGCACTCTGTTCCCCATCCCGGTAGGGGTATTCTCTCCTCCACTATCCCTTTTTCCAGTAGGGGCACTCCCTCTTAAAGTGGACCCTCTTCCCACAGCATAGCATTGCCCTACTTGGGCTTCTGGCCTCCTGCACTTGGGGCCTTGCTTCTCTACTCGCTTTTTGTTGCGTCTATGGACCCTTTATCACCGCAGCTTAAGCATATACATCTGCTGCTCTGCTACCAGGCCACACAGTCTCTCAAGTAGTCCAACTCCATTTTTCCACCTCCATTATCTGTCAGTCTCTCAAGCAGGCAATAGTCCCCACAGTCTCCTAGCTTCCCCTTGTATCAGCGTGACTGCATGCTCATATTCTCCACCACATGTAATGGGGCTGGACACACCACACCACCATGGCACACTATGCTGTCTGTCCTGGGAATTTCACCAAAGCACGCTCGTCTAGTGGTGTATTGCACGTCATCACTCTCGCCTCCACCTCTAGGACACATGTCGCTCCCCAGACTGCAGCATCCTCTTCTGGACACAGCCCTCCAGCTGTGTCCCACTCAGTTCTCTCCTCACTTCCAGGGAACCCAACAGTCCTCAGTCCAGCCATTTGCCTCGATGGCAAACTGCAGTCTCCAGTCTCCAGTCTAGCCACTCACCTCAGTTGCAAACTACAGTTCATGCACTAGCCACTCCCCTGGGTGGCAAGTAGGGGAGAGGGCAAAAGGGGGTGGGGGATCCAGGCCCACCCGCTCATCTGGGTCTCAGCGCAGGGACCCTGTAGCCAGCAGCCACATACTGTCCCTCCTCCTACTCTGCCATCTGTTTCCCTGGGCCACTTCCCTACAGCACTAGCACCTTCTCTGCTCTTGTATCAGGGCCTCAGTCTGGTAGCCATTAGGCTGGAGCTCCCTCTTGCTCCCCTGACCCTGCCTAGCACTGCTCTGTCAGTGGTGCTATCTCTTTCAACCCTCCCACAGGCCAACCAGTCCTCCTCCCTTAGCTTCCAGGGAGAGACTGCCTCTGTTCTGCTCAGCAGCCCCTCTTATATGGGCCAGCCTGGCCCTGATTGGCTGCTCCACTAAGCCTTCTCCCTATTGGCTGGCTCAATAAGCCCTCTTCTAATTGGATGGGTTCTGCACAGCCTCCCCTAGGCTGCTTTAACCTTTCTTCTGCCTGTGTGGGGCAGTCGCCCCACCACACATGTGCAAGCAATATGATGCACTGTCTGTCAAAATAGCCTCTAATGTAGTGCCTGATCCCACCATTATTAGTCACTTGCGTAATTCTTATTGAAGTCAATGGGATTATGCATGTGACAAAGGATTACAGATATGAGGAAAGCTATGCAGAATCAGTTCTATTAAACAGAGCCAGGGCCAATTTTTTCAAAAATAAGAAAAAAAAGTAGGTTCTTAAATCCATAATTAGTCCCTTGCCTGAATTTCACAATTAATGAGCACCAACCAGTTCTCACTGACCTCAAATGAATGTGATGGCATATCTTAACTGTTCACAGTTGGGTAAAATTTTCAAAAGTGTCTAAGTGACCTAGGACACTGTGTCTAATTGAATGGCTATATTGAAAATTGTGATCATTGTCTTCAGTTGGGAGCTGCTGGGTGTTTAGCATTTTTGAAAACCCAGACGGTGCCTAAATATGGAGTAAAGAGCTTGACTTTAAACTCTTATTTGAAGAAATATTGTCCCCTTTTAATAATGTATTTACAATATTCCTAAAGAATGAGAGTATATAAACTTTAAAATGTATACATTAGAGGTTATTTATTAATATTTTAAGAGACTGTTTTGTGGGAGACTTCAAATAGACTATTTCAAGACATGCCACAACAATTTAGAATATGCATGTCAAAGTACTGTACTAAACAATCTGGGGGAAAATGTGAACCAATGCTAAATTTGGATTTTCAAAGTCAGATCAAATGCAAACTCCTTCAAGAATTCTTGCTGCCATGTACTCAATAACAATTAACTTATCTGCTTGACATATCATCTTATCATAAAGTGATCTGTTTATTAGCAATGTAGGTTTCAGCAGCATTAAATCACTTGCCTAATTTTGAGAGTGGATAGCAATGATCAATATTGGCTAATAAAATATGGCAATGCCAGTTCTGAAGTACTTAAAGTTGTTCAGGATCTATGTAATAAGTAATGAACACAAGTTAATTTTAATAATAGCATATAGTTTAGGACATCACTAGCTAATGCCCACTTGATTTTTAGCAAGTAAAAATAAAAGACAATTAATCATCTATATACCCATATACAATGTACAGAACAGATGATATTTTGGGGGAGTGTATCAGAAACTGGATTAGTTTCCTTTCCCACTGGATGTCACTGTTGATCTATATTAATGAAACTTCAAGCACCTTTATCTGGTAGTAAATAAGATATTAGTGAAAGACAGAAATGCGCAAGCTGAATTGTTTAAAATTTTTGATCTTTGCACTGAAATTAACTTTTCTTTTGAAAACTACCACTAAGCTGTTTGCAAAAGCCATTCAATTTCTTGAAATTTTAGATATTATTTGTGAATGATTTAATTAATAGAATTAATTATGGTGATATTATAAATTTTATTCAGACCTAGTGCTCTTTTATATGGTAAAGCCCCCTACAAAAATGAATTTTAATCCACTTATTTTTGTGGGAGTAGCAAAAAGCCCTCATACATTCATGGCTGTTATATGCACCAACACATAGCTCCATTAAGAAATAGCAGTGTGGCATCTCTGATTATATTCTGGAATCTCCATTGATATATAAAGGAGAATTGTTGTGTCATCTCGAGAGAGAATATTAGGGGGCTAAACCCACTTACAGAACAAATACTATAATATAGTGCTTACTGAATACAGCTAGATCCAAATTTTATAATGTGTGTTTGCAGAACAGTACAGTGTGTGCTATGTGTTGGAAAAAAGTCACCTTAAAATAATGTGCCAGGTGGCCATCGTGCTGATAGATCAGAGCACTAGTTGGATGATGATGTAGGTCAGTGGTGGCTAGAGAGGAGTGGAACAGCAGAGACAGTTCACAACAGCAGGGCCGGCTCCAGGCACCAGCCGACCAAGCACGTGCTTGGGGCAGCACCTTAGGAGGGGCAGCCAATGTTGGGATGGCGGGGGGCGCTCGTGGTGGTTCGGCGGCACGGCGCTGGTGGGGGGGGTGTTACAGTGGGGTGGCGCTCTTCTTTTTTGCCTGGGGCGGCAAAAAAGTTAGAGCCGGCCCTGCACAACAGGCCCAGATTTTAACATAAAAATACACAGTCTGAGGTTTGGGGTTTATTGCAGGAGTTCTTGTTTAACTAAATAACAAAAAACTTGGCAAAAGATAGTTCCTGCCACAGAGCTTTATATCACTATATGACAAAATAAACAGGCAGACAGAATCATTCTTCACCAACGCTCCCTGCTTTCTTTTCTGTTTAGAGCTGGTTAGAACATTTTCACTGAAATGAAATGTCATAAAAGGCAAAATCTATAGTGAATACATGTTGGGGTACATAAGGTTTCTGTTGGGAAGGGTGGGTCACACACACACACTTTATAGCCTTGTGTTTAGGGCACCAGCCTGGGGTGTAGGAGACCGAGTTTCAAGTCCCTGGTCTGCCTGATTCACAATAACCAGGGATGAAAAATTCACTTACACACACCCTTCCCTGAATCAAAAATCTCGGGTTTTGATCCCAAAATGAACATTTTGACAGCGTTCTGTTTTGCCAAAAATATTCCAAAGGTTTTATTTTCATTCCAAATTGGAATGAAAATAAATTTTGAAACTTCAAAAGTAGCCACAAAACGGAAGTGTCATCCCCCACCTGTTCTGTTTCTGATCAACAAAACCCATATCTTTGTCTGTCTCTGATGCACATAACCCAATTCCTCTTTAAGGTGCTGTAACTAAATAGATTGAACTGTGGTTAATTAGCTGCCAACTGGGAGCCACCTTCCTTCTAAAAGAAACCATACCCAGGCCACTATCAGGCTTGGTGCAGGGGACAATAGTTCACCATCAGGATGCCACCAAGTTTATTGAACACAAGTGGGAGGTTTGAGTTAAAGATGGAGATGGAGTTGCATTTGGGAATACTATTCTTCTCTGTTCCCTACTACTGCAGCTGCTTGCTAGAGTTAAGGGCTTCTAGGATTTGTAGTGAGAGTAGACCAGTCTCCTATCCAATCAGGGTTCTGGCATCCTGAATTGGTCTAGCCTGAACAGAACCCTTCATAAGAAGGCAAAGGGAAATTTGGGGCTGCTCGAGTGGAGGAGGGAAGGAATGGTGGAAATGTTGCAAGAACAAATGTTCTCTCTGCCATTTTGGTTTGTATGCCAGATCTAAATTCCAATCTAGACTTCTTTCATGGTTCTCATAAAAACAGAGATGCTGAATTGTAGATTTGGTAGCATCCAGAACTGAATCCAGACACCCGGCTGCCTTCTTCCCCCTCCTTGGTGCAATGCACTCCAGCTACCTAGCAGGGGTTCTGATGTAAACACCAGAGAGTCACTGCTGTCCTGGTGTCTCCCACCCCCAGATCCTGCCAGTGCAACCCTAGGGCAACACACTCTAGTTGCCTAACAAGGGTTCTATTGCAAGCACGCCGAAGCCACTTCTGTCCTGGTGTTCCATTCACCCAGATCCTCCCACTGCTGGAGCCTGGTTCCCTTCTCCCTCCATCCTGGGGCACTGCACTCGAGTTGCTCAGAATTTTTCAAACTCTGCTTTTCCGCCCATAAACTTGTCCATCTGCTACACACCCATGGCTCACCATACCCATCTTTGGCATCACCCCTTCCCTCTGGCTACATTTTCCCATTCTTGTTATCCTCACTCCTCTACAGTTGCCACCAGCTCTACCTGCTCCTCTTCCCCTGTCCATCCCAATCTCTCCCCTCCTCCTACCAGTACAAATCCAGGTCCTACATTCACGCCCTTCTGTCTTGTCCAGGCTCTCAATATCTCGTGTCTCAATTACTGCAACATCCTTTTCTTTGGCCTAGAAAAATACAATCTTGTAGAATACTGATGCAAAAATCATCTTCCTAGCCTATCCCTTTGACCATGTGTGAGGGATTTTAAAAGGGGGCAGGCCCAATTCACCTGTGACTGGTCAGCTGAACCCATCTGAGCATTAAAAGAAGGTACTTGATTTTAAGGGGAGAGAGACACAGTGAGGAGAAGCGTGGGTGAGCAGATGGAGAGCCAGTCAGCAAAGGGCAGAGAAAGTGGGCCTGTGTCGCTAACTTCCGGCTCCCTGGGAATAGGGAACCCTAGGGAGCTAGGACTGCCTGAGTCCCCAATCTCATTATCCACCTTCAAATCTCAGCCTTAAAACTCCTTTTCCGTGATGTCTACAAAAATCTTGAGAACAGTTAGGGTTGCTCGTGTGCTGAGACCACTGTCTGTCATGGTGACCAGTACTGTCTTATTCTTTCCTTGTACTCACCCAGATGTTTGAATCCATCTGTTGTCTCTCATCTTATACTTAGAATGTAAGCTCTTTGGGGCAGGAACTGTCTTTTGTTCTGTGTTTGCACAGTGCCTAGCATAATGGGGTTCTAGTCCATGACCAGGGCTCCTACACACTATGGTAATAATTATTGATAATAATAAATGAGGGCATAGCCAGTTATATTTGTTCAGTGAACAGTTTTCCTTTAACTTCCACCCTTATTTTAATGATGCACATATACATATCTGCAGACTAAGCTGAGATTGAAGGCTTCAGTTCCACAGAGCACTGAGGGAACTTGAAAGCCGTCACCATACTGAAAGTAATAGGCAAGTTTTTCAGGGAGTATACGGTGAACAAAATGGATCCGTCCAAGCTTAGTTTCCTCAACAAATCAGGAAGTGTGGTTTGTGTTTTTCTCATTGTTCAGTTCTTCAAAGACTTTTAGGGATGATAAGGCTCCAATCGTGCAAGGAGCTCTATGTAAGCAAACTCTTTTGTTCACAAGAAGCTCCACTGACTTCAATGGGACTCTGTGCAGGTACAGGGGTCCTTCCCTGGAGAGCTCATTGTATCACTGACAGATACTAGATCGGGACTTTATAAACCTCTGGCCTACTGCAGTAATTTGAATAATTTTTTCATTAACCCTTAGTTTCACATAAATCCTCACTTTCTTCAACAATTAGTTAAATTAAGAATAATTGGAAGCTACCTCTTTATCAAAACTGAACTAACAAAAGCTAAGTATGATGCTTCAAAAACTGCTGTTAATGTATATTAATTGTTACTTTATAATCCCATAGGAAAATATTTTTTTCCTGCTCACACTGTTAGCCCTAACAATCTTACTTTATTAATTTGGTAGTTTCCTTCCACTTAAAACCTGTATCTGTATTCATATTATTCGTTCCATTAAGCTTTTTGTAAATCTCAACTCTATCTCCCCCGACCCTTCTTTACACTGTGGAAATGAATCATGTTCTTTTGGTATCTAGAACAGTTAATCAATTGACAGGCTGACGTCATGTTTTTAATCTTTTATTTTTGGACCTCTACCTTTGTTTCTGTCCTTCAAAAATTTAAAGCTCCCCAAATTATTTTCAGAGCTCTGATAAGAAGATCAATTACACAGCAAAAGACACGTCCAGATCTCAGGGATGTGAATGGGAATTTTGCAGTTCACTTCAGTTGCAGCAAAACTGAGATTTATCTTCTTTGGAGATAAATTTCTACTCCACTATGTACACTGTGCTGTCACGTGTATATAAATTATTGTTAAATATGCATCTATTGAACTTTACATTGATTGCTCTTAAAGCTTGCTATTCTTGCCATGGACTTGGTTACTTCATATTATTTACTATAGGGAAAAGGGAAAACCCTGAGGCAATTTTATCTCATTATCTAAGGCTTGCTGACACTGAGAAGTTGTCTCAGCTTGACTAAAAGTGTGATGCTGAGCCAATTTAGTTGAACTGATGTAACTTTGTGTGTGGACACTGCCTAAATTTAAAGCTGCTTTATATCAGTTTAGCTTGTCCCTGTCAAATAACAGCTTAAAAGGATTCCTGTTAAATATCAGAGGAAAGCTAAACTGATATAGGCCAACTATAAATCGATAGAATAGGGTCCACAAACTAAGTTGCATAGGTGAAACATTACCATTTTAGCTAAACTGGGGCAATATTGTGTGTAGATCAGACTAAAAGTAATAGGCAAGTTATAAGTAATCCCCATACACCCTGTGTTTGATGAACAATGTGGATCCATCCAAGCTTAGTTCCTTCAAAAAAATCAGGAAGTGTGGGTTTTGTTTCTCTTTATTTAGTTTTAGAAAGACCTTTAGAGATAATAATAAGTTTTCTGACACTGAAGAAAAATCAGTTTTGTGAAGGAGAGCTCTGACACAGACACAAATAGGAACTGCAACTCAGAAAAAAAGGCTGTCCAGAGATAATTCCTTTTCTGTAAATAGTCTGTTATTTCAAGTCTGTATTTCCGAAAATCCCTCCGCTGGCAAAATTCCCATTCACTTTAAATGGAGCAAGATCAACCCCAAGTGAGCTGTACTTATATTTTTTCTCCAAGAGCATTTTTTGGGGAGAACATTTACATCAGTGTTATAGTTTGATAAACTAAACAAATCTTTATAGCAGTAAAACTTACCTCTTTGGTGATAACTCAAGTTTCATGGCAAACACAAAGAGAAGTTAAATAAAAACATAAAGTAGCCTTTCTGGAAGATTGCAACCTAAAGTGATTTTATTTCTTAGAATTCAGAACAATTACACACAGGCACACAAAAACAGAGAAATAGGAAACAGGCTACATCCTAAGGCAGAGGGAAATAATTCAGCACACCTTGCTTTAAACTGACTCTTTCTGTAACTGACTCTGATCGCATGCTTTCCTCCTACAGATCCCCCTAGCCCTCTAGCCTGACCCAGGAAGTCTCCCCCAAGACATACACATACTCTTTAAGTGATAGATTGCAATTCCAGCACAGTCCTCAATACATGATAACAATTCTTCATATATATCCATCTTTGGATAACATCCATAATGAGAAAGATGGAAGGATTCTGAAGATTTCAATGCAATTATTTTAAGACCAAATCCTGCAAACACATATATCCTTAACTTTTAAGTGCTCAAACAGTCCCATTGGCTACAATGAGACGGCTCGTGCCATTAAAGTTAAAAACATTTGTTTTTGCAGGGTTGGGGGCCTTCATTTATTTATTTATTTTAGCCCATACTTTGGCAGTATTCTCCTGTTGCTATATATCTGTCTCCTTCTCATTCCCAAAAAGTGAAATATACAGGAATGACAGAGGAGTTCAGGCTTGGGCATAGCCATAGGCGATAGTAGTAGTAGTGGCAATTTGAAGATACTAGATCCTTTGTGGCACATCATCATCATTAGCCTTAATATGCCTAGATGGTGAGTGGCTCCCTATAAACATGGTAATTAAATATTCAATAGGTACACTTCCAAAGGGGCTGGTCCTTCATGGTGCTAAGCATTCCCAACCCCCTCTGACATTAGTGGAAGTTGACAGCACTCAGCAACTTCTGAGACTGAGCCCTAAATCAAGTGAATATTAAACTATTAATATATCAAACTTAGTGACTCTGATTGAAAAGTTACACCATGTGAAACACATTGTCAGATTGGTGCATTAGTACAGCACCAATAGAAAGAACATTTTAAAGCCATTTGTCATATCTTGTAAAGACCATGCATTGTTATGTGGAATGTTTTATATATCAGGCTGTCCTGTATAATATACATAGGCAAATAATAATATGTATATGCTAATGAATTGCAGAATTGCTGGGAAAATCCCAACTGTTCACCTGCCTTCTAGAGTTAAAAAAGACCATCAATCACTTTCCTTTTCTTTTTAAACCATGCATTTAAACAGCATTTTCTTTATATTCCACATTATTCTTGTGTTCTGCATTGTGACAGCACAAATATTTTTGTTTTCCCTATCCCTCAGTTATGTTAAGTCAACCAGAACTGGAGGTGGCACTAAATAAGTTATACTGTAAACTTGAAACTATGCAACAAATCCAGAAGCTATTGTTTTCTGCATTAATAAAAAATGAGACAAATGGAAATGGAGTACACACAAAATGGCTTAAAGTTCACACAAGTGTAGGATGGAAAAGATGTGGGGTTTGTTTGTTTGAAAACAAAAATAAAACACAAACATAAGATGTAATGGGAACTGAAAATACAAGGAAGCATAAAAATGATCCACAATTTATATAAATGAATCACATTACATACATTATTATTTAATTTAGGGCTGTCAATTAATCACAGTTAACTCATGTGATTAACTCAAAAAATTAATCATGATTAAAAAAAATAATCACGATTAATCACAATTTAATTGCACTGTTTAACAATAGAATACCAATTGAAATGTATTAAATATTTTGGATGTTTTTCTAGATTGTCATTTATATTATATTCTGTGTTGTAATTGAAATCAAAGTGTGTATTATTTTTTATTACAAATATTTGCACTGTAAAAATTACAAACAAAAGAAATAGAATTTTTCAATTCACCTCATACAAGAAGTGCAGTGCAATCTCTTTGTTGTGAAAGTGCAACTTACAAATGTCGATTTTTTTTGTTACATAACTGCACTCAAAAACAAAACAATGTAAAATTTGAGAACCTACAAGTCCACTCACTCCTACTTCTTGTGCAGCCAATCACTAAGACAAACACGCTGGTTTACATTTACATTTACTGCCCTCTTCTTATTTACAATGTCACCAGAAAGTGAGGACAGGCATTTTACCTGCATTCTGCCATATATTTCATGTTATAGCAGTCTCAGATGATGACCCAGCACATGTCGTTCATTATAAGAACACTTTCACTGCAGATCCGACAAAATGCGAAGAAGGTACCAATGTGAGATTTCTAAAGATAGCTACAGCACTCGACCCAAGGTTTAAGAATCTGAAGTGCCTTCCAAAATCTGAGAGGGATGAGGTATGGAGCATGTTTTCAGAAGTCTTAAAAGAGCAACACTCTGATGCAGAAACTACAGAACCCGAAGAAGAAAATCAATCTTCTGCTGGTGCATCTGACTCAGATAATGAAAACGAACATGCGTCAGTCCACACTGCTTTAGATTGTTATCGAGCAGAACCTGTCATCAGCATGGACACGTCTCCTGGAATGGTGGTTGAAGCACAATGAGACATGTGAATCTTTATTGCATCTGGCACATAAATATCTTGCGATGTCAGCTACAACAGTGCCATGCGAATGTGTGTTCTCACTTTCAGGTGACACTGTAAACAAGAAGCGGGCAGCATTACCTCATGCAAATGCAAACAAACTTGTTATCTGAACTATTGGCTGAACAAGAAGTAGAACTGAGTGGACTTCCAGGCTCTAAAATTTTACATTGTTTTATTTTTGAATGCAATTTTTTGTACATAATTCTATAGTTGTAAGTTCAACTTTCATGATAAAGAGATTACACTACAGTACTTTTATTAGGTGAATTGAAAAATAGTATTTCTTTTGTTTTGTTTACTGTGCAAATACTTGTAATCAAAAATAAATATAAAGTGAGCACTATACACTTTATATTCTGTATTGTAACTGAAATCAATATATTTGAAAATATCCAAAAATATTTAAATACATTATATTCTATTATGGTTTAACAGTGCGATTAATCACACGAGTCATCATATTTTTTTAATCACACGATAAATCACGATTAACTTTTGTAATCGCTTCACAGCCCTAATTGAATTATAAGATATTAGCAGCTAGCTACCCCAGTGATCTAATCCTGCTCCCACTGAAATCAATGGAAACATCTTCCACTGATTTTAGTCAGAACAGGCCTGAAGCCAATGCCAATTGTTGTACCACAGAATCATAAGAATGGCCATACTGGGTCAGGCCAAAGGTCCATCTAGCCCAGTATACGGTCTTCCGACAGTGGCCAATGCCAGGTGCCCAAGAGGGAATGAACAGAAAAGGTAATCATCAAGTGATCCATCCCCTGTCACCCATTCCTGGATTCTGGCAAAGAGAGGCTAGGGACATACATCATCCCTGCCCATCCTGGCTAATATCCATTGATGGACTTATCCTCCGTGAAGTTCTCTAGTTCTTTTTTGAACCCTGTTATAGTCTTGGCCTTCACAACATCCTCTGGCAAAGAGTTCCACAAGTTGACTGTGCATTGTGTGAAGAAATATTTCCTTTTGTTTGTTTTAAACCTGCTGCCTATTAATTTCATTTGGTGACCCCTAGTTCTTGTGTTATGAGAAGGAGTAAATAACACTTCCTTATTTACTTTCTCCATACCAGTCATGATTTTATAGACCTCCATCTTATCCCCCCTTAGTTGTCTCTTTTCCAAGCTGAAAAGTCCCAGTCTTATTAATCTCTCCTCATACAGAAGCCATTCCATAGCCCTAATCATTTTTGCTGCCCTTTTCTGAACCTTTTTTAATTCCAATATATCTTTTTTGAGATGGGGCAACCACATATGAACGTAGTATTCAAGATGTGGGCATACCATGGATTTATCTAGAGCAGGGATTGGCAACCTTTGGCATGTGGCCCGCCAGGGTAAGCCCCCTGGCGGGCCGGGCCGGTTTGTTTACCTGCTGCATCCGCAGGTTTGGCTGATCGTGGCTCCCACTGGCCGCGGTTCACAGTCCCAGGCCAATGGGGGCTGTGGGAAGCAGCGCGGGCCGAGGGATGTGCTGGCCGCCGCTTACTCTGGCGGGGTGCATGCCAAAGGTTTCCAATCCCTGATCTAGAGGCATTGTGATATTTTCTGTCTTATTATCTATCCCTTTCTTAATGATTCCCAACATTCTGTTCGCTTTTTGACTGCTGCTGCACATTGCGTGGTTGTTTTCAGAGAACTATCCACAATGATTCCAAGATCTCTTTCTTGAGTGGTAACAGCTAATTTAGACCCCATCATTTTATGTGTATAGGTGGAATTATATTTTCCAATATGCACTACTTTGCATTCATCAATATTGAATTTCATCTGCCATTTTTTTTGCCCAATCACCCAGTTTTGTGAGATGCTTTTGTTGCTCTTTGCAGTCTGCCTTGGACTTAACTATCTTGATTAGTCTTTTATCATCTGCAAATTTTGTGACCTCACTGTTTACACCTTTTTCCAGATCATTTATTAATATGTTGAATAGGACTGGCCCTAGTCGTAGTCCCCCTGGCGAATACCACTATTTACCTCTCTCCATTATGAAAACTGACCATTTATTCCTACCCTTTGTTTCCTGTCTTTTAACCAGTTACCAATCCATGAAAGGACCTTCCCTCTTATCCTGTGTCATCTTATTTTGCGTAAGAGCCTTTGGTGAGGAACCTTGTCAAAGGTTTTCTGAAAATCTAAGTACACTATATCCACTAGATCCCCTTGGTCCACATGCTTGTTGACCCCCTCAAAGAATTCTAGTAGATTGATGAGGAATGATTTCCCTTTACAAAAATCATTTTGACTCTTCCCCAACAAATTATGTTAATCTATGTTTCTGATAATTTTGTTCTTTACTATAGTTTCAACAAGTTTGCCCTGTACTGAAATCAGGCTTACTGGCCTGTAATTGCCGGGATCACCTCTGGAGCCCTTTTTAAAAATTGGGGTCACATTAGCTATCATCCAGTCATTTGGTACAGAAGCTGATTTAAATGATAGGTATCAAACTACAGTTAGTAGTTCTGCAATTTCAAATTTTTGTTCCTTCAGAACTCTTGGGTGAATGCCATCTGGTTCTCTTGAATTATTACTGTTTAGTTTATCATTTTTTCCACAACCTCCCCTAATGACACTTCAATCTGTGACCATTCCTCAGATTTGTCACCTAAAAAGAATGGTTTGGGAATTTCCCTCACATCTTCAGCCATGAAGACTGATGCAAAGAATTCATTTAGTTTCTCCGCAATGGCCTTATTGTCCTGGAGTTCTCCTTGAGCATCTCGATCGTCTAGTGGCCCCACTGGTGGTTAAGCAGGCTTCCTGCTTCTGATGTACTTTAAAATATTGCTATTACATTTTGAATCTTTGGCTAGGTGTTCTTCAAATTCTTTTTTGGCTTTCCTAATTATATTTTTGCAGTTCATTTGCCAAAGTTTATGCTACTTTCTATTTTCCTCACTAGGATTTAACTTCCACTTCTTAAAGGATGCTTTTTTGCCTGCTTCTTTTACTTTGTTGTTTAACCACACTGGCACTTTTTTGGTTCTCTTACTATGTTTTTTTTTTTTTTTTTTAATTTGGGGTATACATTTAAGTTGAGCCTCCACTATGGTGTCTTTAAAAAGTTTTGATTTAGCTCGCAGAGATTTCACTTTTGGCGCTGTACCTTTTAATTTCTGTTTAACTAACCAACTCATTTTTTTTGTAGTTCCCCTTTCTGAAATTAAATGCTACAGAGTTGGGCTGCTGTGGTGATTTCCTTGCCACAGGGATATTTAATTTAATTATATTATGGTCACTATTTCCAAGCGGTCCAGCTATATTCACCTCTTGGACAAGATCCTGTGCTCCTTTCAAGGCTGAATCCCAACTCTGTCACTCTGAGTGCAGAAGTGGGGCCTGCAAGGATTTTAAAATGCTTGTATTAAACTCCCAGGGTTACAGCTTTTCTCTGACCTTGGCTCGATAAACGCTGCCACCACCCAAATGCAACAAAACGCCCTTTGAGCCCAGGAAGGAGCACTTGGGAATTCCTCCCTGTGGGGTACCCTCAAGCCCTTTCACACACACACAAACACCCTCCAGGGAAGAGCTGAGAAAGAAAACAAAGGAAATTAGCTGTGGCTACCAGCTAATCAAACAACATGCAGAAACCTCTTAGGACACCAAAAATCTAATCCTCTTCTTAAAAAAGCTAAATTTTATTAAAAACAAAAAGAAAGAAAATGCATCTGGAACTTAGGCTTTTGCTAGATTTTAAAAGAGCAATTCCAAAAATCAAGCACCCAAAATAGCTTTCTTGGGGGTTCATCTTCAAGGTTACAAGCAAACAAAAGCATCTGGGGTTAGCACAGAGGAGTTCACAAGCCAATAAGAAATAAAAGAAATAACCCTAATCATGTCCAGCTAAACATTCTGATCTACTTACACATTTGGAGTTCAGATAGGTAGTTCTAGGCATGATCTGATAATTTATGATCATACCTGGCTTAAGCTGCTTATAGCATGGTTGCTTTGTCCCTCCAGCCCAGAGAACAACAGACAAAGGGAAAGTTTCTTTCCCAATTTTAAAAAGCTCTACCTTCCCATTGGCTCTTTTGATCAGGTGCCCACTTTTTTTTCTTTACCTGGGGGACTTTTTAACCCTTTACAGGTAAAGCAAGTAAAGAACAGCTACCAAGAGGGATTTTACAGCTAACTGGCTGGCTGGGTGTCCATCAAAGGGAGCTATCTCCCCCTTTATTTATCACAGCTCCACTTAGGACTACATCCAGAATTGCCTCTCCTCTTGTGGGTTCCAGGACTAGCTGCTTCAAGAAGCAGTCATTTAAGGTGTCAAGAAACTTTATCTCTGCATCCTGTCCTGAGGTGACATGTACCCAGTCAATATGGGCATAGTTGAAATCCCCCATTATTATTGAGTTTTTTATTTTAATAGCCTCTCTAAGCTCCCTGAGCATTTCACAGTTACTATCACCATCCTGGTCAGGTGGTTGGTACTATATCCCTATGACTATATTCTTATTATTAGAGCATGGAATTACAATCAATAGAGATTCTATGGTACTGTTTGGTTCATTTAATATTTTTACTTCATTTGATTCTCTGCTTTCTTTCACATATAGTGACACTCCCCTGGCCAGCACGACCAATTCTGTCCTTCTGATATATTTTGTAGCCTGGTATTACTGTGTCCCATTGATTATCCTCATTCCATCAAGTTTATGTGATGCCTATTATATCAATATCCTCATTACATATGAGGCACTCTAGTTCACACATCTTATTATTTAGACTTCTAGCATTGGTATATAAGCATTATAAAAATGTGTCACTTTTTAGATGTCTGCCTTTACATGATGTAATTGAATTGGACTTTTTTCATTTGACTCTTTCTTATCAGATCCTACCTGTATTTTATCATCTTTCATTCTCTCCTTCTTACTAGGAAAGAGAGAATCTCCATTAATAAATCCTCCCCTAAGGGATTCTCTGTCCCAACCACATGCTCCTCCATACCTGTCGGCTTTCTCCCAGCCCTCATTTAAAACTGCTCTATGACCTTTTAAATTTTAAGTGCCAGCAATCTGGTTCCATTTTGGTTTAGGTGGAGCCCATCCTTCATTCATAGGCTCCTCCTTTCCCAAACGTTTCCTCAGTTCCTAATAAATCTAAACCCCTCCTCCCTACACCATCGTTTCATACATGCATTGAGACCCTGCAATTCTGACTGTTTAACACCCTACATGTGGAACTGGAAGCATTTCAGAGAATACTACCATAGAGGTTGTGGACTTCAATCTCTTACCTAGCAGCCTAAATTTGGCTTCTATGACCTCTCTCCTATCCTTCCCTATGTCATTGGTATCTACATGTACCATGACCACTGGCTCCTCCCCAGCACTACACATAAGTCTAATCTAGAAGTCTCGAGAGATTTGCAACCTTTTTACCAGGCAGGCAAGTCACCATGCGGTTCTCCAGTCATCACAAAAGCAGCTAACTATGTTTCTAATGATTGAATTGCCCATTACTAATACCTGTCTCTTCCTAATAACTGGAGTTCCCTCCCCTGGAGAGGTATCCTCAGTGCAAGAGGATACCACAATACCATCTAGAAGGAGTCTCCCAACTATGGGATCATTCCCCTCTGTTCAAATTGGATGTTCTCCTTCCCTGCAACTTTCATCCTCCTCAGCAGTACAGCAGCTGTCAGATTGGGGGTTGGATCATTCTACTGTGTCACGGAAAGTCTTATCTATGTACTTCTCTGTCTCCCTTAGCTCCTTCAGCTCAGCCACTCTGGTCTCAAAGCCCGTACATGGTCTCTGAGGGCCAAGAGCTCCTTGCACCAAATGCACACATATACCACCTGCCCATAGGGCAGGTATTCAAACATGCTGCATTGGGTGTAGTAAACTGGATAGCCCCCCACTCTGTTGATGGAATTCTGCCTGCATTATCTTTTCACTCCTGAAGTTAGTTCCTTTGTTGATGTTTTGTTTTTATCAGGAGGTGTTTTTGACTTTAAGTTTAAAGAATGTTAAATGTATATAGCCCCCCAGCTCACACTCCCCTCTATAAATTCCCTCGCAAAACTCCCCTCTGAGTCGCCCCTGTTCACTAGCTCCTTTGGTCGATTAGGAGCGGGCTTTTTAAAGCCCTGGTCTTCCTGAGTAGCCCTGCCCCCTGGTTAAGGGTTGATGGGTGCTAAAAGGCTTAGGAATCAAAGCCTTCTTAAGAAGCTCTCAATCTTACCTAGCAGGCTGCTAGGCTTAGCAGGCTGCTAGGCTCAGCACACGGTCCCCCCAAACAAACAGACCACATGGTATATTTCAGTCAATCAGCAAGCACACCAGAAACACAAACACACACTACAGAAAACAAACTTACCCCAAGGG
Organism: Terrapene triunguis; assembly: GCF_002925995.2. Taxonomy (NCBI): domain Eukaryota; kingdom Metazoa; phylum Chordata; order Testudines; family Emydidae; genus Terrapene; species Terrapene triunguis. Next base: position 12,294,926 of record NW_020664369.1, read on the forward strand.
TTAAGTAATCACTCCTCCTTCACCTGGCGAACTCCCTTGCAAAACTTCCCTGTTAGCCACTTCTCTTCGCTAGCTCTGAATCCAGAATAATTTTACCATGGGATCCAGGCCAGCAGCCAGCAACTAAAGATGTCACCAGTTGTTTACATAAGGATCTGAAATAGGGCAGTTATCATCCAAAATGACAAGAATACCATCAAATTTTCTCTTGCTGTTCAGGGTAGGATCTATATGTCTTGCTGAGTGGTTTGTGCTATTCTTGGCTGTTTCCTTCCAAGGTGACTTCAGGCAAACCGGCATGTTGTCTTCCCTTGCTCTTTCCCTATTTCAATCCCCTTCATTTAAAAATAATTTAAAGCTTTACACTGTGCTCCAGGCCTAAATATTTCTACAATGGGCAATCAAAAATACTTAGAGTCAAATGATACATTAAATATCACACCAGTCTTTTTCCTTTTTTTTTTTTTTGGTTAATGGTGTTACACGAGTAACAAATGGTGAATTTGCCCATTATGGCATTGTCTTCATTAGGAAAAAGGGTGTGTTTGTACCTGGTGTTAGATAACACAATGTGACTAACATGAGGTAAAATCTTCGTGAAGATGAGAGTTAAGCAGATCAAGGTACATGCCAAACTCCTCTATAATCTTTAACTCAACTTGCTTTCTTGTGTTAAACCTGAAATCTACCTTGCCTTCACTTGGACATTACACTCTAAGGGTACGTCTTAACTACCTACCAGATCGGCGGGTAGTAATCGATCTATCGGGGATCGATTTATCGCATCTCGACTAGACGCGATAAATCGATCACCGAACACGCTCCCCATCGACTCCAGAACTCCACCAGAGTGAGAGGCAGAAGCGGAGTCGACGGGGGAGCCGCGGCTGTCGATCCCACGCTGTTAGGACGCAAGGTAAGTTGATCTAAGATATGTCAACTTCAGTTACGCTATTCTCATAGCTGAAGTTGCGTATCTTAGATCGATTCCCCCCCCCCCAGTGTAGACCAGCCCTAACTTACCTTGCATTAATTTGAGCTAAGAACACAACTTTTTTCTAGAGTGGATGAACCCTTTGAATTTGTCTTTATATTTTGTTTTCAAATCGAACATGGCAAAGGAAAAACCCTGAACAAAACTAGTGAGTTTCATACACTTTACACATGGTGCAGGAATCAGGGTTTGCTTGAATCAAATGCCTACTGTATAGAGCATATCAAATCCTAGATCTGAAATTCTAGATCCTGGATAAGTTACACCTTCACCTCAACTTAATAGTTTTAGTCCATTTCTACTTCAGTGTGACAAACAATTACACCTTTTGTGAAGAAATAAAAACTTACTTGAAACAAGCCAACATGCAAATGGTTTCAGAGTTTATTTCCAAAGATTTGCACAATCCTAGAATAGCTATGATGTGAATTTAAGTGCTAAGAGTAATAAGTAGATACACCATACAAATAGTTGACCACTTCCAAATGAAGCATGCTATTGATGTATCAGAAAAATGCTCATCCTGTTTGCAAAAGGATACTATAAGACATACGAAATAGTGTAGCTGCAAAAACACAGATCTATTGAACCATTATATAAACTCCATACCTTTAGAATATCATATTTTAGAGAAAGCTCTGTATGTGCTTTTCTGAAGCTGTAGGACGGTTCTACATTCAAAGATGTTGTTACATTAACATTCATTATGACAAACAATATGGAAATGTAACACATTTTGGGCTGTGAGAGTAGTTTGTTATGACTTAATTTCTAATGTCTGAAAGATTAAATCTGTTGGGACTAACAGAAAAAGTGCTCTAAACAAACCTGACTACAGATTTTCTGATAATACATAAAAAGACTTTGAATACTGCTGATCAAAAAGGCTTTTTTTCTCACCCATGGAATATTTCAATAAAAATGTTTCATTTTCATTAACATTTTCCACAGAGCTCTATGACTTTTAATTGGAAAAAAACTAAAAAAACAAACAGTTTTTGACAATACAAAAAAAGTCTAAAAAATTATTTTTTCCCTTCTGTTTAAAACATCAAATTTCTATTTGGAAATGCTGATGCAGTACCTCGTGGGCAGGGGCGGCACTAGGCACCAGCAAAGCAAGCACGTGCTTGGGGCAGCCCATTTGCAGGGGCGGCAGGGTCCAGCCTGGGAGCTGAGAACCAACAGGGGGCCCTGGGAGCTGTAGTTCCTTGGTTAGCTCCCTGCCTATAGAGCCAACCCTGGAGCAGGGAAAGAACTACATTTCCCAGCATTCCCTTGGCCACTACCAACAGGAAAGAGGGGGAGGGAGTGAGGTAGCTGAAACCTCATGCTGCAGCCTGCTATGAATGGAGAGCTGCACTGGGAAGGGCAGGGATACCATATTTTAACATTCAAAAAACAGGACACTCCACAGGGAGGGAGGGTAGCCCCACCCTGCCACCATCCACCCCTCTGACTGCCCCGCACAGAAACCCCAACCCATCCAACCCCCCCTGCACCCTGTCCCCTGATCACCCCCTCCCAGGACCCCTGCCCCTAACTGCCCCCCAGGACTCCACCCCCTATCTAAGCCTCCCTTCTCCTTGTCCCCAACTGCCCCCTCCTGAGACTGCCCCAACTTCCCCCCAGGACCCTACCCCCTACCTGTCCCCTGACAAATCCCTGGGACTCCCTTGCCTATCCAACCGCTGCCTGTCCCCTGACTGCCCCCCCAACCCCTGACCCATCTAACCCCCCCTTCTCCCTGCCCCTGACTGCCCCCCCCGAACCTCCGCCCCATCCAACCCCCCAGCCCCCTTACCGTGCCACTCAGACCAGCATGTCTGGCTCCGTGCAGCGCCAGACACACTGCTGCATACATGCTGCCATGCTCTCCCACGGAACCACAGCCCCCTCCCTTCCCCCCAGCACCTGCCTTCCAGATTTGAACACCTCAAAATTCAGGAGTGCTCAAGCTCAGTTTGGGCAGCTGTTACTTCATTTCTCCCAAATCAAATATACTGATCCACTGTAACTTGCTGTAGAAAAAGTAGGATAAAATTGAGCAAGAAATGCTCCCCAGTGGTTATTAGGACTGGAATTGCTATTTTCAACAGCCATTGCCTTTTTGTTTGTTTGTTTGTTTGTTTGTTTGTTTAAAAGGAAGACAGTGATATTGCATTGGCAAATTCCCCATAGAAAGAAAGAGTGGAAGAAAATAATAATAAAGGCACCTCAACTTTTCCTCATTTATGTAGGACAGTCTTATAATATGCATCCAGATATCCTCCAATCACACAAGCTGAAAATTGTTCCACTTTACTGCAGTTCTGTAACCATATGGGAACCAATCCTGTCTGTGTTCTGTGCACATCTAAAATTCATGCTCAACGACCTGCCGTGGGAGCGAGTTACCAGTGACCCAGGGCTGCGGCGGAAGGAGGGTGCAGGTGGGGGAGGGGGGGAGAGAGCCCAGGGCTGGGGCGGTAGGAGGTGTGTGTGGGGGGGAATGAGGGAGCCCAGAGCTGGGGCGGGTGGGTGGGTGGGGAGAGCCCTGGGCAGGGGCAGCAGGGGGGTGTGGCGAGGAGCCCAGGGCTGGGACGGGGGCAGCCAAAAATTTTTTTGCTTGGGGCGGTAAAAAACCTAGAGCCGGCCCTGCTCGTGGGAGTTGGATTATGAACATCTCATGCCCCCATTCCCATTACAGGCTGGGCAACCTGGGTACACTAAATCTCCCACAATGCATCTCTTGAGCTACTGTGGTATATCATGGAAGTATCTAGTCATGATTCATCAGTGCAATCCCTGTGATTGGATTTGTTCTTGTCTTTTAAGAACAGGTTAGCCAAACACCTTTTGGGGAGGGTTCCTGTATAAGTAATCCTGCCTCAGTGCCTAGATGATCCTTGAGTTCCCTTCCAGCCCCATATGTCTATGATTAAAGTTGTTACTGGTGAAATGTTAACCCTCATTGAAGTCAATGGCAACATTTTCAGTGACTTCAGTTGGCTCAGGATTTCACCCTACATAAGTACCAAGTATTATTGTTATTGTTTATTATTTATTTACATTCTGGCATTAGTTAGCTGACCAACAGGACTGGGATGTCATTGTGCAAGGCATGTTGTAAACACATAGGATGTACTGGCTCCTTCCCTCGAGTGTTTGCAAAATTAGGACCTGAAGTCCATTGACTTCTGTAGGCTTTGGCTCAGGCCCTAATTTAAGGCACAACAGAATGAGTTATTGTGACAAACTTTATGAAATATGGGAAGCGTATAGGACTTGAGTCACTAAATCTGTGGATCTCAGGATCTAGATGGGATGCAGCTTTACAATCAGCACATCACAGACCCTCTCTACTATTGTTTTGGACCCTGGCTCCATAGCAACCTGGATCCAGGGATGATGTATAATATTCAGCCTCCCATTTCAGCTATGCAGCAGCATCCATGGAGACAGCCCAGGAGGAGTTAATGCAGTTTGGAGTAGCATTACTTCTCAAATATATGCCTGATTAGATATATGTGGGGTGCACAGGGGAGCATGCTATGGAGAACAGTTGCTCACTGACTCCACCCACCCCTATTCCCAGCCCATCTTCTGAATCTAAGCACAGTCTCAGTATGGAGCATAATAAAGGTGAGACACAGGAGTACTAGTGAGACACTGCTTTGTTGCCTGGCCTTTGTCACATGACATGAGGTAGGGTTGCAAATAATTATACAATTGTCACATGACAGGGGCCAATAGCCACTGATTCGTCTGTTATAAAGAAGATCTTCCATAGGATCATGGGGAACAATGCAGAAAGCAAGCAGTTCCAACTGCATGTGGACACTCAGTACATTCAGATGGGCTCCCTTGCAATTGTGAAATGAAATATAACCTGTAAGTAACAGAAATGCAGACCTGAGCAAGAAAATAAATATACACCAATCCTGACTGAATTCATCCAGAGTAGTAGTGACTGGGAGTGCCATGCTTTATGGTTCTCCCATGATGCACAGTGATCTTTGATGAGGGAAGCAGTACATGTTTGGTGTTCCATGGCCACTGTGAATGTGAAATGAAGTATGGCTGGGGAGCCTGGCCCATTGGGGAGAATGGGAACATGAGACAACTGAACTACAATTCCCATAAAGCATATTAGCAGTATTTCTAGTTCAAGATATTTATTTATTTTGCCTAAATAATTGTGTTTTTGGCTGAAAACTTTTGGTTTTCAGGCATTCCATTTATCAATACAAAATCTAAATTTTCAATGGAAAATTTATCACAAAAAATTGTGTTTAGTTGAAATCCCAATTTTCTGTCAAAAACAGTTTTGATGAAAATTTTCAAGTGGTTATACAAAATATCCATTCTGATGATAGCCTATACAGGTACCTACATTCCTTTGAGCTTACCTGGCTCATCTTTACAGAAAGCTTGCTTATTTATTATCTAATTGTTCATCAGTATATGTAGGGCATTTTGAAGTAAGGGAAACAGAAAGATACTGACATCCTTCAGGACTCATGAAATGATTTCTTTGACTGACAATTCAGAAATGAAACTCTTTGTAGTTTCCTTTACAAAGGACAGCATCATTAATGACACTGGAACAAGATTGTTTTTCTTCAGTATTCACTCCTATAGCTCATAATTGTTCAGCTGCCTATGATTAAATAAAATATTATACAAGTTAGACTTAAGGAAGACACAAATTTCCTAAAATTATGCTGGTAGGCACACCAGATAGACTTGCTAATTATGAAATTTAATTATAGTATCAATCTTTCATTTTTTCCTTGAGATTTAAGTGACAGCATCATATAAGCTCATCCATCATGTCAAGCTGGCTCATCATCCTTCCTGGTTATTGTATATAAAATGAAATTTTAGTTAAAAAAAATCTTTGAATAGATAAAGTTTATACAGAGCTGAGCAAACCTTTAAACTACTTGATGAGCAAACTCCAGCTGGGACAGGGACAAACCCCAGCAAATACTGTAGGATAAACAAGGCTCATCTGGTGGTGATCATTATTGATAAATGGGATGGATTATGTAAAAGAAGAATATAGTTAAGGTGGGTCTACATATAGAAGTTTGATTCCCAGCTCATGTAGATGCACCCATTGTAGCTCTGCTTGAGCTAGCATGCTAAAACTAGGAGGGTACCTATGGCAGCACAAGGTGTGGCTTAGGATAGCCATCCGCATACACATCCACTAAAGCCCCCTGGGTGCAAACTTGAGTGGCTAGCCCAAGCTGCCTCCCATGCTACCCAAGCTACATTGCTATTTTTAGCAAGCTAGCTCAAGCAGAGTTAGTGCAGCTATGCCTAGAAGATCTGGGCACCACACTTCCGGGCTCAGATGTAGATGTAGACTTAGAAACGTGCCAACGGATGCTAATGACTAAATAATGTCCACATTCTGTATTTTTTCCCAAAAGAGGAATTCTGAAAATATAGCGGTAACATTATCTAATCATTTAAGTCAAAAATGAAAAATGTTTATGGGACACAGCTTAGAAGTACTAGAAATATTAGTGTTGAAAATGTGACACGGGAACTCCAAAAAAGCAATGCAATATTATTAATATTGCCCATTACTGCTGTTAGCAATGCTAATAATAGGCTATATCCTGAGATACTTACTCTCTTTTGAATCAGTCTCTACTCAAGGATTAAAGTCAATGAGAGTCTGTGTTAAGAGTGACAGAGAAAAACAGATTAAAGCTTAGTTTGCAGGCTAGTGGGGATTGCTGATCATTAATTTACCTTCTTAGACATACTTTTGTATTAAAAAATGAAAAACAAGCAAAATCTTTTTAAAAACGCAGAACTTTTACTTTTTACACATTGTTATCCACGTTTTCATTATTACTACCCTGATCTTGGCTTCACACTTCTCCCTTCTTCACTTGTGGATGGCTTAATCTGGTAGCCTGGTTATAGAACTTGGAGTCCAGGGGATGGGTGAGAATCATGTGAGAGAGCCGCAGTACATAAAGAGAAACCTGTGGGTCTGTTCTGTCAGTGAGAGATACTTGCCAGGAACGGGAATGCTGGTTGTGGTAGAGTCAAGTTGGAGAAATGTGTCATAGTTCAGCAGCCTACCAGGAAAAAGGGAACCAGTGAGAGATATATGAAAGGAACAGGAAGTTCTGGGAGGCTCTTCAGCTGTAGAATCCTAGAGAGGTCTGGGTTTGGCTGGGAAAATAACAAGTGGATGGCAGCAATGAGGAAAAGTAACTTGCAACCTAACCCAGTGACCCAGTGGACAAACAAGCTTTAACCTGGAAGGATAGAGGGGATTATTCTATGAAGCACTGACCCACCCCCCCACCCCCTGCCACCTACATCTGGGGCTGAGCCCCCCTCCCCGAGCTCCGGACTGCCCATGGCCAGGTCTCTCCCCCCAGCCCGGTGCCTCCCACAGCTGGGGTTGGGGCTGACCCCGAGCCCCGTGCCGCCCCCAGGTGGCGCTGCCCCCCCCCTTCCCGAGTCCCATGCTGCCTGGGGCTGGGGCTGACCCCACCCCGAGTTTGGGAGCTTACCCCCACCCCCGAGCCCTGTACTGCCTGCAACAGGGGCTGGAGTTGACCACCATCCCCCTCCCCCCCAAGCTCAGGGGCTGACTCCCACCCCTGAGTCCCAGGACACCCGCAGCTGGGGCTCTGTGCCTCCCTGGGCTGAGCCCCCCACCCCCTCAAGCTCTGCACTGCCCCCAGTGCGGTCTCCCCACCCCAGCCCTGTGCCGTCCACAGCTGGGGCTGTCCCCCCGCTTCCAAGCCCCATGCCGCCTGCAGCTGGGGCTGACCCCCCCCAAGCCCCATGACACCTGGGGCTCCCCCCCCCCGAGATTGGGAGCTGACCCCCGCCCCTCGAGACTCATGCCGCCTGGGGCTGACCCCCTCTCCGACTTTTGGGGCTGACCCCCGAGCCCCATGCCTGCTGAGCACCGTACCACCTGCAGTTGGGGCTGACTCACCCCCAAGTCCTGATCCTCCTCCCAACCCATTGTGCCTCCCGCAGCCGGGACAAATGCTCAGCTTTTGTGAAAAAGTAGGGACAGCCGGGACAGAGCTGAAAAAGGGGACTGTCCTGGCCAAAATGGGACATATAGTCACCCTATCCAGCCTGTGCCCTATTGTGCATGGCCAGCCCTCACTCCCGGGACCAACCCACCTGCATCATGCCCCATTGCCCCAAGCCAGCCACTTGGTCCGGGGGAACCCCATAGAGAACATGGGCCTGGCGAGCTCAGCCTCCCTGCACCAGCCTCTCCTCCCCTGCAGTATGATGAGTGCCTGAGGTAAAATCCAACCTCCCTTGCAAACAAGGACTCACTTAGCTGAAGGGAGCCCACCTAGCTCAGTAAAAGGAGGTGAGCCTAATGAGCCCACTACCAGAAACCACCCTTCCAGAAGCAGCAGCAAGACACTCCCTCACCCTCCTTCTGCACAAGTTATTGCTTACTTTCCCCCTCCCCTATCCTCCCCCAACACTGAATGCAGATTTCTAAGATGAAAGTCTCTTCAGAAAGGAGGTGAACCTGGTGAGCTCAGAAACCCAACCCAACAGGAGCAGCATCAAGAATTCACCTTTCTCCTGCACAACTCACACCCCCTCATCTGAAGAGTACTGACTTTCTGAGATAAAAAAAATCTTACCCCTTTAATAAGCCAAAACTCTACAGGACAGGTACAAAATAGCATATAAAAGGCTAACCCAGCAGCAGCAGGAGAAAAAAAAAAGCCTCCTGCACAATTCACTCCCCTACTGAATATTAATCCTGCGGTAAAATCTTTCCATATCCATGGCAAGAACTCTTTTGAACAGGACACACATATATTGATTATATAGAATAATGTGTTGAATTATTCCAGACATTGTCACATTTGTATTGTGTTTTCATGATCTGGAGTGATTAAATACCAGAAAAAGTTAATGGAGCAAAGCAGCAACAATCAGATATTTTGAATGGGAAGTTTATGTTTAAAATACTTCCAGATGGTTCTTTGGCTAAAAAGACTGTTCTCTGTTGCAAGGCTGAGTTCCAATACCATAGAAGCACATCAAGTCTGCAGTACCACCTACATACTAAGCATGCTTTTGCCTCCGGCTCTTGTGCTACAGATAACCACCGCCACCAAATGAATCCACGCAGCCGCAACAGAGTACAATTACAGCGTTTCAGGATTGTTACAAGCCCATGGATCAAACAAAGTACAACATCTTAACCAATGCTATTGCAAAGTGGATAGCTATGGACTGCAGACCACTCAACATTGTTAATGACAGAGGGATAAGAGATATTATTCAAATTGCATCTTCCAATCAGTTATTAATCTTGTCCTCCCGAGGAACCATTTCATCATGAATAAATTATCTATATGACAAGAAGACTACAAAATCCGAAAGACTATTTCTGAAAAATGCACAGGTTGTTGCTTTGACTAGTGATCACTGGACATCCTTAAGCAATCATAGCTATCTTGGTGTCACGGCACACCTTATTGATGCTGCATGGATACTGCAGTCATCTGCTGTAACAATAACTCTTACTGAAGAGGGACATTATGCTGAAGCATGTGCAGAGCATTTCATGGATGTTGCAAAAGAATGAAATATTCAAGAAGAGGTAACAACAATTAGTACTGACAGTGCACGTACTATGGTAGCAGCAGCCAGTCGCTTGTCTTTTGAACACATGACGTACATTGCTCACAGTCTACCGTGATCCATTACAGTAATGGCTCAGTGATGGTGATTTTGAAAACGTGCTGGCAAAATGTAGAAAACTTGTGGGCCATTTCAAACACAGTCCAGCTAACAGTACAGAACTAGGAATACAACAAACTGCACGTGGACAGAAACAAGAACCTCTTGTACAAGATATCTCAATCAGATGGAATACCACATTGGCTATGATTCAGTGCCTGCTTTGCAATAAAACCACTATCACATCTACATTAATTCTTCAAAAGTGGCATGTATCAGTGCCGACAAATAAGGATTTTGAAAAACTGCAAAAGCTAGAAACACTACTTGAACCCTGCAGGTTTGTGACTGAACTCCTTTGGGGGGAATTGCATGTCTCCTGCTTCATGGTTTTACCCACATTCTGCCATATATTCCATATATCGTTCGATTTAGGAACACTTTCACAACGGATTTTACAAAACGCAGAGGGTACCAATCTGAGATTTCTAAAATAGCTACAGCACTAGACCCAAGATTGAAGAATCTGAAGTGGCTTCCAAAATCTGAGAGGGATGAGGTGTGGAGCATGCTGTCAGAAGTCTTAAAAGAGCAACACTCTGATGCGGAAACTACAGAATCCGAACCACCAAAAAAGAAAATCAACCTTCTGCTGGTGGCATCTGACTCAGATGACAAAAATGAACATGCATTGTTCCCAACTGCTTTGGATTGTTATTGAGCAAAACCTGTCATCAGAATGGATATATGTCTTCTGGAATGTTGGTTGAAGCATAAAGCATATAAATCTTTAGCGCATCTAGCACATAAATATCTTGTGACGCTGGCTACAACCGTGCCATGTAAACACTTGTTTTCAATTTCAGGTGACACTGTAAACAAGAAGCAGGCAGCATTATCTCCCACAAATATAAACAAGATTGTCTGAGTGATTGGCTGAAAATGAAGTAGGACTGAGTGGACTTGTAGGTTCTAAAGTTTTACATTGTTTTATTATTAAGTGCAGTTATTCTTTTTTACATAGTCCTACAGTTGTAAGTTCATCTTTAATGACAAAGAGATTGCACTACCGTACTTCAATGAGGTGAACTGAAGTTTCATTTTTTATAGTGCAAATGTTTTTAATAAAAAATAAATATAAAGTGAGCACTGTACACTTTGTATTCTGTGTTGTAATTGCAATCGAAATATTTGAAAATGTAGGAAATATCCAAAAATATTTAAATAAATGGTATTCCATTATTGTTTAACAGTGCGATTAATTGTGGTTAATTTTTAATCGCGCTTTAATCATGATTATTTTTTTAAATCACACGATTAATCACGATTAATGTTTTTAATCACTTGACAGCCCTAAAACCAATGTAACATTCACAACCCAAACACGCACCTTTATTAACCCAAACATGTAGTCACATAGTCATTAATCCTATTTCTATCTATATTTTACACTATAATTAGCATGCTTACTCTCTGTAGTCTTCTCTCCATCTGTTCTGTCAGGGTCCTTTTCTGCTCTGTCCCAGCAGCACTGTTGCTGCTGCTGTCACCCTGTGGTTGCTGTTACAGCTACTGCTTGCGGTGGTTCCTTGCTCCACTGCAAAAACCGAATGCAGAGTTCTGGCCTTGATCTTCTCTATTTCTGCTTCTTCTCCCAACTGCCTTTTTCTCCTGCTCCTCACCATCCTAAATTTTGCATATTGATTCTTTGTTTTTTATAAATTTTTTAACCTGTTCTGATTAGCTATTCTTTAAGTCCTTCCTTATCCTCCAAACAAATTTAGACCCTTTCTGATTGGTCCATTCTTATAGTCCAATCACAACTGCTAAATCTGGCTGCTAATCAAAGCTCTTACATAACAAATCTTAGTATTATGCTATCTTTACTATTATTATGGAGACCCTCACCTAATTTTGAGCATGCCCAACTGACCCCTTCTCTGCAGTGTTGGAGTGACCTTTACTTGACCCTATATTACATTTGTCTGCCTGTCAACACACAAGCTATATGCTGAACTGAAACTGCTAACTAACTTTTCTTGGCTGTGTGACAACATTTCACACATACGAAATTACCAAATAATTAAACTGTAAACAATTACCTCATATTTTCATATGTATCCAATTGTTAATTCATGAATATAAATGTTATGGTCTGCTGTTACCACCTTATTTCTTAGCAATTTAGTTAATTTTATTTTAGTTCTTCCCCTATTTTCAGTTAATAGTGGCAAAACAATGTTTTCAAGTGCTGTGCTTAGGAAACAGAATAGAGCAGCTCAAAAATCTGTACTATCAATACCACCAGTTTGGGGTGTCTGCCTTGTTTTTAACAGTCTGCTACAAGATTGGCACTCATGGTAATCAACTACTCCGGGTAGCACGACATGCTGCTCACTTCAAAATCAACATTAAGGCTGCCAAACACATAGGACAAGGGAGAATGGGGCAATGCAAAGCAATGAGGTCATATATAGTGCTGCTTCTTAAACATTTAGCAATAATTATTCTCTTAGATGCTTTCAGAAACCTGAATATTCTCTTCTGCTTAGGACCAGAGATAACGTACTATTAAATGTAGAGTAGAAAATGTTTAGGTTCTTAAAAGGTGTCCACTTTACAATGCTTGCCTACGAAATATCCTGTTAGACAGGCTAAATTTCAGTTTTCCCACTTAACAGCTCACAGCAATAAAAGAAAAGGTGTAAGGCCTAAGTTTACAAAGGTACTTAGGAGTATTGATATTGAGTGACACAACACCTAACCTTTAGGCACCTAAAAAGTCACAGGAACAGAGTGATTCACAAAGCCTGAAGCAAATAACTATACCATGAATAGGAGAGATAGGTGCCTTAAAATGCTATTCAGGAAAGCATGCATTCTACACAGGGAGCTGCCTAAGCTAGTCAATGGGAGATGCTGACAAGAGGGGTGTGCACTAAGCCCACCACTCTCACTGAGATATAAGTGTCTAGGTCAGGGATCGGCAACCTTTGGCATGCGGCTCACCTAGGTAAGCCGCCCTGTTGGGGCGGGCTTGTTCGTTTACCTGCCGTGTCCGCAGGTTCGGCTGATCGCTGCTCCCACTAGCTGCGGTTCACCACTCCAGGCCAATGGGGGCTGCGGGAAGCACAGGCCAGCATATCCCTCGGCTTCCCGCAGCCCCCATTGGCCGGGGACGGCGAACCGCGGCCAGTGGGAGCCACAATTGGCCGAACGTGCGGACGTAGCAGGTAAACAAACTAGCCCGGCCTGCCAGAGTGCATACCCTGGTGAGCCGTGTGCCAAAGGTTGCCGATCCCTGGTCTAGGTCCTGTTTGCAGAGAAGCAATATATCTGCTAGTGATTCTCAATTGTAAATATTCTATTGGAGTTAGCTGCCTAAGGCGTTTTTTCCCCCCAAGAAGGGAAAGGAGGGAGAAGTGGAGGAGGTGGAGGCGGAGGGCCTGCTTCCTAACTTTTAGCGCACGTTTACTTGGAGTGCGCCAGGTTGCAGCCCCTATTCCAGCTCCTCACAAATATATTGTTACGCTTCCGGCTGCACTTTTCCCCTCACCTCCTTATCTATGCACTCCCCATCCGTGGCACCACAAAGCCACAGGACTTCCTGGTCAACCTCCTCCTGGCCCTGGCTAAAATGGCCAGCTATAAAACCAGGGAGAGGAGGTTGGCCGATGGGGTCTCCTGTGACTGTGGGGCCTATTTCCAATCCTCTGTCCATTCACGCATCTGGGCAGAGTTCCTCTGGGCGGCGTCCGCTGGCTCCCTTGACGCCTTCGAGGAGCAGTGGGCGCTGTCCGGGGTTCTCTGCTCGGTGTCCCCATCAGGTTCCCTTCGTTTGACCCTTTGACCTCACTCCCGTCCCTGTTATCTCATTAGTTGTTCCCCGGAATTATTTGGTTTCCAGGCCCTGTGGATCCTCCCCTTAGGCTGGGGGGAGGTCCTTTAGCAGTGGGCAGGTTCCGCCCGCCAACTTCCTGATTCCCAATAGGAACTTTTAGCCCAGTGATTAAAATACTCACCTGAGATGTGGGAGACCACTGGTTCAAGTTGCCCTTCTGCCAGGTGAGGAGAAGGGACTTGAGCAGGGATCTGCCACTTCTAAATGATTACTCTAACCACTGATCTGTGGAATATTCTGATGTGGGTGTTTCTGTCTCTCCTGTTAAAGCTATTGCACTGGGGATAAATAATTTCAGAATCATTGGGGTAGATGGACTAGACACTGGCTTTCCCATGTCCTGGGTGAGTGCTCTAACCACCAGGCTCCAGAGTCCTTCTCATGCTTGTGCTTGTTCATTCCTGTTCTGTGTTTGGCCCAATGACTCTACAGTGCAATTACTTCAAAAAGATCTGCTGAAGGAGCGCCATATCAGAATGTCCTATAGCCAATGTTTAGAGAACTCATGTGAGAGGAGGCAGATCTCCCACAATAACCCCCACTTCTCTCCCAAACACATCTACCAGACTGGGCCCTGCACGTGAGTTAGGTGTCTGAATACCTGTCTTCCCCAGTTCATGAATTGCTCTTGGGCTTAGGCAGGATATAGACATCCAGACACCTAGAGTGAGTCAGCAGTGTGAATACCCAGAGGCAGAAACATCTGTTCTGAGGGAACATTTAATTACAAAATACTTAGGTACCAAGAGTTTAGACACCTGCATGGTTCAGCAGGAGTTTTGTGTATCATAGTGGAGCCTAAAACTGAGACTTAGGCAACTAAGTCTGGGGTTTAGGCACCTCATTACACTTTAATTTAGGTTTAAGTGATGGAAAACCACTATTGGAAGAGAAAACAGAACTGTGGTTGCACTGATCAGTAACGGTGGCAATTTTCTGGCTAAAACATACCCACATTTTGTTTCACAAACTTTTCTAGTTTTCACAAAAATATATATGAATCAAAACTACAGCAAAAAGGGTGAATGAAACTTAACAAAAATGAACATCTGGCACGACATGATAAAGCTATTCTCAGCCGTACTCTTCTATTCTAGGCAGATTCTTACACAGTAATAATCACCATGATATTTGAGCACTAGTTTAAAATAACCCACAGCTACTCAAACAGCACGAAGCACTAGCTGTGGATTGTGTAGAGAACAAACCTAATGGACTGGGGAAGGTCAAGATGACATCAGAGGTATTTTAAATCTCTAACTTCTATGACTTTTTGAAAGCCACATTTGTATGTACCTCAGAATATAAGTGCTCTTTCAATGGAGAGTTCAGTACTTTTGTTGCATCTTTGTTCTCTTAAAATGTTTAAAGGATTTAGAGCTTGCTACAGCTTTAGTGACTGAAGCTTAATAATATGAGGCTGTACTAGCTTGTTGTTATAAATGAAGGGGGGGAGCTCCCTTTTATGGACACCAGCCAGGCAGTTAGCTATAAAGTCCCTCTTGGTGACTGATTGCTTTACCTGTAAAGGATTAAAAAATACCCAGGTAAAGAAAAGGGAGTGGGCACCTGAACAAAAGAGCCAATAGGAAGGCTAGAACTTTTTAAAGCTTTCCCTTTGTTTCTTTGTTGTTCTCTCTGGGCTGAAGAGATGGGGGCAGCTGGAATGCTGTGTAAAGTTTGGACCAGGTATGAAAATTAATTGTCCATACCCAATTCATTGGGACAGGGAACATTTAGATAGCCACAATTAGGGTTATTTCTTTTATTTTCTGTAAGGCTTGTGGATTCTTCTGTGCTAACCCCAGATACTTTTATTTGCTTGTAACATTTAAGCTGAACGCCCAAGAAAGCTATTTTGGGTGCTTTATTTTTGGAATTACTCTTTTAAAATCTAGCAAAAGCCTAAATTCCAGATGTATTTTCTTTCTTTTTGTTTTTAATAAAATTTAACTTTTTTAAGAACCTGATTGATTTTTGTGTCTTAAAAGGTCTATGCATATGTTTTTCAATTAGGTGGTGGCAACAGCTGGGTTTCCCTTTTGTTTGTTTTCTTCTCAGCTTCCCTGAGGGTGGACTGGAAAAGCCGAGGGGCCTCAGGGAAAACTTCCCAAGTGAGTTTTTCCAGGATTTGCAAGAGGCAGTTTTTCACTTAGGTGGTGGCAGCATTTACCAAGCCAAGGTCAGAGAAAAGCTGTAACCTTGGGGGTTTAATACAAGCCTGAAGTGGCAAGTATTAATTTTTAAAATACTTGCGGGCCCCCACCTTCTGCACTCGAAGTGCCAGAGTGGGGAATCAGCCTTAACACTTGTCCCTACCATACTAACAATAATATTCTTCAACCTGCAGCCTGAAGGTGTTGCCCCAGATTTGAGGGGGTGTACCCTATATTTTGATCAAGCTAATTGCAACCATATTATGTGCATTCAACCACCATGAATTAATAAAATAGAATGCCACTTAGTTAAGGGTTTATTTGAAGAAGCAAAGCTTCTGGAGGCAAGGTCAAACACATTTGCAGACTTGTTGTTCCTGCTAATCAGAGTGGGAGGAGGGGAGAGAAAGAGTCTACAATTTGAGACTGAAATAACAATAAGTGGATGGAAACATTGAGTTCTGAGTGCCTTTGATATAGAAGGTTATTATGACTAAGATTGTTAGGAACATTTGTTGATGAGTAGTTTATTGAAATTAGGAGAGGTGATGACCAAGTAGGGGTCACTATAAGCTGTGTGTTTTGTAAAAGTTAGTTTTAAAAGACTAGATAATAGAGTGTACTTTGGAGCAGTCCTCTGAAGCTGTCCTGAGAAACCTTTTTCCTGTAAATTACTCAATATCGTCCCAGATTCTAGGTAATGATTTGGGATGTTCTAAACCTATTGCTTATCTCTGTGTGTGCTTAAATCTAATAAATTATAGTTTTAGATAAGAGCACGCTTATTTGTATTAATATTTCATCAGACAGAATTACTATGTTCCCATTGATTTATTCCTGACACCCCCCACCTGGAGTGAAACAGTTAAGTTACCCCTGCTTTGGGTTCTGAAAACATATAGGGGCAGCTCCTATAGGGTAAAATAGTAGGCCAGTCTCCACATGAACACCGTTAATACCTTCAGCAGAGACAGCCTTCATAAGTGCCAGATAAGTGTAACTATGTTGGTGTCTTTTCTTATTATGACAGGTTTCAGAGTAGCAGCCTTGTTAGTCTGTATCCGCAAAAAGAACAGGAGTACTTGTGGCACCTTAG
>NW_020664369.1:12312169-12397497 GCF_002925995.2 Terrapene triunguis
CATAATATGCATCCGAAGAAGTGGGTTGTAGCCCACGAAAGCTTATGCTCTAATACATTTGTTAGTCTCTAAGGTGCCACAAGTACTCCTGTTTTTTTTATTATGTGTTGTAAAGTCTGGAACTGGACTGCCACCTACAGCTTATTTTCTATGAGTCACTATTTGCCAGCGTTACTCCTTTGGTGGCAATAGCATGGTGGCTTGACTTTGAACCAAGGTGAGAAACCTCACGTTCCATTGCTGTCAGTCAGCTATTTCATACTGTGTGAATCAGTTGTCTGATGAAACATAAATAAAAGAATTTAATAGTACTTGCTTGTTAAAGATCAGTATGATTAAAACAGTATTTAAATGTTATTTCATTTAATTGAATTTTTCTCATCAAATGTTATACAAGTTCTTGTGAAGTCAGAAAAATGATTGTTTTCTCACATTAATTTATCAATCATAATTACTAACTACTTTAAAGGGATGCCTTTCATAGTAAGTAACGAGAAGCTTTTTCATATCAATAATGTTATAAACTTCCTATTTTTGTAATATAGTTATGGGCTTCCTTTTTTAGATTTCACTTAGTTCTCAGATCATGAAAAGTTTTCAAAACAACTCTAGATAAATATATTTTTTGCTATTTCTCTAAGCTTATATAAACTTTTCTGATGCTTCCATTTTTGGATACTTGTATACAAGATAATTCATTTTATCATTGACTGCACAAAATCCATGAAAATGCACTATTTAATGTCTGCATTGTAAGTCAAGTTTTTTGTTTGTTTTGTTTGTTTGTTTGTTTGTTTTGCCTTTCATAAACCATTTGAACTATACTGTTGATCTTTGTGATATAAGCCAAACCTTTGGGCTGAATTATAGCTTAGTGTTCAGTTGTAGGGACGGGTATCTATTTTGACATCTTATGCAAAACATCTTTCTTAGTTAATACAGTTCTCTTTTTAGGCAGGTTCCAGGCAGGTTTGTACTCTGCATGGCTCAGCCGCACCTCCACTGCCACTACCCATGCTATTGTAACTACACTCCTATTTAGCTCAATAACAAGTAGCACAAGTATGTGTACATGAGCAGGGGAATCACACCACTAGCTCATAGTATAGACATAGCCTTAGGGTTACATCCACAAAGGAGAATTAAACTCATAATTGCAACATTAATATTTAGGTGCCTGGCTGCCTAGTGGAATGCACAGCCCTGAGTTTGACACCCAGACTCCCTATACAATGCATGGCACCTGAGAACGGGATTCACAGAAGCCAGGAAGCTGAATGGAGAGCTGCCTAAATAAGCTAATAGGAAATGGCCAGGAGAATGGTGTGACCTTGCCCCATGCCTCTCAGGGAGTTAAGCACTTAACTCAGAGCCAGAGGGAGGCTTCTTCGTTCACTTGGGATTGACAACTAAAAATTCTCCCCAATAGTTAGGGGTGATATGAGTTAGGCACATTTCTCACAATGAGTAGTAGTGGTGGGAATGCCCCGCCCCCTTATGCCCAATAGCCCAGTAGCTAGAGCACTCACCTGGGAAACCCAGTTTCCAGTCCCTACTGCAAAGAATATTTAAAGTATTTATAAAAAGTTGAAAAGTTTCAACAGGAGAGGTTGAGAGAGACCCACCCCAGACTGCCCTAAGAGCTGTGGTTTGGAATCTCCCCTGGGTGATGAGAGAACTGGGTTCAAGTCTCTGTTTCTGATGAGACCGAGTGGGTATTTGAACCTAGGTTTCTCCCATTCTACCTCAGTGCTGTAAACACTGGTGTTGCTGCCCTGCAGGCAAGATAAATTGGAGATTGTCTAATTGGAGGGTCCTGCAGTGGCTTAGATGTCATCAGGACTTTAGTAGCTTTGTGCATGACCACCAGAAGAAATGTCAGTGCTTACAGGGTTAGGGGGCAGCTGAGTGGGTGTGTTGAAGGTATGATTTTTTTACTTATGTTCCTAAAGTGGCAGTTAGATGCCTAAGTGCCTTTGTGGATCTGGCCCTTACTTCTTAAAAAAATGAAAGCTGAGAGGGGAGAACAATTGAGTGATCTGTCCAAACTTTCTACACTCCTGACTTGTCCTTCATAACTCCCTTTTCCCCCAGTGTGACTTCAGGCCCCACTACTGGAAGTATTGCCTTTGTCTGCAAAATATGGTACGGCCATGATGTCTGTATCACCATGGAATTATAACAGCTGGTGCATAATAGTTGTATTTAAACAATGTATTTTCACTAAGTTATAACTGATCAATTTATTACAGTTGCTATTATATCGACTGACAGATATGGAAGGTCGTGAATATTTCTTTGAAAGAATTAATATTTTAAGTGAGCTTTATGGGGAAAAATGGGAGGTAGAATTAAATATGTAGAAGTATTTAATAGAGGTTAGAGTTGTATTTTTAGTGATTCAGAAGAAAAAAAAACTTACACCAGCTGTCATGATGTCTTTAATAATAGTACACATTAATCAAATATTTAACCAAAATAGCACCAAAGATAATTAAATAAATGCGTGGACTGCTTCATGGTGCACTAGGATGCTTGTGGGTAAAGTGCTGGTAGTGTAATAGGAACAGGTTACCAGCTATTCAAGCCCAGTTTATTCATTCATCACTATATACACCAGGCACAAATATTTTATATTACATATGTAGATTAATTTGACTAAGCTATTCTTCACTTCCCCTCCTTAAAACTTATGAGTTCCTGCCACATTCCAGCCTAGAAGTGGCTGTATATTGCTGGTAGATAACGTAATATGGCTTGATATTATGCCATACTGCACATTGGTTCCTATGAGTAATACTAATTACATCATATAAAGTACAATCCTAAAATTTATGTGACAGACTGGTCACAATATTGATAAAGAAACCTGCATGGCTAAAAAAATGTAGGTTCCTTTTACACAATAAACAGATACAATTACAAATAATTTGAGACAGAAACTCAGGTGCTATAAATGGATGAAACCTCACTGAAGTCAACAGAACTATGTTGACTTACACCAGCTGAAGATTTGCTCCTTTCACCCACCACCAAAGACTAATCCTTTATATTTGCACCTTGCCATATTTGCAAAGGGGCTCTTTTGGAAGCATTTTAAACCTCTGGTTAAAATATTCATCCTGCTGCAAGACCAGGCCATTTCTCAAGTCAGGCTGAGTTACCCTACTGAAACTCTACAATCTGACAGAAGCTGATAAACACTAAGCCAAGCTGACTAGGAGATTGAACACTAGCCTTTGTCCTTGTTCTCACAAACAAACTGATAAAACAGGCAAGCAGCTGGATGCACCCTTCTGTATTGATTTCCCCTATAATCACTGAACTAACAAAGAACATGCCAAGTGCCTTCAGCACCTTGCTAGAGGAGCGCAGCTTCAAATATACAGTGGCTATCTCATGATGACTTGCTACCTGTAAAAAAATCTTTTTGGTCTCCTGTTCATTTAATAGAAGTCACATCACATAAATGGTTAACCATTAAAGTCACTGAAGTGTCTACTATATTCTCCTTTTACAACAGCAAACTGTAATGCAAAAAAGGAGTGATGTCTGGTTGAGGTGATAATTGCATCATTTACATACTGTGAAATACTGAGGAGAACTAGTCACTTCTGTTGTCAAACTAAAATGAATTACAGCAAGATGATTAAGAAGGGAGATGGTATTTATTCAAATATTTATAAGTAAAATGCATTGACACTGAGAATCATATGTCATGTCAGTATCTATTATAATAAATAAGGGCTTAAGCATGAGCTTATTATTTTAACATCGAGACAGTTTAATGTGCAGCCAGAAAGGTGTTTTATTTTGGTTTTGTTTGTTACCACCCCACCCCCAGTCTTCAGGGCCAAAATGTTGTCTTTGTTTATAATACACGTGCCAGGAATTGGGGTGGTGGGGAAGTTACCTGGGATAATTTCACTCTGTGTGAGGTGGTCTCAGGAAATAAATCAATGGAGACATGGCCATCCTACCAATAGATGGCTGGCACAAACAGTACCATACAAGAGTGCTCTCCCTTAAAAGTATACTTTATTTAGCCTCAAGCACTTATACATGTCCACAACAGGTTAGTAAAATACCCCCAATCCTCAATAATTACCAAAGTTTGGTGTGGCTCTCGAGTGGGACAGTAGCAGCCTTCCAATAGCCAGTCTTCTGTCTACCGGTGGGGACCCTAAAATGCATCCATGAAGAGATCCAACCAGCCCAAACTTCTCCCCCACCCCCTGCCTTATTTATCCCTGTTAGTAGACAATGACATGTCAATCCAAAAAAATTGTCAGGCAAGCAGTTTCAAAAGCTAAGCAAGAGGTTTCCTCATATTTCTAATTAGCCAGATGTGTTCTTGCAGAGTCTGCATGCCTTGAGGCCCTGACAGACACATCCCAAAAGCTAAATATAGATAAGCTTCTTGTTTTTCTCCTAAAAAAACAGACCCCAGCACCAACAGAGACTTCATCAAGGAGGGGCACCAGGTCAGGCAAAGGTTGAGCAAGAAGCTCCCTTCCCGTGGTTGGCCAAACTCCATCCTTTCCTGGTTTAATCATGCTAAGGCTAAAGCTACTTCACAGGCCTGCAAAAACATCTACTAGTTTGGCAGCTGTCAGCGACAAGTATGATAATCAATATTACAGTATCAGTAGTGGTCCCTGGCCTTTTACTGGTACGTCAAAATCTCCTTGTACAGGGAAGGAACTGAGAGGAGGATTGACAAACTTTTTGTTTTAATTTTCAGAGCATGTTAAAACACTTGGCTGACAGGAAGTGCTATGTTAATCTTCAGATAACAGAACTGGCTATATAAACAGGTAGTTGCACTTAAAGAAGATGAAGCACCAGGACTGGGCACCATATAGCTGCTAATGAAAGTAAAAAAAATAAGGTACCTGAAAGACAACTAGCCCTAGAACAGGAGATAAAGGGACTAATTCTCCTGTCTGTTCCATGAGTGAAAACCTGTTGACTTTCCAACTGGAAATGGGTTATACCAAGGATATATTTTTAGTATATATGTTGTCTATAATATTTGAATATTGTCAGACAGTGGACAATCAGTATAACATAAACTGAGGGAGGAGGATAATTCTCCATTAAGTAGAAATCAAAATACAGCCTTACTATGGAGTTGCTACTGATGTCTCCACAAAGTACATAATACATAAAATGAAAGGGAGAGAGAAAACCATTTCATCTTTCCTCATAATCAGGTTATCTACTTTGGGAGGTATTTGATTTACTGCACATTTCCAGCACTAAATTACAATGTCTTTCTTAGTGGAAGGTACAGTAGTATATTTTTCCATGACCGCACAGTGTCTTTATTTTCCCTCAGACTTAGTACCACACAAAGAGTTAAATATGAACGCTCCCTCTGAATTCTTAAAAGCTCCATTATAGCTCCTTGTTAAATGCAACCACACATCATATAATCAATTGCTCCACTTGAATATACAAACGCTATTTCAAAAATAGCTTTTTTTTTCTTTTAGACAATTTACACACACACTAGGTTTGTGTGCTCTAACAGAACGGTCTGTGTGAATGGAAATATACATTTCCCTTTATAATCAATGGGGAAATAATAACTGATTAGCGCAGGTGGAGGTCAATTTTGATGTTTATATAATTTTACACTTTCAAAATGACACTGTGCTACATAACATTGCATTGCCCCAAATGGTACAAATTTAGTACATGTTTCAACAGGAATAAGCACTCCATATCTTTGGAAGCAGGCCACATGTACAATACTGCATTTCCAGCACACATAGGGCTTATTCAGTGGAACAAAATCCTCCACTCCACGGGGCTGCTGCCTATTGGGGAAAAAATGATGGTCAGGCACACAACAGGGACATGAAAAGCTCCAGAGCAGTTACTCTCTATTCTCTACTGGGCAAAACAGCTGTGCAGCAGTCATTTTGAGAAGTTGCTGTGCTTTACCCAAAATCCGGGCACTCCTGCATGCTGTGGAGAACCATCAAAGCTATGAGACTTACAGTCAAATGGTGCATGCTGGCCATCCCAATTCCTTTCTCATCTTCCATACTTACGCCATGTAATTTTTCATCACTGAGGCATTGGAATGCATAAATACTGTGGTAGTTTGGTCCATTACAGAATAGATTCTAGTTGCTTCAGTCATGCACTTGACAATGGAACCACACAGGTTGTTGGTAAGTATTCAGTGCTCCAAACAGCTCCATTACTTCAGGGATCTACAAGATGGGGGAGTAGACTCTTCACTCCCGTCAATCAATGCATCCATGACTCTGCCACATGGGCACAACCGTATGAGGACTCTGTACCAGTACATAAAGTGGATTTATCTGACTTTTATTTATTTTGTTTTTCATTAGTGCAATACATTCTTTTCTGGAAACATGCTGAGAGTAGCCAAGTCTGATATTCCACCAGTGTTGAGAGTAGGCATCAGTCAGAGGGGTCACATCATTACCATCACCACTACCAAAAAAAGTAGGCAATTCTCTAATTTGTTCTCTATTTTCTAGTAGGAAAAGGACATATGTAGTGTTTTGTGAAGACAGAACTCTCACCGCCAACTAATGCAGGCTACTGCATTAGTTTCATTAAATGATGGAGAAAAACTACTGTAAAGGTGGGATATTGTTAATGTTGAACAGCACTGCACAATGAAGAATCAGTGAAGCCTTCAATAATGTTCACAAATCACATATTTCAGAATGAGATGTAGCTGACGTTGAACAGGAGTTTGCTGTGCTGAACAGAAAATTGACAGTGATAACAGTGTTTCCTGATGTTGAATAGTTCCTTTGAAGGACTGTAACCTCTCAGTGACTGCATTCTACCAGAGATGTTGTTACTTTTCCTGGACCAGATCCACAGGAAGTGCAAATTAGTGTACCTCCACTGAATGTGCTGATTTATAGCAGCTGAGGGTCTGGCTCTGTATTTATACAGTGGAAAGTTCAGATAGAGGCAGTAACACACTACACTGCTAGAAGTCAAATTGCAGTTTCTGAACTAGAGGAGACAAATTGTATTTTAAACAGGCTGCCACAGAGTTCTAACCTCACAGCAGCATACAACCAAGTCACTATTAGGTATTCTGCCTTTGTAGTTCAAAAAAGCATGCTGTCATTTACAATCAGAAATGTTCTTTCACTAAAAGGAAGCTAAAAAACAGTTAAAATCTGCAATATTAATATAGCACTCCTGTGACATTGCACTCCATATGTTTTATGAAAATATGCTTTTGAATGTGAATATGATGTAACTGGAATATGCTTTATGCAAAAGGTCTCTTGTAAGGTATCATTACAAAGCTTATAATCTATTGAGTGTGTTAATCCTATTTGTTTGCATGTATTATTTCTATGTCTGGAATTAGGAGAATAAGATATAAACTTGCATTATGGATGTAAACATGTTAAGTGGAAGCCATTAAGGGTGCTTCAGAATCAATGAACTGTAAATGGCTCTGTTTACTTGCAAGCCCAGGAAGAATGGAGGCTGGGGTCTTACAGTGACATGTGACCATGTCACCTGATAATGAAATACATCTTAAATCTGGTACTTTTCCATTTAGAAAGAGGGGTGGGGACCCAGAGAGACAAAGGATTCCCACTTTGTGCCAAAGCTATAAAAGGGACACTCATGAGAAAGCCACTGCTTAACACCTAAGATGTCTGCTGGAATTAATAAGGACTGTACCAGGGGAAAGGATTGGGCCCAGACTAGGAAGGAGTCTAGTCTGTGAAAGAAGCTTATTGGAACATCTCTGAGGGTGAGATATTACCTGTAATCAGTTTCTTAATGTATTAGGCTTAGACATGTTTTTGCTTTATTTTGCTTGGTGACTTACTTTGTTCTGTCTGTTATTACTTGGAACCACTTAAATCCTACTTTTTATAGTTAATAAAATTGCTTTTGTTTATTAGTAAACCCAGAGTAAGTACTTAATACCTGGGGGAGCAAACAGCTGTGCATATTTCTCTATTAGTGTTATAGAGGGTGGACAATTTATGTGTTTACCCTGCATAAGCTTTATACAGAGTAAAACGGATTTATTTGGGGTTTGGATCCCATTGGGAGCTGGATGTCTGTGTGCTGGAATCAGGTAACCTGAAGAGCTGTTTTCACTTAAATCCTGTAGCTTTGGGGGCGTGGCCCGGACCCTGGGTCTATGTTGCAGCAGGCTGGCGTGTCTGGCTCAACAAGCCAGGGTTCAGGAAATTCCAAGCTGGCAGGGAAAATGGGCTCAGAGGTAATTTCATCACAGGAGGTGACAGTCCCAAGAGGCTCTCTGTGACTGAACCCATCACAATCCCCACAAACCTTGTCACTGTAGACTAGAAAATCATTAAGTGGCATTTCCCTTACCATTTCCATGCCTCTGAGATCTTATTTTGAGCAAGTAGACTAAAATTCTCAAATTACTCAGCATCACATGAGCCAAAGTGCCATCAATCAGCCAAGTAACCAATGTCCTCTTTCTACCTCAACAAGTGGTGTGAATATATGAAACAACAATTCAGTTTGATTAAAAATTAAGACCTAGTCAAACCTAAATTAAGCACCCCTCTGCACAAGAGACCCTACCTCAACTGCAACAGGACTCTCCCACTAGACAGAGTCCCACCTGTCATTCTCTTTTCTAAGGCTCTTCCCCGCTTTTCCATTTTCTTGCATCTGTTCTCCTGTCCTCTCCTTCACTTTCTGTCTCCAGGTCTCCCTTTCTTTGATTCCTTTTCCATCCCCACCCCACTTTTGCATTTGCACGTTTTCCATTTGCAGTCCAGACCTTGCTTGATTTGCTTAGGAAGGGAACTATTTGGTTTCAGTGTTAATCCAGTGCTTTGGTGATTAAAAAACAAAACAAAACAAAAACACAATATCAGCACTCCCTAATGACTTACAGAACTTGGTTATAAAATGAACCTTAAAACAGCCAATTTTTCAAACAGTGTGGCTCCATCTCTAATATTTTAATGCCACAGCATTAGAATAGGTTACAAATATACCCAGAAACATCCTTCTGCTTGCATTTTGGATTGACATAAAATGATCTTGTCTGAAATAATATTTGTTTCATAATTCTAATTTTGTGCAGTGTTCAGTTTTCAAATTTGGTTCTTTAAATGAAGACATATGTCAATGCACTGCAGTTTGTATTTGATCTAAGACTAAGAGCAATATTCAACTTTAAACAAGTGCTTCGATTTTGAAATGTCACCTCCTACATGAACTGGAAGAGAATTACAGCATTTATGGTATAATATTGTTTTCAGGCATCCGAAAAGCTGCTGCAGGTATATAGTTTTAAAAGTGAACCTTCTTATTAGTCATTAACATTGCATGTTCATGATGAACAGCTTCAAATAAATAATCAGTTGCCTCAAATTCTCAAATGAATAGATTTCCCATCTTTGATAAACATAACACTTTAAGATTTAAACATCAAAAGGCATCTACATATTCCCTCAAGCACTAAGCATTGGAGAAAAAAATTCTCATTTCTCTTCTCTTCATACTGCCTCTGCTGTATTCTATAGCTAATCCAGCAGATACCCTTGAGGGTAACAATATTTGCATACACTGGTACAACAAATGGAGCAGGGTGCCTTATTAGAAAGAAGAACTGTGCATATTGTGACTTACTGGGAGGTAGCCTAACACCATTAGCACTAGCTGTAACTGATAAATTTCAGATGCAAAATTCTTGTTGTGATCTACGAGAAAGCATTTGGTTTCACAAGGGAGCATAATTTAAACAAAAAGATGACCTTGTGAACTACACCTTTGTGTTGCTATGTGTTAAGTCAAGAGATGGGTTTCAAAATTTGGATCCTGATTTCATACACTTCTAGGTTCATAATTATTTGATTTGGACCATCATAAATTTGGAGTCTATTTGCAAAATTCAGATTCTGATCTGGTTTCAGATTATGGATACCCATAAAACTCGGGGGCTGAGATTGTGGCTTGGGACTATCTCTACCTTCTATTTATTTCAATAATAATAAACTGACATCTGAGGCTCACAGAAGGTCATGTGATCATAAAGTTCTGTTACATTTCTAGAATCATTCCAGGAACTTAATTAATATTTTTAGAGTTTATTGTTGGAAGGAGAAAGGAAGTAAATTGGCTAGATAGAATGAACTTTATCCAGATCTATCTATGCACAGGTGGTATGAACATATCACATCACAGATGTTGGTGAGCAGTGAAGTCCCCTAGTATCCAGTAGAGTTGGTCTGCATGTGTAATCATTGTATTTGGGCAAATAACAGAAACTGATATCTGAGGTAAAATCCTAGTAGTGAATACATCAATACTTATCCTATGCTCAGATGGTTTAGTTGAACAAGTATTGTATATTTTAAACAAGGAACAATTTTAAAAACTGGGTGCAAACTACAGTGTATATATATAGCCTAGGGCTTCAGTAATAGTCAATAAAGAAAGTTAGAACGTCTTATTTTACAGCACAGTATGATGCAGGGCTTTTACTGTCACCTCTCTTGATTGATATAGGAAATAAGATATTGATATATATTTTTCCATGTGAAATACGATGAAGGTTACTCTAAAATAAATAGGATGGAAGCAGTGAGTGGTATCACATGTTATATACAGACAATAGCTGCTGTCATGGATGGCAAAGTCAGTTACTGAACTAGTCAGAAGGAGAAATTCAGTGGAAAGCCTGATTGTCCTGAAGATCAATATAGACAAATGCATATCCATGCCAACAGTAAAGTACAATGTAAAATTTTAGAAGTGTGCACTTTTAGCTTATGATATGAAGTAACAAAATAAAGACCCAATGACTTTTATGATGCCTGGCCCAGATTATATATATATATATATATATATATATAGAAAAACACATGAGAATAGGACGAGGTGATCAGGAACAGTCAACATGGATTCACCAAGGGCAGGACATGCCTGACCAACCTGATTGCCTTCTATGATGAGATAACTGGCTCTGTGGATATGGGGAAAGTGGTGGACATGATATATCTTGACTTTAGCAAAGCTTTTGATACAGTCTCCCACAGTATTCTTGCCAGCAAGTTAAAAATGTATGGATTGGATTAATGGACTATAAGGTGGATAGAAAGCTGGCTAGATCGTTAGGCTCAACAGGGAGTGATCAATGGCTTGATGTCTAGTTGGCAGCAGTATCAAGCGGAGTAACCCAGGGGTCAGTCCTGGGGCCAGTTCAATATCTTCATTAATGATCTAGATGATTGGATGGATTGCGCCCTCAGCAAGTTCACAGATGACACTAAGCTGGGGGGAGAGGTAGATACATTGGAGGGTAGAATAGGGTCCAAAAGAAATCTGATGAGGTTCGACAACAACAAGTACAGAGTCCTGCACTTAGGACAGAAAATACCATGCACTGCTACAGGCTGGGGACCGAATGACTAAATGGCAGTTCTGCAGAAAAGGACCTGGGTATTACAGTGGATGAGAAGCTGGATATGAGTTAACAGTGTGCTCTTGTTGCCAAGAAAGCTAACAGCATATTGGGCTGCATTAGTAGGAGCACTGCCAGCAGATTGAGGGAAGTGATTATTACGCTCTATTCAGCACTGGTGAGGCCACATCTGGAGTATTGTATCCAGTTTTGGCCCCCCCCCCCACTACAGAAAGGATGTGGACAAATTGGAGAAAGTCCAGTGAAGGGCATCGAAAATTATTAGGGGGCTGGGGCACATGACTTATAAGAAGAGGCTGACAGAACTAGGCTTATTTAGTCTGCAGAAAAGAAGAGTTGGCGGGACGGATTTGATAGCAGCCTTCAACTTCCTGAAGGGGGTTCCAAAGAGGACAGAGCTAGGGTGTTCTCAGTGGTGGCTGATGACAGAACAAGGAGTAATGGTCTCAAGTTGCAGTGGGGGATGTCTAGGTTGGATATTAGGAAAAACTATTTCACTAGGAGGGTGGTGAAGCACTGGAATGGGATACCTAGGGAGGTGGTGAAATCTCCATCCTTAGAGGCTTTTTAAGGCCCAGCTTGACAAAGCCCTGGCTGAGATGATTTAGTTGGGGTTGGTCCTGCTTTGAGCAGGGGGTTGGACTAGATGACCTCCTGAGATCCCTTCCAACCCTAATCTTCTATGATTCTATGAACTTTACTATTACTCGGACAGGAAGGATTAAGGTAGTCCAAAAGTCACCTTCCTGTGATTTTCAAATTTCTCATGGTTGCATCATCTTTTTCTATTTCTCAAAGAACTGATAACTTTGCCCATATGAAATCTTTAATAATAAGAACATAAGAATGGCCATACTGGGTCAAACCAAAGGTCCATCTAGCCCAGTATACTGTCTTCCAACAGTGGTCAATGCCAGATGCTCCAGAGGGAATGAACACAATAGGTAATCATCAAGTGATCCATCCCCTGTCGCCTAGTCCCAGCTTCTGGCAAACAGAGGCTAGGGACACTATCCCTGCCCGTCCTGGCTAATAGCCATTGATTGATCTATCTTCCATGAATTTATCTAGTTCTTTTTTGAACCCTGTTATAGTCTTGGCCTTCACAACATACTCTGGAAAGGAATTTGACAGACTGACTGTGCGTTGTGTGAAAAAATTCTTCCTTTTGTTTGTTTTAAACCTGCTTCCTATTAATTTTATTTGGTGAGCCCTAGCTCTTATGTTATGAGAAGAAATAAATAACACTTCCTTATTTACTTTCTCCAAACCAGTCATGATTTTATAGATCTCTATCATATCCCCTTAGTTGTTTCCTTTCCAAGCTGAAAAGTCCCAATCTTATTAATCTCTCCTCATATGGAAACCGTTCCACACCCCTAATCATTTTTGTTGCCCTTTTCTGAACCTTTTCCAATTTCAATATATCTTTTTTGAGATTGGGCAACCACATCTGCACGCAGTATTCATGATGTGGGTGTACCATGGATTTATATAGAGGCAATATGATATTTTCTGTCTTATTATCTATCCCTGTCTTAATGATTCCCAATATTCCAGTCACTTTCTTTGACTGCCGCTGCACATTGAGAGGATGTTTTCAGAGAATAATACACAATGACTCCAAGAACTCTTTCTTGAGTGGTAACAGCTAATTTAGACCCCATCATTTTATATGTAGTTGGGATTATGTTTTCCAATCTTAAATGGTCTGTGTTCACAATTAATAAGTGAAGGAAGGTGACTGTCCCATTTTTAAACAGTCTGACTGGGCCTTTATGCTTTGGGGTATAACATCACGTTCATGCTGATATATATCCCAATGTGCCTATAACACACATATCTATAGTTTCTTTTAAATTAAAAAGTAATAATAAAGCCACTAGGGTACATGTAACTTCTAGTGAAAATCAGTCATAAAATGATAGGGAGAAATGTAGAGTGGGCTGGGATGGGAGGAGTGGAGCTAGTTTCAGAGAACTCTCTAGAGTCTTCAAAAGATAGAGGGTAGATTTGCTTCCATGCTATTAGAGCTTTAAAATCATAAAAGAGTCACCTTGAAGTGGAATTCATACTTGGATTTCCCCCTGGGAAAAAGATGTGATATCCCAGCTGTCAGGCTCATTTAACAAACCAACCTGACAAATGCAACATTGTGTTGCCAATTAACAGTCCAAGGTAGCTCAATATTGGAAAACTGAATGTTTTTCTTTTCTTTCCTTAGTTCCTTACATTGTTGCCATTAATATAATATCAGAGTATCTCATGACATTGTATTGTGTTTATCCACCCAACACCTCTGTAAACTGGGGAAGGATTATTATCCCCATTTTGAGATGGGAAACTGAAGCTTCAAGAAACTAAATGACTTGACTGACATCATACAGAAGATAGTTTTGGAGCAGGGAACTGAAACCAGCTCTCTCAGGCCCAGGTTAGTACTCCAACCACTGCACCATCTTTCCTTTCTATGCCTAATTGTTTTAAGGACCTGTCTTCAGGCACCACATTTGAAAATAATGTCTTGTCCCCACTTCTTTTTGATGCCTGTCTCCCTGGTCCAGTCTTTCTCTCCCTGCCCCCCGCTCCCCATACGAGTTTCAAACTCTCCAGTTTCTTGACCTACTCCCACTGGGGGAGAGATGATGGCTGTATCTCCATTTTGCAATCCCTGTTATCTTGTGTCACTTAAGAAATTACCAGATTCAAATGGATTCCAAACTTAAGTTTCCGATTTAGATTTTTCTCACATCAGATGGTTCTGCATGATGTTAATTGGCAGTTATATAATGTGCTTGATAGGAACTAAGAAAAAATGTACCGTATCTGTTAAATTAAATTTGAAAAAAGACCTAGGCTAATCACTGCATTTTATCATAGCTTATGGTATCCAATTCAGACTCAAAAATAGTATGGAAAGCTATAATTTCAAGTAATTGACTGTATCTTAAAATTATTGGGTTTCTAAGGATTAAGTTTAAACTGGTATATGTCAGTAATTTATTTCTATCTTCATGGAAAAAAACCTCATTTCATAGTCAAAATGTGCAGAAAGAGAAAGATTATGGTGCACTTGTACACAATTAATGCATCCTTTTGATGTCTATTTGATCTGGTAATATACTGATAAGAAATGTATACTATAGTATAATAATTATGAAATACTATGGTTTTATTTTTGACTTTATTATGAAAAAAGGAACAACTTTAGAGCTGTTTAGAGTAATTATCATTAATTATTTGTGTTGTAGTGCATAGGCACCTCCACCACCATTGCAGGCTCACTGTGCAAGGCACGGTACAAACACAAAGTGGAAGACAGTTCCTACCCTACAGAGCTTACCAATGTAAGCAGAGGAGACAAACATAGTAGGAGGAGACACAGTGATGAAATGACTTGTCCAATTAACCCTGCAGGTTTAATAACAGAACTAGGAAGTGAACCCAGGTCTGCGTCACAGTGTATTGTCTAATCCAGTGATTCAGTGAGCCTAAATCTTGGCTGAGGAAGAAGCAAAGAGATTAAACTTGTATTTTGCATAGTCATTAACATCCAGATTTTTAAAGGTACTTAGGCACTTAAAGAAATCAGTGGGAGTTAGGCGCTTTTGAAAATCCCCCTCTATGCTTTTCTGCATCCTTTGGTACCTAATACGTTAAAAAAAATGTGCCCCTAAGACTCCGAGTCTGCACACACTTACACACATGCTTAAATTAAAAGAGGGAAGTAGTCTCACTGAAGTCATTCCATGTGCTCAAAATTAACTGCATGCTAAAGTGCTTTGCTGGAACAGAGTTTAATCACTGATGCTAACTGTTAACACAGTTTTAATTTCTTTAAAAAAATGAAGACGTGGCCATGATTCACAGCTCATAAAATTAAAGAAAATGATTTATAATATTAGAAAGTGTACAGGAATTAACTACTAATTCATTTGGAAGGGATATGCATGCCAGTTCTTCAACACTGGATAACTAAAAAGAAGACACTTTATTAGCTGATAACATTAAACCTGAGAATAAAGTAAACCAGCAAAGTAATCACTTTTATTCATTAAATCATATACAATTGATGATAATGTCAATTTGAACCTCCTTGGAGTGAGGGCATTGAGGGATAGCAGAGGGGAGGGTTGGTCCACAGAGTTAGGGGCCGGCTGATGGCAATGGGGCGTGGCAGGGTCAGGATCCCTACCTCTCTGCCAGAGCCCTACCTCTCTTTTCTCTTCTGCTCTTCTCGTCCCACCCTTCAGAGGTGGTTTGGATTACTGCGCCTGACTGGACACTGTCAGGTCCCACCACAGCCAGTGCCTCCCTCCCCACCCAGAGGTATGCAATTAACACCATTAAAAAAATTAATGAGTTAATTTATTTTCAGTTAACCCCAAGTGTTAACTGTGATTAATTGACAGCCCTGGTTTTAGTGCCCCGTACAGCTGGCTATGAGTACAATAACACATGTATGCCTATGACAAGGTATCAGTTAAATTAACATAGTGTTGTCCCCTAGGCTAATAGAAAGTTAAACCTCCTATTACTCTCCTTTTATACATCGATACAAACAAGTTATATATTACATTCCCGATGTAATTAGTTAGCTCATCCATTACCCTGTCATTCAATCCTTATCTTACCAGGGGCCAGTGTGTTCCTGTACCATCCTCTTAGGAATGTATTCATGTGGTTAGCTGGACTAGTAACTAGTGCTACTATTCTAAGAAGGCTTACTTTTGTTCACATTCTACTTTGGTCCATATTTTTAGGACTCCAGCAAGGCCTACACCTTCTGCTAAATATCTCCTCTTCTTAGCTGTGATTGTATAACATTGCTGAATAGGGAACATGAATGGCTCTTTGAGTACATCAGAAATCAGTGATGTAACAAATTATTGGACTTGATGCAATCTGGAATCACCAGTATTATATAACTGAAATCTCCTACACAGCTGGGAAAATTTAATTCATGAAACTGTACATTAAAAACATACACAATTCTTTTAGGATGAGTGGAATAGGAGAGCAGGACTATTGGCCTTTTGCAATTTGCTAGGGACCTTTTGTATATAACCGTATCAATTTAAATACATTTGGAAATTAGGATGGTGCTGTGAATGTGGGCATGTCTACTCTAGAAACTTAAATCAATCTATTTTAGGTCAACTTACAACCACCACAGTTATTACTGTGGTGGCTCATGTCCACACTACCCTCCATCTGTCGGTGGAGCACGTCTTCAACAGGAATGCTTCCACTGACTTAAGAGTGACAGTGTGGTGGGCTGAAAGACCAGCCTCTCAGGTCTGCACACAACTCCTCTCCGGAAGCCCAGCTGTTCCCTAGGGCTGCCCCCCCGGTGCTCTTGCCTCCCCATTCCCTGCCACCAGGAGCCTGGATGCCCTCCCGGGTCATTGGCTCCCCACTCCCCGCTGCCTGTAAACCAGCTGCCCCTCCCCCTGGACTCTTGGCTCTCTACTCCCGACCACTGGGAGACCATCTGCCCCCTTGGGACTCCTGGATTTCCAGCAGGGAGCTGGGAGCATTGGTGCAACTAGGCTCCCTGCAGGGAGTGTGGAGCCAGGAGCCTCTGGACTGCAGACAGGTTCCCTGTGAGCTGGGAGTCCAGGAAGAAGCCTGGCTGGGAGTGGGGAGCCGGATGGGTGAAGTCCAGATTGGTGTGTGAAGCCCAAGCAGAAGCTGGGATGGGAGCAGGAAGCCAGGATCCAGGGGGCAGCCCAGCTCCGAATGGAGAGCAGGAAACCAGGCGCAGCCCAACCGGGAGCAGGAGCCCAGGGGGTAGCTTGTCTTTCTTGTCAATCTCACAGCTCCAGCATGAAGCCGTGAAATTGACAAGAATGATAGCCAACAGCCAATGTGCATAAGCCGCAGTGTCTACACAGACACTACGTTGCCCTAACTACACTGACATAAGCCTCTTGTTGGGGTGGAGTTATGTTGGTGTAGTATGGTACTTACATCAGCAGGAGCAAGGTTGCAGGGTGTAGACTGACATAATTAGGTTGATGTAAGCTGCTTTATGTTGACCTAACTCTGTAGCATAGACCAGGCTTCTGAATCTTGGAGCATTAATTATTGATGCTATAGAATACTCTGACTTTGTTCATAAAAGACCCACTCAGCCTGGTATGTCTTTCCTGACTCTGCTAGAAAAAACTAATAGTGGATGAATGCTAACATAGCTGTGATAAATCAGTGAGCTACATTGCTAAGAGAAATTGACAGGTGTATAAATAGCCTTTACAAAGTCAGCATAACCTCTGGGTTCTCTCCAGTAAATACCTTCCTAGTACAGATACTTTTACTAGAACTTTGATTTCTCACTTTAAAATGATATTTTAGAGCTTGTTTCAATACATGGATTTAGTGCAAGCAGCACAGATTATTCTACAATTTATTTTGATTTCTACATTTTTAAAAATATATGAAATAAAAGTGCCTGCAGTGTGTTCTAGGCACCTTAAGTAACCATTAAAATATGAGCTATATGTATAATAAATCCAGTAGCCTGCCCTACCCTGCACAAAGTGAAATGGGATCAGCCAAGCAACATGAAAAAAACAGCATTGAAAGAGGAAAACAAAAGGAACACTCCACTTTCCCCAACAAGAGTGACCTTTACCCCCAACTTTTGTCATCTATCACTGCACTGTCTCCAGCCTGCTCCAATTGTCTGTGCAAACAGATGAACTTTGCAGCATGTTAGGAAAATTAGGACAAGACTATAAAAAAATAGGAGATTACCACCCTACACACACTCCCTTCTTCAGCAAGATGTTTTCTACTTTTGATTATTTTTGTTGTTGTTGTTGATTTCTGGTGACCAAAAGCCCAAATATTTTAGATAAAAGGCATTTTTTTAGAAAAAATATCTCTTTGGTTCAGCCTCTCCAGTTTCAACATGCCTAGCTAAAAAGATCTGAGTCAGACCCGGGATTTCAACGAAAGGAAGAGAAAATGGCACTTAGCCTGATAAGCCTAAGGACAGAAAACAGTGCATAATTCTTCTGTGGGTAGGGAGAACAAAGCTGTCCCATTTCCCTTCCTACATATTCAACATTATAGAGATCAACTCATCATAACTTATTGCCTTTAAAGTCTAGTGGCTTCTTGGGCCCCAAAGTAAAATAGGTATTTAAAGGGTAACACAAACTTGCTCCCTATTATCCCCCATTACTGCATGAACTCTTTTGGGTCTCCACTAATAATAAACGTTTAGGTAACAACCACTAGAAATGTCTTCTCCCATTTATGACTGGCCAAAAAGTTGTTCCTCATCTTGACAAAGCCAGTTTGGCCACAGTAATCTGCACATTTGTGACTTTTGTGATTTGCATAATACTGAACCTGATAATGCTTTTCTTGTCTCAGTGGTGTAAATCAGGAATAACTCCACTGAAGTTACCAGAACTACACTGAAATGGAGAGCAAAATTTGAGCTGCTCAAAAAATGCCAAATACCATGCCAATTGAAGGGGGTGGGTGAGCCCAAACCAAAAAAGACTATAATCTCATTCTGTGTTTGTCTAGTCAATTAACATCTTTGTAACAATAATGTTCTGTGATAAATCACCTAAGGTGCAAATTCTCATTGTCTTCAATATACCTGGGATTTTACCCCTGAGATCTAAGTGAGCTATGGACCAAATTATGTGATGATGCATTCCACTAATGTCAGTAGGATTGCATTTGGAATTGCATGGTCATGTGTCAGGCCAGAATGGCATTTATGCCACCACACACATACACATACACACACACACACACACACACACACACACACACACCACTATTTCCATTCCCCCCCCTTTTGTGTGCTTTCTAATTGGATAGATGATGTAAAATGAAGCCTTTCAGTTCTGTTTGATTTCAAAGGCAATTATAGATTATTTTTCTTCTCTTTTTTTCCCATCTGTCAGTTGAAGAGCTTCACTGTTTTGTTCATCTTTAAACCTTTTTGTTTTATGTCATTCTTCTCTGTATCTATGCAGCTCATCTTGTATTTCTAATCCCTTGCACTCTGGTGAAGAGTACCATATATGGCATTCTTTCTAGGTCCATTCTTCACATATTTCCAACCCATTGCAATTGTCTTTTCTTGTATCTTCAGTAGCAGCATGATTTCTTGCCCTTCTTCTGACATAAAAAAAAAAATTTTTTTTGCAGTCTTGCTCTCAATAGATCCCTCAGCCAGTCAATATCTTTTGTTCATTCGCTTTCATCATAAACCAACATTCCAACCCACACAGCACTATTGGCACAATTGTCTCATAGAGACTCAATTTTGTTTTATTCAAAATATCTTTAGCCTTCCAGATCTTACAGAATTTTAAGACTGCAATAGTGGCTAGTCTGATTCTTCTTCTTACATCATCTTCATAACTTCCATTCTTCTACTAGTACTCCATGCACATCTTGTTTATCAGTCTACCTTGTCACTTATGCTCTGTAAATTCTCCTTGGTAAATACTATGAGGTTAATATTGTCGGTGAATCCAAGGTTATTAATTGTCTTCCTATATAACATGACTCCTCTCATTTCCTGTTTCAGTGCTACATCCATTACAGCTTCCAATATCAAGCTGAATAAATCTCATGATAATGTGCATCTTTGTCTCAATTCTATAGGCATCCTGAACCAATCCGTCAGCGTCTTGTCTACTCTCACCACACTCATTGACTTGCTGTAGATATTTTCTATCAGATTGATCAATTTCTCAGGGATGCCATACATTGACAATAATTCTTTCTATGAAATGCTATCAGAAGCCTGTTTGAAATTTATAAATGTCTAAAGCTGTTGTAACAGATTCAATTGTGTTCTGTGTACTACTCTGATCTATTATACTTCAACCTGGTCTAAATCTAGCCTGTTCCCCTGCAAATGCCGTATCCATGTACCTCTTCATTTTCCTCTTTCCCCAGCACGTTCAATAAGCTGATTCCTCTGTAGTTCTTGCACTCACTTTTATTTCCATTCTATTGATTGGTACTATTATCACTTTCCCTTATTCACTCAGCACTTGCTCTTGTGTGTAAATCTTGTTGCCACATGTTCCTCACCAGCTTTCAGTAAATCTGCTGTTATGTTGTCACATCTCGGCACCCTTTTCTTTTTCAACCTTTCTATCAAGATTTTTACTTCTAAAAACTCCAGCATCTACTCTCCCTTATTTGTACTTGGAAGCTTCACCGGGCCCATTTCATCTACTGTTTTCTGCCTGTCATACCGCTCTTCAAAATTTTATTTACATTGCTTATTCACTGTTTGTTCATCCTCAATTATTTGTGTGTGCCCGTTTTTCACTGTTGACATCTTCAACTCATATGTCTCACCCAGTTATCCTATCTTGCAATAGAATCCCGGTGTCTCATTTGTCTTCACATATTCTTCTGTTTCTTTACATAATTTATTTATCCAGTTGTTCCTGTCTCTCTTCACTTTCTGTTTTATTTCTCTTGTCAGCCTATTGTATCCAGCTCTTAGACTTGTCTTCCTTTTTTTTCTCCTTCAGCTTCCTATGCTTGTCACTCAACTGCAGCACTTCATCCATTATCCACTTTGGTTTCTTTGTTTTGGCCTTGTATCCAATACTTTTTTCAGCTGCTCTCATGATCCCATTTTTACACTGTTCCATGTCTGTTCAATGTTCAGATCTTCTATCACGAGAGATGTGATGATTTTCTGCATAGCTTCTTTGTATTCTTTCCTGATATCTGGCTTTTTCAATTTGTCCACTCAGCACTTTTTCAGAAGCTCTCAACCTCAACCTCATTGATGCCAGCACTATTTTGTGATCTGGTCCAATATTGGCTACTGATGATCTGAATGACAACATACTTGATTTCCATCTGTGATTTACAAGTACAAAGGCTATCATGTTCTTTATTTCCTGATCAGATGATATAATCCAGGTGTACTTCCACTGGCAGCTTTCTTTGCTGAAATAGTGTATTTGTTATCACCAGGTTGTTACTTAGGGAGAACTTTAGTAGCCTTTCTCAGCTTGTTTTCTTCACTCAGTCTGAACCTGCCTATTGTTCAAGCCCAGGAATTCCAGTCTGATCCTACTTTTGCATTAAAAACTCTCATCACCAATAAAACACCTTGTTTTGAAACTTCCTGTATTTCTTTCTGTAGATCATTATACAAATTTCCAGTTTCTTTCCTGGGCACTGCTGAGATTGGCACATATGCTTGTAGTATTGTGACTGCGCCAGATTTGATTCTGAATCTCGCCTTCAACATACAAGGAGATATTGGTTTAAATGTCATAAGAACCTGACATACCTTCAGCTTTACCACCAAGGCAACTCTGTTCTCATACCTACCATCTCCTCCTGATGCCATTAACCTATATTCTCATAGTAGAATTCTCCTGTGCCATCCCATCACATTTCACATAAACCGATGTTTCCCCTCTGAAATCTTTTCACCTCATGCATCATTACTGCAAGTACTCCAGCCTGATATAATGGTCTTATGTTCCATGTTGCAATAACTGTCTTAGCCTTAGAATTCATAATGTAATTCCCTATTCTGCATATTATAATAATTGTGTTTTTTTCTGATTTCATACATTTTACCCCACCTTGTTTTCTCAGTGGTGAATGCATCTGGGTGATGACCAAGCCAGCATGATTTAGTTTCTCTTTCCATTTTACATTTGGTTTCTATGTCCCAATATTTGCCCAGTGTTTGATCATGATTACTTGGCTTTGTGGATAATCAGTATATTGTAATCCATCAGCAACACTGCTCTGAACTCTCTACTAGCTTGCTCCAGCACTGTTTCCACCAAAGTGTGGGGGGAGTTCAAGAAGTTGTACTTCTGCACAGTAGATAAATGCATCTCCAAGAGGTGATTTGCTTGCAGTTGGTCCCAGTGACTAATTAAAATATGAGGAGTGGCTTCAAGTAGATGTGTGCTCTCCAGTGCTGCACCCTAAGACCTTGCCTTGAGTCGCCTGTGAAACTTTAGTGAGGGTAGCTAGTGGCAACAACAACTAGTGACAGGGCACATCTCATCCTCTATGTTCATGAAGTATGCCATAACAAAGCCAGCAATTATAGACTGTAGGCTGAATTTTATATTTTGTATTCTGTGTGTGGAGGAAACAGCAAGAAAAATGTCTGGAAAATTAACCTATTAAAAACTAGGAATTGAGGTTCAATAAATGAATTGTTAAACATTGAAAATAATCAAGACAAAGTTTTTCAGTGTTATTATGAGGTTATGTATTATTTAAATGCAGAAATCAAGGGGTTACCTCTAGTGGATTAATTAGAGTAAACTGTTCTTTTTTTGTGAACTGTTATAGTTTTGATTTTAGAGACAAGTGATTCATCATCTAATGTTACCCCCTTTACTAACATAGGTAATTTGCATAGAGAAAAAATAGACTAATATTATCCATAAATAATTTCAAGGATTTTGAGGGCATCTTGTACACTGACAAGACTTTGTTGTTTTTGTGCAGAGCAATGCATGTTATCCATGTTTCTAATGAACTCAGAATAAATTAGGATTCCGTTCCAGAAGATTTAACAAATTGATATCAGTCAAATGATTTATAGCAGGCACTAATCAAGCTATGTGGGTAACCTTTGAGTTTAATTTACATGCAGTTGGGCTTAGCAACTTGTACACATATATGCATGACATTTGGAAAAGACCAGGTCTTTAAACACATGAAATAATCAGAAGCTCCATTGTGTTATTCATGATAAACAATAATAATAAATTGTTTTCATCTGGATGTTCAGGATTAATCGTTATTTTACATAAATGTTCAGCATTGTATATATCACGGATCGGCAACCTTTGGCACGCGGCTCACCAGGGTAAGCACCCTGCAGGCCGGGCCGGTTTGTTTACCTGCCGTGTCTGCAGGTTCGGCCGATAGTGGCTCCCACTGGCTGCGGTTCGCCGCTCCAGGCCAATGGGGGCTGCAGGAAGCGGCACGGGCCGAAGGATGTGCTGGCCGCAGCTTCTCGTAGACCCCATTGGCCTGGAGTGGCAAACCGCGCCAGTGGGAGCCGCGATCGGCTGAACCTGTGAACGCTGCAGGTAAACAAATCAGCCCAGCATGCCAGGATGCTTACCCTAGTGATCCGTGTGGCAAAGGTTGCCGATCCTTAGTATATATGTTGGGTTTCAATGCCACCACAGCCTTTATGAGGTCTGTTTGTACGAAGTGCAGTACAATGGAACAAACACCTTGCTTTTCTTACAAGCATATATCACAAATTTAATTGGTCATCTGGATGGGAATAGAGATTGTTACATCAAGTCTTCAAAAATGTGATCAGTGCCATGTCCCTCTTTCTATGGAAGCATGTCTCTCAGTCTTTACTGCCTTTTTCTCTCAAAACTAGCAATTCACTCCTGGACACTCAAGTGATTAATGTTTATTGGACAATTCTTCCTCCTGGGCATTGGCTTTCTTCCACATCCCTTATTTTTATGTCTGCAGTAGGAAGTTCCCCTCAAATTTGTGTTTTTTTGGAAAACATTGGTATTCTTAAAGAAAAATGTGAAAGTCTCTTAAACTTCATGGATGAGCTTCAACATTGCCTTATGCTTTGTGTAGTTGTTTACACCTCTATAAGCTCACTGTAAAAGGCTAATTTACTTATTCTTTTTAATGAAGGTTGAGAGTAGACCTGGCATTTCTAAATTGTCTGAAATCAGGAGAGCAAGTTTAAGGCTTCACTGGGTTATCTTTTGATCAATAACTCAAACACATAAATTGACAATTGCACTGATACGACAAGTATGTTTTGATCTTCTTGAACATGAATGGGAAAAAAATATATGCAGGGAAGTGCTCTGATGCAAATTAGCTCATTTCAAATGTAACCCACACACCTAGCTAACGCTGTAGAGCAGACTCATTAATTTCTAAGTGGTCTCGGTGACACTAGATGGAACAGAACACCACACCCAGAAGGTGTGTGGGTTACACAAAGATATAATTTAATTAATAGTAAATTCAGAAATGGTTTAGGGCCTGATTCTGCAAACTTTGCTCAAACAGATAGTTCTTAATCATGCAAGCAATCCCCACTGAATCCTATGGGACTGTTTATTCAAATAAGAGTTACATTATCAGGGTCTCAATTAAGGGTGATACAAGATGTGTTTGTCTCACGCAAAACTCTCTGTGATCTCCAAAGACATATTATCAGTTATAAACCCAATTAGGATCAAGAGTGTGGTTTAGTGGTTAATGCGGGGCCCTTGGCGTCTGAATTCCTGGAATCCACCCTTACCTCTGCCACTGACTCATTGGACAGGACCTTACCTCACCTTGCACCATTTCATGAACTGGTAAAATGGAAATAATAATACCTACCTCAGACAGGGTAATCGGGTTAAATTAAGTAGTGTTTTTATAGACCTTTGAGATTATTGCATGAAAGTAGTTACTAAAGGTAAGTGAAAAATATAATGTCATAAAAATATACTGCATTCTATTAGTGAATCAGGAGAAGGAGCATTTTAAAATATATTAAATATTTCTATTGCTGTAGCACTGAGAATCTTTAGTCAGGGTCCAGTTCTCCATTGTGCTAAGCACTGTACAAATACAGAACAAAAGGCTAGTCTTTGCCTCAAAAAGCTTACCATCTAAATATGAGAACAGATGAATACAGGCAGAGAGAGGAATACAAGAAAATAAGGAGACAATATTGGTCATAATGATGGGCAATGATATCACACCAGCAGCCTAATTGTTTTCCAGGTTTTTTTTTGTAGGCATGACAGTAAAGGAAAGATTTAATGAGGGTTCCAAAGAAGGATAATGAAATAGCATTGTGGATGCTTACAGGGATCTCCTTTCAAGCATGAGAGGCAGTGTGGGAGAAAGCACAAAGGTATTTGCTTGAAAGTATAACAAGTGGGTAATGGAGATTTCATCATTGGTCAATCAGAGGCAGGAGTTGACATTTCAATAGTAAATGAGAGATGATAGGTAGGGCAGGCTTAAGCCAAAAAGAGCTTTGAAAGTCAAGATTAGCAGCATATGTTTGCAACAATAAAGCAGGGGAAGCCAGTGGAAGTATGCAAAGAAAAGGGTGACATGGTCAAAGAGAGGGCCTAGGAAAATGATTCTTTGCTGCTTCATCCTGAATGAATATGAGTGGGAAACTATTGCATTTGTCAGAACCAGAGAGAAGACTGTCTTCCTCTTACTGGATAGACAAGGTGGGTGAGATAATGTAGGGTTACCATATTTCAACAATCAAAAAAGAGGACGGTGGGAGCCCCTCCCTAGCCCCGCCCATGCCCCTCCCACTTCCCGCCCCCTGACTGCCCCCCCTCAGAACTCCCAACCTGCCCCCGCTCCTTGTCCTCTGACTGCCCCCTCCTGGGAGCCCTGCCCCTAACTGCCCCCAGGATCCCACCCTCTACCTAAGCCTCCCTGCTCCTTGTCCCCTGACTGTCCCCTCCTGAGACCCCCCCTATCCTAACTTCCCCCCTCGGACCCTACCCCCTACCTGTCCCCTGATTGCCCAAAACCTTATCCACACTCCCGCCCCCTCACAGACCCACGGGATTCCCACACCCCATCCAACCACTCCCCGCCCCCTGACAGACCCCCTCCCCAGAACTCCTGACCCATCTAAACCCCCTGCTTCCTGACCCCTGACTGCTCCAATCCCTCTCCCCACCCCTGCCCCCTGACAGCCCCCGCCAGAACTCCCAACTCCCCTGCTCCTTGTCCCCTGACTGCCCAAAACCTTATCCACACCCCCGCCCCCTGAGAGTCCCCCCCAGAACTCCTGACCCATCCAACCCTCCCCCTGCTCCCTGTCTCTTGACTACTCCCTCCAGAACCCCCCGGCCCCTTCTATGTCCCCCTGGCCCCCTTACTGTGCCACTCAGAACAGCGTGTCAGGCTCCATGCAGAGCCTGACATGCTGCCACGCTCCCCCACGGAGCGCATAGCCTGGTTCTCGCCCTCGCAGAGTGCTGCTGAGGGGCGCACTGGGCAGCAGGGGAGGGGGAGCAGGGGAAGGAGCTCCAGACTGCTGGAGGCCCGATGCGAATGGCCGGCGATCTGCGAATGCAGGGAGGGTGAGGAGGGGAGAGAGAGGAGGGGAGTGATCTGAAGCTGCAGGGGAGAGGAGGGGAGAAGTGGAGGAGGGGCTCTGGCTGCCGGAGCCCCGTGCAAGTGGCTCGATCCGGCTGGCTGCCTTGTCAGCCGTGCCGCGCTCTGCAGCGGGGGGAGAAATCCGGACATTTACAAATTCCCCCCGGATGCTATTTTTAAACTCAAAAAGCAGGACATGTCTGGGAGAATCCGGACGAATGGTAACCCTAGATAATATCTTTTATTGGACCAACTTCTGTTGGTGAGAGAGATAAGTTTTGGAGCTACACAGAACTCTTCCTCAGGTCTGGGAATGCTAAATACAAGATCAAACAGATAGATTAGCATAAGTAGTTAGCACATATTCTAAGGGACCATTCAAGGTGAAGTGGCCTGTTAACACCCTGTCCCCACAGGACTAAAAGGGAGATTAGTGGGTTACAAATTGTTGTAATAAGCCATAATCCCGTGTCTATATTAAAACCATGATTTTTAGTGTCAAGCAAAGTCATGACTTTAAGTTCCCAGGCTCATCTTCTGACTGTATTGTGCAGGTTTCATTTGAGGATGAGGACTGATAGGTCAGATATAGAGTAATCACTTTGAGAAAAGTATTCACCCATAGGTGATGTGTTGTTTTTGTCTTTTATCATTTTCCTGTGTGAGCTCATTTGAGATCATGGTGATTGTCTGGTTTCACCCAAATGCTTGTTTTGGGGGCATTTAGTGCACTGGATGAGATGCATCACATGTTGTGATAGGCATGAGTAGGATCCATGGATCTCAAAATGTGTCTTTTTGGGGATGTTGATTATTGTAGCAGGGAGATATGTCTTCATGTTTTTCATCAGTTGTTCTGGTAGGGTCTAGTGCCAGTTTGAGTTGATATGTCCTGGTCTGTGGGGAGCTTGCTGTCGGACAGGTTGGGAGATTGTTTGAAAGCCAGAAAAGGGGGTGAAAGAAAGATTTCTTTCAACCTGGGTTCCCCATCAAGTATGGGTTGTAGTTGTTTGATGATACCTCATATGTGTTCCAGTGTGGGCTGGTTGGTGAAAATTAAAGTGTGCAGTCAGAGGGGGTTTTATTTCTCTATTGAAGCAAGTTATCTCTGGGTATTTTGGTGGCCTATTCCATGATGTGATCTACTTCTCTAGTGGAGTGTCCTTGTTGGTGAAGTCAGTTTTGAATGTGTTAAAGTGTATATCCTGGACTTTCTCCTTGGAGCATATTCTGTGGCATCTGAGTGCCTAGATAACAGATTTCTTGGTGTGTTTGGGGTGGTTA
Organism: Terrapene triunguis; assembly: GCF_002925995.2. NCBI lineage: Eukaryota > Metazoa > Chordata > Testudines > Emydidae > Terrapene > Terrapene triunguis. Next base: position 12,340,017 of record NW_020664369.1, read on the forward strand.
CTCAATTTCTGAAGATAGGTGTGGTGATACATGGGTTTCTTGTATATAGTTGTCTGTAGGGTTTTATTGTTGAAGCTGATCATGATGTCCAGAAAGTTGATACTAATGTAGGAGTGTTCCGGAGACAGTTTAATGGATGGGTGGTGGTTGTTGAAGTTGCACTGGAAATCTATGAGGGAGTTAAAGTCGTCCATCTAGAGGATGAAAATATCCTTGATGTATCTTAGGTATATAATTGGTTTTGTGGTGCATTTGTTCATTCCTCTCATGCTTTCTTTTATAACTGTATCTTGCAGTTATCTGCTGTTTTTATATTTTTAATTTGCTATTTATTTTTTAAATTTATTCTCTTTTAAAATGACTTTGCAGCTGTGCCATCTTATCATTGTCATTTGTCTGTTATGTCTTTGATTAGAGGTTTCATAAATTTCCATTGCAATTGATTAATTTTTTACTTCTATCCATTTTTATTATTTATATGGATCTTTTAAAAAATATAAATACCTACCCTTGGATCATTTATATTGGCCTTAGTCCCTACATTAAGGGCTCACATGTAGTATAAATCCAGTGGTAGGGAACAATGTGGAAGCACAGCACCTGCACTAGAATGTCTAGGGCCGATGTACCCAAGGGAAGCAGTGCCTCAAAATATGCAGAGTGCAACCAATTGATACACCACTCTTCACAGGGTGCAGTATACATTCCCAGTATATAAATCCAGTTCCAATACTCTCCATCCCATCTATCTCCAGGACTAGCCTGGAGCAGTCCCTGCCATCAGGGGAATACAATGTGTCTTTGTATTCATCCTCTGTGTTGGTGCTCAAGCAGGTGAAGTCTCCTTGAACCCTTTACCCACTCTCAAATCTGTGCAGAGCTGAGCACAGCTGAGACCTAAGTAGTTTGACGACTCTACCTGTGGATGTTTATGTCCCCACATACCACAAAAGGTTTTCAAAGAGTGGGAAAAATTGTAACACTTTACCTTGGTACCTCCATTGTTTCTCAAAATGCAAGTGCCTGCCTCAAAAATTGGCCTTGAAAACCAAATACAATCTGAGTCAACCAAGTATATCCTTAGAATTGGAACATGTCAGAAGTAAAATATGGATTGATGTTGTTGCAGTCAATAGTTTTCATCATTTTTTTCCCGAAAAGAAAATACACATTATGGTGTTTCTTCCCTTGCAGAAAGGTTATACCATAGATTTATGAAGCAACACTGCCAAGTCACACAAGTGCCCAAAAAAAGAGAAGGTCATCATATTTGACTGATATGTGAATAAGTGATAAAATATTTGATCATATGTCTATGAGTACCCTAGGCAATTTTATAATGTAATACCTCTTCAGTGGTCAACCATATCCAAAGCCCCCAGGTATTCAACAACAATACAGATTTTAGTATACAAGTCTTTAGAAACATGTCTATGTTTAAATTCAGTTAGTACATTCTAGAAAATAAAGCAGAGTTTTCTTGGTAGCAATTACCAAGTCACTCATGAAAAGAAAAGGTATTTTCTTACACAATGACACTGACATAATATGGTCCAAAAACCATAAGGGCTTTTAGGGCCAGATGTTCAGCTAGTATAAATCAGAATAACTTCATCTACTTGAATGGAGTTATGTTGATTTACACCTGATGAGAATCTAGCCCTAAGAATTTTGAGGTTACAAAATAAACCCCCCATCCCTTCTAACAAAACAGGATAAACTGGGCAATTTTATATAATTAAAATGTTAATCAATGACTTGATAAAATAAAAAGAGAAAGACATAGATTTTCCAAAGCATGTGTAATATGGCCAGGTGATTTCAGACTTGTGATTTTTACACATGCAGATTTTAATGTGTGCCTATAAATCAGATGTTTCATGTCTGCACTGAGTTGTATTATATTACCAATTTAAAAAAACTTAAATTATTGTAATATGAACTGAATATTAATGTTGTTTAAGGGCCGTGTGTTCATGCTAAACATAGTAGATGTTCAACATAACATTTCCTGATTAATTGATATGGCCATTTTCCTATATAACATAAATATTATTTTAAATTAAGATATTGTTATGCAGATTTGGGACACGCTGTTCAAAATGCTTACCTTGCTAGTCATTGTGTGGCTTTGATGCAGCTTGAAGCAGTGGAGATGCCATCAGAGGCACAGAACAGAAATCTCAACTAGGAGTAGCTGAGGCAGGGGTTTATGTGCTCCCACATCTCTTCTTTCTCCCCACACCCTCACTTTCACAATATAGGAGATTCTGCTTCTCTTTTCTCCCACTTCTTTCTGCTGCTGGCAGTATAGATATGGGAGAGTTAGTCACAAACTGCATCAGGGGCCAAAACTCCAATGTCTGTCCAACCCACAGCTGCTATTGAAAAGCAGGGATTGTACTGGTGTCAGGCGATTCGCTTCTATTTGGTAGTAATGGAGTCTGAAGTGGATTCTTAAGGATTGCCTATGTGGGTACACACTGTGGGCTCTCTGCTTCAGCCCCATGTGTCTGGTGATGCCAGGGGTTTGGCTGATTGCCAGTTTGGGAAATTTTTTGGCAGGGATTTTTCCCACATGGCAAAGGGAACTACTGTGTGGGTTTTTCGCCTTCATCCAGCATCTAAGAGGTATGCTTTGATAGGTTAAATTACAATTGTCAGAATTTTGGCAGGTTCTAATGTGGTTTGGAGAATTATAAAGCAACTGATTGAAATCCCCATAACCGGTGTGCTGCCTGGGCATTGGTCCTGAGCATGACAATTCATGGTTCACTTTGCATTTCGCACAGCTTGAGAATCCCCTCATCTTAACTCTCTGATGTGAAGATTGGGAGTCGGTTGGGACATTGACCCTTGAAAGGACTGAGGGTAGGAAAGTGCATGGCCATCACACCCACCCTCTGATTATAGTTCATCGGGACTACTTGTGTATACTGTTGAGATCCATCTGGAACAACACTGTGGATGGTAATCAAGGTAGGTAACATTTTAAATAAAGTTGCAGCCTCTGCATGTAACTATATTATTATGTCTGTGTCCCATTGTGTCTGTGTCCATGTATAGTTAGGTGCTTACAAATGCCAGAAAGAACAAGAAGGAAGGTGTGCACAGGGGGAGGGATAGCTCAGTGGTTTGAGCATTGGTCTGCTAAACCCAGGATTGTGAGTTTAATCCTTGAGGTGGCCATTTAGGGAGCTGGGGCAAAAATATGTCTGGGGATTGGTTCCCCCTTTGAGCAGGGGGTTGGACTAGATGACCTCCTGAGGTCCCTTCCAACCTTGATATTCTATGATTTCAGGAAGTAATTAACTTATCCCATAGTGTTACCACTGTTGCATGTTTCCCCATGTTACTGCTACCCTGCAATGTCAGAAGTTGATGAAGTGATTCTTGTATCTTCCCATATAACACATTTTCCTCCCTCCTTTCATCCCATTCACCCAGTGGATACAGAAAGAAGAGCACCATTATGCACCATAATTCAGTAATCCCTATGTGATTTGGGGTTCCCTGCACGGGGAAGGAATAGGTCTGAGGAGCTGGGTGCTCTCCAAGCACCATTTTATGATCAGCCTCACAGGGGTTCTGTATTAAATTTAATATGGAGAGTGTTGGTATTAACTTTGGTGGACATCCCTGCTGGGAAGTCCAGTAGATGTAATTTACATGGAATTCAGTGAAGCATTGGATATGGTATTACATGAGAAATTATTAGTTAAATTAGGGAACATAGGCATTGGTTCGAGAATTGTAAAGTGGGAAGAAACTATCTGAAGGGGAGAATGCAACTGGTTGAGCTGAAAGGTAAATTATCAGACTGAAGTAAGGTTACTAGTGGAGTTCCTCAAGAAACAGTCTTGGGCTTGATCTTATCTAATATTTTTATTAATGATGTTGGCAAAAAAAGTAGAAGTGTGAGAATGAAATTTGCTGATGGCACAAAGTTGAGAGCTGCTGTCATTAAGAAGAGGATTGGAATGTTACACAGGAAGATCTGGATGACCTTGAAGACTGGAGTGACAGAAATGGGATGAAATTCAGTAGTACATAGTGCAAGGTCATACACTTAGGCTCTAGTAATAAGAATTTTAGGTACAAGCTGGGGGTTCATCAACTGAAACATTAGAGGGGTAAAAAGACCTGAGTGTGCTGGTCAATCAGTGAATGCCTATGAGCCGCCAATGTGAAGTGGCCATGAAAAAAGGTAAACACTATCCTAGGAGGTATCAGGTGAGGCATTTCCAGTAGAGATAAAGAAGTAGTAATGCCATTGTTCAAGGAACTGGTAAGACCTCATTTGGAATACTGTGTACAATTCTGGTTACCCATATTTAAGAAAGATTAATTCAAATGGAAACAGGTACAGAGAAAGGCTACTATGATGATCAGAGGATGGAGAGAAGGATATGAGAGAAGACTAAAAGATCTTGGTTCGTTTAGCTTAGCAAAATCAAGGCTGAGAGGGAAGCGGTTTATAAATACATCAGGAGGGTAAACCCCAGGGAAGGTGTAGAACTATTTAATGTAAAGAACAATGTTGTCACAAGAACAAATGCTTATAAACTGGCCATGAATAATTATTGAGTGGACATTAGAAGGTTTCTGATCATCACAGGAATGAAGTTCTGGAACAGCCTTCCAATACTAGTGGTAGGGGCAATTAACCTAATTAGTTTTAAGACAAAGCTTGACCAATTTATAAGTGGCTCTGTATGATGAGTTGCTGGTGATGGTGGTGGAGGCAGGGCTTGGCAGTGCTTGGGGTCCCTTCTGATTAATTTCTTATGTTCCTAAAATCTCATGCATCAGGACTTCTGCTGGTCTCCTATAGGAGTTAGCAAGTGATTGGCCCCTTCCTCTCCCCTCCCTGAGGTTTATTTTTCTCCTTCCACTGAAACGTCAGAAATGTCCACAGATGGAGAAGGAACACTGGAAAAGGTGAGCCGGTACTCTGAGGTATTGAGAATGGTCTCTCATAGATGCTTGGCTGTCTGGTTCCTGCTCACATAATTGATAACCATACGTGCAGTCGGGAAGGAATATTCCCAGAGGACAGATTGTCAGAGACCTTGAAGTACTTGCTGGGATCCTCTGAGTTTATCTCATTTAATCAATTCCCTGCCATTGCAGGAGCCTCAAGCACTGGTGCCCCTTAATCCCTTCTGTTCTCTGTTTGGGGCATCCAATAATTTAGTCTCCTGAAGGGCGCAATACTTTGCAATACTAATTCCAGTTGTTGCGCTTAGTGTGTGGCTGGATGGGTGGTGTTGATGGGTTATGATGCACAGTAAATCAGACTAGATTATCTATTTGTCCCTTCTAGTCCTAAACTCTGACTGTGTAGAGGGATTTTTGAGGCAACGCGCCAGCAGGAGATTCAACTGTAGCAGGGCTTCATTGGTGTCATGTCATAAGGTGCACCAATGCTTGAGACTTCTGCAATGGCAGGGAGTTGATTAAATGAGCCAAGAGGAAGTAATGAGGCTCCACATACAATTGAGAATCACAAGGCCACCACATAGAAGGCCCTGACTGCAGGAAGATCCCTTAAGAACTTCATGGATCTTAGCCGTTCTAAATTAACCCCCAAACCAATTCCAGAACAAAACCCTCTTTTCCAACTGAATAATTCCAACAAAGCTCTGTGACATTTCCTGTAGGATGACTGCAAGGTGGTAGTTGAAATGAGACTTAAGAAGAGCAAGAGATAAAGAAAAAGGAAAGGAAATATACAGATGAGGTGATCTCAGAAAGGGCAAGAGAATTGCATTTGTGATAGAGAGAATGGTCCCTATGGAAACAGGAAGAGTCAAAATAGTGGACACTCGTGTAGGACAAATAGGCCTACAATAATGTAGACATTAAGTATAAACTTTAGTTTGTTATAATTTAATAAGTTTATATTAATTAATTTAACAAGCAGCTTTGAAGCAGCCTGTCTTTGAGCTTTGACAGAGAAAAAAGCAACAACCTTTCACTCAGTTTCCCAATGTGTCCAAGAAAGACAGGGTGACAGTTCTCTAAGTTCTTAGACTGGTCATATAAGCAATATACAGACACAAGGAAGAAAGGAGAGCAGCAGAATACGGACCCTGGACTTCAGAAAAGGAGACTTTGACTCCCTCAGGGAACTGATGGGCAGGATCCCCTGGGAGAATAACATGAGGGGGAAAGGAGTCCAGGAGAGCTGGCTGTATTTTAAAGAAACCTTATTGAGGTTGCAGGAACAAACCAATCTGATGTGTAGAAAGAATGGTAAATATAGCAGGCAACCAGCTTGGCTTAACAGTGAAATCCTTGCTGATCTTAAACACAAAAAAAGACGCTTACAAGAAGTGGAAGATTGGACAAATGACCAGGGAGGAGTATAAAAATATTGCTCAGGCATGCAGGAGTGAAATCAGGAAGGCCAAGCAAGAGATGTTAAGAGTAACAAGAAGGGTTTCTTCAGATATGTAAGCAACAAGAAGAAAGTCAAGGAAAGTGTGGGCCCCTTACTGAATGTGGGAGGCAACCTAGTGACAGAGGAGGTGGAAAAAGCTAATGTACTGAATGCTTTTTTTGCCTCTGACTTCACGAACAAGGTCAGCTCCCAGACTGCTGCACTGGGCAGCACAGCATGGGGAGGAGGTGACCAGCCCTCTGTGGAGAAAGAACTGGTTCGAAACTATTTAGAAAAGCTGGATGAGCACAAATCCATGGGGCCGGATGAGCTGCATCCGAGGGTGCTAAAGGAGTTGGCAGATGTAATTGCAGAGCCATTGGCCATTATCTTTGAAAATTCATGGTGATCGGGGGAGGTCCCGGATGACTGGAAAAAGGCTAACGTAGTGCCCATCTTTAAAAAAGGGAAGAAGGAGAATCCGGGGAACTACAGGTCAGTCAGCCTCACCTCAGTACCTGGAAAAATCATGGAGCAGGTCCTCAAGGAATCAATTCTGAAGCACTTAGAGGGGAGGACAGTGATCAAGAACAGTCAGTATGGATTCACCAAGGGAAAGTCATGCCTGACTAACCTAATTGCCTTCTATGAGGCGATAACTGGGTCTGTGGTTGAGGGGAAAGCAGTGGACAGGTTATTCCTTGACTTTAGCAAAGCTTTTGATACGGTCTCCCACAGTATTCTTGCCAGCAACTTAAAGAAGTATGGGCTGGATGAAGGAACTATAAGGTGGATAGAAAGCTGGCTAGATCGTCGGGCTCAACGGGTAGTGATCAATGTCTCCATGTCTAGTTGGCAGCCGCTATGAAGCAGAGTGCCCCAAGGGTCGGTCCTGGGGCCAGTTTTGTTCAATATCTTCATTAATGATCTGGAGGATGACGTGGACTGCACTCTCAGCAAGTTTGCAGATGACACTAAACTGGGAGGAATGGTAGATATGCTGGAGGGTAGGGATAGGATACAGAGCGACCTAGACAAATTAGAGGATTGGGCCAAAAGAAATCTGATGAGGTTCAACAAGGACAAGTGCAGAGTCCGCACTTAGGACAGAAGAATCCCATGCACTGCTACAGTCTAGGGACCGAATGGCTAGGCAGCAGTGCTGCAGAAAAGGACCTAGGGGTTACAGTGGACAAGAAGCTGGATATGAGTCGAAAGTGTGCCCTTGTTGCCAAGAAGGCTAATGGCATTTTGGGCTGTATAAGTAGGGGCATTGCCAGCCGATCGAGGGACATGATCATTCCCCTCTATTTGACATTGCTGAGGCCTCATCTGGAGTACTGTGTCTAGTTTTGGGCCCCACACTACAAGATGGATGTGGAAAAATTGGAAAGAGTCCAGCAGAGGACAACAAAAATGATTAGGGGGCTGGAGCACATGACTTATGAAGAGAGGCTGAAGGAACTGGGATTGTTTAGTCTGCAGAAGAGAAGAATGAGGGGGGATAGCTGTTTTCAACTACCTGAAAGGAGGTTCCAAAGAGGATGGATCTAGACTATTCTCAGTGGTAGCAGATGACAGAACAAGGAGCAATGGTCTCAAGGGGGAGGTTTAGGTTGGATATTAGGAAAAACTTTTTCACTAGGAGGGTGGTGAATCCCTGGAATGGGTTACCTAGGGAACGTGGTGGAATCTCCTTCCTTGGAGGTTTTTATGATCTATGATTCTATGATACAGGGCCCTATAAGCCTTGGGAAAATGTAAGCATGAGACATGTGAATATAAAGAGAACATTTCTATGCCAAAGGACAACGGGTCATAAGTTAGGCCCTGGTATTTTTCTTGTCATAATAGTCAAGAGGCCATTTAGGAGTCTCCAATATTTATCCAGATAAGCTTGGTTAAGATTATTTTTGTGGTCTCATTGTCTTTTTTTATTGCCCCATAATAACTTGTGAAAAAACACAGACTCATGGATATGACTAAGAAACAATACCTTAAGAAGGAGGGTCCCAAGAGTGGATCTAAAGTCAGACTCATATCAGTCGACTAGCATTGGACAATGCAGTTGGGGTACAAAACCTGTGATTCCCTGATTCAGTTAGAAGTTCACTGGGGAGGTCACCATGACGACAACCAGACAGCTGATAGTCCTACTTTCCCTTCCAAGGAAAGCAAAGACAATGACATTGCAGACCAGCCATATGACAGGAGGGTGATACCTGCTAGTGCTACAGCACCTGAGTCACAAGGCATCACCTGGTTCCCCAAACTGCAACTCCTGATTGACTCTGAGCCTCACAGACCAAGTAACTGCCCAGCAGATTCCTTTTTCTTTTTCTAAGTAACTTCTTTCTTTCTATCTACTTAAAAGGACATCTGAATACCTCCAGGGACACCTAACAGGAAAGACTTGTCCGAGACATTTTTAGAGGAGGAGTGTATGGCCAGTAACAGCATGGGTGCATAAGCCTATAGTATAGGTTACCATTAGGCATTAATTAATCTAGTTGTAAAGCAAATCTTACCATAGATCCCTAAAGGTTATCTGGGGTAAATAAAGATTCAGATCTTAACACATTGTTCCCACAAAGGAAAGGATTTACTGGGAGGTAAATCACATTGAGGTAGAAAGGCTAAGTAAGCCATTCAGTCATTGGTGTTATGTTAACTCTGTGATGTGATTATGGTTTCTGCTCATGCAATGATGTGACCAATTGTTGGTCTTAAATTCTTTTCATTTTAGTTAACCAATTCTAATTTGTACTATTAACTCCTTGATTTGACTAACTTGATATTGTAATTTTGATCTAATTTTCATATTGTTTACTAGTTTAGGGAAGTATAAGAAATTAGTTATCCTTATTTTTTGTGCTCTTGAATAAAAGCTATAAAAATACATCAAATTGGTTTTGTCTGATCAAATGGCGACAAGGAAAAACAATCTTAATTAAAGCAACTTTAAATATTAATAGTGCATTTGTAGCAAATCATGAAAATTCTATTAATTAATAATTATTAATAATTATTATTGTTATTATTATTATAACCAATTGAAATGGTTTCCCAGAAGAAGGAAAAGGGGACCCTGAAACAAGTGACTCATTTCCCGAGAGTGTCACTTAAAAGCAAATCAAGAAGAAGCATCATCTCAGTGAAAATGTCCCACTAAGGTGGTTTTTTTTGCTATTTTTATGTACCATTGTAATTTTATTTTATCTGTATTCTGAGCGACATTTGGAAACACACACATTTCATTTTAGCATGTTTTCCCTAGTTAATAAAACATTAAACACTTTCCCACATTTTGACTATACTTACAAATGTATAAACATTTTGATTCTTCCATCAATCAATCTTTGTTTTTTAAGCAAAATGCCTACTTGAAAGATGATCCTGCCCTCTAAGAGCCTTTGAGAGATGACACTTACAAACTATTACTGTGTTCAGTTTGTAAGCAGTTAAATATACTAATAAAATATAGTTCAACTGCCATGGTGGATTTTGAATTATTAACTTGCATTAAACATGCAGACATGTAAGGTGAGGAATGAATATTTAAACCTCTGTTGGATATGTTTTATGTAGAACACAATACTGGCATCCATTACAAAAAATAAAAGTTATTGTGACCATTGCTACTGTATACTGGTACAGTAACTGGTTGTTCAGAAGTTATCTGTACAATTCGCTGGATATTAAAATATTTGTATATATATATTACATATTCTATTGAGTGTCCAAGTCCTCTTCTGTTTCATACAAAGACCACAACTTTGAACCTTACAAGACTCATAGCTTCATAGATTCCAAGGCCAGAAGGGATCATTGTGATCATTTAGTCTGACCTCCCGTATAACAAAGGCCATAAAACGTCCCCAAAAGAATTTCTAAAGCATAACTCTTAGAAAAACATCCAGTCTTGATTTAAATAGTGTTAATGATTAATTCACCATGTTGTTCCAAAGTTTAAGTACTCTCACTGTTAAAAATTGACAGAGTCCAGTGGCACCTTATAGACTAACAGACATATTGGAGCCTAACTTCTGTTAGTCTGTAAGCTGCCACAGGACTCTTTGTTGATTTTTACAGATCCAGACTAACACGGCTACCCTTCTGATACTGTTAAAAATGTACACCTTATTTTGAGCTTGAATTTGTCTAGCTTCAAATTACAGATATTGGATGTTGTTATACCTTGCTCTGCTAAATTGAAGAGTCTATTATTAAATATTTGTTCTGCTTGTAGGTACATATCAATTGTACTCAAGTCTCCCCTCTACCTTCCCTTTGGTGAACTAAGTAGATTGAGCTCCTTTTGTTTTTCACTAAGCAGCAAGTTTTCTAATCCTCTTGGCTCTTCTCTGAACCCTGTCCAATTTATGAATTTCTTCTTGAATTTTGGACACCAGAACTGGACACAGTATTCCAGCAGTGGTTGCCCCAGTGCCATCTACAAAGGCAAAATAGCCTCTCTCCTCCCACTCAAGATTTGCCTGTTTCTGCAATCAAAGATTGCATTAAGTCTTTTGGGCACAGAGGTGCAGTGGGTGATGATGTTCAGCTGATTATCCACCACTTCTTCAAATCTTTTTCAGTGTCACTGTTTCCCAGGATAGAATCCCGACCTGTAAGTCTGGCCTACATTCTTTATTCCTAGATGTATATATTATCATTTAGTCATGTTAAAACCCATATTGTTTGATTCTCCCAGAATACCAAACAATCTAGATCACTCTGTAGTAGTGACCTGTCCTTTTCATTATTTACCATTGCCAATTGTTGTGTTATCTTCATATTTTATTAGTGATATTTTCTTCAGATCAATAATAAAAATGTTAAAGAGCATAGGGCCAATGACCAGTCCCTATGGGGCTAGATGCACACCCACTCAATCGTGATTCCTCATTTATAGCTTTTAATCCATTTAATGTGTGCCATCTTAATTTTATATTGCTCTAGTTTTTTAATCAAAATGTCATGTGGTGATAGATCGAGTGCCTCACAGAAGTCTTATGTGCAATACATCAACAACATTTGTAGGGATATTAAAGAAGGTACTAACAGTGATTCTCCCAAGTGACAGTGACCCCCTCATAATTTGTCCCTCACACTTTAAAATCCAACAGTTTCACCAAGTACAAAAATCTCTTGGGTCTTCTCTTAAAACTTGTAAGCTACTGTCTGTAGAAACGATTGATTGTATCTATCCTGTGAAAGATACTTTATTACTATGTAAAACTTACAAACAAGTTAATTGACTTTGTTCTTGAAGTAATTGATACAATGTAAACAAACACTATAAGCCGTTAAGTGACTTTCACTTTATTGTAATAGCAAGGGCTCCTAGGACAGCCCCCCACCCTCTGTGATTAAAGGGCCGGGAGTCTCATACCCCAAAAGTGGTGATGAATGCTTGATATACATGAATGGTTAGGGAGGTGCCAGCCTAGAAAGGGAGTATCCATCGGCCGAAGAATGTGTCAAGTGGATGACCAGACAACCCCCTGAGGGTAAACTGGGATCCACCCCATCACCCAGAAGGATGAGAAACACAAACTTTGGACAGTTTGGAGCCACCAGGAATGTGCCCAGGAATGTGTCCAGGAATGTGCCATCTGCTGATTGAGTCAGCAACAGCAGAATGAAACAGCTCCCATAGACTAACATAGGAATTAAATCCTATAAGAATGGACTCTCAAGACTGAGGACTTTGAGTCTCTGGTTCTGCTGCCAACCTCCAGGAGCATCAGGTGCACCTGACACAGACTCGGCTCCATCCTCATGACCAAGATACCTGGCCAGTAACTTGGCATGAGCAACTTCTAGGCTGGTAACTATAACACCTATACAGAACTTGAATGAATGATTGTATGAATGAATCTATCTATCTATCTATCTATCTATCTATATGTGTGTGTGTGTATAAGGAATAAGTAGTGATAGGAATAAGTATTCAAACAACGTTGTTTACTTTTATCTTTTTCTTTATCATTATATTTACAATAAATGTGGCATCTTTGCCTTATCCCTCTTAATAAGATCCTGCTGGTTTTTATTCTATTGGTATAACACACTATTACCTTTATCCACCAACTCTATAACCACTTCAGGATATCAGATTAGTTTGACAGAATCTATTTTCTGTTAACTCGTGTTGATTTTCATTAAGTATATACCCTCCTTTAATTCTTTATTAATTGAGTCCAATATCAGTGTCTCCATTATCTTAGCCCAGGATTGATGTCAGGCTGACTGGCCTGTGATTACCTGGCTCATCCCATTTACCCTTTTTAAATATTGGAACAGCATTAGCTTTCTTCCAGTCTTCTGGAACTTACCCGGTGTTCGAAGACTTATTGAAAAATCAATATTGAGAGTACAACTAGCTCCTCAGACAGTTCTTTTAAAACACTTGGATGCAAGTTATATGGACCTGCTGATTTAAAAATGTCTAACATTAGTAGCTTCTCTTTAGCATCTTCCTGAGATACTAATGGAATGGAAAGAATGTTATTATATGACATGACTACATCATCTGTTTATCCCCAAGTACAGAACAAATATTTATTAAAAACTTGTACCTTTTCTGCATTATTATTGATAATGCTTCTATCATTTCCATTACTAGAATGGACCAGTACCATTGTTAGGATTCTTTTTGTTTGTAATATGCTTTAAAAAAATCCACTTCTTATTATTGTCCTTAATTCTGGTGGCCATGGATTTCTCCTTGTACCCCTGTGCTTCCCTTTGCAATTTTCTAATTTTCTGTAATTCATAGCTTCTGCTTTATATTCATTACTATCAACTTCCTTTTTTTCCATTTGTTATATTATATATGTATATATATTTTATATCTGGCTTCACTTGTCCTCTAGACTAGGTCAGTTTTTTAACAAATATACTTTTAAGTTTTTTGTGGGATTGCGGCTTTTTTGGCATTTAGTGACATGCTTATAATGATTAGCAACTATCATTCAATTTTTTTCTGATTAAATTCTTCTTCGCAACTGATCAGGCTCATAATTGTTTTCAGTTTTGTGAAATTAGCCCTTTATGTAACATTCGTCTGAACTGTATTCTGTTTGTACATTATAAATGTGATCAAGTCGTGATCACTTGTACCTAAGTTACCAGTCATTTTTGTTCTCTATTCAATTCCTCTTCATCTGAGAAAACAAGGTCTAATACAGAATTCCCCTGTGTTGTATGCAACAATGTTTTATTTAGGAAATGATCTTCTATAATATATAGAAATTCCACGGATGTTTTAGTACCGACAGCATAAGACCTCCAGTATATGTCCCCAATGATCACACAAATTTTTTTCCCCTACACATTTTATTAGGTGCATAAGCAGCCTGTCATCCTGTTTTCTCGTGTGAGTTAGTGGTCCGTAGCAGACACCAACTAATACCTCATCTTGTGCTTTATCTTTTAGGACATTGATCCATAAGCATTAAAGATCATTTTCTTCTGAGTTATCAGTGACTTGGCAACAGGTAATGGCATTTTTGACAAAGTGCCACTCCCTCTCCCATTTTGCCCACTTGATTGTTACTAACTAGGTTATAACCATTTATTTTAATATTACAATCATGGGAATCATTCCACCAGGTTTCAGTAATACCAACAAGATCAAATTTATGCTCATGAATAAGCAATTCCAATCCCTCTTGTTTGTTATCCAGGCTGCTGGTATTAGAGTATAGGCAATTCAAGAATTTCTTCTCTTCATGTCCTTCGGTTCCTTGATGAATTTTGTTGTCAACATCTCAGTTTTGTTCTGACTGCTAATTTCTTACCCCTTTTCCCCACCCCCCTTTGTTATTAGTTTATGCCCTCCTGACTACTCTAGCCAGCCTATCCCCAAGATGATTGATCCTCTTCTACTGAGGTGGAGGCCATGCAAACTATACAGCAGACTCTTCTAATAGAAGCTGGACCAATGTTCCACAAATCAAAACCCTCCACCCTAATCCACTTACCTAGCCAGTGGTTCACTTCCAGAAGCTTCTGCCTCCTGTCTTTGTTTGTTAGTGGGACAGGAAGGATCTCAGAGAAGATCCTTTGGACATTCTACTTCTTCAATATACTTCTAAGTTCCCTGAAGTCATCTATTATATGTATGATGTCCTATGACACAATGTCATTAATGATGACATGAACAATCACCAATGGATCCTTTCCTGTTGACTTCAAGAGCCTCTCCAATCTTAGAGTGACGTCTTATATCTTGGCTCTGGGAAGGTAGCACACTCTCTTGTTGGTCTTTTCTTTCTACTGAAAGTAAAGAGAATGTCTCAGTTAGATCATGTCATAGAGACTGTTCTTTTGGAGTAGGAGTTCCTGTGTTTTGTTCCTCTATCAGATTTACATGTTGGCATCTGGTAATTGTTCTGTCTATATAGTTAACTCATATTTGTTAGAGATTGTGATATATGAGGTGTGTCATATGTTGAGCAAAAATAATTTCTTTTCTTTTCTCTTTTTTGTTGCAAATTGCTTGTGGATATAATATTCTTTGGATGCATTTCTAATTTTAGTTTGCCAATTTGTTCAGTGCCAAATTCTGCCATTCTTGTTCATATTGAATAGTGTCTTCCTCCATGTTAATATAAATCGGACTATTCCTAGAGTAAGATACTACTCAAAATAGTAAGAGATTCAGAATTTTTCAGATTTTGAAATTGTGAATTGCATATATGCCAGTGAAACAGACAATTTTCACTGGGAATTATCTTCTAGTACAAAGTTGACATGAATTACATATACAGTCTAAGATCATTTTACAAGTTTTTAAATTTGTCAACAAGGACAAGTGCAAAGTCCTGCACTTAGGACAGAAGAATCCCATGCACTGCTACAGGGTAGGGACCGACTGGATAAGCAGCAGTTCTGCAGAAAAGGACCTAGGGATTACAGTGGGACGAGAAGCTGGATATGAGTCAACGGTGTGCTCTTGTTGCCAAGAAGGCTAACGGCATATTGGGCTGAATTAGTAGGAGCATTGCCAGCAGATCGAGGGAAATGATTATTCCGCTCTATTCGGCACTGGTGAGGCCACATCTGGAGTACTGCATCCAGTTTTGGGCCCCCCACTACAGAAAGGATGTGGACAGATTGGAGATAGTCCAGCAGAGGGCAACGGAAATGATTAGGTGGCTGGGGCACATGACTTATGAGGAGAAGCTGAGGGAACTGGGCTTATTTAGTCTACAGAAGAGAAGAGTGAGGGTGTTTTCAAATTTGAACAATTTTTTTTTGGGGGGGGGGGGAATCTCCAACTGTTTGCTTTGTTCCTGAGAATGTATCCCTGCACTTACTGGTGTATCATGCAGTGCAGGGATCACTTCTGAAGAGTGCAGATCTGAGGTCTTCATTCAATGTGTTGTCATCAAAAAAACTGTGTCCCCAGTTTATAGGGTTAAATGACCTACTGAGTCACTCGGGGGCTCTTTTTATGAAGCAGTGTTTGTTGGGTTTCTCCTCATTAGAAAGCATTGATGGGGAATCTATATCCCTTAGGATGATGCAGAATATGGGAAGGACCAGAAGGATCTATCAAGAAGTATCCTGTGAGTGTAAGGCCAACGGACCCTGGTCGTCAGGGAGCAGGATCAAATCTGAGACCTCTGGAGCTTAGAACATGAGTCTCTACCGCATGAACTAAAAGCTAACTGGCTGTTAGCTAAGGCTGTAGAGCAGACTCATTTAACTCTCTACGTGGCCTAGGTGCCACTAGATGGGACGGAACACCACACCCAGAAGGTGTGGGTTACACCAGGAAGTTAACAGGTAAGGAAAATATTGAGATTAGATATGGTATATCATAGAAAAGATACATTCATCACAATCTGAAGAGGATTTACATTTATTTTCATAACATCATAAAACATTGCTTTCATAAATATTGGTTAAATGGCAATGATTAGTGTCTGTGTGTGTTTATTATATTCTTCAATGCAAATCCCCCAGTTTTTGTGAGATTTTCACAGTATTCTCCTCTGACTGAACATGAATAGCTCCAATTAGCACTAATGAGAGTTTTGTTATGTGTGTGCACTGAGAACAGAATAATTAACCCTTCTTGGAATTTAGACTGTAGTACCGAAAACAATTTTCATATTGCTGCTTCTTAATGATAATATGAAACTCTGAATAAGTCATCTTTTTCTCTTAAAAGAACACCTGTTCTTAAAAGAACACCAGGAAGCATCAACAGCAACCAAGATACATATCCTTTGGGGAGAATGGTTCATTTTCACCTTTACCCTTTTTGTGGATAAGTTATACTGTTAAATGACTCATTTGCAAAACCTACTTGAGATGTCTCCCTCTCTAACTTCTTACTCCTGGTTGAAATCAATTGCAAAAGTCCCACTAATATTTATGGGGTTGGATTGCTCCATTAGTGGCTGAAATCAGAAGCCAATTCAAAGTCTGGAATGGAGATGTGACGTCCAAAGGCAGAATTTGAGCTGTGTTGGTTAATTTTCTTTGGACACATAAGTCCTGAGGCATGTTTCTGTTTTGTGTTTGGGTGAATGTAAGTCTTACAATCAGATTCAAAGCACATATTTGTGATTTACTAATTCAAAATTAATTTCTGTGAATATTCTCAAGATTGTGCTCAAAATTTGCTGTTTTGCCACTAAATTCATTTGTTAAAATATCCATGAAAAGGTAACACACAATTGGTGCAATCACAATGAAAGCAAACAATTGCAAAAACTTGAATGAATAGTTGAAGGAAATGTTTTGCAATAATTGCTTAGCATTAACAACAACAAAAACAGTGTAGTTTGCCTTCCATCTGAGGATCTACAACCATATTACAAAACTGGGGTCCTGATGCTCCAGCTACACATGAGCAGCTGTAAGCATGTATGTAACCCCATTGTAATTTAATAAGACAGCTCGTGTGACTTAAGTCACTCAAGTACAGAAGTGTTTGAAATATTAAGGCCTTAGATAAGTATTCTTTTACAAACAGGAAAAGTTTAGCTTAGCAAGATTAAGGTCTAAGTACAGGAAGTCTTTAGGGATATGCCTAACCTTAAATACATGAGTAATCTCATTGACTTTCATGGCACTATTCATGTTCTTAAATTAGGCAAGTGGTTACATACTTTGCTGAATCAGAACCTGAATATCCCACTGAAGTCACACAACAAGTCAATCTCAGCGTCGGAAGTAGTGCCTAGCTCTGAAACCTATTCCCCTATTCTATCCGGTAGTCCAACCTGCCACCCAGCATAAAACTTGGATTAAAATCCCACATCCCTGGAACCCACTCTTTAATGGATTATATGTTAAAATATATATGATTAAGGAGGGGAAATATGATTTCCAGTGGGGAGTATGGACATCTGTTTTCTCTGTTTTCTACCTGTATCTCCAGTTTGTTGAAGTCCTGCAGACTGCAGTCCCTCAGTGTGGGGGATTGACTTTTCTCACTATTGTTTTAGCATTCACGTCATAGAATTAATGAAGCACAGGCAGGAACATTTTTGATTTAAAGTATCTTGCACCATGTTGATAAGTTTAATGGATAGATCTGACCTTTAAATTATAACACAATCCAATGAATCAGCAGAATAATAGGTCATCTAGCAAACATGAGCTCTACCTACAGTATATAAAGAACAAACAGCTAAAAAACACTCATCTGATCGTTGGTCTAATACTCCATGCTGCACAAATAAAACATTTGTTTTTCCTATTAAAATGTCAAGCTTTATTAGTTTGAAGAGGTCACCAGTAAGAACTCCACACATATGCATGTTAATTTATTGTGGTATAAAGGTAAACAAGGAAATGTAACCAGTATATTTTGACATAAATTTATAGGGTCTTGAGTGTTCATGTATTCAGGGAGTATTGGTGAT
Organism: Terrapene triunguis; assembly: GCF_002925995.2. Lineage (NCBI taxonomy): Eukaryota > Metazoa > Chordata > Testudines > Emydidae > Terrapene > Terrapene triunguis. The sequence continues at coordinate 12,358,296 of NW_020664369.1, forward strand.
TGAATGTAGTTAACTGTTTGGATCCCTTTCGGAAGCTGATTCTTATGCAAAATACACTGGAGACATGGTCACTTCATGATATAGTGGAATCTGGGTTGTGGGCTCTGGGGAGCACAAAGTCCACCCAAAGGTAGAGGGGGAAATCAAAGTGGTATATTTTCTGTGCACGATAATAGAGATAGAGCCAAGACAGTGGAACATTCAGATTTTTTTCCATCCTCGTCCTATACTGGTCTCTCTCATCAAGCACAGCTGAAGGTAGAATTTTCTGTGTTCCTATACATACTCACACTATAGCATCCCCTATAGTCCTGGAACCAGCTATCACAGTACCAAGAGTCAGCAGAGCTGGCTGCAGATGGAGGGTAGTCAGCATATCCACTAGGGAGCCTCTGCCACCAGGATTGCTATACAAGCATTACTCTGGCTGATGGAAGCCCTGGGATAAATCAGTGGTGCAGCTTCTTCTGCCCTCCCTTCTGGAGTGGGTTGAATCCCTTCTGGATGCAACTGCTCTAACTGTTTCAGGATTGCATCCCATGTACCAACAGGAGAGGATCAGGCCCTGGGTTTATTGGATCAAGAGTTATCGAACAAATGAAAAGTATTTGTTGTCTCTCTTGCCCCCCCCCCTTTTTTTTGTCGTGTATCAGTGTCTATACTAGACTTGCCTTCCAACTTGTCTGCTTGGTGCCAGACCCTGTCTTGTGACCTTGTACATGACCTTGGTTTTGTCTCCCCTCAGAGTAATTCTCACCACTGAGAGTTGCCAATATTACCTTCAAAGATACTGTCTGTAGTAAAAACATGTAAAAGGGTGTGAAAACCGCTTTAAGTGATCATTTGTGCATAGCATTATGTGGGTGCCTGAGGGGATGGAGAGGAGACCCTTCCCCAAGTACCCATCTGCACAAGTCAGGCACAATGTGGACAGAAAACTTATTGCGGCAGGAGGGAAGGGCTGTGGCCCTATCCCCTCCACTCCACTTCTGTGAATATCTAAGGGCAATATACACTGGCAATTAACAGCGCTGCAACTTGCTGCGCTCAGGGGTGTGAAAAAACACTCTCTCCCAGCCCTGTGCCGCGACCACACAAGACACGTTTAGCGTTGCCAGTGTGGACTAGCCCTGAGTGTCTGTCTGCTATGACCATTTGTTTGAACAGTATTTGATTGGTGCTTGTTATGGGGACTGTTTGACTGTGTATATGTTTGTTTGAAAAGTGTGACTTGGGAGTGCTTTGTTCCGGATGGTCTTTGAGTGGTTGATTGGAGTCTGAATCAGGTGAGGGGCAACTGTTTTGAGCCAGCAGCCTCATAAAAAGGAAGCCAGTTGCAGACCCTGTGAGCTGCAAACGGAGGAGAAGCACACAGAGGGAGTTTGCCTGGGAGAGCGCACACAGGGATTTGCCTTTCAGGCTTTGGCAAGCAGTAAATATATCATCTGAAGAGGCTCTTGATATATCACAAGGTAGGAAATATGGAGAGTGAGTGATTTGCTGTCATGACCTGCATAGGATGTACCATGTTTGTCTTTCTCCCAGAAGATAAAAGTGACTTTGTCTATATGAAGTGCAACGTAGTCTTCATACTGGAAAAAAAGGTTAAAGGACTAGAGACCCAAGTAACTACCCTGCGTTGCATCAGAGAAAATGAAGACTTTCTAGACAGAAGTCAGGATTTGGTACTGCAGGCACAGCATGCCAAAGAATTGGAGAGGGCAGTGCAGGGGGGCCCGAAGAACAAGGAATACAGTTGGCAGCGTGTGTTCTCCAGAAGAAGAAGGAGAACAAATATATCCCCAAAGCAGATAGAAGTAAGCAACAACTTTCAGTCTCTCTGCACAGGTACTACTGCTGAGAATGCCTTGGAAGAATCATCTGAGGGAAAGGATCAGAAGGAGACCCCATTGTTGGGGGCGGCAAGTTTGTATAATTTTTGGTGGTGCCCAGAACGAGTCCAAGTCCCCACACACACACACCTGCCTAAGGCTCTGGATGGGAGTTTGGGTGCAGGAGGGGGTCTGGAATGCATGCTCTGGGACGGAGTTTGGGTGCTGGGTGCAGACTCTGGGCTGGGGCAGACAGTTGGGATGCAGGAGGGGGTGCAGGCTCTAGGAGGGAGTTTGGGTGCAGGAGGGGGTTTGGGGTGCAGATTCTGGGAGAGATTTTGGATGCGGGAGGGGTGCAGGCTCTGAGAGGGAGTTTGGGTGCTAAGTGCAGGCTCTGGGCTGGGACAGGGGGTTGGGTACAGGAGGAGATGAGGGAGGGGTTTTGGGGTGCTGGGTGCAGGAGGGAGTTTGGGTGCTGGGTGCGGGCTCTGGGCTGGGCCAGAGGGTTGGCTTGCGGGAGGGGAGCTAGGGCTGGGCCTGGGCCGGTGGGGCTGGGCCAGGGATGAGGAGTTTGGGGTGCAGCAGGCAGGCTACCCTGGGGCTGGGGCAGGGGGCCAGAGAGGAGGACTCCCTCTGCCCTCTTCCCACCAGCATGACACTCACCCAAGCCCCCCCAGGCTGCTACTCAGGAGGGGCAGCCAGGATAAGCCCCCCTGCCTTGAAGTCAGAGTCGCCTGCCGGGCAGGGGTTGCTGCCATGCACCTCCTCCCCTCCTCCCTCCACAGGTGCAGCAGCCACTTCAGTCTGCCTCCAGCGCTGCTCCCTGGTAGCTGGCTGTGGCAGTGGCCAGTGAGGGAGCAGAGCATGAAGTGGTAGTACAGCCACCTGTTGCCCAGGACAGGCAGGAACACTTTGGGGAGGCACATGGGGGCAGCCGTGGGGCCGGGGGAGAAACCCAGCCCCGAACATTGGTGGAGCTGGGCCCCCAGGCCCTGAATTTGCTGGAGCATGGCCACCACGGGCCCATATAACTCACCCCCCCGTCCATTGACCTGATGGCATGGGTTGCATTATCCTAGAGATGGGAGTACCACAACCACTACTCTGAAGCACAGAAGAAGGCTGGTGGTGGTTGGGGACTCCATCCTAAGGAGGACAGAGTCATCCATCTGCTGTCCAGACTAGGAATCCTGAGAAGTGTGCTGCTTGCCTGGAGTTAAAATTCAGATTGTGACTGAGAGTCTGCTGAGACTCATCAATCCCTCAGACCACATACCACTTTCTGCTTATCCACATGGACACCAACAATACTGCCAAGAATGACCTTGAGCAGATCACTGCAGACTACGTGGCTCTGGGAAGAAGGATAAAAGAATTTGGGGTGCAAATGATGTTCTTGTCCATTACCCCCTATTGAAGGAAAAGGTACAGGCAAGGACCATCGAAACATGGAAGTGAATGCATGGCTATGCATGTGGTGTTGGTGAGAGGGCTTTGGATTCTTCAAGAATGAGATGATGTTCCAGGAAAGAGGACTACTGTGCTGGGATGGGCTCCATCTATCAAATTCTGGGGAAAACATCTTTAGACATAGTCTGGCTAATTTGATAAGGAGAGCTTTAAACTAGGTCCTATAGGGGATGGTGACAAAAATCCAGCCAATGTGTATCTAGGCTCAAGTAACGAAGACAAGAGGAAGGGGCTAATTTCTAGAAATCACAACTGCATTAAAAAGGCAAAAAAGAAAAGCAACAGTGCAGTCTGCAAAATATCTTCAATGCTTGTATACAAATGCGAGGGATATGGGGAACAAGAAAGATGAACTGGAAGTCATGGTACATGAAAAAAAAATATGACTTAACTGTTATCAGAGAGACTTGGTGGGATGACTCCCTTGATTGGAGTATCAGCATTGAGGGATATAGGTTGTTCTGAAAGGATAGGTATGGAAAAAGACGAGGATGTTTTGCTCTGTATGTCAAGAATGTATACACTTGCTCCAAGGTCCAAGGGGAAGTGAGTGACAGACTTACTGAGAGTGTCTGGGTGAGGATAACAAGGGAAAAGAACACTAGCGATATTATGGCAGGACTCTATAATAGACGACCAAATCAAGACGAGGAAGTGGGTGAGTCATTCTACAAGCAGATAACAAGATTATCTAACACACATGAGCTAGTATTAATGGGGAATTTTAACTTCCCCGATATCTGTTGGAATACTATTGCAGCAAAATATAATTAATCAGTGGTGGGCAACCTGTGCCCATGGGCCGCACACGGCCTGTCAGGGTAATCCGCTGGCGGGCTGCAAGACAGCTTGTTTACATTGACCATCCGCAGGCACGGCTGCCCGCAGCTCCCAGGGGCTATGATTAGCCATTCCCAGCCAATGGGAGCTGCAGGAAGTGGCAGCCAGGCCCATGCCACTTCCCACAGCTCCCATTGGCTGGGAACCGCGAACCGTGGCCAGTGGGAGCTGTGGGTGGCCGTACCTGCAGATGGTCAGTGTAAACAAACTGTCTCGCTGCCGTTCAGGGTAATCCACTTGTAAGGTGTTATTGGTGTATGGTTATACTTTTGTTATGTATTATAATAAATGTTGCTGCAATTCAAAATGAAGTCTAAGAAGTCAAGATGGCGCATATGGTAGGAGAGGTTTAAACTCCATCTTGGTATCCTTTCTTCATGGCATTTTCCTGCCGAAATTCTATTTCCCGCCAGAACTTACGGGACTGAGAAATGGCTGAAACTGGTTGGGGGCAGTGTTTGCCAGAGTGTACCTCAGGAATTCACGCCACAGAGAGCATATAAGGAACTGTCAGTGGTGACGCAGGGGCTGTCCACCATCGAGGCAGCCACATCCAGTTTCTTTGCACGGGCATTGGATCAAGACTTCGGCCACTAATACCTGCCAAGAACTTTAATATTTACCTGATATCTGATTCCTGTATTCCATCAAAGGATCCAGTGAAGACTCTTCCATCAGCCCAGATCTGTTGGTCTCCTGCTTCGGTGGTGGAAAGCCAGATCCTCCGATGTTCCTGAGACTCTGAGACAGTCCACCAGTTGCTAGTGATCTCCATCTGCAGTGAAAGAGAGACAGTAATTGTTTTTGGGGCACTTAATAGTTTAACCAAGGGATAGTTTAAAGGTCTGGGCTCTATGCCCCTTGCTGGAATCTATTCTTGGGTATTTGCAGTGATCCCTAGTGGATCTTCCCCCCACCCCCCAGTTGTAACTATCCCTTAATAAATCTTTTCTGTGTAAGGTTATATTCTCTCTATCTTTTATTTCAATGTAACACGGGCAGGAGGCACATAGATTTCTAACTCTCTCAGTTGATAGATGCTGGTAGGAGTCAAACCTGTTATTTATGTCACCTCATTATTCTAAAACAAAGATTTTGGGGTAACATGCTGGTGGGCCGCATGCGGCCCATGGTCCGCAGGTTGACCACCACTGAAATACATCCTGCAAATGCTTAGTGTGTGTAGGGAACAGCTTTCTGATTCAGAAAAATTGAGGAAACAACTAGGGTGGTGGCACATTTTGGATATGGTTTTGACCAACAGGGATTAATTTGTTGTAAACATGAAGGTGGTAAGGAACTTGGGAGGAAGTGATCATGATATGACAGAATTCAACATCTTGTGGAAAGGAGGACCTGATTAGAGAAAAACAAGGACACTGGACTTCAGAAAGGCAGATTTCAACCACTCAGAGAAATAGTAGGCAAGGTCTCAATGGAAGATCAATTTGGAAGGAAAGGAGCTGAAGGAGGCTGGCAGTTCTTAAAAGATGTAATACTAGAGGCTTAACATCAAGCTATTCTGGCACAGAGAAATGATAAAAGCCACATGAGGCCAATGTGGCTCAACAAGGAGCTTTTAAGCTCTCTAAAAACCAAAAGGGATACATACAGAAAATGGAAGGAGGGGCATGTCACCAATGAAGTATACATGGGAATAACGCACGTATGTAGGGACGAAATCAGGAAAGCCAAGGCAAAGAATGAGTTACAGCTGCCAAGAAATGTTAACAACAACAGGAAGGGATTTTTCAAATATGTCAGACAAAAAAGAAAGGTCAAGGGTTGTGTGGGTCCACTGCTCAGTGGAGAAGGTGAGCTGATAACAGAAGATGATAGGAAGGCAAAGTTGCTCAATGCCTACTTTGCTTCATTCTTCTCACAAAAAATAACATGTGACCAGACAACTATCAAATTTACTATAGACAATAAAGGAGAAGGGATGAAAATCTGGATTAATAAAGAACATGTTAGAGATCTGACCAATTTGAATGAATTCAAATCAGTGGGGCTGGGTGCTATTCACCCAAGGGTACTGCAGGAATTAACTGAAGAAATCTTGGAGCCACTGGCAGTAATATTTACAAACTCATAGGTAACAGGTGAAGTCCCAGAAGATTGGAGAAGAGCTAACATACTGTCAATCTTTAAAAAGGGGGAAAAGGAGGCGCCGGGGAACAATAGACCAATCAGTCTAAATTCGATACCTGGGAAGCTACTAGAGCAATGTATAAAAAAATAAATTTGGGAATACCTGGAGGATGAAGGGGTGATCACTAGCAGCCAGCATTGATTTACAAAGAACAAATCATGCCATACCAGCTTGATTTCCTTCTTTGCCAAAATAACTGATTTGGTGGAAAGGGCGAATCCAGTGGACATAATATACCTGAATTTCAGCAAGGTATTTGACACAGTCCCACATAACATTCTCGTAAGTAAGCTGGAGAAATGTGGGCTTGGCAGAACTACCATTAAGTGGGTACATAATTGGTTAAACAACCGCAAACAAAGAGTAACTATTAATGGAATGATGTCAGATTGGAGGGAGGTCTTGTTATACCAATAAAATAAAAACCAGCAGGATCTTATTAAGAGGGATAAGGCAAAGATGCCACATTTATTGTAAATATAATGATAAAGCAAAAGATAAAAGTAAACAACGTTGTTTGACTACTTATTCCTATCACTACTTATTCCTTACACACACACACACACACACACACAGATAGATAGATAGATAGATAGATAGATTCATTTACACAATCATTCATTCAAGTTCTGTATGGGTGTTATAGTTACCAGCCTACAAGTTGCTCATGCCAAGTTACTGGCCAAGTATCTTGGTCATGAGGATGGAGCCGAGTCTGTGTCAGATGCATCTGATGCTCCTGGAGGCTGGCAGCAGAACCAGAGACTCAAAGTCCTCAGTCTTGAGTGTCCATTCTTATAGGATTTAATTCCTATGTTTGTCTATGAGAGCTGTTTCATCCTGCTGCTGCTGACTCAATCAGCAGATGGCACACATTCCTGTCCAAAGTGGCACATTCCTGGTGGCTCCACACTGTCCAAAGTTTGTGTTTCTCATCCTTCCAGGTGATGGGGTGGATCCCAGTTTACCCTCTGGGGGTTTTCTGGTCATCCACTTGACACATTTTTCGGCCGATCGATACTTCCTTTCTAGGCTGGCACCTCCCTAACCATCCATGTATATCAAGCATTCATCAGCATACATTCCATACCTTAACCATATTTTAATTTACTGTCTCCACCACTTTCAGAGTGTGTGCTAATTCATTTGAGACTTCCAGCCCTTTAATCACAGAGGGTGGGGGGTCTGTCCTAGGAGCCGTTGAATGAAGTGAAAGTCACTTAACGGCTTACAGTGTTTGTTTACATTGTATCAATTACTTCAAGAACAAAGTCAGTTAACTTGTTTGTAAGTTTTACATAGTTGTAAAGTATCTTTCACAGGATAGATATAATCAATGGTTTCTACAGACAGTAGCTTACAAGTTTTAACAGAAGACCCAAGAGATTTTTGTACTTGGTGAAACTGTTGGATTTTAAAGTGTGGGGGACAAATTATGGGGGGGTCACTGTCACTTGGGGGAATCACTGTTAGTACCTTCTTTAATATCCCTACAGTCTCAAGTGGGGTTCTGTTCTGGATCCAAGGAAGATGAGTGGAAGGGGGCTAGCAATGCCTGAATACAAATGCAAGGAGTATGGGGAACAAGAAAGATGAACTGGAAGTCATGGTACATGAAGAAAATGATGACTTAAATGCCATCACAGAGACTTGGTGGGACCACTCCCATGACTGGAGTATCAGCATTGAGGGATATAGGTCTGGGTCCAGTGTTGTTTAACATCTTTATTAATGACTTGGATGTAGCTATATAGAGCATACTGATCAAGTTTGCAGATGACACAAAGCTAGTGGGGTTTAACAATGTTACCTTAGGAGGATAGAGCTAAAATTCAGAGGGATCTTGATAAACTGGAGAACTGGGCTATAGAAAACCAAGTGAAATTCAACAAAGACAAATGTAAAGTGTTACACTTAGGGAAGAACAACCAAATGCACAAATACAGAATGGGCGGGAAATGGCTTGGCAACAGCGCTGTTGAGAAGTATCTGGGAGTTGTGGTGGATCACAGCTTCAACATGAGTCAACAATGCGATGCTGTTGCAAAAAAAAGCAAATGCAATTTTAGGCTGTATTAACAGAGGCATAGCATGAACGTCATGGGAGGTGATAGTACTGCTCTACTCAGCGCTGGTTAGGCTCAGCTGGAGTACTGCTGCCAATTTTAGTCACCAATGTATAGAAAGGTTGTAGAGAAACTGGAAAGGATCCAGAGGTGAGGGACAAGGATGATGGAAGGGATAGAATGCAAGTCATAATAGCAAAAGCTGAAGGAACTGGGTATGTTTCATTTGGAAAAGAGGAAATTAAGGAGGGATATGATAGTGGACTTCAGATACTTGAAAGGCCGTCATGAAAAAAGATGGAGAAAAGTTGTTCTCTTTTGCCAAAAATGGCAGGACAAGAGGCAATGGGTTCAAACTACAGCACAGCAGATTTAGATTAAATTTCATAAAAAACTTCCTAACTGTAAGAACAGTAGGACAATGGAATAGACTGCCTTGGAAGGTTCTGGAAGGTTCTTCACTGGAGGTTTTCAAAAGAAGGCTGGATATCCATCTGTCTTGGATGGATAGACAGACAGACAGAACAAATCCTGCATCTTGGAGGGTGGGTTACTAGATAACCCTTGCAGTCCTTTCCAAATCTATGATCAGCTAGGCATCATGGAGGCATTTCATGCTGTACCCTTTAAGGGTGCCATGCCTTCCCAGGCTGTCATAACTATAAAGGGAAGGGTAACAGCTCTCCTGTGTACAGTACTATAAAACCCCTCCTGGCTAGAGACTCCAAAATCCTTTTACCTGTAAAGGGTTAAGAAGCTTGGGTAACCTGGCTGACACCTGACCCAAAGGACCAATAAGGGGACAAGATACTTTCAAATCTTGGGGGGGGGGAAAGGCTTTTGTTTGTGCTCTTTGCTTTGGGGGTTGTTCCCTCTTGGGACTGAGCGGGACCAGACATCAATCCAGGTTCTCCACATCTTTCTAAACAAGTCTCTCATATTTCAAACTTGTAAGTAAACAGCCAGGCAAGGCGGGTTAGTTTTCCTTTGTTTTCTCAATTTGTAAATGTACCTTTTACTAGAGTGTTTATCTCTGTTTGCTGTACTTTGAACCTAAGGCTAGAGGGGAGTCCTCTGAGCTCTTTAACTTTGATTACCCTGTAAAGTTATTTTCCATACTGATTTTACAGAGATGATTTTTACCTTTTTCTTTAATTAAAAACCTTCTTTTTAAGAACCTGATTGACTTTTCCTTGTTTTTAGATCCAAGGGGGTTGGATCTGTATTCACCAGGAGTGGGTGAAAGGAAGGAGGGGGGATGGTTAATTTCTCCTTGTTTTAAGATCCAAGGGGTTTGGATCTGTATTCACCAGGAGTTGGTGGAAGGAAGGAGGGAGGATGGTTAATTTCTCCTTGTTTTAAGATCCAAGGGGTTTGGATCTGTATTCACCAGGGAATTGGTGAAAGGTTTCTCAAGGCTTCCCAGGGAAGGGAACTAGCTTTGGGAATGGTGGCAGCGGACCAGATCTAAGCTGGTAGTTAAGCTTAGAAGTCTTCATGCAGGCCCCCACATTTGTACCCTAAAGTTCAAAGTGGGGATACAGCCTTGACACAGGCCTTCCCAGAGGATGGTAATAAACAAGTCTGGGGAGCTGGTGTTAAAAATAATTGGGTCGGACTGAGCCCTATTAAGTAGCGCTCATATTGCAGGAGTCTCCATTGAAATTAAAAGAGCATTTGTGGTTGTTGATCTCAAGGGCATTAGCTTTTTTGTGTGTTTGAAACACAAAGTGAAAGAGGACATTGTAATTTTACACAGGTACTATCATAGAATTTTGCTATGTTACAAGACTATAGAATGAAAAAGACAAAGAAAGCAATCTTGCAACCTATATAACCACACTATGATACACTTAAATTAGGCTATACTTTTAAAATTAGGGTTAACGTTCAAGCTTTGTATTTGCAGCTGAATCTAATCTTTCTCATATTTCAGGTTGGTTCAATTCAGGGTCCAGTTTTCCAAAAGTTTGGTGATGTCCAGATCTGGAACCAGATCCTCAGATGGTGTAAAATGCTACATCCCCATGAAGTTCAATGAAATTATGCTTATTTACATCAGCTGAAGATTTGGTCTCCAGGATTTTGGAAGAGGAATAAATATGTGCACACTTATGCCTTTGCAGCAGGCTGTTTCCAGGTTTTAAAAAGGCAAAAGTACATACATTTAGCACTCTAATACCTAGGATTTCTGCGGTGATTTTCATTTCAGGCTCTTTTCAAGGGGTTAATGTACAATGTAACAGAGCCAAATTTGCACTGCATGCAACCTTCAATTTGTATTGATCACAGCGATCTTCCAGGGTGACCAGGGCATTATACTTCCTCAGCTATCTGTTCATTAGCTCTGTTGGGAAGTTGCTAGTTATTTTTAGCAAGCATAGAATAATTTAAGCTTCAAGTTGTACCTTTATTCTTGAAAAGATCGCACATACTATTGTGATGAGAACTGTATAATTGCCAATAAATAATTCCACATGTATTAAGTACTCTTCACAACATTCAGTGGCGTATATATAGGAAGTATTGTCATCCTCATTATACAGATGAGGAAACTGAGGCAACGAGACATTTAGCTGACTTGTGTGAGGCCGGACAACAAGCCGATGGCAGAACTGCAGTTAGATAGCAATCATGAAAGCAACAGTAGAACTGGCACATGCTGTATGGCAGCTAGGGGGGCAGTAACTGGGTTTGTCAAATCATCTTCTTGCTTTCATCTTACTAGATACTAGAGCTATAGTATCAGAGACAAGGACAGATTATCCTATTTAAGCAAGAATATTCTCCCTCTAAACTTACACACCCATAGTTGTTTAATTCCTTATTCTCTAATGAATCAGCAGCAGAATGTATCCAAGAAGCATACGGTTACTGTAGTAGAAAGTATCAAAGGGGTAGCCGTGTTAGTCTGGATCTGTAAAAGTGGCACTTTATAGACTAACAGACATATAGGAGCATGAGCTTTCATGGATGAATACCCACTTCTTCGGATGCATGTAGTGGAAATTTCCAGAGGCAGGTATAAATATGCAAGCAAGAGTGAGTCAGGCTAGAGATAACGAGGTTAGTTCAATCAGGGAGGATGAGGCCCTCTTCTAGCAGTTGAGGTGTGAACACCAAGGGAGGAGAAACTGCTTTTGTAGTTGGCTAGCCATTCCCAGTCTCTGTTTAATCCTGAGCTGATGGTGTCAAATTTGCAGATGAACTGAAGCTCAGCAGTTTCTCTTTGAAGTCTGGTCCTGAAGTTTTTTTCCTGTAAGATGGCTACCTTTACATCTGTTATTGAGTGGCCAGGGAGGTTGAAGTGTTCTCCTACATGTTTTTGTATATTGCCGTTCCTAATATCTGATTTGTGTCCATTTATCCTTTTACGTAGGGACTGTCCAGTTTGGCCGATGTACATAGCAGAGGGGCATTGCTGGCATATGATGGCATATATTACATTGGTGGACGTGCAGGTGAATGAACCGGTGATGGTGTGGCTGATGTGGTTAGGTCCTGTGATGGTGTCGCTGGTGTAGATATGTGGGCAGAGTTGGCATCGAGGTTTGTTGCATGGATTGGTTCCTGAGTTAGAGTTACTATGGTGCGGTGTGTAGTTACTGGTGAGAATATGCTTCAGGTTGGCGGGATGTCTGTGGGCGAGGACTGGCCTGCCACCCAAGGCCAGTGAAAGTGAGGGATCATTGTCCAGGATGGGTTGTAGATCACTGATGATACGTTGGAGAGGTTTTAGCTGGGTACTGTATGTGATGGCCAGTGGAGTTCTGTTGGTTTCTTTCTTGAGCTTGTCTTGCAGTAGGAGGCTTCTGGGTACACGTCTGGCTCTGTTGATCTATTTCCTTATTTCCTCATGCGGGTATCGTAGTTTTGAGAATGCTTGGTGAAGATTTTGTAGGTGTTGGTATCTCTCTGAGGGGTTGGAACAGATACAGTTGTATCTCAGTGCTTGGCTGTAGACAATGGATCGTGTGGTGTGTCCGAGATGGAAGCTGGAGGCAGGAAGGTAGGCATAGCGGTCGGTTGGTTTTCGGAATAGGGTGGTGTTACTGTGACCGTCACTTATTTGCACCGTGGTGTCTAGGAAGTGGAACTCCCATGTAGATTGGTCCAGGCTGAGATTGATGGTGGTGTGGAAGCTGTTGAAATTGTGGTGAAATTTTTCCAGAGTCTCCTTCCCATGGGTCCAGATGATGAAGATATCATCAATCTAGCGTAGGTAGAGAAGGGGCATGAGTGGACGAGAGCTGAGGAAGCGTTGTTCCAGGTCAGCCATAAAAATGTTGGCATATTGTGGGGCCATGCGGGTGCCCATAGCGGTGCCACTGGTCTGGAGGTATATATTGTCATCAAATTTGAAATAGTTGTGTGTGAGGATAAAGTCACAGAGCTCAGCAACCAGTTGCGCTGTGGCATCATCAGGTATACTGTTCCTGAAAGCTAGTATTCCATCTGTGTTTGGGATGTTTGTGTAGAGAGCCTCTACATCCATGGTGGCTAGGATGGTGTTTTCTGGAAGGTCACCAATGCATTGTAGTTTTCTCAGTAAATCAGTGGTGTCACGGAGATAGCTGGGAGTGCTGGTGGCATAGGGTCTGAGTAGGGAGTCCACATATCCAGACAGTCCTTCAGTGAGGTTGCCAATGCCTGAGATGATGGGGCGTCCAGGATTTCCGGGTTTGTGGATCTTGGGTAGTAGATAGAATAACCCCGGTTGGGGCTCTAAGGGTATGTTGATTTGTTCCTGTGTTAGTGTAGGGAGTGTCCTGAGTAGATGGTGCAGTTTCTTAGTGTATTCCTCAGTGGGATCTGAGGGAAGTGGCCTGTAGAATTTGGTATTGGAGAGTTGTCTGGCAGCCTCCTTTTGATAGTCAGACCTGTTCATGATGACAACAGCACCTCCTTTATCACCCTCTTTGATGATGATGTCAGGGTGGTTTCTGAGGCTGTGGATGGCATTGCGTTCTGCACGACTTAGGTTATGAGGCAAGCGATGTTGTTTTTCCACAATTTCTGCCTGTGCATGTCGGCAGAAACATTCTATGTATAGGTCCAGACTGTCATTTCGACCCTCAGGAGGAGTCCATGTGGAGTTCTTCTTCTTGTGCTGTTGGTGGGAGGGTATCTGTGTATCAGTGTGCTGTTCAGTGTTATCTTGAAAGTATTCTTTGAGTTGGAGATGGCGAAAATAGGTTTCCAGATCGCCGCAGAACTGTATCATGTTTGTGGGGGTGGCAGGGCAGAAAGAGAGTCCCCGAGATAGGACAGACTCTTCTGCCGTGCTGAGTGAGTAGTTGGATAGATTGATGATATTGCTGGGTGGGTTAGGGGTACCACTGTTGTGGCCCCATGTGGCAGGTAGGATTTTAGACAGCTTACAGTCCTTTTTCCTTTGTAGAGAGGTGAAGTGTGTAATGTAGATCTCCTGTCTTATTTTAGTGAAATCCGTTTGTGTGGAAGTTTGGTTATCTATGAGAGTCTCCAGGTTGGAGAGCACTTCAACCTCCCTGGACACACAATAGCAGATTTAAAGGTAGCCATCCTGCAGCAAAAAAACTTCAGGACCAGACTTCAAAGAGAAACTGCTGAGCTTCAGTTCATCTGCAAATTTGACACCATCAGCTCAGTATTAAACAAAGACTGTGAATGTTAGCCAACTACAAAAGCAGTTTCTCCTCCCTTGGTGTTCACACCTCAACTGCTAGAAGAGGGCCTCATCCTCCCTGATTGAACTAACCTCGTTATCTCTAGCCTGACTCACTCTTGCTTGCATATTTATACCTGCCTCTGGAAATTTCCACTACATGCATCCGAAGAAGTGGGTATTCACCCACGAAAGCTCATGCTCCTATACGTCTGTTAGTCTATAAAGTAGCACAGGACTCTTTGCTGCTCTTGTAGTAGAAAGAGAGCCTGAACCATTAGGCCTCGTATCAGAGGCCTGAGACCTGAACTAAAGTAATGGTGAAGCCTTTCTGACATATAGCAAATTTACCAAAAGTCAGGCTGTGAGCAGATGTCAGGATCTGCCTGCATGCAAGCTCTCAGAACCTGGCAAGAACAGGGCTGGTATTACAAAAACAAACATATTCCTAAGAAGAGCTAATTCCGGGACACTAATGCAAGCACATTCCAGAAGGGTGGTACCAAGTATGGTACAAACACATTCCCCGAAGATCATACAAGGATACACTGACCACCTCTTAAAGATAAGGTCATATGACCACATGATGGATAGAGATGTTTTGATCGAACCAACATGTACAAGGTAAAGGGTGGTAACTCACCACGTCGGAGGGGCGATATGTAAATTATTCGTATCAGGGAATAAAAAGTAGCCTCAGAGGGAGTATCTTTGGCCAGCTGGGGGGCGGTGGGTAATGGAATGTTTGACCATTCACTGAGCTGAGTCCATTTTCACAGGCATATACATGTGCTAGTGTAACTGTAGACCAGGGATCGGCAACCTTTGACATGCAGCCCATCAGGGAAATCTGCTGGTGGGCCGGGACAGTTTGTTTACCTGCAGCATCCACCAATCACAACTCCCACTGGCCGCGGTTCACCGTTCCCGGCCAATGGGACTGCGGCAAGCAGCGACCAGCACATCCCTCGGCCTGCACCGCTTCCCGCAGCCCCCATTGGCCTGGAACGGTGAACCATGGCCAGTGGGAGCTGCAACTGGCCGAACCTGTGGATGCTGCAGGTAAACAAACTGTTCCGGCCCACCAGCAGATTTCCCTGATGGGCCGCATGCCAAAGGTTGCCGATCCCTCCTGTAGACATTGATCTGGAGAGCTAGGACCATGCTTCATCAACGATAAATGTGATCGGGTGCTTTCTCTATTAATTCAAGTTCTGTGGTCTTATTGCAGTTTGATTGGAGCCTGATGTACAGGCTATCTGGCCAGAGCCAGTGCAGCATGCAGAGAGAATACACATGCAGTCAGCATCTGACAATATTTATGCCAACAGTTTCTGCATAGTTGGATGTGTCATTTATCAGCTTCTGTTAGCCTAAGTCAATCTCAGTCCTTGTACTGACATGTTAATAAATGTTATTTAGTACCACTGGCACAGAGTAAGTAAGCTTGGATATTGAAAACCCAGGAGTGGAGCCAAACTGGAGAAGCAGGGCAAGAGCAACTGCAGCAGCAATAGAAAACAAGGAAATTAAGAGATGTCTTGACTGAGTTCTCCCCACCCACCCCCAGAATGTACTCATGATGAATGAAGTGCTAGGCACAGGATACATGATATTAATTGGCAATGCTCAATGCTGTTATTTGTTTAACGTGCACAGGGTAGTATTTCTAGATTCTGATACTTTAAAATTTTTGGTCTAATAGTAAGTGATTTTCTACTAAGAAAATAATTAAATAATACATACGAATTCATTCTAATATGTCCTTTATAACTGCCACCACTTGAACAACTCCTAAAGTTCTAGCTGCCAGTTTTCTTATTTGCTTTGGTAAGATAGCAAAAATGCCACTAGGTATTACTTTCAGGCCAAAATAGTCAAATGAGTGGAAGCAAAACTTCATGTACATTTTTACTCATGCCCACCTTAAGTGCAAAAAGTCCCTGAAGCATGCATAGAGACCCGCAATAGAGTGCACACATTCAGCTCTGCCTAAGTTATGCTTTTTACATGCACATGTTTGAAAATTTGGGCTTCAGAGTCAATCACTTTTGAAAAATACCTTCCCAATTCAGGGTCACTAAGGTCTCTTACAGTATTAAGGGCAATATATTCCTTCCCACAAAGGGCAAATAACTCCGTACAAGGGTTTTCTGCATGCATTGTGGGGGACAGAATCCTCTCCAGTAGGCCATGGTGCACTAGCACAGCCATTTTGTGACTCCACTGCAGCTCATAGACTGAAGTTGCTGTGCCCGACATTAAAGAAGGGGAGGAGAGTATTTGCAGGTGGTTTGCATTATCTCAGAGCCAGCGTCCTCTCCCTTCCAGAAACCCCTTCCATATTACTGTAAATTGAGGTACTGTGCAGCATACATTGATTGCAAATCCTCCAGTGTGTGCTCATGTCCCCACCGCTTTTCCATCCAATAAAACGTTACTGTTTTTGCTGTCATTCCAGCCGTAAGCATGCAATAAGGAGTGAAGAGGATTGGGGGAACACTGACCTCTAATTTTTTACCTTGGACGGAGGGTCATGTTATTCCATTAATGATTTATTTCTTTTGAATTATCAGTAAAGGAGTGTTGAGAAAGCACCTACCTCAGCTGTACTATATATTTTACCTTCTGTAAATTTACTTACTTTCATTTGAAGAACTATTGCTTTTTTTTAATCCTTTTTCTACTATTGAATATCTAATTAATGCCATGGGTTTTGCCTTACAACTTTTAATCAAAAACACCTCTGAGTGTTATTGTTTACAAGTGCTTGCTACTAAATTACATTTAAATAATCATGTAAGTGAATTTATTAAATTCCAGGGTGAGGGAAAGTCACTGGTATTTTTGAGATAATTTAATATAAATTATTTTGAAACTTTTATTTTTGCCATGGAATTCCTATTTTGTGAAGCTAAAATTCTGTACAGTGCCACTCGATATAACATATGTTGGAGTTCAGCAACAACCCCTATTTTAAAAAAATATATATGTATAGAATAAATGAATAGCTTGTGTGACAATCTGGGCAATCTGTTTATATGTAATTTATGGATGATGTTATAAAATTGCTGCATCATGGAATAGCTCAATGTTTAGCAAGTAAGCCATAAATTGGCAGGTGCTGTGTCATGTATCTGTCAGAGCAGGAACAATGGGTGGATTGTTACATCTTAATGATCACATCTATTCAGATGGATGCATCAAGGAAAAATAAAATTAGGAGAATTACTGTAAGTCACCAGGACCAGATGGTATTCACCCAAGAGTTCTGAAGGAACTCAAATGTGAAATAGCAGAACTACTAACTGTGGTATGTAAGCTATCATTTAAATCAGCTTCTGTAGCACATGATTGGAGGATAGCTAATGTGATGCCAATTTTTTAAAAAAGGCTCCAGAGGTGATCCCAGCAATTATGGCCAGTAAACCTAACTTCACTACCAGGCAAATTGGTTGAAATTATAGTAAGGAACAGAATTTTCAGACACTTAGATGTTTTGGGGAAGAATCAACATGGCTTTTGTAAAGGGAAATTATGCTTCACCAATCTATTAGAATTCTTTGAGGGGGGTCAACAAGCATGTGGACAAGGGTGATCCAGTGGATAGAGTGTACTTAGATTTTCAGAAAGCCTTTGACAAGGTCCCTCACCAAAGGCTCTTAAGAAAAGTAAGCTGTCATGGGATAAGAAAGAAGATCCTTTCATGGATCAGTAACTGGTTAAAAGATAGGAAACAAAGGGTAGGAATAAATGGTCAGTTTTCAGAAGAGACAGGTAAATAGTGGTATTCCCCAGGTGTCTGTACTGGGACCAGTCTTATTCAACATATCCACAAATGCTATGGAAAAAGGGGTAAACAATGAGATGGCAGAATTTGGAAATGATAAAAAACAACTCAAGATAGTTAAGTCAAAGCAGACCACTGAGAGTTACAACAGGGATCTCACAGAACTAGATGACTATGCAACAAAATGGCAGATGAAATCAATGTTGATCAGTGCAAAGTAATGTACATTGGAATACATAATCCCAACTATACATATAAAATAACGGGGTCTAAATTAGCTGTTTCCACTCTAGAAAGAGATCTTGGAGTCATTGTGGGTGGTTCTCTGGAAAGTTCCACTCAATGTGCTGTGGCAGTCAAAAAAGCTAACAGAATGTTGGGAATCATTAGGAAAGGAATAGATAATAAGATAGAAAATATATATTGTCTCTATATAATTCCATGGTACGCCCACAATTTGAATACTGTGTGCAGATGTGGTCACCCCATCTCAAAAAAGGTACATTGGAATTGGAAAAGGTTCAGAAAAGGGCAATAAGAAAAATGATTAGAGGTACTGAACAGCTTCCATATGAGGAGAGATTAATAAGACTGGTACTATTCAGCTTGGAAAAGAGACGACTAAGTGGGGATATGATAGAGGTCTATGAAATCATGACTGTTGTAGAGAAAGTAAATAAGGAAGTGTTATTTACTGCTTCTCATAACACAAGAACTAGAGGTCACCAAACAAAAATAATAAGCAGCAAGTTTAAAACCAACAAGAGGAAATATTTCTTCACACAATACACAGTCAGTTTGTGGAACTCTTTGACAGGCAATGTTGTGAAGGCCAAGACTATAAGAGGGCTCAGAAAAGAACGAGATAAATTCATGGAAGATGGGTCCATCAATAGCTATTAGTTGGGATGGGATGGGATGCAAGGCCATACTCTGAATTGTACCTGGTCTCTGTTTGCTGGGGGCTGGGAGTTGGCCACAGCGGATGGATTATGATTATTATTACCTGTTCTGTTCATTCCCTCTGGGGTGCCTGTCATTGGCCACTGTCAGTAGGTAGGATGCTGGGCTGGATGGACCTTTGGTCTGACCTGTATGGCCGTTCTTATGTTCTTAGTCCCTTCAGATTCTCTGTAGGTAGGGGGAAATGGAGAGATGAAAATCCCCAGAGAGGAGAAAGGGACAGAAGTGATGAAGCAGGGGTTTAAAAAAGACTCACAGGAGGAACCAAGTCTTGGGCTTTTGGAGGAATGACCTGTTGCTCAGGAGAGAGGCAAAAAGGGTCATGCTTTCATAGCAAGGGGCTCATTATGAATTATGATGAATTGCCATTGCACATAATGAAAAATAGTTGGAGAAAAAAAGGAAGTGTGAGAATAACTCTAAAGCTTGGTAGTTAGGACACTCACCTAGGAGCCTGGTGTGCTGATGATTGTTCTTTTTTGTTTTAATAAAATATGTTTCAACACGAGAGATTAAAAGCAACCTACTCCAGAATACGCTATAGCTCTATAATTAGGCTGTTCTAATGTAGGATAGGAGACCCAAGTTCAAATCCCCTCTCCACATCAGGTATAGTCAAGGGAATTTAAGCCTGGTTTCCTACATCTTCACTGAGTGACCTAATCACTGGGTTAAAAATTATAATTGGACCATCACCACTTTGTGAATCTAACCCTTTACAAATGCCTGAAAAAATCCAGTTTGGGTGCTGGAACATGTTCTTTACCCAAAATGTATTTTTTGATTGACCAATTTTTATTTTATTTTATTTGTTTACCATTTTTGGATTCAACACCTGATTTTTTCCCCCCCAGTGTTTTGGATCCATTAGTGAATCAAATTAATTCAATAAAAGCTCCCAAAAATATTGCAGGAAGTTGACACATCTGCCACACCTTAACCATGGGATGTTATTACAGGAAAGAAAACAGCTGGAAGAGATGGGGTTCACTTGACCAAGAAGCATAAGGGCATCTTTGAACTAGATTCAAAGGGGGCAGGTGAAAAAAGTTCATAGGTAGGTATAAAAAAGGTAATCTTAACAGAGGGCTAGATGTTGGGGGTGGGGGGAATGGAAAATTACAATAGGGTCATAGAAGCAACCAGAGGGATAACAATGGGGGAATTTGCTCAACAGCTTAGCTGTCTACATACAAATGCCAGGAGTATGGGAAATAAACAGGAAGAACTGAAAATATTAGTACATAAGCAACATTATGACTTAATTGGTAATACAGAGACTTAATGGGACAAATTTAATGGCTGAAATATTGACATAGAGGTTAAACAGGCAGGAAGCAAAGGGCAGAGGTGTTGCATTACACATCAAACATATATTCAGTCCAGAAGGAAGCAAGAAGCAGACCAGTAGAAAGTCTATAGGTGATGATAAAAGGGGAGGAAAAAAGGGCAATGTCATGGTAGGGAGGTCTACTATAGACCACCAAATCAGAAGGAGGAGGTGGATGAGGCATTTCTAGAACAAATAACAGACATAACCAAAATACAAGACCTGGAAATAACTACCCAGACATATGCTGGAAAAGTAATACAGCAAAACATAAAGTGTCCAATAATTTTTGGAATGTATTGGTGACAACTTTTTGTTTCAAAAGGTAACCAGAGGACAGACATTTTAGACTTGATACTGACTAACAGGGGAATTGGTTGAAAATCGGAAGGTGGAAGTCAATTTTGGTGAAATTCATCAGGGAATTACAGATTTCATGATTCCAAGAAAAGAAAGGAGTGAGAGAAGCCGAATAAGAAAAATGGTCTTAAAAAAAAAAGGCAGATTTTAACAAATTCAGAGAACTGATAGTTAAGGATTCATTAGAGGAAAATCTAAAGAAAAGGAGTTCAGGAGAGCTTCCTAAAAGAGATAATATTAAAGGCACAATAGCAAACTGTCCATATATATATGAATAAAGAATAGTAAGAGGCCAACATGACTCCATCAGGCAGAAGTTCTTAAATGACCTGAAAGTCCAAAAACAAGTTCTACACAAAGTGGAAACATGGACAAATTTCTAAGGATGAATACAAAATCAGAAAGAGTAAGGCAGAAAATGAGTTACACCTAGCATGGGACATACAAGACAATAAGAAGAGATTCTATAAAAAACATTAGGAGCAAGAAAGATGTGTAGATCCCATACTTGGCAGGGAAGGAGAACTAATCATGGAGAATATCAAGAAGATTGAAGTGTTTAATGCCTATTTTGCTTCAGTCTTCTCTCTAAAAAAAAAAAAAAAAATGTGACCAGGTACTTAATTAAATTAATATTAACAACCAGCAGAAAGAAACACAAGCTGAAATAAGGAAATAATAGGTTAAAGAATATTTAGAAAAATTAGATGTATTCAGGTCATAGGGGCCTCATAAGTTCACCTTAGGATACTTAATGGACTAGCTGAAGCAATCTCAGAGCAATTATCTTTCAGAACTCACGAAGGATGGGTGAGGTCCCTGAGGTCGGAAAAATCATAATACCGCTTTTTTTTTTAAAAGGGGGAAAAAGAGGACCCAGGGAATTACAGACCAATCAGCTAACTTTAATATCTGAGAAGAGACTGGAACAAATTATTAATCAATTTGTAAGCATCTTGAGGATAATAGTCTTATATAAAGCAATAGCCTCATGGATTTGTCAAGGACAATTTATACCAAACCAACCTAATTTCCTTCCTTGACAGGATTACTGGCCTAATGGATAAAGGGGATGCTGTGGACATGATACATACTGACTTTAGTATGTTATTTAACATAGTCTCCGCATAACATTTTCATAAGCAAACAAGGGAAATATGGTCTAGATGAAATTACTCTAAAGTAGATGCAAAACTGATTGAAGGACCATACTCAAAGAGTGGTTATCAATAGTTCACTATCAAACTGAGAGGGCATATCTAGTGGGGCACCACCGGGGTCTGGTGTGGGTCCAGTACTATTCAATATTTTCATTAATTATTTGGATAAAGGAGTGTAGAGTATGCTTATAAAATTTGTGAATGACATTGAGCTGGGAGGAGTTGTTAGCACTTTGGAGAACATGATTAGAATTCAAAATGGCCTTGATAAAATGGAGAATTGGTCTGAAATGAACAAGAGAAAATTCAATAAGGATAAATGCAAAGTACTGCCCTTGGGAGAAAATCAAATGCACAACTGCAAAATGGAGAATAACACACTAGGCAGTAGTATTGCTGAAGAGGATTTGGGGTTAAAGTGGCTCACAAATTGAATATGAGTCAACAGTGTGGTGGGGTTGCAAAAAAAAGTCTAATATCAATCTGAAGTTTATCAACAGAACTATTATATATAAGACACAGGTGGAAGTTGTTCCATTCTACTGGGCACTGGTGAGGTACTGGGTTCAGTTCTGGGTGCCACATTTTAATAAAGATATGAACAAACTGCAGAAAGTTCAGAGGAGAGCAACACAAATGATAAAAGGCTTAGAAAACCTGACCTATGACGAAACCTTAAAAAAAAAAACCTGGGGATTTTTTTTTTTTAGAAAAAGAGGGGGGGGGGGGGGGGACCTGACAAAAGTCTTCAAATATGTTTTTATTTCATATAAAGAGGACAGTGATCAATTGTTCTCCATGTCCACTGAAGTTAGGACAAGATATAATGAGCTTAATCTGCAGCAAGGGAGATACAGGTTAGATATTAGGGGTGGGGAATTTCTAACTACAAGGACAGTTAAGTACTAGAATAGGTTTCCAGGAGAGGTTTGTGAAATCCCTATCATTGGTGGTTTTAAAGAACAGGTTAGACAAACACCTGTCAGGAATTGTCTGGGTATATTAGTTCTGCCTCTTCACAGGGGGCTGGAATAGATAACCTTTTTAGCCCTACATTTCTATGATTTCTTACAGAGTAGGAACTACAGTAGGATATGCTGCTGTGCTGAGATTGGCACCTTTGTGATTGAAAAAAATAGCAACATCTGAAAAATAAATAGGAACAATGTTACTCATGCAGGATTCCATTCAGAAGAAACAAATATAATAACATTTCATGTATGAGCAGTAACGTTTTTCATACTCAAGGGACTAGAAGCATTTTAAAAAGTAATGACTTAAATACTAGTAGTGGAGAGATACTGCAGGCAATATTTGCTCAGCAATTGCTCATATGCAACCTGAAGTTCTGAAAAGTAGTATTTATTTTGAGAGGAAATGTTGTCAAGAGCACCCGGTGAATTTCTGATTCTTTTTGCTACATATTGAACTTAAGTACTCTGAAAAATAAAACAATCAAGCATGTACAGATCAGCAAAAAAATATTTTTCTTTGTCTATCTGCAGAAAAAAAAATCTTAACATGACTGTGGCTATCCTGTAGTTCAGGGGTTGGCAACCTCTGGCACGCGGCTCACCAGGGTAAGCACCTGGTGGGCCGGGCCAGTTTGTTTACCTGCCGCATCCACAGGTTCAGCCGATCACAGCTCCCACTGGCTGCGATTCACCGCTCTAGGCCAATGGGGGCAGCGGGAAGCCACGGCCAGCACATCCCTCAGCCCGCCCTGCTTTGGTACGAGCCTGACTCCACAGCATCTCGGTAGTTGGAACCTTCAGAGTCATAAAGGGGTACGGCGCTCATGTGAATTTTCTACCTGCCTGACGATCAGGCCTCCACATTTTACTCCTGGGCGAATTCGGGGGGTGGACACTGGATGTAAGCATGGTTGAGAGCAAGGGAGAGACGTTGTCCCACTTGCTCGCTGTTACAGTGTGTGTGGACCTGAGGAGGGGTAGTCTCGTCTGGTTCATCTGCTAATCTTACCTAGGCTGGGGAGGGGGAGGGACTTCCTCTTCCCCTTCATGGGCTGTTCTTGGGACTGGATCAGAACCACTCCCAGCTGCAGGAAGGTCCACACCCCCATCATTACCCAGCCATGGGAGGAGGGGTCACTGTATGGGGAGCTGCCTCCCACATCCATCCAGTCCCTGTGCATCTGGACCCCCATACACATGCCCAGATGCCCCCCCTCCGAATCCCCCCACCACCACATCTGAACCCTGTGCACCTAGACTACCCCTTCTGAGGCCTCCCCACACTTGAACTCCCACCCCACTGAGCCCCAACCAGCTGCACCCAAATGCCCACACCACCAAGCCCCACTCCCCCAGTACCCAGAACCCTCCACTGAGACTCATGCACTCAGACCCTTCCTGCCGAGGACCATCCCCTCCACAAGCAGACCCCCCATGCTGAGCCACAACCACCTTCACCTGGACCCCCCCACAAAGTCCCATTCTCCATGCATCCAGAATCCCCAAAACTAGCCCCTGTGCAACCAGGTCCCCACCACACCCAGAGCCCCCCCAGTGAGCCACCCTCACCTGGATCCCCCTCCCCCACTAATACCCTCCATACTTGGATCCTGCTGTGCTGAGCATGCTTGCCCCACACCTGGGCAGAGCTACATGTGTGTGAGAGATTCTGTCCCCCTCGCTCAATATTGTGGTACTCCTGGTGCAGAGGGACAGGGTCCCGGGGTCTTCCTGTTTTATTGCCGGAGCCTGAGCTCTAGAACCCTGCAGGGTGGGAGGGTCCCAGATCTCCAGCTCTAGTCCAAGCCCAGAAGTCTTCACAGCAATGAAACAGCCCTGCAGCCTGAGCCCAAGTCAGCTGGCATGGGCTAGCTGCAGTTTTTTCTTTGCTGTGTAGACACACCCTGACATTTGCTAACTTTGCTTTATATCAGCAAAGCTTGCCCACTACTTTAGCTCAGGCCTCTGATACAAGGGCTTATATCTCAGGCTCTCTTCCTATTACAGATGTGGTAATATTGTGTTATTTTCACAAATAAAATATGCAGAATTTTGCAATATTGTGTGCAGATTTTTTAATTTTTTGGAACAGAATTCCCTCAGGAGTAACATTTCTTTTCCAATTCTGTCCCTGACAAGTATTCTAAAAATGCATCCCTGCAGCTCCCCTGCATAGAAGAGAGGAAAGAATGGGGAGGGGAGCAAAGTGTTTCCTTGTAAGGGAGATAAGCCTAAAGATATTGTTGTGCAGCACCTTTAAGGACACTCAGCTGAAAAGACTATTCCTTTCCCCCTCCCCCCGACACACACCCTATCTACCTCTCAGAAGAATCAGGCAGGCTCTCTGTATGTGTAGAGCATCTCATCATTATCAACAAAACTTGAGGATGTGGGAAGAAGAGGATTCACAGACTCTGCCCCCTGAGCAAGGAGTGGGGATCTGGCTGCCTTGGAACCACTAACCAACAGGCCCTAAAATAAAAGTCCCAAGATAAGGTGCACCTGTGGCTGTAGAGTCAGTCTAGAATATGGAGCTCCAGGCAACTTCACACTGAATTTCAATGAGACAGGATTTTCCATTTAATCTAGATTTTAAGCGAGGTTTGATTGAGCGCTGTGGTGAATGTTATTAGTAAAATCTACAGATTTAAAAGTCATTCGATTTTTTTCCCATGCTCTTTCTACTGCTACAGAGAAGTAAGAAAAATTGAAAAGGTGGCATGTACTCTTGATTTGGATTATACAACCTTAGTCTAACTTTTCCATTAGAGCTATTGCACTATACTCCATGTGGAATAGCTGCAGTTATGAATTGTTTGGGGTTTGTTTTGTATCTGAAATAAAGAGAAATAGATCAATGCTTTCCACTTTCTTTTAAAGGTGCTTCCCTAGAGTTACCAATGGCCCTTATAGTATTTCAAATGCATCTTTAATAAAACTTTTATGACACAATATGCTTTTGAGCTTTCTATTCTCCAAAAGGTTTCTGTACCCACGTGATTTCTGAAGTGCCTTTACTGACCCCAGTTATCCAACCTCTCATTTACCAGAAACTATTGTATGTGAATGCAGTAGGCTACAGCTATGATAATATTTTCTCAATTGCAAATTTGTGTGTGTGTTACCAGTTTTATAGAAAATCTGCAGAACTCACTCAAGGATCACCAATCCTCAGTAATCTGGTCATCCCAAAACTTTGTCAGTAAAACCTGATGTGGTGCAATCCAGTAGATAACTGTCTTTCTCAGAATAATATGATGAGATCACTATTTGATGAGATATCACAATAGGGCCTCTGTCTATTTTTTCTTTAGCATCTACAGATGTGCCTTGGAAGATCTCCTCCTGCACACCGGCTGAGCAGCTCCATCTGATAAGTAGATGAAACAAGAGAAGAAAGGAAGGCATGTTCCAGGAGGTGCTACAATCCTCTGGTGTTTCGGATTGCAAGCAAAGAGCATGGAGAGAGGTTATCAATGATAAACTGCGGATGGATAGTCATGATAGGAAATGGGCAGGATCAGATAATAGCGCTGTTCAGGGAGCAAGTGGACATGTTGCAGTCCCTGATTGAACTTCAGGTGAAACACATGCATGCTCTCCTCCCACCTCAGCCCATATAGAACTGCCTTTCAGGCCTTCCCCCCACTCCCATGCCCATATTACCTGCATCTTCAAGGACCATTGCAGTACCCCAAGCATACCATCCCAAAGGAGATTTTTTACAATGATAGCTGAATAAACACTCAGCTGTGAGAGCCTCACTGGCAAATGTGCTTTTGATTTACATGTTCCTACGGGAACATAGAAATGTTTGCATGGGTGTGGAATAAAAATGTTCTTATAGAAAGTGAATGAATCTTTATTTGTCTCTTGCATATGGCAGTTGCTGCTAAAATTCACAGACAGTGCTAATTGCATTTTCACATTACCGCACACACAGAAATCATTATAAGGTTCATATTAAGGTGCAAGAAAAGAATGCCTGGCTCAATGCATTACAGCAGGGGTCGGCAACCTTTCAGAAGTGGTGTACCGAGTCTTCATTTATTCACTCTAATTTAAGGTTTCGAGTGCCAGTAATACATTTTAACGTTTTTAGAAGGTCTCTTTCTATAAGTCTATAATATATAACTAAACTATTGTTGTATGTAAAGTAAATAAGGTTTTTAAAATGTTTAAGAAGCTTCATTTAAAATTAAATTAAAATGCAGAGCCCCCGGGTCCGGTGGCCAGGACCCAGGCAGTGTGAGTGCCACTGAAAATCAGCTTGTGTGCCACTTTCGGCACGCATGCCATAGGTTGCCTATCCCTGCATTACAGCAATACACATTTCTGTGGCTTATTGTAAAAATGCTTCTTCAAAGCCTCCCTGATTCAAATAACTTCCATTGAGCCCCTGTTACAGCCTGGTATCTGGCTGCTTAAATGCAGCAGTCAGTTGATCCACCTCAATGTTCCATCCCTGCGGAAACTTCTCCCTCTTAGCTTCACAAATTTTATGCAGAGCACAGCAGGCTGCTTTGACCATGGGGATATTTTCCTCACTGATGTCTAACCTGCTCCCTTTAAGTTATTCAACACTCACTGCTGCTTCCACTGGGCGTGGGGGTGATGCTGGGGTCAGGTGATTGGCTTCTCTTTGTGGAGGATGATGGAAGTTGACACAATTTGCTGCTTACATGGGATAGTCATTATTGGTTCCCTATGTCAGCCCCACCCTTCCTGTCCTTAATTTAGTTGCTCTATCTCTGATGATGCTGAGGTCTTGGCTGACCTCCAGGTTTAGGGTCTGGAAGGTTTTTTTCCCACATAACAAAATTGACAAACCATTGTGGGAGGTTTTTCATCTTCATCTGACACCCAGAAATTCTGTTTTTCTAGTCTCTGTGTTCAAATATAGTTGCAACCTTGACAGGTTCCCATGTGGTTAGGAGGTTAGGACATGTCAAACTAAGGTTCCTGTAGCCCAGTGGGCTGCTTGGGGATAGGTCCCAGGCATGTCAATGCACAAGGGGTGCAGAGGGGTTGCCTTTATGTCTCATGCAGCCTGTGGTTTCCCTCATCTTATCTCTCCTATCTCTGAGCACGGAAAAGGAGAGTAGGTTGCAACTATAGCTTCCAGTCAGGGTCGCTTGGCAGACCTGAAGGTGTAGAGGGGGCATGGCTTTCACACTCACGTTCAGGTTATAGTGTACTGGGGCCCACTGAGAACCTCACAGGAACTACCTGCCAAGTACTTTGGGGTGGTCACCCTGGTTATGTTAACAGTTTTAATTAAAGTTGCAGCCCCTGCATTTAATCATAACATAGTTTCTCTGTGTTTCATTGTTTCTGTGTCCACAGCACAATCCTGTTTGAGGGTGAAATTTTCATCCGTGTTTTTGTACCTACAGTTGAATTGCTGGGGCCAGTTCAAGCACTTTCCAAATATCTGAACTGATCTGGAATTGCCCCCAGAAATTTAAGTGAAAGTGCAAAACTGCAGATGCAAATTTTGCTAGGAGACATCTCACCTGGAAAAATGTCAGTCACAATTTTTAAAATTTAGCCAAAACTCTTCCATAATAATTCCATGCGCAACATTGCACCCACAATTATTTGTTCCTGCAATTTAAAAGTTGAGAAAGTGAGGGCACTTCTAAAAAATCCTTGCCATTAATTATAGTTTTAATTTTAATAGTTCTTAATATAGCTACAAAAGTTTAGAGTACATATAATATTATTTGATGTTGTTATAGTTTATTATTGCATAGTAATACTATAACTAAAATATATACATGAACACCTGTGCTTATGAAGAGGAGAAGATTAATACTGTCGGAAGTCACGTGCTATGTTTTAACCACATGAAATGAAGAGTGCCTGGCAGTTATTTTGTGAGCTTCTTTCCTATGAAAAAGCATAATAAATTATCCTTTTTGGAAATATACAACGGATTGCTACCATATAAAACAAATAAACAAATCCAGTATTGCATGACTATCTCAAAATTTTAAAGTGAAAAAAAAAAATCTAACAGAGTCATAGGGTGCACCAACAATGTAGGATTGGCCATATTTGCAATAACCACTTGCTTAATGTAGATCCAGGAAAATGTATATTCATTTACAGAACATAAAATGAACCCATATTTAAATTTGTTTGCAGATCTGTGTCAATATGGAAAGCAATTAACACAGAATTGCTTCTCTGATTTACTATCTCAATTTAGAAGATCAGGCTGGAGTTATATGTAGATATAAATATATAGCCGTGTGATTCAGACACAATTATTGATTCTATTTCCTGGTCTGGTGGTAAAGGTAATTCTCTCAGAGGTGTAAGCAGTTCATAGTTTACAGTTCTGTAGGCTTGATAGTTTAACTTCAGACACTGTTAAAAACTCATTTTAAAATGTGTCATAGTGAACAGTGTATTTATCTATAGTTCAAAAAAGCACTTAACTTGTAAATAACGTCTACATTTTGCACTAAACTAAATTAGTATATACTGTACTATGCACTGTAAAACTGACATAACTTACATGTGCTCAGCACTTACACACAGGCTTCATAGAGAGAAGTAATACTGTCAAATTGAAATACAAATTGTAATCAATTGTAGAATATAAGTAAGTCTAGCAAATAAAATGTCCCCTTTTGAGTCACTGTAAAAGGAGAAGGGTTTTAAAACAATCTAGACTTAAACATCACAGTATGTTACTTTATGATGTTTACATTAGTAAGTAAGAATGCTCTGGAAAAAAAAACCCTAAGAGTAGTTTGACTGACATACCACTATTCTTCTATCTAGCATTAATCCTACTGTCATAGCAAAACTAATAAAAATATACCTAATTCCTATATAGCGCTTTTCATCAGTAGATTTCAAAGTGCTTTACCTGGACCTGAATGCCCTCTGTCAAGAAGAAAAGAAGAGAGGGAGAAGAAACACCACCATTAGCAGCCCACTCTACTCCAACTCCTGTTTTTCCAGCCTGTCTGATCCCCAGAGTGCAGCAGATGCTCTCTATCTTCAGAGGTCGCAGTGGTACTCTGGTGGTTACTAAGAAACATTTCTGATGAAAATGGGTAGCTGAGGAGTATCTCTCTCAGGAAGAGCAGGAAATAGCATTTTTTTTTAATTTTTGAGGAAGCGTATATTGTTTAAATAATATCAAGTATCAGGGGGTAGCCGTGTTAGTCTGTATCTACAAAAACAACAAGGAGTCTGGTGGCACCTTAAAGACTAACAGATTTATTTGGGCATAAGCTTTCATGGGTAAAAACCTCACTTCTTCAGATGCAAGAAGTGAGGTTTTTACCCACGAAAGCTTATGCCCAAATAAATCTGTTACTCTTTTAAGGTGCCACCAGACTCCTTGTTGTTTTTGTTTAAATAATGAAACCCATAAACATAACATCTGAGTAGCTATGGCTTTTCTATTATTTACTGGCAGATGGTTCTCTTTGCTTCCAAAGTCTAGCTCATGATTATCCTCTGATAGGCCGTAACAGTGTATTTGGGGATGGTAGTGACTCACCTTGAGGGGATAAGGTAAAAACTCAGCTGTCACACTTGCTATTGCTATGGTGATATAGTTAGGAGAGCTGGCTTCTAACCAGATCCCCTTTGTGAAAAGAATAATGCAAGTTTAAGGTCTACAACTCCATTGGAGAAGGGGGAAAATAAAGCTCACTCAAGTTTGTCTAATGACACATTGCAGGGATCTGCAACCTTTGGCACGCAGCCCGCCAGGGTAAGCACCCTGGTGGGCCGGGCCGGTTTGTTTACCTGTCGCGTCCGCAGGTTTGGCTGATCGTGGCTCCCACTGGCTGCAGTTCGCTGTCCCAGGCCAATAGGACAGGAAGCTGCAGGAAGTGGCAGCCAGAACATCCCTCGGCCCACACCGCTTCCCGCAGCCCCCATTGGCCTGGGACGGCGAACTGCAGCCAGTGGGAGCCGTGATCGGCCGAACCTGCGGACACGGCAGGTAAACAAACCGGCCCGGCCTGTCAGGGTGCTTACCCTGGCGGGCCGCGGGCCAAAGGTTGCCGATCCCTGGCATATTGAATATCAAAAGCCTAGTATTAGTATAAAGAAAGCAATGCAGTCTGTGAACTGAGGATAGTCAAGTACTCAAAGAAATGGATTACATTCATTTATTTTAGTGTATGCTGTGTTTTAACTTCACTAAACTAATGGCTCTTTTAAATCTGAACAGAGCTAACATAACTATGGTATATCTCAAAGTCATAGTTACTCTTCTCATTATATCAACATTATTAGTGAAAGCTCATTAAAAATAGTAATTTGTATTATGCACATCTCTTGTATGACCAGTGAATCCAATTCACCTTTAAATGACCTTTAGCAAGTATAATAAGCTAAACAGGTGGATAGTACCTAAAGCTCATTAGAACATGAATTCTAAATCACCTTCATAAGAATCTAATCCATTAACTTTTCACAAATTGTAAAGTTATCATCTTAAAATATATGTGCCTGTGGACAGAACTGGATGAATTATTTATTGCAAATAACTTATCCAATGAATGTAGACTTCTTTGTGTTGTTATTGTTTTTTCCTGGCTGCAAATTATCCACAAAAATATTATGATTATGATTAATCATATGTTATTCATAATTGTTTGGTGAGCACTTTGGGGAACATAAGGCACTGAAATCTAGATGTTTTTGTTTGTTTTTTCCTACAAATTGATTGTTATGTTTATGTGTTTTTTGCTATTTATCCTTATGATTGGTAATCTATGTCACATGCTATTATCTTTATATCCTGATTAGATGACCCAAGTTTCAGACCTGGGAAGATTCATTATTCTGTTTGCGGGTAATCCACAAAGATTTGTAACTTTTCAATGGATCTGTTGCATAAATAATAGAAAGTAGGGTGGGGGAAGCACAAGTGAAGAATGCATCTGAGTGTGTATGAGAAAGAGAGAAAGTGAAAGAACAGGATTGCGGAGTTTGCAAGGTCTTGTCTACACCAGGGTGTTACATTGGATCAGTTTGTACATTCTAATTGCAGCAATTTAACTATATTTAAGTGTCCACACAACTTTGTTATGCAAGTTTAAGGTATCCTCCTTTTTAATCATTGCATCCACCCAACTCTGTGCTTGTTTGAATTAACCACTCAGCATCCTAGGCAGATTTACCAAGTAACGATGTTCTACTGCTCAGCTTTATGCTCTGGGATTTTTCTTGCTGAGTCCTGTGAGATGCCTACTGGAACCTATAGGAATTCTGGGACTTGGGGTCAAACTAACAAACTCCCATCATTACTCTCCTGGCATCCCGTAATTCATCTGTATTTTGCCAGTGCCATTTCTGTTTCAGGCAATATGGAGAACAAAGTAAGCAACACATTCATGACAATCATTAATATGAACAGGTTGACATACATGTATTAGAAGAGTCACACAGCCAGATGGATTTGTCTTGGCAGCTTTGGAGAGCTTTGGATGCCTCAGCAATATGGCTGCAGGAAGATGAAATAAAGTTCTCACTTTGCAAGCCATTATTCTGGAGCAGCTGTACTTGAAGTGCTGCTTCTGAGCTCGATCAGCTAGCACTGACTGGTGTCACAGGCCAGTGATTCAGAA
Organism: Terrapene triunguis; assembly: GCF_002925995.2. Taxonomy (NCBI): domain Eukaryota; kingdom Metazoa; phylum Chordata; order Testudines; family Emydidae; genus Terrapene; species Terrapene triunguis. The sequence continues at coordinate 12,390,488 of NW_020664369.1, forward strand.
CAATTGCTGCAGAACTTCAGGGTGTGGAAGATTCCTTTCCTGGAGATCTGTACAGAGTTCACCCCAGAGTGCAGCAAAAGGACAGCATGCTGCCATTACTATCTGGAAGCTTGCCAAACTTGATTGCTCCCAATCAGTAGCGAACTGGTTTGGTGTTATCTGTTAGGACTGCTATCATGTAGATTTTCAATGCTATGAGTAGAGTGCAGCTGTGCTGTGTCATCAAGTTTGGCACGTCATGGATGATTTTGAACAGAAGGGGTTCCTGAGGAGTATAGGCGCTATTGATGGGACAAACAAGCCTGTTCTTTGTCCCCCACACCAACTTAGAGATTTTATCAATAGGAAGGGGCATGTATCCTTGGTACTACGACCCCGGTCGTCGGCGGGCAGGATCAAACCTGGGACCTCTGGAGTTTAGTGCATGAGCCTCTACCACATGAGCTAAAAGCCAACTGGCTCTTAGCTAAGGCTGCAGAGCAGATTCATTTATCTCTCTCTCTCTCTCAGTGGTCTCAGTGCCATTAGATGGGACAGAACACCACACTTAGGAGGTGTGTGGGTTACACTACAAGGCCTGATTAATCATCCTATGAGGTTCACCAATATCAATGTGGGGTAGTCTAGAAAGGTCCATGATGCCAGCATCTTTGGAAATGCAAGGCTTTTTGCAGGAAAGAGGAACTATTTTTGCTCCCCAAAACAATATGGATATTAATGGAGTTATTATTTCTCCTGTCATTCTGGAGCAGCTTACTCTCCTTTTCCCTGACATCTGGATCCTTTTAATGGACACTTAGAGAGGAGAAGGGAGTTGTTTAACTATTTCCTGAGTAGCTTCAGAATAACAGTGTAATGTGCTTTTGGAAGACTGAAGGAAACGTGAAGTTGCCTCATGACAAGGCTGGATCCTTCTTATCATTATTTGCCTCATGCGGTAAGTGCTTGCTTTATTTTATATACTATCTGTGAGAGCAAGGGAGAGAGTCTGGAAGTTGAGTAGAAGCAGGACATGAAGGGACTTCAGTGTGGTCAGTAAGACCTTTGAATAAGCCTGTTGGCAAGGAGTGTAAACAAAGCCTTCTGGGCTTACTAAATACCCTGTTATTCAGTTTTTGGACTGTCCCTAACTTGGGTACAGGACAAGAGGAGTCATTGTGACTCAAACACAATCACGGAAAGCAATTGGTATCCCTGTCTAATAAGAAAGTGAAAGTGAAAGTGATCATGAAATCATAGAGTTTGCAATTCTAAGGAAGGGTAGAAGGGAGAACAGCAAAATAGAGACAATGGATTTCAGGAAGGCGGATTTTGGTAAGCTCAGAGAGCTGATAGGTAAGGTCCCATGGGAATCAAGACTGAGGGGAAAAACAACTGAGGAGAGTTGGCAGTTTTTCAAAGGGACACTATTAAGGACCCAAAAGCAAGCTATTCCGCTGGTTAGGAAAGATAGAAAATGTGGCAAAAGACCGCCTTGGCTTAACCACGAGATCTTGCATGATCTAAAAAATAAAAAGGAGTCATATAAAAAGTGGAAACTAGGACAGATTACACAGGATGAATATAGGCAAACAACACAGGAATGGAGGGGCAAGATTAGAAAGGCAAAGGCACAAAATGAGCTCAAACTAGCTACGGGAATAAAGGGAAACAAGAAGACTTTTTATCAATACATTAGAAGCAAGAGAAAGACCAAAGACAGGGTAGGCCCACTGCTTAGTGAAGAGGGAGAAACAGTAACAGGAAACTTGGAAATGGCAGAGATGCTGAATGACTTCTTTGTTTCGGTCTTTACCGAGAAGTCTGAAGGAATGCCTAACATAGTGAATGCTAATGGGAAGGGGGTAGGTTTAACAGATAAAATAAAAAAAGAACAAGTTAAAAATCACTTAGAAAAGTTAGATGCCTACAAGTCACCAGGGCCTGATGAAATGCATCCTAGAATACTCAAGGAGCTAATAGAGGAGGTATCTGAGACTCTAGCTATTATCTTTGGAAAATCATGGGAGACGGGAGAGATTACAGAAGACTGGAAAAGGGCAAATATAGTGCCCATCTATAAAAAGGGAAATAAAAACAACCCAGGAAACTACAAACCAGTTAGTTTAACTTCTGTGCCAGGGAAGATAATGGAGCAAGTAATTAAGGAAATCATCTGCAAACACTTGGAAGGTGGTAAGGTGATAGGGAATAGCCAGGATGGATTTGTAAAGAACAAATCATGTCAAACCAATCTGATAGCTTTCTTTGATAGGATAACGAGTCTTGTGGATAAGGGAGAAGCTGTGGATGTGGTATACCTAGACTTTAGTAAGGCATTTGACACAGTCTCGCATGATATTCTTATCGATAAACTAGGCAAATACAATTTAGATGGGGCTACTATAAGGTCGGTGAATAACTGGCTGGATAACCATACTCAGAGAGTTGTTATTAATGGTTTCCAATCCTGCTGGAAAGGCATAACAAGTGGGGTTCTGCAGGCGTCTGTTTTTGGACCGGCTCTGTTCAATATCTTCATTAACGACTTAGATATTGGCATAGAAAGAAGTGGGTTGTAGCCCACGAAAGCTTATGCTCTAATAAATTTGTTAGTCTCTAAGGTGCCACAAGTACTCCTGTTCTTTTTGCTTATTAAGTTTGCGAATGATACCAAACTGGGAGGGATTGCAACTGCTTTGGAGGACAGAGTCATAATTCAAAATGATCTGGACAAATTAGAGAAATGGTCTGAGGTAAACAGGATGAAGTTTAACAAAGACAAATGCAAAGTGCTCCACTTAGGAAGGAAAAATCAGTTTCACACATACAGAATGGGAAGAGATTGTCTAGGAAAGCGTACAGCAGAAAGGGATCTAGGGGTTATAGTGGACCACAAGTTAAATATGAGTCAACAGTGTGATGCTGTTGCAAAAAAAGCAAACGTGATTCTGGGATGTATTAACTGGTGTGTTGTGAGTAAGACACGAGAAGTTATTCTTCCACTCTACTCTGGTCTAGTTAGGCCTCAGCTGGAGTATTGTGTCCAGTTCTGGGCACCGCATTTCAAGAAAGATGTGGAGAAATTGGAGAGGGTCCAGAGAAGAGCAACAAGAATGATTAAAGGTCTTGAGAACATGACCTATGAAGGAAGGCTGAAATAATTGGGTTTGTTTAGTTTGGAAAAGAGAAGACTGAGAGGGGACATGATAGCAGTTTTCAGGAATCTAAAAGGGTGTCATAAGGAGGAGGGAGAAAACTTATTCACCTTAGCCTCTAAGGATAGAACAAGAAGCAATGGGCTTAAACTGCAGCAAGAGAGGTCTAGTTTGGACATTAGGAAAAAGTTCCTAACTGTCAGGGTGGTTAAACACTGGAATAAACTGCTTAGGGAGGTTGTGGAATCTCCATCTCTGGAGATATTTAAGAGTAGGTTAGATAAATGTCTATCAGGGATGGTCTAGACAGTAGTTGGTTCTGCCATGCGGGCAGGGGACTGGACTCGATGACCTCTCGAGGTCCCTTCCAGTCCTAGAATCTATGAATAAGATCAACAGCTTTGTTATTGTTAATAAGTAAATAAACATGTTACATAATTGCGTGTGCAATGTGGAATTTTATATATGATCATAAATATTAATTATTATATAACAAATCTGAGGAGAGGGAGTTGATAAAAATAGGGTATCATCTTGGGTACAAAAACAGTATACAGAGATTTAAGCTTTTGTCTTTGTGTACATATAGCCAACTCATTGGCCTGTTACATCCCAATTGATCACTGGGATGTGGCATTCTGTACCCATGCTGAAACAAACCTGTTCCTTGGATTTGAACTTTGAGTTAGCAGTGTTTTTGTCTGCTACAGCAAGCAGAGTTTGTCTACTTTGCTAGGTTAGTAAGGTAACCTATGGGTCTGGTTGGTGGTACTGAAATATGCTTACATTTTGGTGGCCTGTACGGGATCCCAGACAGGCAAGTTGCATAGAGGAATTGTGGTCTACACATAACAGTGTATAGGTAAATAATGGCTGATGTGGTCAGCAAGTGGATCACTAATTATGCAGGCAAATTTTAAAGAGGAATTATTAAAGAACTGATGTATCAAATGGTAACAACACCTGTAAAAGAACATTATAAACAATAAGAAATTTAAATCTGGCAATATCAAAGTGGCAATAATCCAAGGGTGTTCACTGTTAATCCAGGGTTTGGATGCAAATTGAGTAAATGCCACACTGAAAAGCAATCTGTAATAGAAGATAATAGGAAGTTAAGAACACAATGAAAATGCTGGAGATCATAGAAGTGAAAGGGTTAAAGAAAAAGGTATCCAAATTAAGGGCACATTCTCTTTTTACAGGGGATGCCCTCATTCAAGAAGCTTATAGTTGTGAGGAGTTGGAGGAAGAAAATTTTTAGGGAGAGAATTTCTGATTTAGAGAGACAAATATATGAAATGGGTGGACACATTGATGGGCTGTTGCAATGGCTGAGCAGAGAGTCAGTTAATCAAGTTTCCTCCTTTTTAGACAGGGAGATGGCGCCAGCAGCACTACTCACCGATGCCAAATGGGTATCCATAAATTATATCCCTGGAAGGATCTGTTGAAAAAATTATGTGTTTTAATAATTAAAAGGTAAATAATTATTTATGTAACTTAAGTAAGTTTAAGTTTAAAGGTATTAATTGTTGTGGAATAATTCTTGTGTGATTTTTGGTCAAAGATAACAGGAGACAGTAAAATGTTATTTAAAACTCTTTAGCCAGCAGCCGATATCTTGCTGTATACAAAAGAGGAAGTGGCTTGCCTCGCAGGTTTGTGTGTGTTGATAAAAAGAAAAAAATGGAGAGTTGTTTAAGGTATCTAATTTATAATATAAAGTTAAGTTTCTCTTTGCATAAGGCTATGCCTAATGTAAATGTAAAAGGTAAATTATTGAGTAAAAGTATGGCAGAGAGGAGAAAGTACAGAAAGGAGCAAAGGTAAAACCCTTAAGTAAAATTAATGTATTATATATATATATATTGTTCTGTTATTTGCATGTCTCATGGGCCAGACTACCAGCCACAGAATTTGTTGGGTTCAAGAAGTTTTCAGTTCTTAATGAACATATTTTTAATTTAACCAATTGGTTATTGTGTGTTATTATTCCAAAGATAAGTGTCAAGTAAGTTTTGATTCCAGACATGCCCACCATTGTTGAGGCAAGGGAAACCAGCAACCTATCATCTTTTTGTTTTATATAGGAGTTGTTATTTTAACAACAAAAGAAGACATGGCTGCCTCTCCTACTCACTAAACAACAATCATTGAATAATTATTTCATCACCTCTGTGAAAGTGTTCAAACTTCTGCAAACTCTTATTTTCCCTTTTTTTACTTTCCCTAGATAGAAAACAATATTAATGCATTTTAAACCATTTGTTTTGGCTTCCAGCATACAAATATTCAAGGAAAAATATCCTTTGTTCCTAACTAAACTGTTAGTTTATTTAGACAGGCAAAATTGAAGCATAATATAGATATAAAAGGAGTCTGTTAACTTTTTTTACATGTCATTCTGTTTAAAAATAAACAAATTTCCAGTGCCCAGCTACTTTCTTGGCCAATGCAGAGGTTTACGAAAGTGAAGGGTAATTAGTAATTTTAATCCTAATTTTTCCTGGACGTGCCCTAAACTGCAATGGTCTAATCTTTTGTTAGTGGTAGGTTGTATGTATTCAACTCTTTGGTTTTTTCTTTAATGTTTAATTTACATGTTTATATATAATAATGTTGAAATTATTTGTCCCTTGGTTATACATTTTATATCATATGACTATATTACTGGGTTTTTAATTTGGGTTTTTTTAGTTTTATTGTAACAAAAACATTTTTGTGCACAAAGATATGAAAATAATAATATTAAAACAATTTTTGTGGTGCTACGGTGTTTTATTATAACTATAACTGCCATTGGTGTAGTATTATAATATACTAATGATGGTTCATTTATTTTGCAAATGTCAGTCATAAATACAGGCATATTTGCCTCAATAAATAATTTGATTTGAAATATTTTTTGTTAACTTTGATTTGGGATTTGTACAGTTAAGCAATGTGGCCAGTTGTTTGGAAGTATCCAGGTTAAAATTAGTGACTTCATTAAAAACAAACCACTGCAGTATTACTGTAGTATTGACAGCTCTAGTATGGCTCCAATATTTTATAGTATAACAGTATATACTGTTTGGTTATCTATGTTAAAATTGTTAAACGGAGTCAAATTAACGCAAATAAAACATCAGGTGTCAGCTAAATAACATGGTGTTGGAGTAGCTATCGAAATTATCACCCACAAAGGGGATGACAAGGTATGCGCCCTGAACCTGATCTTTAAAGATCTACCTTGAATCAGCCTGTAGTCAATACACTAAGGTGTCTAGTATTGTTAATTATAGGTTGATTCAGCCAAGGGCAAGTAATTAAAATTGTGGCAAAAGGGCATCATTCTGTACAATAGATTCTGATCAATACACTGAATTGGTGGGAATGACTTGGGTAATGGAATTTAGTGGTGCATCCTCAGTTAATATTTTAATTGACTTTTAATTGTTTTTTTTAATTAAAACCATAAGTTCCACTTCCCTTATGCACAAACATGGGGATAGTGAAAGGATCATTTCTGTACTACATCCAAGTGCAAAAGCATAAGACTGTTGCAGAAATAAAAGAAACAAAGTGTCATGGGGGTACCACTGACTGCAGTGGCACCTCCTCCTAGCTGCTCTGGGGAACTGCTCTCTTCCAGGTCCAGTGTCTTTCCTTGCAGTCTCCCAACACGTTATCCACTATCTCACTCTGCAGCCTCTTTCTCACTTCAGGAGATGCAGCTTCCTTTTTGTGACTTGGCCTCCTGGACAGATCACTATGTGGTCTCCCTTTTCATGATATATAGTCTCACTAGACCTGCTGTCCCAGCAATGCCACTCCATCGGCAGGGCCGGCTCTGGCTTTTTTGCCGCCCCAGGCAAAAAAGCCTCCCGG
>NW_020664369.1:12397597-12406915 GCF_002925995.2 Terrapene triunguis
GAGGGCGGCGAGCCCACTGCGGCTCTGCTCTCCCCGGCGGCCGGAGCGCCGGGAGCAGGGCGGCGAGCCGGCCGGGGCTCCGCTCTCCCCGGCGGCCAGAGCGCCGGGGGAGGGTGGCGAGCCCACTGCGGCTCCGCTCTCCCCGGCGGCCGGAGCCGGAGCTCTGCACCACGCCGCCCCCCTCCAGGTGCCGCCCCAAGCACAAGCTTGGTGGGCTGGTGCCTGGAGCCGGCCCTGTCCATCAGGTGCTGGTAGGTGAACAGGGGCTCACACACTCTGGGATCCAGACCAGGGACCTTACAACACACAGCCAGGTCTGCTCAGTTCCCAGACTTGCTGCTTCCTATTCCACCTCCTCCAGGCTTTCTTCTCCACCCTTCTCTCTTCTGTGTACACCCTTCATTCAGGGACAGGCTCCAAGGATCCTACTCTTTCCCTGTGTTCCCTCTTTCCATCTCTCATGCACAGAGGGTGGCTACAGAATTCTTCACTGTTGCCAGCTTCCTAGCTTTATACTAGCTCAGCCCACACCTGCTCAGCTGAGGTTCATCTTCCCATCAGCGGTTGCTCCTCCAACCTAAGCCCCTCATGTGTGGCTTATCACACTAACTGGCCTTTCTCAACTTCCTTAACCCTTTCAGGGCTGGTATGGTGTGAACAGCCCATCACACAAATACAATAGATTCTAATCAGATGTTACATTGCAGCTAAATTTGGAATTGTATATTGAGATTCCTAATGTGATGATAACATTGATTTGGGCCCAAGAAAAAGTGAGATGGAATCAGGACCCCAACACGATTGCACCATACTCGTCAGCTGAAATTTTCTTTGAATGGAGGTATAAACAAACACAGGAGCAATTAATAACTAAGACTTGGAATAATATACTCTTTACAGCATGGATTAATAGTATTTTTCACCAGCTCATAGACTAGAATGTAGATTATATTGTCTTTGAAATCACATTCCTGCATTTAACACCATTTATGGTTTATATGTGTGTGTGTGTGTGTGTGCCCTCCCAACCTGGGAGGAGTATGCTGCAAATGCAGATACCTGGGTAGTGAACCCAGAACAGTCTAATTAGGCCTGTGATTCAAGATGGTCCAAAAGAAAGAAATATTTACTAATCAAGTCCCATATGATTTAAGAGTGGACACATCTCTGAATACACAGCATTTCACAGTACTGCAGTGGTGATTTAAATAAATTATATGGTCATTCTACCCTATGGGCCACACTGGAACAAAAGGAGTACCTCTGAAGAGGTAACACATGAGAGCAATGCAACTAAGAATGATAACGGCATACAAGTTAATGCAGTCATATGTTCTGCCCCATTATATATTGTAATATTTTATTTTATTTAAAGTGAATTTAATAATGTTGTATTACACCACTGTGGGTTCAGCTCTGGTGGCTAAAGTTTCAAGCTCAACAGAGTGAAAGTCACCTCTGCTACTTGCTTCAGATTTAGAGTCTCTAGGAACACCAAGGTGAATACCAAGGATAGTTACCACACACACATTCACAAGTATAAGGTCTAGTTTGTTTTATAAGTTTTATTAAAATTACAATTAATGTTATGATTACCCAATAATATAGAAATCCTATGAAGACCTATGCAAAAGTTACAAATATAGTTATACTCACATACTTAACAATATTCTTAAGGTCTGATGGCTGCATTGCCAATTGATCATCAGTAGAGAGATGGTCCTTGATGGAGTTTTCCCAAAGGGAATGCAATTTTTCCAATCTGGGAGACCTCTTTTATCTTATGATTCTGAATACTGAAGGCAGAATTTGCCCTGTGGGACCTTTATTACTGGTGATGATCCAGGAGAAGTGAAGACCCCAGCTAGACTGCCTGCCCTTAAGTTGAATTTACGGGACTGGTAGTTATGGGTGGGGAGGAAACAAAAATAAATTATTTTACTTACTAAATGTGCTCATTTATATGGAGTCATTGTGAGACAATATATTTGGAATCCCAAATCCCCTGTTTTTCATTGTTTTAAGTAGACCTTTTCTATTATGTTATTTGTATGTGAAATTTATTTCTCTCTGGTAAGATACATGAGCCTAGGCCCTAATTGAAAGCTTGCCCTTGTTAGACTTTGCCTCCAGAAGAAGCAGAACTGCATCATGGGAACTCTAAATGAATACACGATTGGCAAGGGCACAAGCAATCTTAATAATGGGTTAGAAGTTTTAGCCTTTGGGAAACAGGATTGTAAGTAAATGAGATGAAGTGTAAAGCTTATGCTAAGGTAGCCAGTTTCTGCCTAAAGGGTTCACTTGCATAATATTCTCATTAAATGATCGCTTTTCCACCTTAGTTGAAGAATACAAGTAAAAGAAATGAAACTGATTATGAGCTTTCCTGATTAGCAACTTGATTAAAAAGAAAAAAAAATTGTAAATTGTAACACTGCAACCCATGTTTAATAAAATATGTTTTAATTTACATTAACAGAGTTAAAACAATACATAGGTATCCATAAAATTGTTATTAAACCTGTTTTCATATTCAGTGGTAAACATGTCCCAGATAAATGTGTTTATAAGAAGCTTATATAACATTTTAATTGGCTTTATTTCTCATTAGACTATAAATCATTATTTGTTTTTAATAAAAAGTTTGAAGATCTTATTAGAAACAACTGAAATACTTGTAACTTACTGTCTGTGGGTGGGATTCTCAAAAGCACACAGCGTGGTAAAACTTCTATTGACTTCAACAGGAGCAGAGTTAGACCAGTGCTGAGCACTTCGAAAATAGGCCTCCCCACCTCTTTATAGTGTTGCATAATTTAAATAATGTAAAATATGATAACATAAGCATATTTTATTAAACAGCAATTTTGTACTTGTAATTCAATACTCATTCTAGGAACACTTTAAAATATTATGTTGGCAGAATTTTAGAAAACATTGAGGACATGACTTTCACACACTTTTTTTTTTAATCTGTAACATTTGCAGAGCCTCTTGGGATCCTTGTATGTGTAACTGCTGACTATTAAAAGTAGTAGTCTCATTAGAAGAGAGCAAGTTTTTACAGTGGATTTATACACAAAATGTTTCCCAATGTAGGGCCAAATTGTGAGAAGCAGCACAACTCTTCCGTCAGTCCTACTCTTAACAAGGGAACTTCTTGTGTGAATAGTGTAAAAATCTAGCCCCGAGAGACCTAGGTCTCCATCCTGAAAGATACTAAGCATCTCCCAGGAGCACCCACAACTCATATTATCATCAACAAGAGATATGGGATCTCAGGTCTTTCAGGATGCACTTATCAGCTTCCAAGATTGGGCTCAGAAAAAGAGACTGACAAAAAAAAAGTTGCCAAATAAGAGTCCTTATCAGTGTGTTTACTGAAATACACTTCTCTTTAAGAGTGAACTACAATCCCCACATATAGATGTGCTGATGGTCCTGCCATTGTTTTCATTGTGGTCATATACTTTTCTATTTGTGTGATGTGAGAATCTGTCTGTCATATTAGGCCTTCAGTAGCATAAAGAGATTTTCTCAAATGTACTTAGTTTAGATCAGGGATCAGCAACCTTTGGCATGCGGCCTGCTGGCCGGGCCAGTTTGTTTACCTGCAGGATCGGCAGATTCGGCCGATCGCAGCTCCCACTGGATCGTGTGCCAAAGGTTGCCTGCTTTAGAGACATGATTCACTACTTTGTTTGTCTAGTTTTATGGGAGAATAACACCATTGATATCAATAGGTTGACATAGGCATAAAAACTAGAACAACATAGCGTTGAATCAGCCCCAGTATTTGTATTTATAGTTCCTGGTTCATATTTGGAATTTGCAAAGAATCCAAAGGAGAAGTAAACATGCATACACATATATTCTGCTTTTCAGGATCCAGTCGCCTTCTGTGAATCTTCCCTTGCATATGACACAGTGACATTTTGTTGCTGTCATACAGACATTAATAGTTTTATACTGGATAGGTTGTTTGAAGTTATTGAAAAGTTTCGCCTTCTTATTTCATAAACAAGAGTCAAGAGACGAGCAAGAGTCAAAAAAGTAAAGGTACACTCTAGTTGCAAAAGGGATTGTGGCCTCTGACATGATATGTGTGACTGTATTAAGGTGGTTCAGTGGCAGGATAGTGTATTTATGCCACCCTTCTCTCTCTCTGGATTGAACGTAAGCTCTGTTCAGTGCTTGGGTGTTCATTTTGCCCTCTAATGGCTCACAACAGAACTGCTTGTGGACTTTCAATCCAGTAGAGGGCAATGGTACCCAAGCACACAACATACTCAGTTATTAGACAAAGCTCATCCTTGAGTCTATAGCTTCAATCAGACCAGAGTAAATATGCAGTTATTGAAATACAGACAAAATCGTGGCATCGTGGACACAAACAGGTCCTTTGGCTCCAAAAAACACGTTTCTGAGATAACACAGAATGTATGTTACCTGTCACAATAGTTGGGGGCTTATTTCTGGTGTGGATAAACCATAAAAAAGTGACAAACAAATATTTGTGTAGGCCAGCACTCCATCCCATACAGGGTAATGGTAAAAACTAAGATAAGCTTCTATCCGATGAGAGATTTCCTTTATCTCAAGTGGTAGGGGATGAGAGTTTTATGTTTTGTTGGTATTGGAGGGGTGCAGGTGGGGGAAGCATGGTGGAATGTCATTAGTTCTGTATTTGCTGATAGGCAGTTCTGCATGTTACTTAGTAATAATACAGGAGCCTTCACGGATGTCATGGTTAATTACAACAGAAATCCATTTAGTGGTGTGCCATACTTGCAATTATTACAAGTGAAAAGTGGAGATGTCATGGATATTCCCAGGAACAAAAACATAAAAAATGATTATTGGGTTATTTTGGGTTGTAGCCTTTTATAGATCCACATTGTCTAGAACAGGGGTCGGCAAGCTCTGACACGCGGCTTGCCAGGGTAAGCACCCTGGCGGGCTGGGCCAGTTTGTTTACCTGCCGCATCCGCAGGTTCGGCTGATCGCGGCTCCCACTGGCCATGGTTCACCGCTCCAGGCCAATGAGGGTGGCGGGAAGCCGTGGTCAGCACATCCCTCGGCCCACACCTCTTCCCGCAGCCCCCATTGGCCTGGAGCGGCGAACCGCGACTAGTGGGAGCCGCAATCGGCCGAACCTGCAGACGCGGCAGGTAAACAAACTGGCCCGGCCTGCCAGGGTGCTTACCCTGGCGAGCCGTGTGCCAGAGGTTGCCGACCACTGGTCTAGAAGATAAATATGAACGGTAATGTCATTTTTCTTGCTCTGAAGAATCATCAGACAGAGATATTATATGAATTATACTTCAGAGTGATGTGGTATTCTAGGTCTCAATCCTAAAAAAAACCATAAGTGGAGTGAGATTATGGATAGTTGATTATCCAGTTCTATAGTGAATACTCAGGCGAGTTGCAGCTGCTTACACGTGGAGAGAAATTGCTCAAAGATTTTCAACTCAGAGCCTCTGCAAATATGCTGATTACAATGACTTGTGTATATTTCTCTGTCCTGAAAAGGCCACAGTCTTTGAAAAGACCAATACCTAAATACTAATGCAAAGGACACTATAGGAAAACCTAAGGTGGAAGATACATAAGCATATTGTCAGTGGTAAAGGGATGCATCTCAAGGAATAGTGCTATCTTGTAGATGAATGGGTTTCTATGCAAAAGTGTTAAAATGAAAAAAAAATATGTGTGTGCTGAGGTGTGTCTTCCCACAGTTCTTGAAAATGACTGGTTAAAATTAGTCCTAATCAGTGCTTCATTTGTGCCAGAGCTTGTCAAGGCTGAGCCCTGGCACCTCTGGGCTTGCTGTATCAGTTATGAAAGTAAAAAAATAATTGCTTGAACCCTGGCACCTCTTTTATTACAAATTAAGCACTGGGCCTACTGGAGATCTTCTTTCACTGAGCTCTAGCATCAAGGATTATTTTCTAAGTAGGTCAAGTTAGCAAGGGTAAATAGTTGAGTCTGAAGAATGAACACCTCTGCAGCTCCAAGAACTCAAGATTTTTTTTTCTTATTTAAAATTGTTTTCATTAACAAAAAATCTACTTCAAAATCATTTTTCTGACCTAGCCTTTTTTAAACTTCTTTCAACTTTGTGCTTCAACTTTTCCCCTTACTCAAACTCCTTTAGTTCTAGACACATAAATAATCCATCAATTTACTGTAGCTAGATATAATTCATCTATTAGATTGACTAGAGATGAAAAACTACCTTTGTAAATCACAGAGATTTGTTCAATGAGTTAGAAACATTTAAAAATATGGCTATCAGTGCCTTTGTGTGTCTTACCCTAAGTCTCTGAAAGAAGCAAAATGTTTTATCAGTCTCAGAATAGCTCATGCTTGGACAACATACAAGTTAATAAATAAATGATGTTCTATTTATGCCGTACACTTTACATGGAAATTAATGGGTAAAAGCTGGCAGTGTGCGAGACCCTATGAACTTTTATTTAAACATAAAAAGAAACCATATTTTTCTGTGTGCTGAATAATTGCTGAGTCCAAAGATGTAGCAGCCACGGTCTCCAGGATGGAATAGTGCAGGGATCGGCAACCTTTGGCACACTGCCCGTCAGGGAAATCAGCTGGTGGGCCGGGACGGTTTGTTAACCTGCAGCATCCGCAGGTTCGGCCGATCGCAGCTCTCACTGGCCGCAGTTTGCAGTTCCAGGCCAATGGGGGCTGCAGGAAGCGGCATGGGACGAGGGAATAGTGGGTTTTCCCACATCAGTCTTTGGCACCAGCACATTCTATATCATGTCAAAGACTGCAATATCACAAAACTACTGTTTCTGAACTCTGTGGATCTACTGTAAGATTAAAGAGTGGTTATTTTTTTTCTATTTTCAAGGAAAATACCAAACATAAAGCAATGCACTCCAAATATTAGAGACAGTTCTCTGCATTTTCATTTTGAAAACAGTCTTCTTGCTATTTAGAGATAGGTAAAGTGGTTAAAAAATAAACTCCTCTAAAACTTTTCCCAGCCATCACACTCAATCCAACCCAGCCATTTCTTAGTGTTCGAAAGTATTCAGTTAAACAGATGTCCCAACCACCCATCTTCAATCGGATGGTTGTGTGCATTTCCAAAAATGGCCTCTATACTTTCTTACCATTCTCCTCCCTTTCACTAATTATCTATAATTTCAGTTCTTCTTAGAGCAGGGGTTCCCAAACTTGGTTAGCAGCTTGTGCAGGGTAAGCCACTGGCCGGCTGCGAGACGCTTCCCGCAGCACCCACTGGCCAGGAACGGCGAACCACAGCCACTGGGAACTGCGAGCGGCCATACCTGTGGATGCTCAGGTAAACAAAATGTCTCGTTGCCCGCCAGGGGCTTACCCTGAACAAGCCGTGAACCAAGTTTGGGAACCCGTCTTAGAGGCTCTGCAGCTATGGCATGGGTATTTTCAGAGGGTGGAGGGACACCTACTCTAACCCTTCCAGCTTACACTCTTTTCTCACTCGTTCAAGGGGTGCCTTCTGAGCAGCTATTAGGTTTCTTTTCTCCCCTTTTTTTGAAGCATCAGTATAACTTGATACTTCCATGAAAATTGTCAGATGAGTCCAATTGCTCAGCTTATTTAATTTTTTTTTAAAGAACACCAATTTCACAACATCTTTGCTTCTATTTATGTGAAAGTAGTGGATCTGACTGAGGAAAATAAATTTATTTTGCAACAACTCTGAATGTCTGGGTATTTTTCCTAAATTCCACCACTGTACCACAAATCTTTTGTGATGATCAACTTCCAAGCAGGAAGTCTAGTCTGATAAAATACTAAGTCAACAAAATGGTGATGTTATTTAAAAAACAAACAAGTACACATTGATTATATCCTTTGTCAGTGTCAGGCAGAATGTACCATTTTGCCTGGAAAAGTTTAATCAGTTTTGTCATAAACTGAAAACAAAAATCTTTTCTGTTCCTGAAAACAATGAAAGTGTGTTTACCATTGTGAATGTAAAGCTGCTGGTCAAAGTTCAAATATAGTTTTCTGACAAAACTCTTATTCTAGTACGTATACTACAGCCCTTACTGTGGTGTCTGAGCACCTTCTTTGTTAGGTATTTATCAGCACACCTCACACTTATTAATGTATTTATCCTCACAACATCCATGTGAGGTAGGGAAGTGCTGTATCTCCATTTTACAATGGAAAATGAAGATAGAAAGAGGCTAAGTGACTTGCCCCAATGTCATGCAGGGTTTCTGCAGCTAAGCAGGAATTGAACTCAGGTCATGGAGTCCCCATCCTTTAACAATCCTTCTTAACATTCAAAAGATCAGTCACACTGGATAGATCATGTTATAGGATAAAGAGTTTGGATTGTGGAGGAGAAAGGATTCTAAATCACACTAGCTTTAAAAATACTCCAAACTTATGTTGAAGAGGTGACTCATTTGCTGGAAAAGTACTTCGTTAGTTGTTTCAGAAGAAGTGGGTAGGACGCCGTGGGGCAGAAGCATATAGTGTATTGCTCTTTCCAAAAGGAATGTGATGTCTTTGGCCTAGATTCACAAAAGTACTGAGGTACCTAAGTCTCAGTTTTAGGCTCCACTGCAGTTCACAAAGGATCCATTAAACCCCTTAGGCACCTAAATTCAGTCAGTGGCTAGGCTTTTATAGTAAAAGTTCCCTGTATGCCTATGTTTCTGTTTCTGAGCATGCAAGAAGGTTCCCAGCTATGAATCACTAGAAACGATAGTCACTTAAATCCAGGCTGCAAGGAGGATTTAATCTCCATGGTTTAGCACACGTCTCTGGTTGGCCTCTCCCCAGGGCCGGCCCACAACATTTTGGCACTTGAGGCGGGGAGCTCAAATGACGCCCCCATGCCCCATCGCTTGGGCCAAAACTTGGAAAGGTCTCAATTCTGCTTTCTTCATGTTCTACTCCTCTCATGGTACTGTTCTGCTACCTACCCCAATAAAGGAGAACTAACAACTTAAAATGACTTGTTCAAAAATTTTAAGTAACACTTAACTTTCAAACGCCTGAAAAGCAAATGTAACTTTTCTTATCTGCATAGTAAACACTGGCATTTTTATCTGTTTGAATAATAAAAGTGGTGCTTTCCGTGCCTTCTTGGTTGCAAAGATTTGAACTGCTTCCTGCTGAAGGTCCACCGAATGGGCCAGCTCATGCTCTATTGAGATGGTTGCAAGGCCGACCAGCCTCTCCTGTGTCATTGTGGAGCGTAGATGTGTTTTTATTAACTTCAGCTTGGAGCAGGGCCAGCTCTGGCTTTCTGGCCGCCCCAAGCAAAAAAAAAAAAAC
>NW_020664369.1:12407015-12442804 GCF_002925995.2 Terrapene triunguis
CTGCCACGCGGCCCCTCCCGCCGTGCCCCCTGCCGGGAGGGCTCTGCACCACTCCGGTCGGCTGGGAGGGAAGGACGTGGGCTGCCCTGCTGGGCTTGCTGCAGGGCGCTCCCGTCCTCCACGCTGCTGCCCCCTACAGGGCGGCCGGAGCAGAACAACAACAACAAAAAAGCAGCCATGCCGCCCTAGGATTGGGCGGAATGCCGCCTCCTACAAGCTGTCGCCCCAAGCACCAGCTTCCTCGGCTGGTGCCTGGAGCCGGCCCTGGCTTGGAGAAGCTGCATTCTCCACTGGCAACTATTACAGGAAGTGTTAGAAGTATGCACAGAGAACAAAAGCATTTGGAAAGAGGGTGGTCATCTTATTTGTGCACATATATTCCAGAACAGTCTGTTGAAATGTATCTTGAAAGGGCTTTCAGTTCATCATCTAAATCACTCACATCAATATCGCGCATGTCATCATGTGTCAACACTGTCTCTAGTGCCCTGCATTGCTGGTGTAGGTCTTCTTATAGTGAGGAGTTTTGGAATATCATACAACATCCCAAATATACTGCTGTGTTCCCTGAACTGCATGAAATGTTCTTCAACTGACTGTATTGCACAATCTAGCACCTGATTGAAGAGTTCAACTTTGAATTGTCTCTTATGGGATTATCCTGTGCCTCGTAATCAAAATGTCTTCTTCTTCGGTGACTCTTGTATTCTTGAATGGGTGGGAAAATAGCTTCAGTTTGAAGTTCCTCTGCCAACTTCTGTGCACTATTCAGAACATTTTGAAATCCCTCATCTGACTGGTAAGACTGTAGGTATGACTTTGCTTTGTCCGGTTGTTCCATTCCTCCAGATATATCAAGGTCAACACCTTGGAGTCTCTTGCTTACAACATTTATTTCAAACAGTATGTCATGCCTCAACACTAAGCCACACAGAAATTTGAAGTTATGTTTGTTTCTGGTGATTCCATTTCCCTCTGCCACTGTTCTCCCACAAAAGTTCCTGTCATAGCATTATCCTCCATAATGGCAACTATAGCATCATCTATCTTCCCAATTTGGTGTTTGATCAGCTTTATCGCCTCCACTCGACTTTCCCATCGTGTGGCACTCAGTGGTTTCAGTGTCAGAGAGGATGTTCCCAGATGTTGCTTCAAAATTTGCCATCAATGAGTTGATGCAGAGAAAAATACATAGATGCTTTGAATTGCATTAAAACATTCAGCAGCCTCACTAGAAACTGATGCTGCATCATTGACCACCAAGTTCAATGAATGAGAACTGCATGGGACAAAAAAACTCAAGGGTTTAACTCTCAGATACTTGTCTGCACTCCTCTGTTCTTTCCTTTCATGTTGGCACCATTATCATAGCCCTGACCTCTCATGTCAGCTATCGCAATTCCCATATCTTCCAGCTTTTTAAGAAGCACATTTGTCATACCAGCTCCTGTAGTATCATCAATGTCAATAAATTTTAGAAAATGCTCTCTGACAGTCACCATTGCAGGGACATTTTCACTAGGTTCTGTTGTTGTTACAAAACACACCATTAAAGTCATTTGTTCTGTATGGCTGATGTCAGGTGTGCAGTCCAGAATAACAGAGTAATATCTTGCTGACTTCAGATCTGCCACAATCTTCTGTTTGACTTTTGTTGACGGCAATGGTATGATCTCATTTTGAATTGTTTTTCCAAGGTAGTGGTGTGTATACATTTCTTGGGTGGTGACACTTCTTAGATGCTCCTGGAGTACAGCATCAAACTCAGCCATCAGCTCCACAATTTTAAGGAAGTTTCCAATGTTTGGCACATACAGCTGATCTGAAGTGCCATGCAGTGTTAGGTTTTGGGTAGCAACATTCTCACTGGCAATGAACCTTTTCAGAACATTTTGCCAGTAAGGAGACTCTGATGCAATCTTCTCTTGATGCTGATCATCTATGGTGGCCTTTAACTTTAGTCTCATCTCAAGCTCTTTCCACCTATGGAATGCTCTCTGGTAATTTGCTGCCTTCTCATGGGCATGCCAGATTTCTAGCCAGATTTTTCCAGTCCTTTCATAGAATCATAGAATCATAGAATATCAGGGTTGGAAGGGACCTCAGGAGGTCATCTAGTCCAACCCCCTGCTCAAAGCAGGACCAATTCCCAACTAAATCATCTCAGCCAGGGTTTTGTCAAGCCTGACCTTAAAAACCCCTAAGGAAGGAGATTCCACCACCTCCCTAGGTAACCCATTCCAGTGCTTCACCACCCTCCTAGTGAAAAAGTTTTTCCTAATATCCAACTAAACCTCCCCAACTGCAACTTGAGACCATTACTTCTTGTTCTGTCATCTGGTACCACTGAGAACAGTCTAGATCCATCCTCTTTGGAACCCCCTTTCAGGTAGTTGAAAGCAGCTATCCCCCCTCATTTTTCTCTTCTGCAGACTAAACAATCCCAGTTCCCTCAGCCCCTCCTCATAAGTCATGTGCTCCAGCCCCCTAATCATTTTTTTTGCCCTCCACCGGACTCTTTCCAATTTTTCCACATCCTTCTTGTAGTGTGGGGCCCAAAACTGGACACAGTACTCCAGATGAGGCCTCACCAATGTCGAATAGAGGCGAATGATCACGTCCCTCGATCTGCTGGCAATGCCCTTACTTATAGAGCCCAAAATGCCGTTAGCCTTCTTGGTAACAAGGGCACACTGTTGACTCATATCCAGCTTCTTGTCCACTGTAACCCCTAGTCCTTTTCTGCAGAACTGCTGCCTAGCCATTCGGTCCCTAGTCTGTAACAGTGAATGGGATTCTTCCATCCTAAGCGCAGGACTCTGCAGTTGTCCTTGTTGAACCTCATCAGGTTTCTTTTGGCCCAATCCTTTAATTTGTCTAGGTCCCTCTGTATCCTATCCTTACCCTCCAGCGTATCTACCACTCCTCCCAGTTTAGTGTCATCTGCAAATTTGCTGAGAGTGCAGTCCACGCCATACTCCAGATCATTAATGAAGATATTGAACAAAACCAGCCCCAGGACCGACCCTTGGGGCACTCCGCTTGATACCGGCTGCCAACTAGACATGGAGCCATTGATCACTACTCATTGAGCCCGACCATCTTTGTTCCTGTAGAACCCATGTGGCTGGAACATTAGACTGGAAGAGTTTGCAACAAAAACATTATGCAGCATTCTGGGTTTTTGAGTATATAAGCCATGGCCTCTCCACTTTGTCACCATTGGGGATTTCACGCCAGTAATATGTTGGATGGAAACTTCTATTTTCATTGTCTTTGGGGAACAGGAATTTTTTCACTTCCCATGCAGTACAAGGATGTTGCTCAGGCTACTCCTCAAGTGGGTCCACAGCCCTGGATCATCTAGACTTAAGGAACTAAACTCAGCAGCAGCTGTTTCTTGCGCCTCCACCACACTCTTCTCTGATCTACACTTTTCTTCAGGAATGTGCGTGGTTACATCCATCTGAGATGGAGATATGGGTGCTGTAGTAGCTACCAGGTCACCTGCACTCTGACTAACTGGAAGATTAGGCATCTCCTCACCACTCACATCCTCACTGAGGCCTGAAGGCTCACCGTGAACATTTGTGTCTATATATCTCAGGAGAGCTCCTTCCTACTTAGATAGAAAATCTTCCTTTGCTTTCTTTCTTTTTCTGAATGCTGCCCCAGAGGGGCGTTTTCTTCTTTCACTCATGACTGCTGTTCTGTACCAGCTATAGTGGCTCTCAAAACTCAATTGAAAGGGACAAATAAGCAGGCTGGTAGCAGGGCCTGAGTGAGGGAAGATACCAGCATCTTAAGGCCTAACTGGCTCCTACTACTTCAGTTGACTGCCTGTTCTCCTCAAGTGGGTTCAGGGAAGCAGCGGGAAACAGAAAGCTCCCTGAGAAACTGGTGTTAATCAGTCCAGGCTCCTGGGGGTGCTAGAGAGGTACATAAGAGGCTCCTCCTCCTCTCTGTCCCTGTAGCTCCTGCTGCTTTCTGTTATTCCCTCTCCCCTTTTCTCCTGCCTGCCTGTTATGTCTCTTGTGCCCTCCTTCCTCCAGCACAGCACTCCACCATCTCTGTGCATCTAGAGCAGATAGAATACATATGCACCAGCAGCAGACACAATTTTCTACACTCTGGGTCCTATTGGCGCCCCCACTACAGTCTGGCACCTGAGGCGGCCGCCTCATTTCTCCTCATGGTAAGGCCAGCCCTGCCTCTCTCATTGGCTAGCCTAGGACACTCCTTGACTAACATGCCGGCTTTTGTGACTTGCATTCTAAGACATTTCCATCTCTGCATAATAGCATACTCATCACCCATAGCACCCGCTTGTGTCAGGGTATGATGCTACCAGGGAACTGCATTTCTGGAGTCCCCTCATAGTCACTTCTTCAGCCCTGCAATAGCTTGTTTTTCTTTCTGGGACATCTGTGGCTTGGCCCTCCAACCAGCTCATGTAAAAGTTTAAACCAGGGTTCAACTAAGTCCAAAAAAGTTCTCTGAATTAATAACATCCATGTTCTGTCCCTTTCCAGACATTCTAAAATCTTCTGTGTTGCCTCTACTTCTGGACCCTGCAGAGTTCCTCACATGCTGCTTCTTCCCCAGCATGATTCCCCACACTGCCTTCCTTTCCCAGTGACTCTGGCAGTTTAACATCAAGAATCTCCCTGTCATTTACAAACCTTGTCTCAAGGCTGACTACACAGGAGCCTCACCTGCTCCTGATGGACCTCTTCTAACCTATTTATATGACCCGGGTGCCTAATAGCTCCTCAGCTAATTCTATGCAGGAGACAAGCCATCAATTGCCCCACAGGTGTGAAGCATACTTTCTTTCTCTTGTGGATGATATAGGTTCACCTTATTACACTATTCCAATGCATTTTATAGGGAACCTAGGCACCTAACTCAGGCTGTGTGAATTGCAGTGCATGCCCGTGATTTTTCTAGGTGTCTAAAAGTTAGGCATTGTGATACTCTACCTCATAACACTAACTCCTTTTGTGTATCCAGACCTTTATTTTCAACAAATAACTTTTAAAATTAATACATACAACACATTCAATAACTTGACTGAGTGTTGAACTACAGCCTCCAGTTCATAGCTGAGAAGAAGAGGGACTTAATATATTCCACATCTCTCCATGGAGAATAATGATCTTTGGTTTGTTATAGCCACCTTCCACCATGTTCACATTAACTCAGCTGCATATACAGTTAGAGTTGGATGAATAATGGGTTTTGGGTGAATTGAAAAGTAAAATAATATTAATAATTTTAGGTCAAACAAAATATTTTATTTCACTTGAAGAACCACATTTTGTTTTCATTGTAAGCATTTTTTAACTTTTACTTTTAATAGAAAATTAAAGGAAAATTCAAAACAAAAAGTAATTTCAGATGAAAAACTTGAAACACCTAATTTCCAAATGTCAAAATAAAATGTTTCAAAATTTTCAGAATGTTTTCCCCCCCGATATAACAATTCAGTGGAATTAACACAATTTCATTAAATCTTTTGGTGCTGCCGAATCTGCCCCAAAAAAGTTTCAACTGATTTTTTTTTTCTCAGCTCTATACACAGGACTGTTTCTGCTACCCTTTCCTCACATGGAGCAGTCCCCTAGACTGCAAGAAGTCTATTGAAATTAGTGTGACGGCTTACAGAGTATCACTCAAGGGGAGTGAGGATGGCAGAATTAGAATCACAGTGCTCTAAGATAGGTGAGAGAAATTCCATAAGGAAAAAAAAGAATGCTAAGGTAATGGAGGGGGAACAGAGGACAATTAGGCAGAAAATACATTTTCTTCTGAAAAAGAAAAAAACAAACAAACAAGACAACGCATTTATAGGAAGACTGTGTATATCTCTTGTTCCAGGAAAGCCAGTATGCCATAAGGACATTTTTACTGATTAGGCACACCTGCCGTACCAGCTTTGTAGGCCTCTGTCAGCAGGAGCGCCGCCAGCTTTTTTGCCGCCCTAGGTGGTGGAAGGTCCCACCCCCGAAATACCGCCCCCAACAGAGGTGGCGGAAGGTCCCGCCCCCGAAATACCGACGACGACCGGGGAGGCCAAAGATCCGGCTGCCGTGGTCGCCGCTCCCCAAATGTTAGTGCCCTAGGCAACCGCCTAGGTCACCTAATGGGTTGTGCCGGCCCTGTCTGTCAGGCTGTGATAGATATATCAGTTACTAGAAGTGGCCATCACTGTGGTGTATTGAAAACTGTGGACAAATGATAAGCTGTCACATTAAATGTTAAGGGTTTTCCAGGCAATGTATGCTGGCAAGGACATATGTAGGGAAGTGTATGACTGTAGCCTAGGAGTAGTTAGTTTTGTAGTCAGCCAGCTTTGAGTAAGGTGACTTGAGTTGTACCTCTCTTCTTTAGGGAGCAGCCTGCTTTGTCTCTCTCTGACTTGCATCCAATGAAGTGGGCATTCACCCACGAAAGCTTATGCTCCAATACATCTGTTAGTCTTAAAGGTGCCACAGGACTCTCTGTTGCTTCTCTCTGTTTTGCGGTTCTTGTGTTTTATCATTCTGAATTCTAAGAAATAAAGTATTGTTATGTTGCAACCTTCCCGCAAAAGTACTTTGTATTTTTATTCGACTTCTTTGTTTGTTTGCCATAAAACATAATAGAGAAAACTGGTGTTCAGGATGGAATTATTAAACAACACAAACCAAAAGAATAAAGATGAAATCTCTGCATATAGCAATATGGACAGTTCCTGTTTTAGTGAAAGGAAGATTTTGCAACAGATACTTGAGCAGTATTTTTACACTATGGAAATACTGATAAAGAAATGTCTGTTTTCCCAACACTGGCAGGGAAAAAAGAAAAACACATTTACAGTGCTTAAAGACTTGTGTTGTCCACACAAACCTGCTGAGCTGGAGAATAAGGACATAAGAGAGATTTTAAAGAAATACTATTTGCCTACCTCAAACTTTTAAACAGAACAATAAAAGTTTCATCGAAGAAACCAATGAAATGTGAAAGTATCTGTGAATTTTTGGCAAGCCTGAAAAAAAAACCTATCTACTACTTGATGTTTTGGTAATTTTCTGTAAGAGGCTCTCAGGTATTTGTTTTTGGAGTAAAACACCCTGCATTAAGAAAGAGGCAATTGAATGTTGTGTATAAGAAGGAACTGCCACTACAGGGAGCTGTATAGTCTGCTCTGTTCTTTGAGTCAACAAAATTTGAAAATAAACTGACCCCATTATGCCATGCCTTGGAAGAGAGGCCAGACCAGGGATGAAGAAGATGAGGACACAGGTCAGCACCTCTCACAGGATCCAAAAATGATGGAGGAAGCCATGTTCCCACTGTTTCGGGAATTCACACCAGTAGCAGCAGTGTTTCTTTAATAAGCTCAAGTGCTTGGAAAAAGGGACACGCTGCCCAGGCTTGCCACAGTACACCACATCACACCAAAGGTTATGCTCAGAGGAAGCCATCAAGTAGGAGCCACCAACTTAGTTATACTTTTCTGCCAGTCGTTCTGTCTTCAGGAGATCCAAATTAATGTAGTACTTATACTTTGAATTTCTATAGCACATTCCATCTGAGGATTTTAATGTTCTTAACAAACATTAATGAATTTATCAACACAATACCCTGTGAAGTAGGGAAGTATTACTATGCCAGTTTTATAGATAGAGAAACTGAGGCAGAGCAAAGTGCTCCTGAGGTCATATATGCAGTTAGGAACAGAGCTGGAAAGTAAGTCCACATTGCCTGTCTCCCAGTTTTGTAAATGTACCTGTTCTTTCTATATTAAGCTGTAGTGCTTCATGATGGTCTCAATCTTGGAGGGTAAAATCTTCTTGTTGTTTAATTTTTCTAGGGTTTATTTTAGTAAACATTGCAAAGGTTGTTTCAAATCAACACATACAAAAATGCACTATTTATTGTAGCAATACCTAATCTCTTGATTTTAATATGATTGCACAAGATGTAAGACAGGAAAGATTTTGGCCCTAAGAATTCCCATTCTTGTGGAACTCACAGATAGAAAATAAATGATAGGAACTATTCTAGAGATTCTATTTGGAATTCTCAAATGGGCAGTTGTCATGCTCCAGACTTCTGGTCAAACTGATTACCCAGCCCCAGTAATTAGTGCCACTTATTGTAAAGTGCTGCTCAGTGTATTAGAAATCTCTTGTCAGAAGATGCCCTGGGCTTAGTGCAGGGTGACCAAACTAATTCAGAAATTCTAGGTCAGGGATAAGCAAGATATGCTCACACTTCAGCTGACTGATTAGATCTGGATCTGGGGGGGAAAATGTCCTGTAATTGAGTCATGAATGCAACTGACCCTTCACCTTCATTAATATGAATGTTCACAGAAAAGTAAGGTTAGCAGAAAAATAATTAGTATATTTCAGTAGCAACTTGGTGAGCTCTGTTTAAATACTTCTCTCCAAGTGGAAAACGTTCCCCAAGAGCCCCAGATGTTATGTGCTTTTTGTACTCAAAATATGCTTGACTAGTTAAGCAGAAGTATAAAAGTGCTGCACCATATAACAAAATAAGAATGAAAGTTTTTCTATCAGGAACAGTGGGTTCAGAGACAAAGCAACTGATCCAGCAGGCTATTAAACTCAACTGAAGTCTCTCCATTGACTTCAGCTGGCTTTGTATCAGCCCTGAAGTGTCTATAATACCACATGTGGTTTGAGAGGACTTCACAATTGGGTTAATTAAATTGAGTTTCATTGTGTCCTAAATCACGAGTTTAATAGAGAATTTGAATCTATCTATGCCAGAGAGAAAGTTGATATGGAAAATGGTTTTCAGCCTTTCAGATGGCATGAGAGTATGGTATAGGACAGATTTTAGCTAATAATCTGTGCATATTTGATAGTATTTAATATTTAAAAGTCACCTGTGGCTTATACATTGATGTTTCTTCGGGGTTTCCAAGGACTTGGACCAAATTTTAAGAGATGCTGATCACCTGTACAGGGCTGTCCATAAATGACATAGCACATTGGAGGGTGGAGATGGGTCCTTAATTTTGTGTGTTTGGTTCAGTGTTACAAAGTGTTACAAGAAGTGTGTGGGTCTGGAAAATCACCCAAAAAAGTTATGTAATTTATGGACAGCCTCTATCTCCAATTCACCTGGGAGTTATGGACTCTTACTAACTCTGAAAAGTGGCACATTGACTTTACTAGGAGTTGATTTAGGTTAGCAAGAGTGTTTTTGCAAATGCCTTCCTTAGTGCTTCGTTTGGCAACTGTTTAAAGAGCATCTAATCTATTTTGCAGTTTGACAGCCTACTCAATATCTTACATAACTATTCTCTCTGCTCACTGAAGGTATAGCTGCAAGACAACAACTTGTATTAACATAATGTGTTAAAAATGTGTACACTGTATACATGATGCTTTTAAAAATCCCACCCTAGTAGGCAAGGACATCATACTATGCCAATTTCACAACCAAAAGAATTGGAGAAGTTTAGGTGACTAGAAGGGAAGTGAATTATGAATATATGTATGTGTATTCATAGAAACAACTTCACGAAGCGGCCTACTCTGTACTATTGAAACCAATAGGAGTGTCCCATAGATTTTAATAGGTGCGTGTTTTGGGCCCAAAACATAAATTAAATTATATTTCAGATAGCTTATCATACGTACACTTTCTGAACATAATTAAACCTGAAAAATAAGAGAGCCTACTATTTAATTCTGAATGACATTCTACAATAGTGATTGCAATTAATAATAAAATGCATCTTTCTGTTTAATGAACTGTGAATAATCAAGTTTTATTTAAGAAAGCCCTAATTTGTTTAAGTACATGCACTGCCTATTTATCCAATTATTCCTGCAAAATTACAAATGGAGAAAGTTGAATCTGTTAAATTAAGAAGGTCACCCAAAGTAATTAAGACTGCTGAAGCATATTATTAATACTTTACAGGAGGAGGGGCATTGTGAAATTTACCTGCTTCCCCTTGTTACGTGAGTAATGGGCTTTGGTCTCACCAGTGTTTAAATTAGTTGAATTACAGATACAAACAGATTACAAGAAGAGAGCAAAGTTCCTGACAAGAACAGGTCTTATCAGATGCAAAGGGGACTAAAAAGTATTTCTTTTCCTCATTGATTTGGACTCAGCATGTGTTATTAATTGTATGATGAGAGTTTAGGGATTTATTTAGTTTTTTTGGCCCATGCTTCAGAAAGTACTAATACATTTAATGGGTGAAAAAGAACAAAATGTGTTTAAAATAAATTAAAACTATTAGATGAAAACTGAGTGAAGGATAATCATAATCCAGTGGTAAATTTACCTATCTGTTAGTGGGCAGTTTGGAACCAGTCCTGGAGCCAGAGTGAAAGTGGAAGAAACAGGAAACAAGAAGATATGTCCCTCTATCAGGTGATGGCTAATTCTCATTTTGTTTATGATTTCTATAAAATACTTAAGGTTCCCATACGTCAGTGGTTCCCAAACTGGGGTTAGTGAACCCCTGGGGGTTCGCAAAATCTTACAGGGAGTTCTCAGGCAAAAATTCCCTAATGGCGGACAGAGCTGTCCCTAGGGATCCTGGGCAGCATGGGGCCAGCAGCCTGGAGCCCTGGGGACTTCCAAGAACTAAGCAGATCAAAGCAAGCATATCTATCACACTGAGGAGATTTAAACTTCAAGACTCCTTATAGGAAAGGGAGGTGGGTATTTTTTGCTGTTTTTAAAATTAAATAGGCAGCTAGGATTGTTTTTAAAATTATTATGAAGAAGAAGTTTAAGCTTTGGTGTAACGTGCGTTCTTTGCCTGGACTGCTCAAGACCTGAATGCTTGTGTAGGAGGAACTCTTTGAGTTGGCTTCTTAAATAGCTTCATGCTGTTTCACATCTGCTACTCCTTGATGAAACATAGGAGCCTTGTCTTATAACAGGCTTAATCAAAGTGATACAAGCTACGAAAGTGAAATCTTGGAAGAGTATTGCCGTTTTCCTAATCTCATGAAATTACTGTAATGATAAACAATAATTAATAATAAATAGAGTGTAATAAGCATGTCATAAAAACAAATTTTATATTTCCAAGATCACTGCTTTTATAATTTATGCTCAGGTAAGGGAGAAAATCCCTGGAAATATTCATTTTTAGGAGGAGGTTCGCAAGACTTGACATTTTAGTGAAAGGGGTTCGTGGGTTGTTAAAGTTTGGGAACCACTGCCATACGTGGATCAATTCCCAACTCTGCTAGACACTTTATAAACAGTTAGCACAAAGCAGTCCCAGACTGCTCTCCATCTAGGATTTAGACAGTGTGCAGCAGGTGAATAACAGACACATGGTGGAGAAGGGGCATGAGAGGATAAGTTAACAGTGGATAGATAGTCTTAGTACTTAAGCCTGTGCTTGAGCATGTCCGTAAACAGATTTTGAAGTGCTTTCCTGAATCAGAGCCATAGTGCTCTCAGTTGTCACAGGATGGTGTGGTTTCCCTGGTATTTTAAAAGAATAAGGAGGCATTGACTAACATTCCCAATACATCCAAGCAGCTCTATCTAGGGGGTGTAACATTTTATCACCCTTTACACAACTTTGTGCTCTAATGGCATAACAGACCTTAACAGAAAGGCAGCTGTTCTTCAGTTCTTTGTTTTGCTTTGGTTTGGCTTTTTGGGGAAATTTTATTATGAACACAACCACCATACATCTGAGCAACTAAACTTGTGTGAAAAAAAAAATAAAAACAAATGCTTAGTAACCTGTTCTGTAATTGTTTTTCTTGCAGGTGTGTTGCACATGCCCATTCCACATGGCTCGAGCTGCCCAATGGGTACTGCTGAAGGAAAGGTTTCCGATGGCCGTGGGCTGGGCACACAGACACCAAGAGTGGAATGTGTAATCACTTGAACAAGAAGCATTGGATTAGGAACAGCGAAAGTAACAGATCTCAAGAACTGATGAACAGCAATAAGATAAAAAGAAGGGGTGTGTGACACAGAGACTGGGGGGACAATACTTGTTGTTTTTTCTGGCCTTTCTAAGGCTATGTCTATACTTACAGTAGTTTGTAAAGGCTTATTACTGTGGTGTGTAGCTACACATAGCAGTGAAAGGCTCTGGCAGCGGGGAGGGAGTGGGACACTACACTACTAAAAATATCAGTGTAGCTCTAGGAGGCACTGCTTGGGTATGTAGAGACTTGCATAGAGTATATACCCTGGGGATTCAGTCTACTCACTTAAACCATTTCTCACTGTCTGCACTGATATTTATACCCATGCTAGCTGAGCGTGCAGTGTTTGTACTCTAAATGCCACTATAAGTATAGACATTCTCAAACTAGCATGGGAAACTTGCTGGCAGAAATTGCCAAATATGTAAGACTTGGTTAGTGGAATATTCAACTTCCGGAGAGAGCAGGGAAATATTCGTCAAGGATGAACGTCAAAAGGCTTTGTATAATTGTCCAAACATTCAGGTGATTATCCACAGCCTTTTTTGGGCCTAGACCTACTCCCATCTCATTACCATCTGAGCTCTTTTTCCTCTTCAGAATCTCCCAATAAGCTCACTTTTCCTATCTCGTGGCAGGTCTTCTTGAGGTGTAAAAGGTCCCTCTCTCTCACTGCTGTGGTCTTGGAGAGAACAGCTGTGTAGCTCACTTCTTTCCTTGCTCTCTGATCTGCAGATCTTCCTGGGGAGTGGTTGAGCATCCTGCTCTCCTGTCATGGCGTATCTGGACAGTACGCTGCTCCCCTCAGTATGCATATATTCTCTGGAGACTGCTGGCTGGCTTGCTCTTGATTTACACTGTGCAAGTCTTGCTAGGTATGGGTCAGGCCCTTAGCTAGTTCCTTTCTGAGAGTATGCAAGTGGGGAAACTTGCTTTCTTTTTTGGCAGGAGAAGGAGTAGGACAACAGGATTCTCTGATGTCTTGCACCTTCTATGGTAAACTATATCTGTAAAAAGTGAATTTAAAATGCAATAAGCATAAATAACCACACAGGAGGTGGGGCTGTGAAAAATCATACAGTGACTTTAATTTATCTTGTATAACTTGACCATTTGTTGCCACATTGTGCTTGGCTCTGCAAGTGTGCATAAGGAGAGGAAAGGCACAAGGAAATTCCTCATTCCTTGTGAAGGGGGGGCACAGTTTCACTTCTTGCCTTTCCGGGGGGGTGTGATCGTCATCCAACCCTCTGTTCAAATGTGCACATTGCACCTTGCAGAAAGGCTAATACAACAGCCTCCTGTGCTCCCCATAGCTCCAAGATTCATAGTACTTGTCTACAGCACAAGACTTCTAGGCGCTCCGGCTGGGGTGGCTCACTCACAATCTTGTAAGCACTTATTCAGATGGACAGTTGTAATCATTATTGGCGTGATCCAACTCTCACTGGAGTCAATTGTATTCTTTCTACTGATTCCATTGGGCATTGGATCAGCCCCTATATGTCTAGTTCCCCTGATATTAATCGGACTACTCATGCAAGTACAATCATGATTAAGTGTTTATAGGTTATAGGCCTTAATTTGTAAGAACGAATTATTTTGATTTTATTTGCATACAATATGGCTGATTTTTTTTCTAATGTAAATGTAATGGAATTCCAGTTAGATATCAGAAAGACTCTCGGTGTCTTGCTCATATTAAATACACAGACAAAAGTTTTGTAGATTACTTTATCTGTGAAAGAAGGATATTTTACTACTGCTGCATGTTTTTATACTAATAAATCTATACAGACATATAAAGGACCTAAATAGATACCCTACATAGATATTGTTATTTGTAAAGTGAATGTGCCTAGTGAAATTTACTAAATCAGCATAAAATATTTTGATTGCCAAGTAAATTCACCCTCCCCCAATTTCCCCCCATGCTTGCCTTTTTACTTGCTCCAGAGAGAAATGGCAGGCTAATGACATTTAGAATGATGCCAGAATTGTCTGTCATCCTTCTCTGCAATTCTTTCCAGAAAAGTTAGACTAATATATATTTATAGTCTACACAAATTAAATATAAATAAAGTGTGTTAAAACAACTTTAAGTGTGTGTCAAACGGGCATGTAAAGAGAATTCAAATGTAAGTCTATGAATAGACTTCAATTTGCCCCATTGTGCCTAGGCTGCAGTTGAACCTTATGCCATAATACTCACACACAAAAGAGCCAAGACTTGAGTTGAAACTGTCATTGAAATCCATGGGATTTTTATACTGTTCACAGAATAATGCTTGGGTCATAGATTTTCAGACCAGCCTCAGCCTAGCCTCTAGGTTTGCGGATGGAAGTTATTGAAGGAACAGCTGATATTGTTCAGATGACTAAATATCTGATTACATCTACTACACAGGAGTTTAGGGCCCAACGCAGTTCCAATTAAAGTCAATAGAAAAAAAAATCACATTTGCTTTATTGAGAAACCAGGTGAAATGGAAAGTGTACTCATGGAATAACCACTATATTGTAGGTAATATCATGGTCATAACAGCATGGATGTAGATTCATCAGGAGAAGCAGAAAGGCTGAGTAAATGTTAAGCCTATATACATAGGAGAAGGGCTGAAAGTAACTGAGTTGAGAAAGGAGTACAAGACTGAAGGTAAGTCAGAATCACTCTGGCAGGAAATTGGATGTTGTAATAGATCCAAATGTATATTGGATATTTGTTATAGACCACCAGATCAAAAGCAGCATGAAGATGAGGAAATGGCCTGTGAAATCAAAAGGGCCTGCAATAAAAAAGAAAACAGTACTGATGGGAAATTTTAATTACCTGAACATAAACTGGAATGAACCTGAAGTAAGGCTATGATCAGAAAAGTGACTCTGCAAAGAATAATATTTTGATGTTCCACTTTAGTTCTTTCTAAATGGCTCCCACATCAAATTTGTTCAGTTTACAAATCAAAATTAAATGTTTCTGTCTTCCAGCACTTTGAGCTCAATTTAATCTCTGAAAATCAATTGGTGTATTTCCTGCATTTTGCATCATCACCAGAGCCAGTCCTAACAATATTCTGGAATCAGACTTTAAAGAGCAATTATTTTCATGATAGACAAAGGAGAATCATACATTTCGCCTCAGATACTTTGGTGTTGCACTGCTCAGAGTAGGGAGATTTGTTTTTGTTAATAAGCTAAGCAAAGCTCGCTCTCTAGACAGATAGGAGGCAAAGGTGTGTAAATGCAAGATTCCACTTGTCTAACAATAACCCCACTTTTTACATAGTTGTAAAGCTGGCAGATCTTTTATGGACGTGCTGAATGACTTCACCCACAAACAGCATACTGCATAAGGAAACACATGGCAACATGAGTCACTTTGGTAATAAACAATATAAATGATATGATGGTAAGAATAGATACATGGAAAAATCTTGGAAACAGTGGCCAAGATCTCTTCCATTTTAAAAGCAAGATCACAGTAACTGAACTACATGGAAAGCTGAAACTCAAAGATGTCTGGGGGGTGATGAGTCATCCCTGAACTAAGGTCTGATTAAGCCACATGTGGTGATGAGGCATTCCTGTGCTAGACTCCAGCCAATCCACAAGCCAGGAGGTGGTCAGGTGATTCTCAGAGCAGGTATATAGCCTCACAGGAGACACAGCAGCTCCGTCTGCCCAATGTCACTTCATGGCTTGGAATTTTACCCTGTCTTATAGTTGTGACAGTATCTACAGACCTTAGGATGCTCCAACACTGCCCTGGCTCCAGGATTGTTCCCAGCCCTGCTCCTACTCCAGCCCTGTCCTCACAACAGCCTAGCGCTCTGCTTGCCTTGTTCCAACCTTGCTCCTGACTCCTGATTCCAGCTCTTAATGCTGGCTCTGGTTCACAGCACAACTGCCTCCATACAAACAACTAGGCCCATCAGCCACAGTTCCAACCACTAGGCTTGACCATGCATGTCTTAGTATCTAACAGTTTGGGCAGACTCACCTATCAGGCTCAATGGCAAAGAAGGATCTCCTAGATTCTCAGATCATAGAAGATTAGGGTTGGAAGAGACCTCAGGAGGTCATCTAGTCCAACCCCCTGTTCAAAGCAGGACCAACCCCAACAGATGCCCCCTACAGTCAAAATGAAATTTCTAGACACTCCCATCACCGAGGTGGTGGAGGTAGTTCAAGATCTACAGAACCAAGTGACCCAGTTACAATGGGAAAATGCCTCCCTCTGTTTGCAGATCCCAGCCCCGCTCCTCCCTCCTGCACCATTAGCTGTGCCAGCACAAGATCTATACCTGAAGATCCTGTTATCAGAGAGATTTGATGTGAACTGTTGGAAGTTTGTGGGTTCCTCAATCAGTGTTGCCTGCTGTTCCTGTTTTGCCCAGTGATGTACCTGAATGACCAAACTAAGGTATGGATCATCTTCAGTTTATTGATGGGTGAAGTACTGGATTGGAGTGGGTAGTGGGGAGACCAGATGTTTCATAACTTGATGAATTTTTTTCATGTCTTTTCACTCAGGTTTGATGACCCAAACTGTACCCAATCTGCTGAAGTTGTCCCCTGCTGCTGTTCAAACAAGGGCCCCAACCTGGGACAGCATATGCCACTCATTTCCAATTCCTTTTTGCTGACATGGCCTGAAGTGAAGTAGTGCAGGTTTACTATTTCTATTGAGATCTCAATGACCAGATTAGAGATGAACTGGCCAGGGTTCATCTCCCCACTTTATTGTACCACTATATCAACTTGTGCATCCAAATTAACAATCAAATGTTTGAGCATTGTCAGAAAAGAAGGAAGGCATATGCTCGGCCCCTGCCTAACACTGCCCTATTTGCTTTCAGCATCAGAAGACTAGCAATAAGTGGCAGGGAAAATTTGTAATATTAATGCTTGCTAGTGGTGAAGGCTAAGATTTCCCTCCCCTTATGCTACAATCCATGATGTCTCAAAGGGTAAAGAACTGCTCAATGAACCGCAATTGTCTCCATCATCTATTTGAGATGTTTCTTTCTCCAACGAGCTCTCATAATACTATAGCAGACTCCAATCAATTTCTGTGTATCACTGCTCATTGAAGACATTTTAATGGAACCTTTCTCTGCTGTTCCATTGAAATTGAAATGCTTCACAAAATCAAGTTGATTTTGCTGAAATTTCATTTTGGAAGAAAATTGGAGGGAAAAAATTCCAACAACGTTGAAACACTCTGTTTTGTCACTTTCAAAATGAAACATTTTGATTTTTCATTTTGCAATAATTGTATATTATAATAAAAAGTGTAAATCAAAAGGAACTATTTTGTTGTCCTATTGAAACATCTCAATCTACCAGAAAAGATTTTTTCTTTGGAAATTTCCTAAAGAATTTTGAAAAATTCTGTTTTCATTATGATTTGGAACTAAGCCAAATTTTGAAATCTTGTAGTCTTTCATAGAACGGAACTTCCATCCTCTGCTCAGCTGTAATACATAGGCTCAGGCCTATCTGGGGCAACAAGCGGTTGGTGACAATACATCTCAGAGAATATTTATTGGTTTGGTTTAATCTGTGGAACCAGTGTCAATGCTGAAGAGAACATATGTCCTGCACTGGCTAAATTTCAGTCAGTCACAAAAGCTTTTTGTTGTATCTAGTGATACCCCCCCCACCTACCCCCCCACCCCACAGCTACATGTAAAATAGATTATGGATCCCTTGGTTAAAAACAGAGGCTAAATTCAAAACTGAGGGAGATTGTGAAAATGAGCTGCTGAACTCTAAAATATACAATATGTGGTGCTTGCTCAAAAAAAACCCAACAGTACTGGATAGCAATTCACTTCCCTAACTCCCTTCCAGCATATAACCTTCCCTTTCAGGGAAAAGTCATTGAGAAAGTGGTAGCCTGCCAACTCCAGCAATACTTGATGTTTTCAGACTTCAGTCCAAGTTTTGGCACAGAGTCAACAATAATTATGATAGTCAGTTATCACCTCAGAAGAATGAACAGAGGGTAGACATCCATATTTTCAGATCTGCCAATGACCTCTTACATGAAGATGTTACTCAATTATGAAACCTTCTTCTTCATTCATATGGTGATGGTGGAACAGTGAAAGCAATGGCATGACTACAGTTAGATCTTAAGGTCTCTTATCCAGTACAGAGCAGTAGGAGTAGCCATGTGAACCGGAACCTCCAGGATCAGAATAGATTGCACAATTGTCCATGATGTGTCTGACAGTTTGCATCACGTCACAGTTCAGCAATTCCCTTGCTTTCAATCTATGGAATAAGTATGCACATCTTCTATGTCAGATGTGGCTATGGTTTAGAGATGTCCCTAGGCACCATGGGGAGGAGAAGCCCGGCACTTGCACAGTTGGGTCATGGATTAGATTTTTGTTTTGTACATCAGCAGCCACCCAGGCTTCAGACCATCATATGCAAACGTCCTTATCTTCTGCAAGAAGGGCTGTGGCACAAGACCAGAAGGGCTTTCTTGATTTTAATTGGGGGACAAAGAGGATATTTTAGGTCATGGTGGAGCAGTAGTGTAACATTTGCCATAATCTTTATGGACTCCCTAACTGTCATTGCATCTCGTCGGATATTTGCTGGCCCAATGTTAGCCAGTACCAATAGCCATGGAAGTGACATTGATGGGAGGGTGCCGCTAACTATGCAGAGAGCAGAGCTAATTTCGGTGTCCACCAAAATAGTGTGTGGGCTTCCGCTACCAACTGGGGCACAGTATTTCACTGTAGAGTGGACCAGAGCTAATGTTGATATTCAGAGCATGCATATGTGTCGCTTCCCCAACATGTTCCTGCAAGCTTCTGTATTATGTTGACCCTGGCCTTTGTTTTCCTTTTGGTTTGTTCAAGGTGGTGACGGAAGCTGAGTGTGTGGTCCATGGTTATTGTCAGGTACTGCAGATTATGATCCTGCTTCATGGTGACCCACAGAAATTGATGTTTACTGTCTTCTTGGCTTTGGCATTATTCAAATGGAAAGTTGGGACCACTGTTTTTGCACATTTGGCTTTAACTGCCGTGTCTTGAGAAAAGACTTCTAGTGTTTTTAGGTCCAGTTCTAGAATCTTTTCCTTTTTAAGGAATTGCCTTAAAGTTGTTCCACTCTTTCTTTTCAGAGAAATCAAAGAAGGTGGCTCAAGGTAACTGTTCTTCCTCCTCAAGGATTTTTAGTTGTGGTATGCCTGAACAGTTTGGTGTTTATCAGAAACCACTAAGGACATTACGAAGATGCATGGGCTAATGTCACCATTATGCTGGTGACTTTCAGCTTTGGCTCTTTCAACAGGCTCTAACAGCATTGTTTCCCTTCTCCCTAAAGGTTTGTCAGAGACAGGAATTTAGATTAAAAGCCAACTAATTTAGGCTCATTTCAGGTAAGATGGAAGTTATACTGGCACAAGAAAACACTCTGAAGAACTGGCAAAGACAAAATCTGCTCACTCAAGTGAGTTCTGCCCACGTGTTGTCAAAATGCTTTTCAAACTCAGGTTCTGTTTAGATTCCTGATGAAGCATTAGGGTTTTCCAATCAGTGGTGATTCTTGGAGAAAAAGTTTGCTTTAGCAAAGATTTACAAAAATCTATTTTTGTGCTACAATTTTTTTTGCAAGAAAGTATAGCTTATTTGTGTATTTTACCTCAGAACACAGTCTGAGCACTTTACAAAGCAACAAGAAATGCCAGCTGCCATCACAGACTGCCCAAGAACAAACCATCACCAGGCAGAAAATCAGGGCCTGTGTGCTGAAGCAACTCTCTCACATGAACCCTGCCTAGTTTTAAAGCTCACGAGAGTTCAAGGGATACAGATAATATGAAAAAGTACCAGTTCTTCTTCTCTTTTTGTTCGTCTGCACACTGGAAGCTACTGTTTGTGCTGCCTCTGGCTCAACTGAACGACATAAACCTGTAGATGCACCATAAATATTTTTAAAAGCATAAAAATGTAATAAATATTAATAAAAATAATACTAATTCACTTTTTTTTCAAAGCATTGTACTGCACAAACATAAATGAAAGAACAAGGGTCAGACTCACATACGCCACATTATAAAGCTTGACCATTACCTGGAAATCATTCATACAATTTTAACAAGTGGGTATCTTAGAGGAGCTAAACTTAAAGTGGTTTTGTTTTTCTTTCCAATCCATATTAAACTGTGGTTTATTCATAGATTGCAAACAAAAATAAAGTGACACCATAGAACAGTAACACAATGAATCAAGAATGAACAGGGTAGCTGTGAAGCTGGCCTCAAAATTAATGAAATCATCCAAAGCAGAATTATCTATAGTTTTATAGAGCCAGATCTAAAGCCTACTGAAGTCAATAAAATGACTCTAATTCACTTCAATGGGCTTTGGATCAGACCCACAGCACTGGAGACTTCTCAGCAAACTTGACCTGTGTCTGTGTTCTACATTCTTTGTTGACTTGTGTATTTACTAGTTGTTCTATTACAGGCAAGTATAATTTGAGTGAGGAGAGGGAAATTGGTAAGGGCTCAAACTTCTTTTGAATGCACAGAGCTGCACCACTCCAGGGGGAGATTGGGGAAGAATTCAGCTGCAATGAGTAGAGGGCACACAGTATCTTTTAAAGTTGTTTAATGTTTTAAAGTTGTTTAAAGTTGTGTCTGAAACAGCAACATATCCAATCAGAACACCATGGTCTTTGCAGTTTTCAGAATGTGGATATCGTTTAAAAACTAAGCAAATCTGATCAACTCCATAACTTGTCAAAAAGACCAAAAATGTTTGCAAAACGTTGTCAATTATTTTTCCATCTTTTCTTTGAAAATCAAATTTGATGAAAAATACCATCAAAAATTAAAAATTTGGAGACTTATTACTTTGATAATCACTGGCCCAGAGAGAATGACTCTCTATTCCAGTTGGATAACACTCACCCAGGAGACCACTTTCTACACTTTCTAGTCTCTGCTCAAATGATTATTTACATATTTTATACAAAGTGAAACAGCTTCAACAGCCGAGAAATACTGTATAACCTGGTTGATTAGATCATAGCGTTCAGAGACCTGGGTTCAAAACTCTGCTCTGAATCAGGTCTGGTCTCCTACATTTCCAGCAAGTGCTCTAACTATTGGGGTAAGGAGGGGACACATCAACCACTTCCTTAGTGGCAGTGTTTTGTGCTGGGTCCAATCTGGTAAATGGCTTCTGAGCATACCTACTGGATTAGGCAAAATAAATGGGAGAAGGGAACACCTAGTTTGAGGACCCTCCAGAGCTTAGCTGCTCACTGGTGTTACAATTTAGGTGTCTTTGTATATGAAATTCAGGCACTTAGGGGACTTCTCTGGAAATTTAGGCACCTACAGGGTTAGGTACCAGCTGAGCGGGGGTTGTGAGGATCTAAATTTTGAACTTAGGCATCAAAAGTTGCAGTTAGATACCTAAATCCTTTGTGGATTTAGCTATCACATTATATGAACCTAGTGCAGCTCCACTGAAATCAATTGAACTATGCTGATTTACAATAGTTGAAAATCTAGCCTTTACCCACAGATTGTGTGTGCACTGTTGATTGTGCCATAAACTTGGGGAAGATACATTGTATTCTTCATACTAAGGAAAGAGTTTGTCTCCCTGC
The DNA here is from genome assembly GCF_002925995.2 of Terrapene triunguis. Classification (NCBI taxonomy): domain Eukaryota; kingdom Metazoa; phylum Chordata; order Testudines; family Emydidae; genus Terrapene; species Terrapene triunguis. The sequence continues at coordinate 12,428,612 of NW_020664369.1, forward strand.
TTGAAATGAAAAACTGATCCTTACCTTACCTCATCTTAATAATACCATATTACATTCATAGGAGAGGAGTACTTCTTGGTAAGTTACCTAATACTTACCCAAATAAGTCTAGAGTACTAAAGAAAAAATAAGTATAGGTTAAATGTAGGGGTTCTACAAGTATATACAAAAAGTACAATCTCATTTCTTAAATGAAAACCATAACCTGGGATTGTGTTGGTATTGTTTGTACCCCCAAACAGAGAAAACCTACTAGTTCCTTCAGCACTTAGAATGCCAAAATGTTTATTCCTAACAGTAAGCCACATAAAAATATCATATCCTCTTGTGGTGACCAGTTAGATGAGACCCAGCTTCTGGAAGAAGATAAAGTATGTCTGGAAATAACACTGAAAACTACCATTTTCCCTGACATAACCAGGAAGCTATTCACTGATAATTGTGTTTTCTGTAGCTCTCAGTTTGACTTTGGTAGAGAGAAGCAAGCAATTTGTTTGTTTTAGATTTGTTTCTATGGCAATTAGAGTATCTGTCATTAATCACTACTTTGTTACTATGGTTACCAGGGTTAATTTCAGTTTATTAATGCTCTGGAACATAAAATAATACCCTCTATACTAATTGCATTACAGTAGCAGTTAAATGTTACAAGCTCTGCTGATACAGGTTTCACCTACATTTGGCCCTGCAAAACTAATCACTTGCAGAAACCTAATCAGTGAATCTAATCAGTAAAGAAATACAAATCCATTTCTAGAGACAGCAAGGATTTACTGTGAATGCAGGAAAGTTTCCTTACTGAATTACAAGTTTAAAAAGAAAAGAAAACAACAAAAAGCCAATACATTAACAAACCCATAATTACTGTATCCATTTTTAATCTAGTTTTGGCCCTATTTTACAGAACTCATCACTCATCTGGCCCAATTTAGCTTGTTTTCAGGAATTTGAATGTCAGTGCTCAGTTCCATTTGTAAGTTGGACTTCCTGTATATATCAACTGATCATGGTTTTTAAAGAGTGACAGAATTGTCAATGTGCTTGCCTTATGGTGGATTGGTTTTATTACAGGTTCATCCTTAGCAGGCGAGCTTTAAACCCAATAAATGTATTTTATTTAGTCAGTGGCCCAGCAGTGCTTTGCATGGGGTGCTACCAGATTAAGTATTTCCTCTGAAAGTATATCTCAAGAAAACTGATGTGGACATCACAGACTGGGAGGAGCAAGCCACCAACCAACCTCAATGGCGTCACATCCTGAATCAGACAGTGGCCTGGTTCAAGGAGAAGGACCTTGCCCTCAAAGCTGAAAATGGAGAGAGAAGGAAGGAAAAAGAAAGAAATTTCTCCCAGCAGGCAGCTGACCGCCAGGAAATGTCTGTACCTACTGCGGACAGATCTGTGGTTCCAGAATCTCATCTCAGGATCATATCAGGACCTATATGTAAATCTGTGGTAGAGATCATCTTCAAATCAAGGGATCACCAATGATGATGACCAAATTAAACAAAATAGTCCCATCTAATTTCTTAAATGAAAAGAATAACCAGGAAATGTGTTGGTATTTTTTGTCTGTGTCCTAGATCAGGGAAAACCTAGCCGAGCAAGAGTTAGGGTCGTTAGGATACAGTAGAAACTTGGACAGATGGAAGAAACAGCCCCCTTCTTCTCTATCTATTCTTTGGCTTTGGTGCTTTGGCAGCTGCTTCTACCCACCTCTCCTGCTCACTATCCAGTCTTAGAGCAGCTCCTTATCTACACCTTTTCATAGTTCCCACAGGGAATGCGGCACTTTGAAGGGCTGTGGAATAGGTCCACAGTCTACTGTGGCAGTGCTGCCAATGCAGCTTAGCACTGTGTGAGCATGAGGCAAGAAGAGGAGTGGGTATTTCCCAGCCCAAAAGCCTCAAACCCTCCACTCCATTGAACAGGTTATGTAAGACATAGATAGCCGCAGTTTGCTGGTGAGAACCTTACATTTTAATAACATTGTTGCACAGGTTTGTAAAATATTGTATTGAAGTTAGCTAGTTATTGAACAAATACTCCATGACAAAATGCCATGAGTAAAGGTACTCTAGGATTGAGAATCTGAATCCTTCTCACACCATCAGACATCACTGAGAACACAAACAAGGCTTCACTATCCTTGTCCATCCTGGGCTAGTCTTTGTGTATCCTAGAGGATTGGTTATTGAAAATTTCAGAAACAAAGAGGACTTAAATACACAATTCCCATTGATTTTATTTAATTCCAATTGTATTGTCTAATAATTTAAATGGGAGAAAACCTCATTTTACACTGATTAAAAACAATATAAATGTTAATGGAATTTGTGTGTCTAAATCCTGTAGTTGGCCTGGAGAATCTCATCCAATTTGTATATGATTGTACACACTTAGGGCCACCTTGTGCCTGTTTTTGCCAGGTGCATGATGGAAGACAAAGTTCAGGGAGCCCTCCCAATTACTGCAGTGCAGAAAACAATGCTCACATTTGGTAAGCATAGAGGTGTGGCAGGCAAATATGGCCTGAATGTGCTCTACATCCCAAAGGAAGCATAATTGGGTGGAGTGAGAGAATATGCAGCAGTTGTCGCCTTCCATACCCCGTAGCACAGGAAGGCTAGTGCTGGGGGCAAAGGGAGCAGAACCTATTTACACAAATAAAATAGTTGCTGCTCCACAGGGGGTACGTTTACACTGCAGCTAGGAGGTGTGATTCCCAGTGAAAGCAGAAAGATACACACTATTTCAGCTCAAGTTAGTACACTAAAAATAACAGTGTGGATGTTATGGAATGGGCGGTGGCTCAGGCTAACCATCTGAGTTCAAACCAAGGGGATTACATGCACTTGGACTCAGGTGGCTAGCCCAAGCTGTGGCCAGTGCTGCAACACCTGTCCTGCTATTTTTAGCATGCTAGCTTCAGCTGAGCTAGTGTGAGTCCCTCTATACACTCTGGGAATCAAGTGCAAGCTGATTCCTTCCAAGCTGCAGCATAGGCATATCGTAGGAGGAAGGTTAGGCTAAACATGGCTTCAAACATGTTAACCCATGTCTCAATGGGTATTTTCAGTCATGTTAAGCTAATTTAATTGAGTTAACAGAATTTTTTTCCCAGCAAGACAGGGCCTCAGAGTCACAACCTCCTTTCTGGGCTGCTCTAGGGACACCACAACAACATATTGTCCCTCATATAGGACAAAGACATGATTCAGTCCTTTAAGTTCAGGCACAGGGTGAAATTCTGTGCTGGCACCCCTGCTACAATCCCATTGTTTTCAGTGGAATTAAATGGGCTTAAGAATTTGCTTTTATATTTTTTACATTGTTTGTGTATCAAGAATTTGAAACAGCAGTACTGGCATTTTAATAAGGTGACACCAATAGTTTCTCTCCCTCAATGATTGTATTTAATGCAAATTATATGAAATTCCATAACATTTGCTGAAATTATTTTAATTTGATAATTAAACACTGGCCCATATAACTCATGTTCTAATTGAATTGGATCACTTTATTTTTAGAATTGAAATTTAACTTTGTTTATGTGTAGCAATACAGTAATATGGTAGAGCAACGTGTTCTATTTTTTATATTTTAAATTGACTCTAAAGCTGCCTTTAATATTGCCACATAAATGAATTACCTTAAAGGTACTGTGTGCAACACAGATTTGTTTTCACATCAATGTCTAATGTAATAAATATGGGATAGGCTTATTTTGCACTGTTTAAAACAATTACATTTTCTGTATGGTACAAAAATCAAAAGAAAATGGCACCGATTTCTTTATCATCTGTCTGTCATTCTGTGAATGGAAGCGAATAACAAGGGAAGTGGTTTCAGCAGAGAGGTGGTTTTTTATTATTTTTTTTTATCCTTACTGTAATGCAAATAAGATTAAAGACCTGTTGAAACTGTGAAGAAAGATACTAATTCAAAAATAAATGTAAAAATATAGCTTCAGTGAAGAAGAAAAATTCTGATGATATGCCACATAAATTACAAAATTAAATGCTGAGATTTGAATTTCTCTAAAACTTGGTATTTCAAAAGTTTCAGCTTTCTGTTGAAAATCAATAGGTAGAGTTAAATATATATGACTTTGACATGTTATATTAGGGTTGGAGCCTATTAAATTTCATTTAAGATTAAAAAAGTTTATTGCCAGTTTCACAGTTCAGGGCAATGGCATGTGTATTCCCCTTCCGTTGTCCATCAGGGTGCCCACTCATAGGCTTCCACTTCTTTAGCCATCTGTGGGTGAAGGCCCATGTCTCTCTCCCTCCTGACTGGGCCATTTCCAGGTTGCACAGTTCCCTGCCTACACTGTGAGTTCCCTAGCAAGGCAGACTGCCTTTGCTTTCTCCTCAGAGGCTGTAAACAGTGTAATTGGCCACAATTAAGTTAACACACAGCTCTTACAAAGGAATGACATTTATTATTAAGATGAAAGCATTACAGAGAAGACCTCTTAAAACAATAAAAGAGTCTACACACATTCTAATAAGTTTACCAGAGATCACCCCAACAAAGAAGGTCCTGATCAGTTTAAAGTTAGGATTTCCCCCCCAAATTTCTTTCTTGGTCTGTTGATCTCTGGAAAATCCAGTTTAAACTAGTGGTATCTCTCTGTAGGTGTGAATTTGCCTAACCCCCCAACTCAAAGTTCTTAGATTCTGGAGGAATTACATACAAGCCCTGGCCCACAATGAAGCCTGGGACGGAGGACAGACCTACCCTCAAGGCTCATGACAAGGGCAACAGAGAAGCCTCCCCAAGGGAACAAGACAGTATGCTGAGCCCAGTTAGGGCTGACAGTTTACTTGCCTTTTCTTTTTCTTTTTGCCTTATGTTGGACTGGAGACTGGTGGAGAAAAGCCGGCGGTAAGAAGAGACCCAGGGAAGGTAACTCAGAGGACACCTTCGGAGTCCAGGCACTGTCGCTCTCCAAGAGCCCTGGATCAGTGCCCGGTGGAGTGGATTGGCCCGGACTCTCCTACCAACTACCCCTACTACAGGAGGCACATAAATCTCCTGCCCACCTCACTACACCTCTGCTTAAAAGAGGGACTGGACTGCAAGACATATCCACAGGGAAGGGGCACTAAGGATGCTAACACTAGTCCCCCTGAGCCATCAAAGTCTCTATTACATAGGCAAACCTAACAGCTGCCCCAGGCATGTTAGTAGCATTTGGTTGTTCTAGCTGGTTGTGTACCCTTGGGTGAGGGGCCTATCTAGGCCTCAGCAGTTCTGGTGCCATCTGAGGTGCTTTCTCCCCCAGAAGCTTCAGGTATGGCAGCTGCACTGGTCTTGCAAATCCTCTATGCTTCATCCTAATATGCAGTACCTCAGGTTTTACTCTGAGCACTTCCTACAAGGGACCTGCCAGCACCTTTCCTCCCTGTCAGATATCCCTTATATCACTTCTTCTCTGCCTGCTGCACTTTCATATGATCCCAAGCCTGGATAAACTACAGAGGGTAGAGCACAAGGCTAGTCACCTACAAATAGCCTTGTAAAAACACCTCACAGGTTATAAAAACTGAACTAGTCTACCATTCCAGTGAAAATGAACACTACCAAACTCTTATGCTGCATGAAGGCTCCTGGTGAAAGCGTGTTGCAGGTAGAGGTGAGGATCCTGGAAAGTTTGTTGCTGGCAGCAAGAAAACACTTCAGAGTTGGTTATTAGAATGTGAGAACAATGCTTCAAACATCAAGATTTCGCAGATCATAAGGGAGATGGACAGCGTTAGATTTGAAATGCTGGGTATCGGTGAGAGCAGATTGATAGTTGCAGATAAGCTCTTCAAGCAAGAGAAGAATCATCTGATTTACTCAGATCATAGTGACAACAAACACTCAGAGGGAGTAGCACTCATTATGACAGAATCTGCTGAAAAATCACTCATCAACTGGGAACTTATTAGCCAATTCATCATAGGCACTAGACTACAAACCACATTCCTAAACATGTCACTCATACAATGCTATGCTCCAACAGAGGAACATAGCAATAAGGATAAAGATGAGTTCCACAATTGCCTCCAAAGTGTGATTGACAGAATATCTAAACATGACTTACTCCTTGTGATGGGCGAATTTAATGCTGAAGAAGTATGTGACAACAAAGGAATGGAAAGAGCAATAGGGAAGCATGGGTTGGGAACCAGCAACATAAAGATACATAGAATCATCAGATGGAAAAAAAAAGAAAAAAAAATCATCACAACTGCATCAGCTCAAGATTCAGGTCATCAGTCCAAAATATACAGGTATATGTAAGCAGATGTTAGCAGCAATTACAATCTTTGGTTTGAAAAACTGAAACTAAATTTGAGAGATCAATTTTAAACAGAAAGTGGTAAAGAAAATCAACAGTACAACACTGAAAACAAAGGAGTACTGCGAGAAATTCTGACTAGAACTGTGGAACAGATTTAAGGCACTGCCAGAAGCAGAGGAAGGGTAAGACACAGACTGGATGTGAAATAAATTGAGCAATGTTCAGACACAATGTGATTGAAGCTGCAGCAGTCACAGTTGGGTATCAACATAGATAGAGCAAGAATTGGGTAAGCCAAGAGACATGACATCTCATTGAGGAAAGAAAAATACTGAAAAGAATACTTCTGAATGCTAAGACCAATGAACTATTGGGGGAAAAATACCAAAGGGGGAGTATAAGAGAGCGCGGAAAGCAATGCCTGGAAAGATAAACCAGGGATATGATAAAGACCTAGCATCAAAAGCTGAATCTGCTTTTATGATAGAAACCACAGAGGGTTTACCTAGTGACTAAAACCATGTGTAGAAATTTCAAAATAGGGCATTGGCTAATAAAAATCAATGAGAAAAAATGCTTACAACTTAGGTATAACAGAAAAACAGATGGGCAGGGTATTTCAAAGAAGTCCTCAATAGACCTAGCCCCACCTCAGCACCAGACTTTGAAGAAAGATATAAGCCTGATCAATTTGACATTAAAATTGGTCCAAAAGAGATGTCAGAAGTTCAGGCTGCAGTTAGAAATTTGAAAAAAAAAATATCTCAGTGGTGGGAAAGAATCAGATTACAGCAAAAATGTTAAGAATACTTGATACCATCATCCTAATGAAATTGACAGAGGTGTTAAATGATGTTTGTGGAGAAAAGAGACCCTCTCCTGACCAATGAAAATACTGAAGCATTGTCAGAATACCCAAAAAGTGTGATCTTACTGACTGTAACAACTGGAGAGCAGTTACATTACTCTCTGTTGTAGGGAAAGCCTTCTGCACTGTGATACTGTTAAGAATGTTGCTGAAAAATGTTGACAACAGGTTGCTACAGCTTGTCAGTGCTTATATTCTTGGAGCTCCAGTGTTATTAGCATTAGCAGAGAATGCAGCCTGCTAATTCAGCAGACCTCTATATTACTCATAAAGAAAACCACATGCACAGTTAGGTGACAAAGGCACTTGGCCAGGATTATTGCCCTCAAAGCACAGTTCTAGCATCACATAGAAGCTATAGTTACACTAATACAAGAGTGCCCCCGGCAAGGAATGGCTCAGTAAGCAGCAAGAATTTCTGCTGTCCCCTAGACCTCACAAGAGTTAAGGTGAGATACCCCAACATTTATAGATTGAGACAAACAACTTACTTAACACCTTACATGTTTCATGACACCTTCTTGTTACCTCCCCTTGTACCTTGCTCCAGATGTCTCAAGCAAAACATCCCTATTCATCACTTCTGACAAACCCTCTTATCTGATGTTAGGTCAGGGGCTAATCTTTTGGATTGTGTTCACATACATACCCAGTATTGTTGCTTTTTAGGAATGTCTGTGTTTTAGCAATGCTAGCAGTGTCCTTCCCAATTTCATGTATCAGATAGTTAACTCATAAGCATCTGCTTTAATACATGGCCTAACTTTGGTTCACGCTCTGGACTGACTTTGCTGACTATGGTTCAGGCCTCAGGTCTTACACCAGGCCCAGTGCTCCAGGCTCTCCCTCTCTGTTACAGAACTATATGTGATGAAAGAGGAAGTGGATGCAAAGCTTACAGAAGAACAGGCTGGATTCAGGCCCAAGAGATCCTGTGTAGATCAGATATTCACACTGAGAAGGATGGTAGGTGAATTATGGAATGGAAATATCCCCTCTTATTCAGTTTCATTGATTTTTCAAAGGGCAGTTGACAGCCTCCACGGACATACATTTTGAAATATTCTTCAGTCCCTTGAAATTCCAGTTTGTCATCAACATCATCACGGCCATGTACGGAGGTGGGAGGTGCTCTGTAAGGGTGAAGAACCAGACAACACAGTGGTTCAGTGTGGACACTGGCATGAAACGGGGCTGCATTTTACCCCCACTGTTTGGCATTGTCATAGACTGGATAATGAAGAAGTATATTAACAACAGAAACATTGGCATAGCATGGGTAGATGGCAAATGCATAGAAGACCTCGACTTTGCTGTTGACTTTGCTGTTGATATTGCACTACTGACACCCCTGAAAAGTTACAAAGAGACAACCTTGCAAAAATAGCAGGCCAAGCAGGGCTCAAAATTAGTTATGCTAAAACAGGAATCCTTGAGCAGTTATATCACATTTGTGGGGAAATAGAACAGGGGGGCCTTCTTTTTAATAGCCAAAGCTGTGAATCTGAAGGCCCCAAAATAAACCCTCCAACAGAGATCTGTTATGCTGACTACCCTTACACAGAGCAGTACAGGCCCAGGCCTAAGCAAGACTGAACAACACAGTTCTCTGCCAAACTTGGTCAAGGGTAATGGCCAGAGGAGGGGGGAGGAAAAACAAAAAACAATGCTAAAGGCTACAACAGAAACTGCTTTAGCAATATAATAACCGCAAGTTTATGAAATACATTAAGAAACTGCTTTTGCAAAGAGCTGGTCACTCTTGCAGTTGCAGCTATCTGCAAACTTTCCAATTCCAGCTATCTGCAAAATTAGCCAATCATAGATCTTCTTTAGGCGTCCCATGGTAACCTCCTTAATCCTTAACCGTAAAACCCCGGAAAATAACATGTACCTTGCCGAGAAATGTACCCAAAAACTGGTGCCAAGTACCACCCCTGGGGAAAACCACCAAGCGCCCCCGTACCCAAATAAAACACCCAATTCTCAGAAAATAATAAGGAAGGTGCTGGGAAAAGGGGACTGACCCCAACCCCAATTTCTTAACTCATGACGTATTGTTTGTACTTTGCTTGTGGTTTAATGAAATAAAAGCCGCCTGCGAGCGGTCCTCGGGGTGTCAGTCTTCTGACTGCACCCCAATGCACTGGTATGTATGTCAATAAACTGGCCTCAGGCTTGAGTCTGTAAACTAAAATCAATGTGTGGGTGTCTTTGACCACGACACATTAGAAGTCAAAAATATCAAGAAAGTACAACAATTCATCTACCTGGGCAGCACTATATTAACCAATGGGAACCTCAAGAAAGAAGTGACATCAAGGATAGGATGGCACCTATTTTAATTCAAATGTAATCTCAGTGCTAATTTCTGGCTGTAAGAACTGGAGAGCTACTAAAATGGTAGGAAGAATAGTAGACACCTTTGAAAACAAGTACCTGGAATTTTTTTGAGCTTTGGTTGGAAAGATTTCATCACCAACCAGAAGCTCTTCTACCAGAATCAGAAGGAGGAGCTGGACATACTTGAGACACACAGACTCCCACATGAAGCTGTCAAGTTGAAGCCAGCTGGAGTGAGGAAACAAGGTCACCCAAGAGAAACATTAAGAACTCTTAGCATGGAGGACAGATCTGTTTATCTCAACACCATAGGACAAATAGAAGCAATAGCAAATGAGAGAGAAGAATGACAGAGACTGGTTTCCACCCTGTATACCAACATTGAGATGGGAAAGATGTAATAATAATAATAAGTATAAAATATGCAAATGAGGATTTTTTTGTAAAGTGCTCTGTATATCTGTATTACTCCAGTTTCCCCAACTTTGCTGTCTCTGATTTTACCCCTGAAGCAATCCTTTGCAGGCATGCAAATACAATCGCTGTCTAAAATTTCTATCCCCTCACTCTGGGGAAGGCTGATATTAGAGGTGCTAATTCACCCCCTTACAAAAGTTTAGTATATGGCTCTAGTAGATTATTTGTTGTTTTTTGTCTGCAAGGTGAGCTTCCTTCAACAGCTTTTGACTAGGTTCAGAAAAGTAATTTACACATCCATAGTTCAATTTTACCATACATTTACTTCATATTAAATATTACTTATTGACAGATACCAGCACTCTGTCACAGAACTAAATTCTACAGGCAATGCTCATAGTCTGCTCATTTACAGCTAATCAGTATAATGGGCTCATTTTCACTGGCATGTATGATTGGAATAGATATTTAGCACCTAATATAAAAGTTTATCCTACATTTAATCTCTTTCCATTCTTCTGCTCTCATCACAATGAACCTTTTGATGTCCCTCTTTCCAGATCCACATCTACATTACATGACAAAGCAGCTTTTCACAGTCTGTCATTGAATATGATATACACTTTTGTTATTGTTACTATAAGCAGCCATGATCATCATTTTAAAATATTTACATCCAAATGTAATTTGTCCATGGTACTCTCAAGTACAGGAGGGAATATTCAGAAATCTTTGCCATTGGTTCTTATTACTACTCAGTTCCATTTGTTGTTCAAATAAAGATATTGCAACGGGTTCGGTCAGAGACGCCCCCTTGGGACTGTTACCCGATATGCTGAAATTACCACTGAGCCCGTTTTCCCTGCCAGCTTGGGACTCCAGAACCCTGCCTTGTTGAGCCAGACACGCTAGCCTGCTGCAACACAGACCCAGGTCTGAGCCATGCCCCCAAAGCTATCGCTTTTACTGAAAACCACTTAGCAGGTTTCCTATCTCCAGCACCCAGACAGCCAGCTCCCAATGGGATCCAAACTGCAAATAAATCAGTTTTACTCTGTATAAAGCTTATACAGGGTAAACTCATAAATTGTCCGCCCTCTATAACACTGGTAAAGAGATATGCACAGCTGTTTGCTCCCCCAGGTATTAATCACTTACTCTAGGTTTGTTAATAAACAAAAGTGATTTTATTAAGTATAAAAAGTAGGATTTAAATTATTTCAAGTAATAACAGACAGAACAAAGTAAGTCACCAAGCAAAATAAAGCAAAAACATGCAAGTCTAAGCCTAATACATTAAGAAATTGAAGACAGGTAAATCTCACCATCAGAGATGTCCCAATAAGCTTCTTTCACAGACTAGACTGGGCCCAATCCTTTCCCCTGGTACAGTCCTTGTTAGTTCCAGCTCAGGTGGTAACTGGCCACCCTCTTTGTTCTCTTCCACCCCCTTTTATAGCTTTCGCACAAGGCAGGAATCTTTTGTCTCTCTGGATCCCCACCCCTCCTTCTAAATGGAAAAGCACCAGGTTTAAGATGGATTCCAGGATCCTGTGACATTGCCACATGTCCTGTAAGACCTCAGTCTTCATTTTTCCAGGGCTGGCCCGCACATACCCAGGGAGGTTTGCAAGTAAACAGAGCCATTTACAACCAATTGTCCTAGTCAATGGGAGCCATCAAGATTCTAAACCATCATCACTGGCCCACACTTTGCATAATTACAATAGTACCTCAGAGTTGTACTTTATATTTCTTGCTCCAGATACAAGAATGATACATACATAGAAATAGGATGAACACACTCAGTAGATTATAAGCTTTGTAATGATACCTTACAAGAGACCTTTTGCATAAAGCATATTCCAGTTACATTATATTCACACTCATTAGCATATTTCCATAAAACATATGGAGTGCAACATCACAAATATTATTTAAGGGCATACATTTATAATAAAACATTCAATTTCAGGAAAAAAGGAATTTTTGGTAAGTACAATTTATTTACACTAACAATCTGTATTTGGTGACTCTTTTTTGCTTGTTTGTTTCCCACATTTCTTCCTAAAAACCAGTGTTAGTTACAGGGAGAAAAATTGTGCAAGATGGATGATATTAAAAGGATAACACTAACAATGTGTTCTGTAAAGCCCTATCTGTTCATTACACAGCTGCATTCCAGACTTGCAATACAGGTATGGCTCAGATGCAAAATATAATGATGATTTCTTATCTGCTGCTTCCCCACTACATTGCAAAATGAAGAAAGTTTTAATGGATCTCCTGAGCCATCACCATACCTCAGCAGTGACATCTCAAGGGGACAGAAAAGGAAGAGTAACAAGCCCCTTAAAAAACTTGAGAAAAAAAAATGACTGAAGATTAAATATTCCTTCAGCTGCAGCATGAGATAAGGACATATAAAGAGGCTGTTGAAGTATGAGAAATGCAAGAGGTTAAGAGACTGCATCTGCAGGTGAAGAAAATAGGACCAGTATTGTAGCATGCATAGATATCACCAGGTGAACATCAAGTGGATGAACACTGAAAGATAGCGCTATCTCCTCAGGCTAAAACAGACAAGGCACATCAGCCAAGCATCACCTTCAACCATTGATCCTTTATCACCTTCACACCCTCTTAGTCTGCCCTAGTCATATCCATCGTCACTACAGGTCCCTTTTTATATGAACCTATAGATTATAGGTTATTACCTGAGCTCTACTTGATGTATGTGTTTATGAAAATTTTCTTTAAAAAATCAAGCAGTATATAATCAGGTAAGCAGCTATCTAAAAAGAAATAATGCAAAGCTTTAATTTTAGGCCACAATTTAATTAGTGGCCATTTGATTTCAGTTACTTTATTTATTTATATTTTATCTCTTGTTCTAGTTGCAAAATATCGGCAGGGGACATCCTATATCATTAGCTTTCTTGACACTCAATTTGTTGCTGGACTTATTCACCCAAGCTGTCTTGGGTTGCTAAGATACGGTCGCCTTTTTTGTCTTCTTCTTCCACTGCCTGTAGAAAACCTCTTCAAATGTTGTGCAAAATATACAACAGAATAAAATAAGATCACATAAAAGTTCAATGTCTCTCACACTCATTGTGGTTCATAAGGTATCTACTTCATCTTCAGACTTCCATAGACATCTTTCAATATCATTCTACTCTAGCTGAGGCAATTGTTGAAACCACATATATCTCCACTATATAAAGTTTCCATAACTAACAGGCCAAGACACAGGCAAGCATCCTCAATAATCACCTTAGAATACAGACCCTGCTTTTTTCTCTAGAATGTGGTTGGAATAGTGTTCCATTCTGTGTTTTCCTATAAAAGATGGACGTCTTCAGAATCTATGCATCATGCACCTTTCCAATTGCATATACATATCTATGAACTGGCAACTCTGATCCGCCAAGTCCTGTGTTACAATAGACCAGTGTTTTTCACCTTTTCATTTGAGGACCCCCTAAAAAATTTCAAACGGAATTGTGGACCTGTTTGGAAATCTTAAACATAGTCTGCAGACCCCAGGGGTCCACGGACCACAGCTTGAAAACCCCTGCAATAGGCTAATGGTCTTTTTGCTTGACATAGTCCTGCTGTTTTTTTGTAGTGAGAAGAGAATGAATGGGCAATTGAATTCCATCAAAAGCTCCACCAAGTTGGGAAAACTTCCTGATGCACAAACTCATTTATTATTGCACCTTAGGGACCTTGTTGTTATAATTATTATTTTATTTTATTTTATCATGTTTATTATGGTAATTTCTGAGGGCCAAACAAGAATGGTGCCCCACTGTACTAGGCACTGTACAAACACAGATCAGTAGATGGTCCCTATCTCGAAGAGCTTACAATCTAAATAAGCAAGGCAGAGAGAGGATGAGGAAAAGGGAAGAACACACACAAGCAGATTCAACAATGTGATAGATCAGGGGTTGGCAACCTCTGGCACGCGGCTCGCCAGGGTAAGCACCCGGGCCGGGCCAGTTTGTTTACCTGCCGTGTCGGCAGGTTCAGCCGATCGCGGCTCCCACGCCAAACAAAAAGGCCCCTAAACCCCTGATTTTTGCACATCTATGTAAAACTCAAAAGTTAATAAAAATGACCCTCCCCAAATGAAATTAATAAATCCTGAAAAACAGAAGGCCTCATTCAAAAGCCAGAAATGACATTAAAAAGAACAGGAGTACTTGTGGCACCTTAGGGTATGTCTACACTACGAGAGTAGTTCGATTTTAGTTAAATC
>NW_020664369.1:12462804-12496177 GCF_002925995.2 Terrapene triunguis
CTTAGTCTCAAGCACTTAAACACATCTGCAACAGGTTAATAAAACACCCCCAACCCTTGATAATTACCAAAGCTGAGTGTGGCTCTCAAGTGACTCTGCGGCAGGCTTCCGGAGGCCAAATTCTCTGTCTGACGGTGGGGACCGCAAGATGTATCCAGAGAGAGAGTCCAAAAAGAGTCCAAAAGAGTCCCCAAACGAGTCCAACTATCTCAAGGTTTTTCCCCTTATTCATACATTAGTAATAGAATCGCATGTCCCTTAAAGAAAACTTGTTAAGCAAACAGTTCCAATGGGCAAGCAAGAGGCTCCTTCTGATTGATTAACCAGGTGTGGGTTTTACCAGATTTTGCAGCCTTGAGACCCCAATAGACATTCCTGGGGCACATCCTGCTCTTTTAAAATGCATGTATCAGCAACTTCAACACAATTCTTATCAGGAAGGAAACGGGGTCAAGCTGCCCTTTCTGTAGCACCCCAAAACTCCCCTCCCTCCTGCCTTGGTCAAGCTGAGACTGCTGAATGGCCAATTTACAGCTTGCTTACTAGGCTGCCTTTAACAATAAGCCATAGTGGTTTCAGGCACTTTACTGGTTTGCTAAAGTCTCCCCGTACACTATGATTGGTATGGCAGGGAGCCAAACCCACATTCTTGTAGCCCATCTTAACCTTCCTATGGAGGCAGGGAGGAGGGTGCATGGTAAGCTCCCAGCAATGGATTTGCTGAAGGGACCTGGATGGAAAAAGAAGGGGAGCTGTTGGATGCCCCCTGGGTATGGTGATGTCTTGGAAATAAATTTGCTGGAGTGACCTCGATGGAAAAATAGGGGGATATGGTAAAAGTCCCCCGGATAATTATGGAATAAACGTGGGGTTACCTGCACTGTACACTGTTATCTGCCGGGTAGTCCCAGACATCTAATAATAAAGTTGTGTCCTAATTAAACCCATGTAAACGTCTTTCCTTTCCTTTCCTTTCCTCTCCTGTCCTTTCAGTATAGCCAGACAATGACCGCCCTGCACCTTTAAGTGAGGCAAGGTAGTATTTGGCTGGCTGGCTGAATGAAGGGAATGGTGCTTTACGGCCATGGGGGAGATGAAAACTGTTGAAAAGGGTACAGCGTGGTTGCTGACTCATCCCCTAGGAATGCAAGGTTTAAAAGGGGCAGCCCTGCCCCTGAAGCTCCCTTTTACACAGAGCAGTCTGAAGCAGAACCCACCCTCCCTCCCTCCCCTTTATGTGGTAAAATACCAGGTTTGGTCAAGACATGCTGTGGGCATTATGCTAGCCGCCCCCTTTTTAGGGGGCCTGGGAAGGAATTTTCCCCTTACCACCATATTGGCTTGGGTGCAGTTGGGGTTTTTTTTTGCCTTCCCCACAGCAGGTTCAGGGAGGGCTCTGTTCATGCCTGGCATGAAGGGCAATAGGCCATATGTCACAACTCATCATTTAAGTGTAGGGCGGATGTCCAGTGCAGGTACTCCATAGGAAAGGTATACAGTTCCCGGATAAATAGGGTGACCAGACAGCAAGTGTAAAAAATCGGGATGGGGGTGGGGGGTAATAGGAGCCTATATAAGATAAAGCCGCAAATATTGGGAGTATCCCTATAAAATCGGGACACCTGGTCACCCTACGGATAAATGGCCTGGAAAAGGACTTAAAAAGAGGTGTTCATTAAATGAACGAATGGGGGGGTGGGGGGGTTGGGGACTCCTATGATTGGTACGGCAGGGAGCCAACCCCCCATTCTTATAGACCACCTTAAGCCTCCTTGGGGGTCGGGGTGGGGGGTGGACGGTAAGGTCCCAGCAATGGATTTGCTGGAGGGATCTGGATGGAAAAAGAGGGGGAGCTGGTAAAAGCCCACCTGGATAATTATGGAATAAACATTGGGTTACCTCCACTGTACACTTTTATCTGCCG
Source organism: Terrapene triunguis (assembly GCF_002925995.2). Lineage (NCBI taxonomy): Eukaryota > Metazoa > Chordata > Testudines > Emydidae > Terrapene > Terrapene triunguis. The sequence goes on from NW_020664369.1 coordinate 12,464,729, forward strand.
GGTAGTCCCAGACATCTAATAGTAAAGTTGTGGCATAATTAAACCCATGTCAAATGTCACCTGTCCTTCTTTTGGTCTAGCCAGACAAGTACTTATTGCTTATTCATAGTTTTTACTTCACTGATCACACAATAACTTCAATTTACAAAATATTCATCTTTCCTCCTTCTTTTATTTTTTACTTTTGACCAATTCTTTTTAAAGACAGACATTATAGTTGTGAAGATATTATTTCTAATATGAACCAATGTTGTATTGTTTTCCTAAGTCTACAGGCAAACAGAATGACACGGCAGCTCTAGGAGCTCTGTGAACTGTGAATCCTAAGGATGACAATTTAAATGTCAAAATCATTAACTATCTCTCTATTCAACATCTTGTTATATGTCCTGTTTTACAGCGTGGTTAGAATAATTTAAAAGGACTTGACACAACAATAGGAATAACTTTGTATATAGTAAAAAAAAAAAAAAAAGTTGCAAACAAAAATGATGTGGTGCTTCTCTAATGGCTTCTCATCTCCAAATAGTCAGCCCTGCTATCAGAAAGACAGGTTTTCCACCTGTACTTTAATCAAGGGGGCAGGACCAAAACTGTCAGTCTTGGGAAAGAGGTGGAAGTCCAAGCAATCTAGAAACCCACCCAGTGAGATGACTTCTGGTGTTAAAATACATCTCAAGAGTTTTGTAGTTAGAGACATATGGGTAGTAGTGGTCCTTAACTTTGCCTATGTTTTGTAATCACCATACACTACATTTGTGTGTGATGCTATATAACGTATGGACTGTTTGAAATTTAGTAGCACTGGCAGAAGACTTTTGGTCCAATTAGAAATCAGTATTGTGTTCCATTGTCAAATGAGAGCTATAAATTAATATGCAGGTTTAAGTGGTTTCACTAGGAGTGGAACATGGATGAAACTGTAAAAGAAAAGATGTAATTTATTATACATCTGCTGGTCATAAATAAGATGGCCAGTATGTAATAATATGACAGATGGAGATATCAGGAAAACATCATTGAAAGAAGAAAACAAGAAAAAGAGCTACTTAAAAATAAAACACCTGAATTAGAAATCTTTCAGATGATATATAACACTTGGAGTATAATGGCAGCTGCTTAGATTTTTTTTTAAACAGTTATGAGATTCAGTTTCTGAAGCAGCGTTGTTTGATAAGATTTGGAAATTCTGGAGGGCTGTTGACTTATCAGTAGAACACAGCTTATCATGTAAATGTGATGCATGCAAATTTCAAAAGATAAGAGACAGACACATTTATAATCTCAGTGAAAGAGACACTCACTAGGTGAGATGAGAAAACCCTGAAACTTGATTCTATTTATTGACTTTCAACAGCTATAGAGGAATATAAATAAACTAAGCATGAATTTGAAGAAAATAAAAAGGATTCAAAATATTGCATTGTTTCTGGAGGGACCATTCCTCATACTGATATACAGTCTATCATTGATAGAAGTGAACCATTTTGCACTGTTTAAACAGTGTAAAACCCTTTGTTACTCTCTTAACCTCATTGCAACTCACCTTCTCACCAAACACCAATCCATCCCATAGCAGCAAGGAGAAGACGGCTTCCCGGATTCCTATAGGGCAGGGATTTCCAAACTTGGTTTGTGGCTTGTTCAGGGTAAGCCCCTGGCGGGCCATGAGATGCTTTGTTTACCCGAGCGTCTGCAGGTATGGCTGCTCGCAACTCCCAGGCCACCACTTCCCGCAGCTCCCATTGCCTGGGAACGGCGAACTGCAGCCATTGGGAGCTGCGAGCGATCGTACCTGCAGATGCTCAGGTAAACAAAGCGTCTCACAGCCCACCAGTGGCTTACCCTGAATAAACCACAAACAAAGTTTGGGAACCCCTGATATAGGGTGTAAGAGATGCACATAAAGGCCCGAAATCTCACAACTGGCCTCTGATTTTGGATGCTGAACTTGAACCACCTGATTGAGTTTCACAAGTGCTGAGCACCCACTTTAAGTCAATGTGCACTGCCAATGCTCAGCATCTCCAAAAATGTGCTCTAACATTTCTTGAGATAGGCTTCCAAAGACTGATGCAGTGGAAATAGCAGACAATTTTTGAAAAAATTGGCCATTGTTTTTTGAGATCCTTCTGTGCACACCTTAAAACAGGTATTCATGCAGCTCTGAGAAGAGGTGTGCACTGTGAGATCTGCATTCAACAGGGCTTCTTTTGTTCTCCTTGCTGTTGTGAGGGAAATCTCCTGGAGATGATTTGGGAATCCCATTTGGGTTATAAACCTGAATGTGATAATTTGCTTCTAATTTCAAACTCATGATGTTTGAATGGACTTGGAGTTATATATATAAGAAAAAACTTATTCCTACTTATTATATCAATATCAGAATAAGTGACAGCAGAATTTGCTCTAAAAACTTCTATTTCTCATATAGTACATACCAAACATAGTTGTTAATAATTCAAATGTTTTGATTTAGAGTCGCAGGAGATGTTTTCTTAGTAAAACCACGTAAGGATTCAAACTAGAGATAATGGAGTGAGTCATAAAAATTTGGATCCTAATGTCAGACACAACCATACATGAAGTTCAGGATTGTTTGGATACAGTGTTTTTGTTTGGCTCAGGGTACGAAGGGTGCAAGATTCAAAATTATTTTCCTGATCCATTTTCAGAGACCCCGATAGCTGTTTGGGATCCAATTAATGATCCATGAATAATTCAAATGAAAGTAGAGATTCATAGGCTGCTGTAGAATGTTTCAAACAAGATGGGCATCATCTTTAAATGTTCTTTGTAGTGTTTCCCCTGTCTGTAGAAAAGAGGAACTACACTCAGACATTTTCAATATCTATTTTCTGTACATTGGAGGTTTTTTTGTGAGCAAAATCACAGAAGGGCTGACACAGTATACTATAAATAGCTTACATTTTCTAAACTCATAATTTATAGTAAAACTTAAAGCAACAGTTAGCAGCCATAAATGAAAGTATCAAATATCTGATGATGGTATTTTTAACTAAAACATTGTAAGGTCTGCTTTCTGTGAGAATATTAATATACATGATATCTTTCAAATATATAATTAGCAGAATTCTGGCATGTGCTTTACATTTTGCTAGTGATTCAGCTCTACAAGTAAATGCTTTTTACTACACGTTCTTTACAGAAAGGTTAAAATAAGTAACACTTTTCTTTTATTTTGTTTTCCTATATTCACCCTATTTCTAGTTTACTTTATCTGTTTTGGATAGGGGCACTAGTGGCTAGATTCCCTGAAATAGGAGGGGGGAAGACCTGGATTCTGTTCCTTGATCTGCAATTGGGTGACCTTGGACAAGTCATTTTGCCTCTCTGTGCCTCAGTTTCCCCATCTGTAAATTGGGAGTAATAATACTGACCTCTTTAATAAAGCACTTTGAGATCCATGGATTAAAATATAGCTATTACTGTTTTAAATTAATCCTGCATAGATTTTCACATCTGATGTGACAGAACAAAAATGGATTATCATAGAATCATAGAATATCAGGGTTGGAAGGGACCTCAGGAGGTCATCTAGTCCAACCCCCTGCTCAAAGCAGGACCAATTCCCAACTAAATCATCCCAGCCAGGGCTTTGTCAAGCCGGGCCTTAAAAACCTCCAAGGAAGGAGACTCCACCACCTCCCTAGGTAACGCATTCCAGTGCTTCACCACCCTCCTAGTGAAATAGTGTTTCCTAATATCCAACCTAGACCTCCCCCACTGCAACTTGAGACCATTGCTCCTTGTTCTGTCATCTGGTAACATTGAGAACAGCCGAGTTCCATCCTCTTTGGAACCCCCCTTCAGGTAGTTGAAGGCTGCTATCAAATCCCCCCTCATTCTTCTCTTCTGGAGACTAAACAATCCCAGTTCCCTCAGCCTCTCCTCATAAGTCATGCGCTCCAGACCTCTAATCATTTTTGTTGCCCTCCGCTGGACTCTTTCCAATTTTTCCACATCCTTCTTGTAGTGTGGGGCCCAAAACTGGACACAGTACTCCAGATGAGGCCTCACTAATGTCGAATAAAGGGGAACAATCACGTCCCTCGATCTGCTGGCAATGCCCCTACTTATACAGCCCAAAATGCCGTTAGCCTTCTTGGCAACAAGGGCACACTGTTGACTCATATCCAGCTTCTCGTCCACTGTGACCCCTAGGTCCTTTTCTGCAGAACTGCTACCTAGCCATTTGGTCCCTAGTCTGTAGCTGTGCATGGGATTCTTCCGTCCTAAGTGCAGGACTCTGCACTTGTCCTTGTTGAACCTCATCAGGTTTCTTTTGGCCCAATCCTCTAATTTGTCTATTTTTGGTTTTGTTTTGCTTTGGCTTTTTTTCTGATACTACTCCTGACAATGAAGGAATTCAAGTGCAGGTATTTATTTGAGGAGATGTTTTGGTTTTTACTTGCCATTTGTGTGTGTGTGTGTGTGTGTATGTGTATGTCTGTGTGTCTGTTGTGTGTGTGGGATTGATAGTTAAGAAAAGAAATACAATATTTAATATATACAATTCTAGTTTAGTCCTTCATTGCAGCACACGTACAATGATGATGACATTTATCATTTCATTATAACATAATTGCATGAGATCATAAAACCAAGGTTAAAAGTGATACAGTGTTGACCTTTAATAAAAATGTAGTGCTTCTAATAATCAACAAATGAATAGTGTGAATTATATTAGAATCATTCTTTTGTGACTAAATAATCTCCCCTCCCCTTATTATGAACAACATTACAAGTGAGTATCCAGGAAATGAAAAGCTAAAATCTATGGGAAAGGTAATGATCTTTGAAAATTTTCTCTAATGAGTAATTTGTGGCTCAGTCGATTTCAAGAGATTATTGGTTTTTGAAATGGATTCTATCAACTAAGGAGATAATGGAAATCATTAGGGCTGCATAAAGTAAAACAGCAGATTTGTTATGTGGAGTACTATTAGATGAACCTCTATTTCCCACACAATTTAGAAGTCCATTTTTTTCTTAAGCTGAACTGCTGTGTTAGTCTGTATATTACGGGGCAAACTCTGGTACAACTGAAGCCATGGCAAAACTACCTTTAACTTTGGTGGGACAAACATTTGGCTTTTTGTAATCTTGAAAAGTACTGAAATCACTGAGAGCTGCAGGTGTGTGACACCTCTCATGATCTCTCCATGTTGTAAGTTACAGGTGTATCACGTTGAAAGCAGAGGAAGAATATTTTGTCTTCATTACTAAACCCAGGGGTGCAAGTAAGGTGGTACGGGCCGGTACGGTGTACGGGTAAAAAGTGGCTGTCGGTACTGGCCCTTACACCTGACTTTAATGCGCTGATGCGGCAGTGCTTTTAAGGACCCTGCTAACATCGCTTCCCCTTCCCCGCTTCCCTCTGGGCCGCCAACGGGTGGGGGGCAAAAGGAGCAGCTGCCCCGGGGCTGGTGATTTAAAAGGGTCCGGGGCTCCAGCTGCTGCTTCTGCTACCACGGCAGCGGCCAGAGCCCCAGGCCCTTTAAATCGCTGCTGGAGCCCCGGGCGGCGTGGGCCAGGCAGTGCATATGGGCTGGCTGGGGGATGCTGACGCCCAGCCCTGCCCCTTCCGCCTAAGGCCCCTCCCCTTTCAGGGGGGGCAGAGCCGGCCCCCGTAACGGTAAGAGTTCATTTTATTTTCACCCCTGACTAAACCGTACACAATATTTTACAGAAATTCTACCCATAATCCATTCTGGTGCCATCTACAAGCCTCTGTCACAATCAGTGCTACATTGTTCTAGGTGCTGTACAAAACATAGAAAGACATGGTACAAGCCTAAAAGAGTTTCCAGTGTAATTCAAAGCTTACTACACTACTGTAGATGACCCAAAGTCTGAAAAATAACTACAAAATATTGCAATCAATGGTACAATATGGTTCTCAGTTTTGTTTTTTTATGCCAATATCTATTTTTTCTGTCTCTCTTTTTTAATCATCCTACCACCTTCTGTTTTTCTCTTTCTTTTTACTGCTGTTACTAGTAGCTCCAAGCATACAGGGAAACTGTGATATCAGAGATACTAAACACTGGCAATGATGACTTTTATAATGGTGACCATTGTTGTATATATTATGTTTTAAATCAATTGTCTGTTTTATATTTTACTTCAAATATGGAGTTTTCCCTCAAAATTACATTGTTTCCAGTTATGAGACTATTGTAGGAAGGCTCCAGGATACTGCAACTTCATTTTGTGCAGAATATTACGATACAGAAAATATGTGATGAATTTACAGACACAGTTGGCAACATTTTGATGAAAAGCTGCCACAGAATACACTGCTTGCTCATGACACCAGGGATGCCCTGGCACACAGCAGAGTTGAAGGAAATAGCTGCCATAACAGAGAGAGTAGTGAATAGTAGTGGGGGTTATTTGGGATCAGGAAGGGAAAAAAAGCCATGTTCAGTTTTGCTGAATAGTTTGGAGTGAGGCTCAATAGTTAGAACCTTTTATTTGTTTATTTAAAGTGAACATGGACCTAAAACTGGGGTTATTCTGTTATTATAGTTGTTTGACAAAGGATCATATAATTTTTAACACCCACATAGGGCTATTAAATGTGGCCAAACATGTCCTACATTGTTATGTCTTATCTAAAGAACACAACTTCTAACAGTACACCCCACCGCTCTAGTACTACTTGTGCTGGTGTTAGGGATGAGCTCAATTCTTGGTGTGGGACCAGGGCCGGCTCCAGGCACCAGCTTAGCAAGCAGATGCTTGGGGAGGCCAATTCAAAGGGGCGGCACTCCTTCCGGTATCGGGGCGGCACGTCCGGGTCTTCGGTGGAAATTCGGCGGCGGGTCCCGCATTCCCTCTCTTCCTCTTTGACCTGCCGCCGAATTGCCGCCAAAGAGGAAGAGAGGGAGGACCCGCTGCCAAACTGAAGTGCCGCCACTCGTCTTGGGGCGGCAGAAAATTTGGATCCAGCCCTGTGTCGGACAGAAACCTACACACCATAGTAACCTTTAGAAGAGTGTGTTACCAGTTAAGCCAGACCAACAGAACTAAATTATCTAGCAACCCTTCTGTCACCAAACAAAACAAGAATTTATTATTTAAAAATAAGTGTTGGCAGCAGCGTTCAAAACAGGAATAAGAAAAATTCCAGTGATGTAAATAAAATCCCATAGCTGGAAAAGTGTAAGGATAAGAAAATGGGGCTGATCAATTGGGGAGGGAGAATGACTTAATGTTGGTTAAAATCTGTGAATTACTTCAATATTCCAACACACTTACCCTCATTAGAGACAGGCTCTCCTACTAGTAAATGCAACTCTGCCATTGTTAAATATCTGTTCTAACAGTCCCAAACTCATGTCATACTATCTTGTTTTTATGCTGCCTGCATTGTAATCCTCCAATTTTATTCAGTGTTAAAATATCATATATATTAAAAAACCACCTTCTCAATGACAGTTGATTCTGTAATCATTGACAAAAATCACAAAAATAATTCCCTCGTTCATTTTTCAAACAGTGGCTGTTTAAATGCACCATCACTTTCTCATCATCTATGATACAGTAGCTACTCTATTTGAGAATGAGATCTAAATGTGTTGGAATGCAACAGTTTATTCCTATGAGAATTTCTATGATGTTAACATTACAAATGATTCACTCTAGATCTGCATGACTTGAGACCTGATTATATACTGTATCTTTCACAGAAGATAAAAGCATTCAAATCATTTTGCTGTTGTACAAATTGTTAACCCTGCAATGTTAACTATGTTGGTGAGGATGGTATAGGCCAGCAATACCTTGCAGCTAATTAGCAGGATCTTGGACCCTTATCCGGTATCTATCACCCAGGGGTTAGAAAGGAAAGATAGCATACCTCCCTATCCCATGATGCAAATGGATAAAGAAGAGAGAAGAATAAAGTAAACAGATAACAGCTTTTATTTAAACAGATAACTTAATAAGAAACAGTGAGATGTGGTTTGACAGTTTGTGTTTAAAACCCAGGCCCAACAAAATAGGTACCCTGGCAATAAACAAATAAACCTAAAACAAAACTACCCCCAATACTACACCATTTCTAGAAATACCCCTGTTTCTAGGTGTTGATAGGCAGTAAATGGTATAACCCCGTTGTCACCGGCAACTGATGGATTCTGGGTCTCAACTGCTTCTTAGTAGGTGATCAACAGGACCTGCTGATGCAGAAGAGAGGCCTGGCTCTGCAATCACCCAAGGGTGAGCGATCAACAGGACCTCTATACCTTTCTCCGAAAATGATGTGGAATTCAGAGATTGGTAAGCACAGTCAGAGTTCTTAATGCTTATGTCTTTCTTTACTTTGCAGGCGATGATCTTCTGATCTTCTGGTCCATGTCGCCGTACAAACACAATGGTATGTGATTGCCTCTAGGACAGACAGCAACTAGGCAGTGGGAGCTCAGAGTTTATATAGGCACAAGCGCGACAAGGTTCTGAGGTAAAACTGTCAGCTCCCCTGCTGGAACCTGTTTGAACCAGTTCTGTGCTGATCCTTAGATGCCTTTCCCACCAAAGTTACAAAAGGGCGTGAAAACTTCAATAAGAAGCAAAACAAAGATAGAGTCAAGCTATTGTTTGGCAGGCATGCCATTTTGAATTTCAGACTCCATCCCTAATATGTGGTCAAATACCTTAACCAAATGTAAAGGCATAAAGCAGGGGTCGGCAACCTCTGGCATGCGGCTTGCCAGAGTAAGCACCCTGGCGGGCAGGGCCAGTTTGTTTACATGCCACATCTGCAGGTTCAGCCGATCGAGGCTCCCACTGGCCATGGTGCACCGTCCCAGGCCAATGAAAATTGACCCTATGGTTCTTAAGGAATTAGCTGAAGCAATCTTGGAACCATTAGTGATTATCTTTGAGAACTGATGGTAGATGGGTGAGGTCCCTGAGGATTGGAGAAGGGCAAACGTAGAACCTATCCATATAAAGAGGAACAAAATGGTCCTGGGGCACTATAGACCAGTCAGCCTAACTTCAATACCTGGAAATGTACTGGAACAAATTATTAAACAATCAGTCTGTAAGAATCAAGAGGATAATAGGCTTATAAGTAATAGCCAACATGGAGCCAACCTAATTTCCTTCTTTGACAGAAGAAGGCCTAGTGGATGGGGGAAGCTGTAGACATAATACATCTTGATTCTAGTAAGGCTTTTGGCACAGTCCCATATGACAATTCTCATAAGCAAACTAGGGAAATGCGGTCTAAATGAAATTATATTATGTTGGTGGAAAACTGACGGAAAGACCATACTCAGAGTGTAATTATCACTTTCACTTTCTGACTGGGTGGGGTTGTATATCAAGTGGGGTCCCCCATGTACGGGGAGACTTTGGCAAACCAGTAAAGTGCCTAAAACCACTATGGCTTATTGTTAAAGCAACCTAGTCAGCAAGCTGTAAATTGGCCATTCAGCAATCTCAGCTTGACCAAGGCAAGAAGGGAGGGGGTTTTGGGGTGCCACAGAAAGGGCAGCTTGACCCCGCATCCTTCTTGATAAGAATTGTGTTGAAGTTGCTGATACATGTGTTTTAAAAGAGTAGGATATGCCCCAGGGATGTCTATTGAGGTCTCAAGGCTGCAAGTTCTGGTAAAACCCACACCTAGTTAATCAATAATCAGAAGGAACCTCTTGCTTGAAACTGCTTACTTAACAGGTTTCTTTAAGGGACATGTCATTGTATTACTAATGTATAAATAAGGGGGAAAAGTTTGAGATAGGTGGGACTCTCCTTTGGGGGACTCTTCAGGACTGGTCTCTCCCTCTGGATGCATCTTGTGTTCCCCAGCGGCAGTGCCGCTGTGTCACTAGAAAGCCACACTCAGCTTTGGTAATTATCAAAGATTGGGGGTGTTTTACTAATCTTGTTATGGATGTGTGTAAGTGCTTGAGACTAGTAAAGTTTAGCTTTAAGTGAAAGCACTCTTGTGTTGTCCTGTTTGTGCCAGCCATCTATCGGTCGGACGGCCGTGTCTCCCCTGATTTATTTCCTGACACCTCCTCACACAGAGTAAAGTTACCAAGAGCTTTGGGTTGAAAGAACCCCGGGTAACACCCAAGGGTCTGTAATGAGTCTGGTACTATTCAACATTTTCATTAATGGCTTGGATAATGGAGTTGAGAGTATGCTTTTAAAATCTGTGGGTGACATTAAGCTGGGAGAGGTTGCTAGCAATTTGGAGGACACAATTAGAATTGAAATAATCTTGACAAACTGGAGAATTGCTCTGAAATCAAGAAGAGGAAATTCTATAAAGACAAGTGAAAAGTACAAGGAAGACAAAATCAAATGCACAAGTACAAACTGAGGCATAACTAGCTAGGCAGCAGTACGGCTGAAACGGATTTTAGGGTTATAGTGGATCACAAACTGAATATGAGTCAACAGTGTGATGCAGTTGCTAGAAAGGCTAATATCATTTTGGGTAAATTAAAAGGAGTGTCATATTTAAGACACGGGAGGTAATTGTCCCACTCTACTCATCACTGATGAGGCTTCAGCTGAAGTACTGGGTCCAGTTCTAGGTGCCACACTTTAAGAAATATATGGACAAATTAGAGAGAATCCTATGTAAAGTAAGAAAAATCATGAAAATCTTAGAAAACCTGACCGATAAAGACAGGTTAAAAAAACTGAACATGTTTAGTCTGCAAAATAATGCACACTGGAAAACATAATCCCAACTATACATATAAAATGATGAGGTCTAAATTAGCTGTTACCACTCAAGAAAGAGATCTTGGAATCATTGTTGATAGTTCTCTGAAACCATTAATTCAATGTGCAGTGGCAGTCAAAAAAGCAAACAGAATGTTGGGAATCATTAAAAAAGGGATAGATCAGGGATTGGCAATGTTTGGCCCGCGGCCCGCCAGGGTAAGTACCCTGGCGGGCCGAGCTGGTTTGTTTACCTGCCGCATCCACAGGTTCGGCTGATTGCGGCTCCCCCTAGCCGCGTTTGCCATCCCAGGCCAATGGGGGCTGTGGGAAGCAGCAGCCAGCACATCCCTCAGCCCGCACCACTTCCCGCAGCCCCCATTGGCCTGGGACGGTGCACCTTGTAAACAAACCGGCCCGGCCTGCCAGGGTGCTTACCCTGGCAAGCCGCGTGCCAAAGGTTGCCGATCCCTGGGATAGATAATGAGACAGAAAATATCATATTGCCTCTATATAAATCCATGGTACATCTTGAATACTGCATGCAGATGTGGTCACCCCATCTCAAAAAAGATGTATTGGAATTGGAAAAGGTTCAGAAAAGGGCAACAAAAATGATTAGGGGTATGGAACAGTTTCAATATGAGGAGCAATTAATAAGACTGGGACTTTTCAGTTTGGAAAAGAGATAACTAAGGGGGAATAAGATAGAGGTCTATAAAATCATCACTGGTGTGGAGAAAGTGAATAAGGAAGTGTTATTTACTCCTTCTCATAACACATGAAGTTGGGGTCATCAAATGAAATGAATAGACAGCAGGTTTAAAACAAACAAGAGGAAATATTTTTTCACACAGCGCGCAGTAAATCTGTGTAACTCCTTTTCAGAGGATGTTGTGAAGGCCAAGACTATAACAGGTTTCAAAAAAGAACAAAATAAGTTCACGGAGGATAGGTCCATCAATGGCTATTAGCCAGGATGGGCAGGGATTGTATCCCTATCCTCTGTTTGCCAGAAGCTGGGAATGAGTGATAGGGGATGGATTGCTTGATAATTACCTGTTGTGTTCATTTCCTCTGGGGCACCTGGCACTGGCCACTGTAGGAAGACAGGATACTGGCCTAGATGGATATTTTGTCTGACCCAGTCTGGCCGTTCTTATGTTCTTATGAGAAAAGTAGACTGAGGGGGGACCCAATAAGAATCTTCAAATAAGTTAAGGGCTGTTATAAAGATGATGAGGATCAATTGTTCTCCATGTCCACTGACAGTAGGACAAGAAGTAATAGGCTTAATCTGCAGCAAGGAAGAATTAGGTTAGATAATAGGGAAAAAGCTTTCTAACTATAAGCACAGTTGAGCACTGGAATAATCTTCTAAGGGAGGTTGTGGAATCCCCATCACTGGATCATCTAGGTATACTTGGCCCAGACTCAGCACAAAGGGCTGAACTGTAGGATCTCTCAAAGTCCTTTCCTGCCCTACTTTTCCGTGATTCTGTGATAGAAGTATATACAACAATGAATGGTGTAGAAAAGGTAAATCATGAATTCCTATTACTAACACAAGAACAATGCAACATTCTATAAAATTGAAAGGCAGCAAACATAAAGGGATTTTTACAGTGTGTAATTCACCTGTGAAACTCATTGCCACAAGGTCAGTCAAAGAGCTTAGTAGGGTTCCAAAAAATAAAATAAAATAAAATAAAAAAAGGATTAGAGATTGCTATTGATAATGAGAATATTTACAGTTACAATACATAGGATTCATTTTTGTAAAAAGGATATTAACCATCATGCTGTAGAGCATGAGACCACCACTAACTAATCTGATTCCTCTATGGTCAGGTTATTCCATCATTGTCCTATATGGAATTTAATGAAACTTCTTAAGCATAGAATCATAGATTATTAGGGTTAGAAGGGACCTCAGGAGATCATCTCGTCCAACCCCCTGCTCAAAGCAGGATCAATACCCAACTAAATCCCCAAATGGCCCCCTCAAGGATTGAATTCACAACCCTGGGTTTAGCAGGCCAATGCTCAAACCACTGAGCTATCCCTCCCCCTCTCTGATCTGATACTAAGCATCTAATACTAATCTGATATAGAAATTCCTACATTTCCTGGACCTGGAGCTGAGTGTGGGAAAAGTCAAATTTGAGCACCTTCAGCTGAGCTTGAGGACTAGGTAGGCCAGCCTCAAGGCTGATTAATGAGCTCAGCTTGGTCGTGGTAGGATATACCTCCTTGGCCGGTATACTTGTTTGGCAGAAGAGAGACAGCAGGCCTGCTTTTAAGCGGGTTACTGGCAGCTCAGTGCTTCTGACTGTAGTTGTGATAGCCCTTGCCCCTGCTTTGTTTACACCCTGCTCTTCTCCTGCCCTAGTTCTACCCCTGCCTTTTCCTGTCCTGCTCCGTCCCTGTTTCTGCCCCATTCCTGCTTTGTGCCTGTCTTGCTCCAGCCCTACATTCTTTGCCAGCTCATGTGTCCAGTTCTGATGCCTGGCTCTGGTTCCTGGCTTTGGGGTCTGGCTCCAACTCCTGGCCCCCTCAGCCCGGTTCTAACCATTAGGCAGGACTGCCAATGCTCATCTCTGACAGGGAGGAGAAGGGCTGGGATCAGCCTCAGGAAAAGGCTTCAGTGCCCTGGACCTAGGCTGAGTCAGAAGGATTCAACATGGTCCCTTGAAACTCCTCCTTTTCTCACACTGCTGCTGATGTCTAACAGCTACTCTCCCCACATCATTCATTCACACTTAATTATATTTGAAAGGTTATCTGTGAAATTATAGGGCTAGAATTATGGGTGGAGAGGAAATGTAAGGTTAGATTCTGACAAAATTGAAGGCTTTGCTACAAGTTTACAGTGGGAAAAGAAACTATTTTAGAAATATTTTAAGTATTGGAAAAATGTGTGCACTATATTCTGTATCACTCTGCCTTTAAACTCCTGTACTGAAATTCCCAGAAAACCAACAGTAAAAGCCTGAGAAAGAGAGGACACTCTAACTAATGGAGCTGGAACGCTTTTCACAAATATAAACAAATACATTTTGTGAACAATTCATCATTTTGGGGCTTTTATGATTATAATAATAATGTAGGTCAAGTTTTGTTTTAGTTCCTGTCCTTTTTACTCTCTCTCATCCTTGCTTGTCAGTGGGAAAAAGTAAAGATGTCTATGTTTTTCCCCTCACTGAAATTATTTTTAATTTAAAAAATGTTGAAAATTTGAAAAAAAATCATTTGGGATTTTTTTGGTAGAATACAAAATCTCACTGAAATTTAAAATGAAATAAAAAAATGTTTGTGTGTGTGGGTGAGAGAGAGACAGATATTTACCTTTTTGTTCAACCTATTATTATATTGACAAAGGTAGAGAATTCTATTGGTCAGAGCCTGGGAGAAGAGACAGCAGGACTCTGAGTCCAAACTAAAGAGATCAGACAAAGTCATGATTATAGCTGCAGGGAAGGATGGGAACATAACCAGGCCTAGAGGACTGGATGATAGAAGGGGTGGAATTAAAAACAAACAAACAAACAAACAAACAAAAAAAACACAAGGGGGCTATTGGAAATAGAGTAGAAGAAAAAAGTTGAAGAAAAAATGTGATGTAAAATATAAATAAATGTATGGATATTACCATAGGGCCAAATTCTGCTACTGTTAGTCATGTTTGGTATCACATTACTTTGCAAGTAGCCAGATTCTGCCACCTTTAGCTTGGTAATACCTTACTACTCCCACTGTAATCAATTAGATTACTTGTAAGTAAGATGCTGCTTATTTGAGTAAGGGGATCAGAGTAAGCTACTATCAAGGTGAGGAAAGCTGGCAGAATCTGGCCTATTGACTTCAGCCATGAAAGTAAGGGATTTCACAGTGTGAGTAAGGGGATCAGAATCTGGCTCAGAAATGGGTGTGAATGACATGCTGAAGAAGTGGAAGGAGCAGCTAACAGGAAGGTATTAGAGAAAGCAGGTAACTTCCAGGAGAGTTGTTTCTGCTTATGTGAGGAACAGATTTATTCTAGTTACTTCAATATACATTGAGTCAATTTCTGCTCTTCATTACACCACTGTAATTCCATTGATTTCAGCCCAAATTATGGGGTTTTGCCAGTGTAAGCAGTACAGAAATTGGCCCATTGATTTCATAGGGAGGTTTCCTAAGTTATCCAGTAAGTTACTGAATAAGAGCTGTAGGATTTTACCCATTTGGCCATTGTCATTACTACACTGGGGATAACTTTATTTAGACTTGTCTATTATTAAGGTTAGGTATGTTTCTATATGAAATTGTAGGTAACTTTAACAAATTATTCCGTTACCTAATTAATAACCTTTAAAATATAAATGGGGGGGGAGGGAGAGAGATAAAGCTAGAATAATTTAAATGGAAGTTGCTCACGTAATTATCTCCTTAAAATTGCTTTTGTGTGTGACCTATAACAATGCCCCTGATATAAATATAAATAAAATTCAAATAAAATTAAAAAAAAAAACAACAACAATTCTTAGGGTCTTATTCATCAATATTTTACTATCACAGGCAAATCTTCATTAGGTCCCATTATTGTTAATGGAATTTGTGCATGTGAACTACTTTAAAAATTACTAGAGCTTGAGGAAAAACTTGTCTGGAAAGCTAGTGAATTAATGGGGAAGAAAGGTGAAGGGGAGTAGGGAACTGTGGAAATTAAGGGAATGAAGTAATAATTAACATTAAATATGTGTATTTCAAATGTTTCCCTCTTTATATATTAAAAAACCCCACTTAATCTAATTAGGAGAAAAGCTACCAATTGATTTACCTTTCGTTTCTCCACACCGTTAATGATACATTAGTTGATTTCATGACTAATATTTTAGCTGGAAATCTCCCAATTGGAATAGTCAGGGCTAATTTATAGTTGATGTGGAGCAACAGAATTTTTATTCTGATAACTTTTTTATCTTGTAGTCTCTCTTTCCGAATTAATACTGTGCATCTCTCTTTGCCATACCAGAGGCAATGGAGCCGAGCTTGCACTCCTTAGGATAAACTCTGATTAGGTGTTTTGATTGATTCCCATTGGATTTTGGGAATGTCTGAAGCATCATGAACATCCACAATAAGACAGGGTTCCATGTTCACCAACTAGAAAATATTTCATAACCAGCCTGAATTTACTGTACTGTGCACCCAAAATTTCAGGTAACATCAATGGGAGTTTTAGGTTTGCAAGAATAGCAGAATAAGGCCCATAAAGTTATACTTCCCTCATATGCCCATGTCATAACTATAAAGGGAAGGGTAACAGCTCTCTGTGTACAGAGACTCCAAATCCTTTTACCTGTAAAGGGTTAAGAGGCTCGGGTAACCTGGCTGACACCTGACCCGAAGGACCAATAAGGGGGCAAGATACTTTCAAATCTTGGGGGGGGAAAGGCTTTTGTGTGTGCTCTTTGTTTTAAGGGGTGGTTCGCTCTTGGGACTGAGAGGGACCAGACATCAATCCAGGTTCTCCCATCTTTCTAAACAAGTCTCTCCTATTTCAAACTTGTAAGTAAAAAGACAGGCAAGGCGTCTTAGATTTACTTTGTTTTCTCAACTTGTAAATGTACTTTTTACCAGAGTGTGTATCTTTGTTTGCTGTACTTTGAACCTAAGACAGAGGGGGATCCTCTGAGCTCTTTAAGTTTGATTACCCTGTAAAGCTATTTTCCATACTGATTTTACAGAGATGATTTTTACCTTTTTCTTTAATTAAAAGCCTTCTTTTTAAGAACCAGATTGATTTCTCCTTGTTATAAGATCCAAAGGGGGTTTGGATCTGTATTCACCAGGAGTTGGTGAAAGGAGGGTGGGAGGAAGGAGGGGGGATGGTTAATTTCTCCTTGTTTTAAGATCCAAGGGGGTTTGGATCTGTGTTCACCAGGGAATTGGTGAAAGGTTTCTCAAGGCTTCCCAGGGAGGGAATTCTTGTGATGGTGGCAGCGGACCAAAGCTAAGCTGGTAGATAAGCTTAGAAGTTTTCATGCAGGCCCCTACATTTGTACCCTAAGGTTCAAAGTGGGGATACAGCCTTGACAGCCCAGTTGCTGTTAAGACAGTGTGCAGACTCAGGGTCATGCTAGGATCATCACCTGACACTGGACAATCAAATAACCGCATTAACTAAACAAAGATCATTCACTTTGTAAAGAAACTCCCCAGTTCTACAGCGATATACATTGCATGCCAGGGGGGAGAGTTGGTGGTTAATATTGGTTGGTTAATACTAAATAATATTCCTGGGCAGTAGTTAAAAATGCATTCTGAATAAAAATTGTTTGGACAGACTAAATACTTTATGAAAAATATGGTGTAATATATGGGGTCTGGCACACCTACCCCAATTATGAACTAATTGTGGGAAAGTGGATAAAAGTTTATAAAATGATCCAATCACTTATAACAACAAATATTGATGGGAGAGGTGAAAAAGGGAAGACAGACAGACTGAATTAACCAAAAGGAAAAGGCCTACTGATATAACTCAAGGGCTGAGTTAAGACTATGTCTGGTAAATAAGAGAAATGTGGGATCGGAAGACAAAGAACCAAAATTTGTGAGTTAGAAATTAAGTCTAATTGATGGACAGAAAAAGGAAGAGATGGGTGATTTTGCCCATCACTTTCTTTTGGGAAGACATTGGAAGGGGGAGGGAATAATGACTGCTGGCAAGGAGATGGGTGGACAGGAGGCAGCAATATTCACCAGAATGGCTTCCACCCCCAGCAACTCTAGGGATCCTGAGATCCACCATGACATTGTTGGGCTTTTGTCTTCCTGATCCTGAGAGATGTCCTGATCAGACCAGGCCAGTAAGAGGAACCCAGATGACATCAGCACCTCCACCAGCTCTGGCTAAATCCCAAACACCACCTGGGATGTGAGAGTTTGGTTCCTGATGTCACCCTTTCCCTCATGTGTTCTTTTCCTTCCCCACCTAGTTTCTTCCCTTTTCTATCCCCTTCCTTTTGCATTCTGTCTAAATAAGAGTCTTGTTTTGCTAGCCAAGACTGTATATTGTGCAACATTGCTGTAAGCCTGCTACCAAAGAGGATTTTAAAAGGAATGCACCAAGCAGCATGATATTGGTACATCTTTGCCAGCTATCGCAGTGACTGATTAAAGCTATGAATTGTGTCCAGGGATTTCCTTACACCCCCCCTGAATTTTCCCAAGCCCCTCCCCCCCAGTTTTGTGAATTAGTTACATGCAGTGTTGCCAATTTACTGATTGTTTGGAAATTTGAATTGGAATTGAAACATTAATACACACTTTAAAAGCATATAACATGTATGATAAAATACATGTATCTGAAAATGTATAATAGATTTGAAAAGTATGAACAAATTAGCTTCCTTATACAGCTGTTGTTTTTTATGTCAATGTCAGTGCATTCATTTCAGTGATGTTGGCCAACCTAATAATTTCAAATTATGATTTGCAAGCAAAATCTAAATGAGCTCTCCCGGACAGCTAGTGATGAGCTCGGAGCTGGGGGGAAAGACTTCAGGACCAGATTATATTTACATTCACACCTAATCTACCTAGATATACAGCAAACAGAGCTGTGTTGCCCAAGTGATAGATTTTTGGCTGGGGTTGGTTTACAAATCACTTGAATGCGGGGGTAATGAAATGTTGTTGTTCTTATTGTATGAGCAAAGGGCAGTACAACTGTACTTAGCCTGTGCTGATTGAGGGCATAAAGAGAGAGGGTGGGGACAGGTGTTCTGCTTGATGGTCTGCCTGAGTCACAAGTACTATTTGACCTGCCCCTCTCCACTGTTTAAAGACAGAGCTGATTAGGCTCCATAGTCTGTTTTGTTAAGTGACCACTACAGCTGAAATCACTGATAATCAGGTCTAAGTGCTTAGACCTGCTGTGGGCAGTGTTTCTGTGGAAGAGACGGCCCAGTCTGCACTAGCAGCGAGGTTCCCCCACTGAGAGCTGAAATTACTGAGAGCTGGTGGAACCTCAAGAGACCAACTCGCAGAGGTCTCAGTGGCAGGTGGCAGCAGAAGGTAATAGCGCAGGGCCATTGGCAATGGATTGATGGAGTGAACAGTGGCACAATGAACAACAGTGGCCAGAGCAAACAGTGAACAGCTGGAGGAACGAGCAAGGTGCCGTCTTGCCCCTCACCTGGGAGGTGAACTCATGTGAAAGTACCTCTGAACTCTGAGTCTCTGCTGAACAAGGACAACACTGGTGAATGTTAATGAGGCTGTTAAGAATGCTGGAGACACAATGCAGTTCATTGGCTGTGGCATCATACTTTCTATTTAAGCAAGAGATACCACACACTACAAACTGGAGGCCAATGTTAAGTGCATTGTCACTTGCTAATACTGAAGTTGAACACTGGTTCTGAACAAGACAAATGCTCACTATCTTTCTTCAAGAAACTCAGCTGACTGGCTAGAAGCATGTGGTACAACAGTGAAAGGCTCAATGGTTGAAAAAAGTGAAGAACGCTCTCACCACTTTCAAAAAATTTGCATACATGGCTAATGAATGCACTGATGCAAATAGACATCAAGTATTAAGCCATTGTGTATGTTATCTTGATGTCAGTGATAGGCCAGTAGATGAATTTCTAGATGTTCAAGTTATAGAAGACACATCGGCTGCATGTGTGACAACCCACATCTTACAAGAGTTAAATGCTTGTCAATTGGACCCCAAACAGATGGCTGCTTGTGCATTTGATGGAGCTGCAAACTTCTCTGGAAGACATGGTGGAGTACAAGCTTTCCTCAGAGAAAAGTGTAACCCTAATCTCTCCTATACACACTGCAGAGGCCATCTACTCCAACTAGCTCTAGTAGGAGCTGCAGACTCTTCAAAAGACATTTAAAAAGCTATAAAATTAATTCTATTTTTTTTTTTCAGCAAGTGTCCAAAAATACTGAATATCTTGGAAAATATAGAAGATACACTGGGACTGAAGTTCAAATTAATCCAATCTGGGAAAACCCTCTGGCTTTCTCATGAGCGATCCTTAGCTGTTGTCTTAAAATTACTCTAGCCATTATTACTGGCTTTGGAAAGTATCTACCAAGATGGGATGGATCTAAGTAGTGAGGCTGGTGGATTACTTTTGCTACTACGTTCAGAGAAGACTATTGCCCTTCTCTCTTCTGTAAGTCTACTATTGAAACCACTTGGGTCATTAAACAATGCCTTCCAGGCATCTGCTACAACAGTAGTAGATCTTTGCCGAGCAATAGAAGCTACATTTGGATCAATCAGAGAGCTATCCATTGAAAAAGTACTGGAAGAAGCAAAGACTTCAGTCCAGAAGTTGACTAATGAAGGCATTTATATTGAATCCTTAAGTGAAGAGGACAAGAAGTGTTTGTTAAGACAACTGAAAAAGTACACAGACTTGATTCTTAAAAATCAACAACAGCGACTTCTATATTCTACTCAACCTCTACGTAGGTTTTTACAGATCCCTGTCCTATAAAACACTGACAGTTGAGTGGAGTGAGGCACTACCAGCAATTGGGCTGCCATGTGCTCAGGACAGAATTGAGAATTTGAACACAGAGTGGAATATCATATGATGAATGAATGAAGATTTGACTTCAACTTCTTTTTTATCATCACTAGTGGCTCGATTCGATCTTTGTGCTATGTTTCCTGGGATGAAAGAAGTAGGAATTCATCTCTTACTACTCCCAGTCACAATAGTTACACATGAGCTTTCTTTTTCATCATTTAATAGAATTTTGTGTTCTGAAAGAAATTGCCTTCTGCCTGATCATGTGAATGAACTAATGAGCATATCATTTGAAGGAATGGAAGTACTGGACACACGAGAAGCCACCAAAGATGAACGCACTGCATTCAAGAAGTTCATTAACAGAGTTGTGCAAAATTATAACATGAAACCAAGAAGGATGTAGATGTAATGCTTCATAGAAGGCTTGAGTAGCCAACTTTAATTTGTGTGATGATTTTAAAACATGAGTTAAATCTAATAAAATGGTCATGAAACATTTTTCAGTTTTTACTATGGTGCCATACAACCTGACTTCACCCTCACGGTCTCACCCCTCATCGGCCCTGACCCCCACCCCTGAAAATTCGAACACCTCCCCAATTTCAATTCCTGGGGAAAACACTGATTGTGTCTATGTTTCTCCAGCAGTGAGGTTGCAAATGAAAGTCAGCACCCAAGACAGAAGCTGCATTTGCTATATATGCTGTTCTTTTCTCTCCCCTTTTGTGTGGATTTATCTTGTTTTGTCTTCCGGGAAACAGTATTGGACTTTAATTACAATAGCAACAACAGCTCTAGCCTAACTCAAGTAACAACTTCTCTTTTCCCCAAAAAAGACAGTTATTAGTATCTTTAATATAATCTCAGAGACTGTCAGACAGATGATCCATCTAAAAATTCTCTGCTTCTAATGGGAAAGGGAATTAGAGATACTGTTAAAATGAAAGTCTTACTCAATACTTCACATTTGAAATGCTTTAGCTGTTTTTGGTTTGTTTGTTTGTTTTTCGCTTTTTTTTTCTTTTCCTCTTTTTTCTGCATCATAAATAAAAGATTTAAACATTTTTTAATAGTGTGGGACTAAGCAGGCCAATGTTTCTGTATTTGAAATCCTGAACCTTATTTATTCATTTAGTATTGTACAGTGATAGGGTCATGTTAACACTTTTTGATCTCTGGGCCCAGGTACATATTAAGTAGGTATGAGTTAGTTATAGTACAAAGGAACCTTGGAGGATTAGTGCAACTGAGATTTGTGACAATACCAATTCTATATTTCTCAGATCTCATTTACAATTTAGCGGAGGAGAAAGTGAGGATTTGTTTGCTGAATCTTAGGTAACCAGCTAGATCTCTTTTGCATTAAAATGTATCTTGCAGTATAAAAGTTCTCACATGTAGTTACAGAATCACTTTGTAATATGCCACCAAAAATGTACTTATAATCCTACAGACGATGTTCCTCCAAAGAAAGGCTGTTTTTAGTCATGCTACAGCAGGTGCCAATATCTTAAGAGACTTTGGCAGCCTTTGTTATAATATGATAGAAAACTGACTAACCTGCTTGAGCAAATTGGAAAAGTGTGAGTTGGCAGTCAGTGACATTCAGCAAGTTAAAAGAACACTAAAGTATGTGCTATAAACATGTTAGGCTTGTATATTTGAAAGACTGAAATGGAGAAATTAGCCAGCATTATAAATCCTGATTATAATTACCCCATAATTTGTAGCATGAGAGAATACATGTCTACAGTTCAAGCTTCATGTTTTCAAAATATTTTGAACTTAAAGGGTTAAATAAATAAATAAACCCTTTCCCAGACAGATCATCTGAAATTTTCAGAAATCCTCCTCTGCTCACTGGAGAGCAGGAAAGACAGCAGGAGGTCCTAGCAGCCTTCCATACTTACATAGGAAAAGCACGCTGGGGCAGGAGGCTGGTATAGATGGAGAGGACACATTGTCTGAAGAAGGTTCTGAGGGTCATTTCTGTTTTAAAAAGGAACCAATAGTGGCAGTTGAGGATAGTGTATATATAAATACAAAACCCAACAATAGACAGTAAGATGGAGGTCCCTTTTCCCAGAGGCAAGGGGACAATGTTAAGGGAGCCCAGGAGATTACAGTTTGGTAGACATATTTTGAAATTATATTTAACAACATAAATAATCAATTATTAAGAATCATCTAGTTGTGCATCTTATTAGCCTCCATAATCCCCTTGATCTTATTTCAGTTACTGTCCTTCTCCCTCTCATTTTCGTGCTCTGTCTTTCTGTGTGCTTGTAGAGCAGCTAGCATAACATGCAACTGATCACGACTGGGATCTTTGGGCAGGAATCACTTGATCCTATGCCCATTGACGTCAATGGCAAATCTCCCATTAAATTTAATGGTGCAAGATTAGGAGCTAAGTCAATATGATTAATTACAGATAATTATTAATAATTCAGTGGGCTAACTCCTGATTCACACCTCTGTAAGCATGATCCAAATCAAGGTAAATATATTCCCTTATATCTCCTACCCATTAGTCCTGAATGTCTTTATTATTATGGTAAAAATGATATTGGTGGGGACTCAGTTCATCCAGTTATATGTTATCCAAAATATATATATTGATTCCACCAAAATTCCATTGGGGATAGCAATTTCTAGAGGAGCATTATGTTCCTGATTATAAACATTCCTTATGTGTGAGTTCTTGCTTAGAGTTTATACTAAGGTATGAGCTTCTTTCCTTTTTAAATCTACATACTATAGTAAAGCAATGTAAGTAAAATAGCAGCAGTTTTATCAAACTATTGATCCTAGAGAATATTGTAATCAAGATAATTCATGTATATTAAATAGTTTCACTCTTTCAAATTGTAATCAGATCTGATTAGTATTTGATAAATTCAAACACATATTCTCTTCCAACCTTGCATTTCCACATTTGTTAAGGAAGGGTGAATCATGTTGATTTGCATTTTTTTTTGTAAAGTCATTAAGCAAACTTAATTTTCAGACATTTATCTTTTCAATAAAATGCATGTGTTGGCTTTATCTGACTTGACAAATATTTACATGCAGTTGTGTTGTCCTCTTACTGACTGGAGCAGGATTATCCAAAACACAATCAATACACAATTAAAACACCAGGGTCTACAGAATATTACTTGGCAAAAGATCCTGGATAAAGTTTCGGAAGTATTTGTCTTAATTCCAAATTTGTGCATTTATTCTAAGTACATTCCAAGATTCTCTGTTAACTAGTGTTCCCGAGGACTAGCTGCTAGGACCACAGGGCTTTAGCCAAATATTGATTTTTCATCAGATAATCCTATTCACTGCTAGCAAAAGGGGCAATGTAGCTACAAGTAAACAAATGACTAGGAAGGCTATTTTCTATTTGAGTCCCGTATATTGTAGGAGCAAGATCACAAAAGTAAAAAACATATTACAAAGACCAACACTTAAGCTGAAAAATTAGTTAATAAATACAAATGAATTGAGATAGCATTTCTGTAGTCAGATCTGCCAACACATAACTTTTGAAAAGCCAGAACTTCATATCAAATAAGCCACTACCATGTGCCTTGCAGATCTCTGAAAAATATCCCCGCATTTGAGGACAGAGTCTTCTCAGTGTATGTGCAACGTCCCTCTGGTGGCACGTGACCAGGATTCATTACCAAATTTGGTTCACTGGTTCAACTAAGCCGGGTACTGATGGGGAGTGCGATGTGAATGCTGATCCATTCCCTCTGAGACAAAATCCAGGAGTGACAACTATAAATATCTGCATGGTAAGAGATAACAGAGCTCTCACAGTTCAGGGCAACGTCACCTGTATTTGTGGTCCAGAATGGGCACCCACTCTCAGGCTTCTGGTTCCCCAGCTGCTGCCTCTTGTGGCTAGAGACCAGCATCTCACTCCCTTCTCACCCTGGTGTTTCAAGGCTGCACAATTCCCTGCCTTCACTGCATATTTCCCAGCAGAGACAGGCTAATAAAGTACATCTGCTTGCTCTCTTTTTAAAGGTGTAATTGCTACAGTTATAAATTACCCACCCAGCCCTTCTTATGTAAGCTATTTTATTCTTAAGTAAAAGCACTGCATAGAAAACATTACAAACAATAAAAGAATCTGTGTGTGTGTTATTAAGCTTACCTGAATTCACTCAGATCATATCATGTGCTCTGGCAGGAGCAGTCTTTCAACACCCCATTCATGGGGTTCCTTTGTGGTCAAAAATTCATCATCGCTTCAACTCAGAACAAGCACATAGTCTTATGGGGTCTCAGTAGGCCAAGTCCTTCCAACCCTACCCATAAGGATGGGATCCTTCATGGACCACAGGTCCTGTCCATTTGCTGGATCAGGAACAAGGCCCTGACCCAGTTCAAAATCTATTTATTTATCCAAAAATGTTTTCTTTGTCTGTTGGTCCTGGAGAATCCAGTATGAAATAGTGTATGCATATCTCTCCAGGGTGGTGGCTTCAAAGGGCTAATAATGGAGGAAGTACATTAGAATCCCCTACTACTACAGAAGGTACATACAATACCACAATAACACATACCCAACTGCATTTTTAATACAATGTACACCAAAGGCATTAACCCTAACTCAGTAAAATTTAATATAATTCAATTAAGTTTGTCTTAATTCCATAAGGTTTGTTCAGAATATTACAGGATATTATCTGTCTGTCACAAGAGCTTCCTCCTTAATTAATTAATTTGTTTTATTTTGTTTTTCATGTATTAATGTGCTCATGATCAAAAATGTAAAAATGCAAAGTAGTTTGTGGGGAGGGTGTTTTTGTTTTTCTTTGTATTGTTTATTTTTGCTGGAATTTACCCAGTATGTGTTGTCTATATGATAAGACTTTCCACACATTTCAATATCATGTTAACTTTATTTCCCATAGTATTTCGTCGAGATTTTTTAGATGCCATTCACTCATTCATAGATTACCCTAATCAAGGATTTTACATTCAGCTAGAAGTCTGACATATTTTCACATTTTGCCACAAAACATTCAAAGTAGAGACAATATGAGAGTATTGCTCATTTTAGTATAAGAGATACTATAGAAGACCTAATGAAGTCACTAGCTACATTTTCACTGTGTGTTTAACCATAAATTATAAACAAAACAGAATAAATCATGCAACGGGTGGATTCAGGGGGACCCCCAAATCACATACACATGCAATCCACTGGTGAGTGTGTGTCACCAGTTCCTTCTCTGCCAAACCACAGAACATATGAATCTGCTAGATCCCCAATTAGACAGCATTGGCTCTTTAGCTCAACCTGTATCACCTCATGTTTTTAGCACTGCAGATCCCTGGTGTGAGAGACAAAATGGTGGACAAAATTTGTACTATAAACTTGTAAATCATTCCAGACTCAATATTTTCCCTGAAAGGAAGCTAAGAAATGCTGTGGATTAGATTCAACTTGACTTTAGTTTGAGTTTTACCTGAGCAATTTAAGCACATGCTTAAATGCTGTGCTGAATGTAGGTGTAACAGGTCTTCCCTTTCAGGTCTGGGCAGGGCTCAAGGGAAGGAAAGGGAGCAGCCAGCCCAGCTCTGGAAAAAAACCTAGCAGGCAAGTGGTAGGAATCAGCCACCCCATCTAGACAGCATCTAGTGACTGGGTCTGAGTCCTAACTAGGGCATATCAATGCGGCCCCCAGCACCATTAGAGTCTGGCATTAGACTCTCCTGTGGCTGCAGTAGAAGCCTGTGAGTGGGCAAGCAGGGTTTGTGGACACCTTTGATTGGGGGAGGACAAGCCTCTTTAGTTTCCAGAGAGCTCCACAATCTCACTCAAGAACATGACTGTTGCTTTTTGTTATCAAGTCACATTTCCTTTTGTTTGTGTGGTGAAGAGCTCTAGGGCTACAATCCAAACTGGATAGGACTGATCGTGTGAGGCTGGTGATCAGATCCACCATCCTTCAGTAAGACATATTGTTCATGCCCTCAACTGCCTGTATAATGAACTGCTATCATGCCCTTCCTTAGTCAGCACTAACCACAGACAGGTTGTTGTTGCTGCCAACCACCTTCTTTTCTAAGTGCAGGGCTGAGAGGCCCCCAAAACCCTGGTGTGTGGTTGCTAGGGAAACTTCAGGACGCCTCCTATGTTCTAGGGTTAATATGGCATCTCTGCCCCTGCACTTAACAGAGTCAATGGCTGCCAGTTGGAGCAGGCAGTCAGCTGCTTTTGCTATACAGAGGAGGCAGACCACATCTTGTTCTGTCCCCAGAAGATATTTTATGATTCAGGGAGTAGCATATCATGTTTCCCCCTCCTCTGTAGTGCAGCTAGATGGACACAGCAGCTATTCAGCACTTCCCAGTGACCAGGTTGGAAGGGGCCACTCTACCTGAAGTTCAATGTGTGGAGTCCTCCATGAAGACCCTCGGTAAAGGGTGTGTGTGTGTACAGGGCAGGGAGGCGACTTCTGTTTGAAAGAAGTGATGAGGAATGAATGACTTTGTAAATGAAGGCATAAAACTATTACTTCAGTATGGCTAAGTACATACGGTTGGGTTGTTTTCTTTGCGAGCTGGAAGACACAACTGATGGCAAGGGTGACAGCAGAGTCTACAGACATATTTATTATTATTTGTTAAAGCTCCTTTTCATGATACATTATTATGCTTGAATTTTTTGTGACATGGTGCCTGACAAAATGAGACAAAAAGACAAGAAATCATATGATGACTATTATCAAATCTTCATGTCAGCTTACTGTTTCAAAAGAGCTTCTGCTACTTTTTTCTTCTGGTTTTCAGATTTATCCTGTAGATGAACTCAGCAACACTTATTTGGTTGAATATGTATTCGTTGGTGAAAATTATGCAGATGCAGAAAAACAGTATCTTTTGTTCCTTTATTGATAAATCTAATTGGTGCACAGGAGCTTAATTTCCATTGTGATCAGTTTCTTGATTTCATTTTCTGATTCACTGAGAACAATCTAATTAATACTTTATGCAATGTGAGTCAGATTCACCAGTATGCTCTGGCTGCTTTGCACTGTTCTAACAAAATAAAATAGCTGTAAATCAGACCTGAGTTTGCAATAGAAGATCCCGGTTTGTGGGTGCTTTCCATCGCTTGAGCATACTGGTGAATCTGGCCCTGTACCTCTTCCTCATGAAGTTAAATGTTTTCTTTCTCTGATGACTAGGGCCCTACCAAATTCATGGTCCATTTTGGTCAATTTCAGGGTCATAGCATTTTAAAAATAATATATTTCATGATTTCAGCTATTTAAATCTGAAATTTCATGGTGTTGTAATTTTAGGGGTTCTGACCCAAATGGAGTTGGGGGGGAGGTCACAAGATTATTGTAGGGGAGGTTGCAGTAGTGCTATCCTTCTGTGCTGCTGCTGGTGGTGACACTGCCTTCAGAGCTGGCCAGCTGGAGAATGGTGGCTGATGGCTGTGATCCGAGCTCTGAAGACAGAGACACCACCAGCACCAGCACAGTAGTAAGAATGGCATAGTATGGCCCATACTGTATGGCAGTGTTTCCCAAACTTGGGACGCGACTTGTGTAGGGAAGGCCCCTGACGGGCTGGGCCGGTTTGTTTACCTGCCCCGTCCGCAGGTTTGGCCGATCACGGCTCCCACTGGCCTGGCCACCGCCTTCAGAGCTGGTGCCTGGCCAACAGCTGCCGCTCTCTGGCCACCCAGCTCTGAAGGAAGCACAGAAGTAAGGGTGGCAATACTGCAACCCCCCCTAAAATAACTTTGCAACCCCCCTGCAACTCCCTTTTGGGTCAGGACCCCCAATTTCAGAAACACTGGTCTCCTCCATGAAATCTGTGTATTATAAGGTAAAAGCACCCAAAAGACCAGATTTCATGGTCCGTAACGCATTTTTCATGGCCGTGCATTTGGTAGGGACCTACTGATGATATTTAAAGAGACTTTATGCAAGTTAATATAGACACAACTTCAGTAATATCCTAAATCAATGTTTAGATTATCTTTCTATTTTAAGGTAAGAATAGGCTTTCTAGCATCTCTGTTCACACATCGAACAAATAGTAATCTTAATATAGAAGACCCTATATTCTAAACTGGGTACAACAGGCATACCTATACGTGCCTATAAATTCATACAAATGGTATTACACATTGAATCAGCTGGCATAATGCTTGTGATCATATCTCCGTTTGGTGGTTGTCCCTAGAACTCTGATGGCCTGCTAGTTACTCCTAGATTACATATTCCTTGGGCCAGAAAACACAAAAAAAAAGAATAATTCTATATAGCAGGGGTTGGGAACCATCAGCACATGGTCCATCAGGGTAATCCGCTGGCAGGTTGAGAGACATTTTGTTTACATTGACCGTCCACAGGCATAGCCCCCACAGCTCCCAGTGGCTGCGGTTCCTGGCCAATGGAAGCCACGGGAGCGGCGGGCCTCGGGGACGTACTGGCTGCAGCTTCCCGCAGCTCCCATTGGCTGGGAACGGTGAACCACGGCCACTGGGAGCTGCGGGGGGCCATGTCTGCAGACGGTCAACGTAAACAAAATGTCTCGCGGCCCGCCAGTGGATCACCATGATGGGCCGTGGGCTGATTGTTGCCGACTCCTGCTATATAGCCTAGTGGTTAAGGCACTCTCTCCTAATGTGGGAGACCCAAGTTCAACTGCATGTTCTAGTGACTCTAATCACTTGTACAAAGTGGAATGACATATCACATCTGCATATTTTATAGCATAGTGGTTAGGGAACTCTCTTGAGAAGTAGGATTTGTGGTTCCAAACTAGGCAGAGTGGGGGAATTGAACCTGCCCCTTGTCCTGGTGAGTGGACTAACCACTGGGCTGGAGGTTATTAGAGGGATCCCTACTCCTCTGGTTGTGCTTTGTGTTGGGCCTCAGATCATGCCTGCTATCTGGGAAAGTGGGGAAACACCTGGATTAAGTATCTCACTAAGGTTTCAACATGAACTGGGTGTCAGGACTAGGTAGCTGTGCACATGTCCAGCAGAAATGTGTATGCAACTAAAGAACATTATTGGCAGAAACTTAGCGGCCTAGGGACTTCAGGGTTAGGCAGCAACTGGTTACATCTAAATTTTGGACTTCGGTGCCTAAAGTAGCAGTTAAGTCCCTAAATCCCTTTGTGGATATAGTCCTTAATCACTTTCTAATTCTGTAAAATGAGGATAATAGCATGTCCCTGCCCCATAGGGGTTTTGTGAGTCTGTTTTGGTAATAAAATGTTGCAGTGTGAGGTATAATGGTAATGGGGTCCAAGTATGGATAATAATGTTGAAATGTGTCAAATGTGTTGAAAACTCACTATTAACATAACTACATACTATCTCTGAGATTTTATGAACTCTAACAGAGATATTTTACTTTAACTCTGAATAGAAGCACTGGGCAGCAGGGAGTTCACAAACCAAAATAACTAAGACTGAATAGTATCAGAGGGGTAGCCGTGTTAGTCTGGATCTGTAAAAAGTGACAAAGAGTCCTGTGGCACCTTATAGACTAACAGACGTATTGGAGCATAAGCTTTCGTGGGTGAATACCCACTTCATTAGATGCAAGACTGAATAGTAGTTATCACAGTGTTTTGAGCTCAGTTTCAGAGCTAATATTCCAGTTCCAAAATACTGAAGTTTGTCTTCTCTTTCTCCCTTTAATAACCTCATTCTGCCCAACCTATTTCTTCCACAATGAGTCCCTGGATCCTATTCCTTCACATCTTCCGTACCTGACTTTTATCAAGCACAGCTCAATAGGTCTGATAACTTCTCTGTTCAGTCTCAGGATGCATCCACTTCATTAGACTTCAACTCTACACATTTCCATTCTTTGGCAATCCAGAGTGTGAGGTTTTCTGTGCCAGATCCCATAGAAATTGTTAGGATTTTTCCAAGTTTGTGGGGTTTTATTTATTTATTTATTTTCTTTAGGAAAAGCAGGTTTAAAAAAAAATCTCCTGTTTTCCAAATGTATTCTTTTCATGTGGCTAGTAATTGCAGTCCCTTGTTGTACAGATGTATTTGTTCTGTATAATTCCTGGTTCCCTACCTAAAACTGACACTTTTCTATGCTGCCTACTTTACAGAGAAAATTAGCATACCTTGTACTGTTCTGATGGCAAGTAAAAAGAAATTAGCAATAATCTCTCCATTATTTCAGGGAAAGAAACATCATGATACTCCGCCACATATCTGACAGCATTCCTATGAGACATTTACATATGATTTTATTTTGAAGTGACCTCACTTGTACATGGCAGCATTATTATTTCAGTAAGTATGAAAATAAGGATAAATATTAAGATTCATTTTCATTCACTGTAATTTAGAGTAATGTTTGCTGCTCTCATTCAACTCTTTTTTAATTATCCCACTTTCTCCACTCTATTTCTTAAGAGCCACAGTCTTGTATAAGAATCTTGTTTAATTGGTCGGTCGGAAAGATCTCTTCAGAAGAATGAGAACCATTTCCAAGGGACTACTGCTGGACCTTGGAGTGTAACTGATATTGACAGTCACTGTAACAAAGCTTGGCCAATACAGCTAAACAGCATGCACGAAAATTCATTCAGATTTTGAAGTGTTTGGTTTGATGAAATCGGTGATCTTGTTTGTTTGCTTTGCAATGAGTACTCAGATGAGTGCAAATTTGTTCACCTAGAATTTGGTAAGTGTTGGTTCCTCATTCAAATGCCCATAATCCAATGTGAACAAAAGATTTTTTTTTTGCACAGATATGGGCACTTGCTAATCACTCTTTCCTACAGAAGGGCTCTCTCCTTATATAGAGAGTTTTGTCCATCCAGACAGGAACAGAAACAATCCCATGTGACTAAGATAACCAGTCACATGCCACCCATAACGAATGAGTGGGTGAAGTCATAACAGAAGTACATAGTCTGTGAACAACCTATAGTCTGAGCTTTGTTAGCATAATCAGTTTGAAATTTTTTTACAATAATAAATAAATGCATTAAGTGATTCTGTTCCAGGATAATGCCCAAACACACACACACAATGAGTTACAGTTGTTTGCTCAGTGCTAATTGTAGCCACCATATGTAATAGAGGCAGGGCCGGCTCTGGCTTTTTTGCCGCCCCAGGCAAAAAAGCCTCCCGCCGGCCCCCGCCCTGGAGCGCGGCCGCGGGCCG
>NW_020664369.1:12506177-12525992 GCF_002925995.2 Terrapene triunguis
GGGGGGGGCGGAGGGCTCTGTGCCCGCTCCCGGTGCCTGCAAGCCCCGCCCCTGCAGCACGCAGCGCTCCTGCAGGTGGGCAGGCGCTGGGAGCTGCCCCAGGAAGCAGTGAGTAGTGGCGCCGCGGCTGCAGTGCCGCGGCTGCGGTCCAGACGGTCCCTGATATCGGGACAAAGGGCGTCCCGACCGATGTAAGGTCGGGACGCGGGACAAGTCCCCTAAAATCAGGACTGTCCCAATTACCCTATTTGCTGTCTGGTTTTGCATAAAGTGCCAATATTTTTAGTTCTGTGATCAGTTCCTCTTTATCTGTCAAAACAAGGAATTTTCCCATGTTGGATGCAACACTTCTTGAGTTAGAAAGATATTTTAGTACCGGCTTTCAGGTCTGTATTATCCCAGGGGAGCACAGCTGCCCAAGTGGTTCATATGTAAGTGGGCGTGCTTTGGTTGGCTAGCTCCCAGTACCAAAAGAAAGGAGAAGGGTCAATGAGAAATCAGGACCCTGAGACTGACAGTCCCCAGGAACAATGGGGAGAGGCCAATGCTCCAGGTCAGTCTGATTGACAGAGCGGGCAGGCTAATCAAGGAGTCAGGAGGCCAGGGTGGGTCCTGTCCTCCATGTGAGCTGGAATTCCCTGGGTCAGACAGAGTGGGGCCGAGCTAAGGAGAAAGTAGGGGCCCAAGCTGAGCTGGGGAGCAGAGTTGTGTCAGATTCAGAGGGGCCAGAAAAGCAGCCCTGTGCTGGGAGCAGGGCTACAGCCCCAAAGCCAGAGGCACAGCCCAGAGAGCAGACCTGCCCTGGGAGCAGAGCTGCAGCAACCAGAGCCAGAGGGGCCAGAGAAGCGGCCCACGAAGCAGGTAAGTGCTGGGAGCAGAGACACAAAAGCAGCCTGCAGAGCAGACCTGTGCTGGGAGGAGAGTTGCAGCAACCAGAGCCAGAGGGGCAGAGAAGCAGCCCAGGGAGCTGGAGGCAGAGCAGCAGCAGTGCTGAGGCAGAGTGGAGCTGGAGCTGAGACAGTGGTGGAGCTGGGGCTGGAGCAGTCCAGAGCCGGATGCGGTGAGCAGCTGGGGAGAATGAGGGGGACCCTGGGCAGTGGGCCCAGCACAGGGAGATGCCTCAGCCAAGAGGTTCTGCAGGCCAGACTTGGAGGGAGATCGTAACCCCGGCAAGGCGGGGGCGACGCTGGGAAGAAGGGTCTTGCCACCTAATGCCTGAGGGCGTATGGCCACCGCCAGAGCAAGTGTCCAACTCACAGCATCCCTGCAGCACAGCCAGGGCCTGAGAAGGAGGCCTGGGACCTACAAGGAACAGACTGTGAGCTGCCCTGACATTCCAGAGACACTGTTTGTGATGTTCCCTGCCACAGAGCGGGGTGATGTGTTTCCTTTAACCTTTCCCATTTTCCCTTATTCCTTTTTAAACTAATTGCTGATTAAATAAATTGTATTTGCTTTAAATCGTATGTAATGATCAGTCGGTCAGGGAAATGTCCAGTGCAGAGAGAGTACCCCAGAGTGGGGACACCCTAGCCCCTGTCCTAGTTGACCACAGCAAGGCTGGGGGTCGAGTCCCCCAGGAATCCTGGACCAGCCTTGTTGGGGTTACAGGACTCTGCCAGACAGGAGAGTGCAAGGGGCGTCCTCGAGGGCAGGGAGGCCTCTACGTAAAGGAGGTGGGAGCGAGGACTCAGATCCTTTCGCTAGCCCATTTCACCGGGGTACTGCAGTAGCCAGGAAAGTTCCCCACAATAGTGGGACCATTCTCTCGCTTACACATAGAATGCAATTTGGTTTTGGATGTAGCTGGGACTTGATCTATTTAACTGCTTTGAAAATTAGAACCAAGGCCTTAAACTTGCATTGGAAGCTGACTGGGAGACAGTGAAGGGACTTAAGCCCTGACCTGGTATGCTTACAGTAACCTGAGTCACGGGGAAGGTAGGCAGCTGCATTTTGTACTGGAAGGAGCCTGAGCATCTTCACATTCATCTTCAGGTACAATGAGCTATTGTAATCCAACCCTAAGTATAACAAATATATGGATTACTGTGTCCAGGTCCTTGCACAGGAAAAAATTAAAACGTTTTCTACTAAGCCAGAGGGGAAAGAAGGCACTTTTGGAAATGGATGCTACCTGGTCATTCAAGTTTGGTGAGAGGTCATACACTGTTACCGCAAGAACAGACTCAGGGATCCCAGAAAAGCCCTTGTATTGCTTACTTACAGGTTCCCCTGATGTTAACCTATTAATCTGCTCCTGCAAAGTGAAAGAAGGGGGGCTGCCCTAGTAGAATCACCAGGATTTACCAATGGTTTCCCTAGGCCTTTCAGTAAGTTTCCCAGAACAGAGGGCATGGATACAGCCCTCCACTGAAGGGATTGATACCAACATAGTACACTTCCAAAACAAAGTGTTTTCTTTCTTTAACCAGTCTTTCCTGATACAATTAATCTAAACATAAATCAAAACATAAACATAAATTTCTTAGCACAATCCTTGGGTACAGATTAAAAGTACCTGAACTATATGTATATAGTTAGAGCTGCATATATATATAGTTAAGTGGCTGCATTCTGTATGACGTGATCAGTTGCCTGCAGTCACTGACAGCAATCTTAAATCTTACAGTTTTATACATATAGAACAATGTAACATTCATAACACAAACACACATCTTTATTAACTGAGACATACAGAGAGATACTCATTAATACTATTTCTATCTATATTGTGCACTATAGCTGGCATGCTTATTCTCTGTAGTCTTCTCTCCCTCTCCTCTGTCAGGATCTTTTTCTGTTCTGTCCCAGCAGCACTGCTGCTGCTGCTGTCACCCTGTGGTTGCTTCTTCTTTCAGGTCTTCTTCTTTGCTTTTCTTCTCTCTTTTAGGTTTCTTTCTTCTGAACTGTTCTGCTCCTGGTTCCCCATCTTGACTAACTTTTGCCTGTTGACAGCACGTCTTTGTGGCCCGCACCGCTTCCCGGAGCTCCCATTGGCCGGGACCAGCAAATCACGGCCACTGGGAGCTGCGGGTGGTCGTGCCTGTGGTCAATGTAAACAAACTGTCTTGCGGCCACCAGATTACCCTGACGGGCCGCGTGCGGCCCGTGGGCCACAGGTTGCCCACCACTGCACTAGACCCTTTCAGATTGGCTTTTTCCCAATCCTGATATTAGCATACTCTATCCTCCAATCACCTTCAAACCCTCTCTGATTGGTCCATACTTAAAATCCAGTCACATCTGCTAAACCTGTCAATCACACCTGTTACACAACAAGTCTTAGTATTATGGTCTGTTTATTATTGTGATATTGTGACCCTTACATAGTTTTGGACTAAGCATGCCTGACTGACTACTCCCTGCAGTGTTGGAGTGACATTTATTTGGCCCTAGTCTACACTTGTCTGCCTGTCAACATACTAGCTATAGGTTAAAACTGAAACTGCTATCTCATTCTTCTTGGCTGTGTGCCAACATTTTACACATACCAAATTACCAAATTATTAATCGGTAAACAATTACCTCATCCCTTTTAATATGAATTCAATTATTAATTTATGCATCTTAATGTTAAGTTCTATTGTTGCCATTCTATTTCTTATCAATTTAATTAATTTTATGTTAGTTCTTTCTTCCTCTATTTTCAGTTAATGGGATCAAAGCAATGTTTTCAGTGCTGTGCTTAGGAAACAGAATAGAGCAGTTCAAAATCTCTCGTATCGACAGGACCCCAGAGGCTTTGCTCCCCTTTGACAAATGGAAGGAAGAGAGACTGTCTTGGACAGCTCTTTGAAAAGCTTTCCCTTTTGGACCAGAATAACTTTAGTCTTCCTGGGTTCATATTGAACAAGCTGCTTTTCATCCCAAAGCTAACTTCCTGTAGGTATTTTCCCATTTTAGTTGTAGCAGTGTTGCATCAGTTGATCTTGAGATATATAGTTTAGTGTCATCTCTCCAATTATTTGACATAGATATTGGAGAGAAGAGGGGAAGATTCCTGCAGAACTCCATGTGATAGTGCTGTAAAAAAAGCTGTTTCCATATTATTTTCTGGGAGTGTTAAGATGGAAAAGCATGAACCCACCCTCCAGTCCTGCTGCATACTACAGACAAGTAAATGACACTTCATGATCAATGGTATCAAAGTATGCTGATAGACGTTATGAGTATCAACATGGACACTAGATCTTCTTTATCTATTACTAGCTGGAGATCATCTAACAATGTTTGTGGTGAAATTTCAGTTATGATACTATATCAGATATTTTAGCTCCTAGAGGATGAGGTGTTCAAATCCTGATTCCTCAAAGACTTATAAATGTGCGTAAGTCTCTGAATGACTGAGGCCTTAGTTTATTAGCATTTTATACACATTGTCATAAAAAACTTATGATTAAAATGGTAAACTATGATATTTCATCTATATGACATTCGTCATCATATTCCATTTGCAAATATATCATGCTTCATATTCAGATAAAAAAATGGAAACTTTCTACAAAATACTGCTTTATTTTGATTCCATTGATAATGGTTGCATTCATCTTAATAACGAATACAAGTCTGAAATGTGTCAAGTAATATTTGCTATTAGTCAGTTAGCATCACTGCAGATTCAGAGATTCAAAATTTCTAGAGTTTGATGCCCTGTTCCAAATCATTAATCTGTTAAGCTGTTCCTGTTTGATTCTGTCTTCTCTGTCCTTTGTTTGGCTTCTGATAACAATGGAAGTAGGGAGAAACTCTTGAGAGAAAACTGCACAGGAAAAAGAAGTTTTTCCTGTAATGCTCACTAGCCTGTTGTTTAATAGACGAGGACGCATGTGAAGGGTTTGGATCACAAAAAACCCCTTGGGAGCTGCCACCTGATGTGCCAAGACTACTTCTGCCCGTACTTTCCCTGCCAGCTTGGGACCCCAGCACCCTGTCTTGCTGAGCCAGACACGCCCATCTGCTCCAACACAGACCCAGGGTCTGAATTACTTGCCTCAAAGCTGCAGACTTAACTGAAAGCAGCTTACCGAAGTGTTCTTGTCTTTAACACTCAGATGCCCAACTCCTAACGGGGTCTAAACCAAAATAAATCTGTTTTACCCTGTATAAAGCCTATACATAGTAAACTCATAAATTGTTCGCTCTCTATAACACTGATAGAGAGATATGCACAGCTGTTTGCACCCCTCCCCCCCAGGTATTAACACATACTCTGGCTTAATTAATAAGTAAAAAGTGATTTTATTAAATACAGAAAGTAGGATTTAAGTGGTTCCAAGTAGTGACAGACAGAACAAAGTGAATTACCAAGTAAAATAAAATAAAACATGCAGATCTATGTCTAATACAGTAAGAAACTGAATACAGATAAGATCCTCACCAGTTCCAGAACGCTTCCTTTTACAGACTAATCTCCTTTTAGTCTGGGTCCAGCAATCACTCACACCCCTTGCAGTCACTGTCCTTTGTTTCAGTTTATTTCAGGTATCTTTGGGGGTGGAGAGGGTCTCTCTTTAGCCAGCTGAAGACAAAATGGAGGGGGTCTCCCCTGGGCTTAAATAGACTTTCTCTTATGGGTGGAGACCCTCTCCTCTCTCCTATGTCAAGTCCACCTACAAAATGGAGTTTTGGAGTCACCTAGGCAAGTCACATGTCCATGCATGACTGAGTTCCTTACCAGCCAAGCCACATTCCTGGGAAAGCCCAGATATGGATTGGTGTCTCCAAGTTCATTGTTGGCTTAAGTGTTTCTTGATTGGGTACTTACTGAGAATAGTCTTTTCTCAGGAAGCTGACCAACTGCTTCACTACAGCCTACTTAGATCAAACAAGTATGGAGCCAATATTCATAACTTCGAATGCAAAAATGATACATTTATACAAATAGGATTAACAGATTGAGTAGATCATGACCTTTACAGAGATATGTTACATGGCATATGTAGCATAAAACACATTCTAATATATATAGATTCATAAGCATATTTCCATAAAGCCTTATGGGTGGCACTGTCACAATGCACATTGTGTTAAGTTAGCTAGCTGTCATCCTTCTTAAGTTGAAAACACAATGTTTTCCTAAGGGTGGGATGCGGGAGGTGGGAACCTCTAAACTGAAATTGTGTCTGTATTCAACACAAACATTTGAAATGTGATCCATATCCCATATGGAGGCCTGAATCAACTTACATTTAAAGAAACTTAACATTGTAGATAAAGACAGTTCTTAACATCTTATTTGCATCCTGAAGCATTGCAGCTAAAGTACTGATAGAGAATAGGGACAGATTGCCATTTACCATTGTATTGGGTGAGTTGTGAGCTGCACCGTCCTGGGATGCTCAGGGAGGAGTGCCGAAAGAGAAAGAGAATACATGCTGTGTCATCCCATGCTTGCACTCCCTGTGGCCAGACAGCTCAGCAGTCTAGTGCACTCAGTTTGGAAAATAGAGTGCTGCTCCATCTACTACTCCAGGGATCGCAACCTTTGCAGTTCAGGGGTGCATGGATTGAGCAGTCCCTCTAGTCCCCTGAGCACAGAAATTGTGGCTGTCACTGATCCTTGTATAAAATTAGGGAGGTGGGTGTTTCTCCCTCCTACCCCTGCACAAAATCTAGGCACAATCTATCTCCTATTTCAAAAGTGTCTTTAATAAAATATATAGCAATACACAAAACATCTATTTCATTTCTGTAGTTTTTTACACAAACATGAGAGACCTCTCAAGCTGTGCAAGCATATATATGGCAACACTGTGTAATATTTAAGTTCCATTGCACTTCAAACAGCTGAGTCTGGGGGTTGCATTTTATGTAATCATTAAGAACTAATGACAAATAATCCCAGAGCATCTTTTCATCTCTTCATAAATAGGTAAGTACTTTAAGGTAAAATGTGGTCTAACTGATTAAAGAAAAATCTCTCAGAAGCAAAGAAGTGCTTTAATCCCCAAGCCTAGTATTCATATAGTGAACCAACTTTACTATTGTTGATTCAGTGAGGAGATATTATGTGTCATCACATAAGACTCTATTCTTCAGGCACTTCCTACTGTTTGATAATGGAAATGACCATCTGTTTGCTTATTGTTCCTTTCCTTTTGCTGATATTAATATTTTAGATGACAAACACAATTAATCAAGAAACAACACATTTTCCATCCACTCACATTTTCCGTATCCATCTACAGCAGAGACAACACATAAATAAATTTGTGCTCACTCTCATCTATATATTTTATGTCTAGTACATTGTATGAAGAATCATACAAGCTACAATCTGAATAATTGACAATCTTTTTTCACCACATTTTGAATTTGGCAGCAAAATCTTTTTATAGTTAAATAATATGATCTACAAGAACAAAAGGAATTAATATGACAGTGATTCACGAGAGGCAAATGCTGAAGGTTCACTTCCATTAATTTAATGCATAGTATTAATGAATAGATAACCTAGATTTATAGATATGATTGACACAGTTTTATGTAATATATATAGCCATTTCTGGAGTGGAACTCAGCAACTGTTTAACAGTGCAGGTCCACATGACAAAACAGTCTGGCACAGAAGGCAAACACCATGATCAAGTACAGCTAGAAGGAGAATATAGCTAGCTAGGGGAAATATAATTAACAAAATTGGAATTTGGGCAGAACGTTGGGGGTTAACATTGACTTCAATATTAACCCAATTTACACCAGCTGAGGACCTGGCCTAGGGTGTTAGAAGTGTGACTGTAACAGTGACATTATTTTTTTTTAATATCACAAAAATTAGTTACTGAAGATTTATAGTTCTCCCCATACTGTTCAGTCACATTTCATAGTTGAATATTGGATATACAAAGCAATGGTTAGAAGAGAGAAAAATATTGAAAATGGCCAATTTACAAGTAATGGATCAAACTCTTCAGTATAGGACCACCCAAAAATATAAGATCATCTTCTATACACAGCCAAAATCCTACAAGACTTACCTTAGGCAGAATTTTATTATAACACTTGTTCACAGAGTTCTAATCATTAATGAAAAACTACTTGTAAGTGGTTATTATGTACTATACAGCACTGATATATATATATATATATATATATATATATGGTAAGTTAAAACCTGCTATTTCATGCAATAGTACTATACTACAGGGGACATTTGTTTAAATTAGGAGTTTGAATTTCATTTTACACTATAACAGAACCCAGTCAGTCTTCTTATAAAACCAAGAGTCTAAAGTATAGATGACAGAATCTGTATTTAAATATTACACCCTTTTAAAAGAACTCCTGTTTTAAAATCTCAAAAAGGCTGACTAATGCAAATACTATATATACGAATCTTCTTTGTGTACAGTATTTTAGTTGAGTTTACAATGCAATTGTCATGGGTGCTTCTGAAACAAGATCTGACCATGAAATCATTAAAGCTAAAAGCAAAGTTGTGGAGAACATATTATATAGAAATCAAACTTGGATATGTAAAACCATAGTCTTATTATAAGGTGCAGTTTGTACTCTGAAAATTCTGCAAGACTGTTAATGAAGGTATAGCTTTATTTTAGTCACTCAAGAAAATACAATTTTACTATAGCAATACACTTCCATGGTGGTCTTTTATTTTACTCAGTTTTGAGATGAATTCAAGTTAAAAAACAGTTGAGTGATTTGCCCACATGTCATAACTATAGAAGAGAGCATGGTCTCATTTGAGGCTAAGGCTGGCTAGAAAACAAGAATTCCATTTCACAAAATATTTAAAGATTACATCATTTGTTTTTTGTTCCTATGCAGAACAAAACTGATACCCTTCAAAATTGTTCATGAAAAATTACAGAGACCCCAGAATGGGCAAAAACCTGGTGGTTAGGGAACTCACCTGAGATCAGGGAGACCTGTGTTCAAATATCTGTTATGCCTGATTCAGAGTAGGGACTTGAACTGGGCTCTCCCACATCCCATGTAAGGGTCCTAACCCCAAGGGTATTCAAGGGTGGTGTGTGTTTTCCTCTCTGTATTACATCCTGAACCTGAGAATCCTTCCTGATGAAATTTCCATTGAAAGAGCAACATTTCTGTGAAAAATCTTGACAAATCAGCATTTTCTAACAAATGTTTCAACAAAAAATGTCTAGCTAGATCTACTTGAGACTTACTGTACCTCTTCTGGATCCTGCTTCTTTTATCTCTGTGACTGCATCACAATAATACACTTTCCTTTAAAGTCAAAATTGACCTCAAACATAATACATAATCATCATTAGTCAAATTTTCAAATGAGCATCACATTAGTTTCCATCTCCGCAATGCAAATTACTTGCAACATTTTTGTGCACATGAACATTATAGCATTTATATTTATACAGCTAATTCATGCTCAGTTTACCTTTCATTTGCATGACAAATTAGTTTAGCACATTCAGATTCTATACTTTTTCCATATCTTTGATAGAGGCAAAAACTAGGTGCACGTGAACAAAGAAAGACTATATTTTGAACATATTCCCTTAGTATAATTGTTTCTGTGACATTCAACTTATGTTTAGAAGAAAGTGTGAATTTTATATTTAAACTAAAATGAATAAGACTTTTAAAGTCATGCAAATCCATAGGCATGACCACTTTGAAGTGCAGCCAGGGTAATAATATTTTACCCTGGGAAGACCATGAACAGCAGCAACCTTTTTACACTTACAACTTTATCTCAACCCCACTGAGGACAATGGGAAGTCTCCCATGGCTTTGGATCAGGCCCTTGCTTCTTGGACTATGTATGCATTTATAAGAGGTGATATACTGCTCATCCTCAGGAAGGGGAGTGATGGAGGCAAAATACTTTACTGGATCATGAGGGATCGCTATCTAGAATATTACAAGAATCTAGAAACCCTATATCTTCATTGCTTAAGATATGACTAAGGAAAGACAGCAAGCTCACCATTAAGGACCTGAAGGTATAAAAATGGAGCTAAAGTATGTCACATGGTTAGGAACTATAAAATCAAATACTGTCTGAATTTGGGATGAAAATAATCAGTGCTATAAAAGATTGTATGACTAAGATGATAGTTTTCTCATGGTCTCTGTACACTAAATGGAGCTGGTTGAACTATTAAGTACACAAAGGAAGAATGGCAGATGTAAGGAGCTTACTTCCCTTTTGCATCAAGGCCAATTTGGTCTTTATAAAGGAGATTTCATAACAGGCAACATTATTTTAAATGTAGATACTCTTAACTATTTTGCTCTTCTGCTTGAATAGCAGCATCATCTTGTAAGGCCAACAATCTGTTGTAACACTGGCACTTCAGTAGGAATGAACTGGGTACAGAGGATGAGAAAAGAAGTATATTTTCCATGTATTTGTGGTATTAGACAGTCCTATCACTCTGGTATCTAAGTAACTAAACAAATTATGAAAAAGCACTTAACTTGCTGTTAGATACAAAACCATGTGGGTTCTTTCCTCACAAGTTGCAACTTCCACAGGAATAAAGTCAGGTTGCACGGCTGCTAGTTCACAAAAAAGCTTTTGAGAGTCTCTTTGGTGGTACAACTTACAAGTTAATTATATTTCTCTCTATTTTGTGGATGCTGAGCATCTTAAGTATTTAATCTCTCTAGAATATAGATCTGTCTAGCTTGATTTTTAACTGCCTCTAAAGTCCATTGGTCTTCAGCAGGGGTGGGCAAACTATGGCCCACGGGACCATCCTGCCCACTCCCCGAGCTCCTGGTCCGGGAGGCTAGCCCCCGGCCCCTCCCCTGCTGTTCCCCCTTCCCCGCAGCCTCAGCTTGCTCCACCGCTTCTGCAATGCTCTGGGCGGCGGGGCTGTGAGCTCCTGGGTCAGCACAGCTGCAGAGCCCGGCCTGACCCAGTGCTGTGTGCTGTGCTGTGGTGGCGGCGGCAGCGTGGCCCAGCTCCAGCCGGGCGGTGCAGCTGTAGTGCCGCCAGCCACCCGTGCTCCAGGCAGCGCGGTAAGCAGGAGGTTGGATAGAGGGCAGGGGAGTTTGGGGTGGTGGTCAGGGGGTGGGGATGTGAATGGTGGTCGGGGAGGATACAGGGGGTTGAATGGGGGCAGAGGTTCCGGGGGCAGTCAGGAGACAGGGAGAAGGGGTGGTTGGATGTGGCAGAGGTCCCGGGGGGCCGTTAGGGAACAGGGGGGGTTGGATGGGGCAAGAGTCCCGAGGCGGGGGCAGATAGGAGGTGGGGGCTGGGCCATGACTCCCTCCCCTAACTGGCCCTCCATACAATTTATGAAACCCGATGCAGCCCTCAGGGCAAAAAGTTTGCCCGCCCTGGTCTACAGCATGCATGTTCACAGACGCTCCCTGAGAAGCTAATCTAGTGGTGGGATCAGCCAAAGTACATTCCCAGTACAGTACTCTAGGGAAGAGTAATGAATATAAGAGCTTCAGACTAGGACTTATTGGGGTTTTTAGAAAAAAAACACTTTTTGTCAGAAAATACCAGTTTGTCAAAACTGAAATTTTTGGCAGGATAGGTTTGGTCTGGAAGAAATCTTTACTCAAAAATTAAAAATAAAATTGAAATTGTCAAAAGGTT
The DNA here is from genome assembly GCF_002925995.2 of Terrapene triunguis. Classification (NCBI taxonomy): domain Eukaryota; kingdom Metazoa; phylum Chordata; order Testudines; family Emydidae; genus Terrapene; species Terrapene triunguis. The sequence continues at coordinate 12,517,741 of NW_020664369.1, forward strand.
TCATTTTGATACTTTTGAACTGGAAAACTGGAATTTTTCATTTTGAAAGACTTTTTGTTTAGAAATTTAAGCTAATTTTAGAAATGTTTAAAAAATGTCTAAATCAACTCAATGTTTTGAAAGTATGGGGAAAAAATGGTTTGATTGACCCAACTCCTCTTACATTTGCTCTAAAAAAGCCCTCCAATATTTAGTATTTGTAAGTTCTGTATTTTCTCCATGGGACAGTTAGTATAGGGCACAAGCAGTCTCACATAGGGTGACTAGACAGCAAGTGTGAACAAATCGGGACATGCAGTGGGAGGTAATAGGAGCCTATATAAGAAAAAGACACAAATATCGGGACTGTCCCTACAAAATCGGGACATCTGGTCACCCTAGTCTCACATCTGTGATGCTGAGACTAGAACCTTGGAGCTTTACCTCCAAAACCTCAGTCCTCTACCATTATAGCTAAAAGAGATCTCCCAGATCTAGTACCAATAGGCTGGCTAGCAAAGGGCAACTTCCATTGGAGCTATAGAGAGACAGTGAGAATATTATAGAAGGTGAAGCATACAGGCACGCTTTTAGGATACGTCACTGTCTATAGTTCTCCTTGTCTAATATTAGGAATAGAACTACCAGTTACCTAAGCAATAAGGAACTTTTAAAAAGCAATAGACCAGGGGGAAAAAAAACATGACTATGAACCTTACAGGGCATTAGGTCTTTCATGGATTGGGAAAGGACAGATGTCTTTTTCAAGAGCAGGACAAACAATATTTTTAACTTTTTTAAAAGAAAAAAATAATCAAAGTATAGTCACCAGGGAAGGATAATTGTTTCACAAAAATGCCTGTTGCAGCCCACAGTAGGATGAGAGCTCACTTGTTATGCCCTACTCCATAGTTAATATTTTCTTAGCTGTCTGACTTTTCGCTTTTTCAGCCAGCTAACAGTACAGCCAATTCTAGAAGCTAGGAAATATTTTCTTATGGATTAAAAGCCTTTAGTGTGTAATTTTACATATGCTCTTCATTCATTTTAGCCTTTTCTTTTCCTCACAGCTAGTGAAGGGAGTGTGGCGGACTGACAAATACCACCTCAGTCTTCAGGGGAAAGGGGCTCCTTCTGAGCAATTCTGTTCAATATCTTTCTTTCTTTACCACCACTGAATAGGTCCTACAGTCTGTGCTTGGCATAAAATAAATGAATGGGCATACCTGGATATAGAGCAGATGAATACTGCTATATTTCATTTAGATTGTTTTGCTCTGCCCACCTTAACCTAATGAATTTAATGAATGGAACAGATGCATGCATGACTTGACATTTTGAAGAAGGAGGCTTTTCTGCTTACCTATGGGATTGGATTTTTATCAGAATTTGGCTGGAATCAGAACCAAGAAATCTATTGCCAGCAGAGTATTTGGAAAATGCAAATTCCTATAAGCCTCATCAACATCCAGAGAATATGTAATGGTGGTGCCACAAATTACTGCTAATTTACAGGGAAAACCAAGGAAGGCAGGCTGTGCTTTAAAAACAGTTACTGGAATAAATCATATAAGCAATTATTAAAACTACAGCTTTTTTTTCTTATTACCACTAGGCACATGTTGCAAATTAAGACAGCCAGTAAAATGTTTAAATGAAAATGAAATCAGCAGGAATACTAGTGCCACTCTATTAAAAAAAATCCTCGTATTTGCCTAAAGCATAACCAATTTGGCAACAGAATTGTTTTCATTTCTGTACAACATTTGTTTAATGCTTTTTACTAATGATTATGTATTTATGGAAAAAAGGCAGCATATCATTCAAGAATAAAGTAAACTTTGGCTGTGCATCAAGCCTGCATGCTATTTATTAATCTCCTGAATAAAAGGCTGCTGCTTTTTAATGCTAGGAATTAATTAATTGCATTCTCTGCCACCTATAGAGGAGAGGCACACTTTATAGAAAATCTTCTCACTGATAAATGACTATGCAGCTGTAATGCTGTCCTTGGGAAAGATTCCTGGCTATAATCCTTTTAGCTAGGGGAACATTTGGTTTTCTGTCTAAGAACAATATTACATTTCTTTCCTTCTTGTCCATGGCCTTCGAATGTCATACACTTCAGCGAAGTGAAGGCTGTATAGCAGTTACAAGTATTTGTGAAGCTAATAACAAGCAATAGTTCTTTCCCTTGCAAGTTGAAAATATAAACCTATTCACCAATTATAGCTCATAATGAAGAGAAAATCACCTTCCTGTAGTTTGGAACCATAGCTGTTTTATTATTGCTGGTATTCACCCAGATGGGCTAAAACAGGTTTTACTCCAATGAATTCCACAGACCAAGTTTTCAGCAGCTTTAAGCCTGCTAGGCATATGGTGGCACTGCATTCCTTCATACAATACTATCCTCAATTCTCTGCAGGAACCTGGGGCAGAATATGTGTGGAAATAGCTCAGAGCATGGATTATCTTTTCAACAAAAAAGGTCACTTCAATGTTGATGATGTTGGAGCTTGGGAGTTCCACATCTCTACTCAAGTGCAGTTTCCAGGAATGTAACTGATGTCACTACTTGGAGTCTATTTCCTGCTTAGGATAGTTCTACTACTTGTGTATTTTAATTATGTCTCCATTTCATAACATTTTTTAGGATCAATATAACTGAATGGCTGTCACCTTTTCAGGAAAATATTATTCAGCTCTCTCATGTAGGGTGTCTGAGCAGCTCATTCAAAATATGCACTGGATGCGTTGAAGGCTTCATTTTTTGTGCCATTATTAACCTGTATTCCACAAAGAATTCATGATTTATTTGATAATTAGAAATTCCAAGAATGCTCTTGGCCAATATCAACAAAATGCAGCAGTCATATCTCCTGGGTGCACATCAAATAAAATGAGTTGCTATTTTTCTTTATAATTATTGCCCATCACAAAAGAAGAGTAATATGTTCAAGTCATTGAAACATGGATTTCTGGCAGGGCTGATACAGATTTATTTAAATATGTGCCCAATTGTTAGGGGAGTAAAAATATTTTAATCAATTGCTAACCAGTTTACTTTCTGTCCATCTTGTATGACCTAGGATGAAGGTGCAGTGTACTAATATCATTCATGTCTAAATCAGAAGAAAAGTGGAAATCTAAGATGGACATGCTGCAAGAAATAAGCATTCCCCCCTCCCCCATGCTTGGACAAGTGCTCACTTAGCCTAGATTCTAACTATTCATCCATCTGGAATTGACTCATCACCAATCTACATCAATGTTAAGAAGAAAGTAAAATTAAAATCAATAACAATAATGAACAGGAATTTGGTTCTTGGGACTTGCTACCTCGATTTACCGCCTTTCACTTCTAAGTTGCCGGAACAAATGCAGCCCAGGTATACAGTGAGTGAGAGAAATTACCATTCAATAATTAATGAGATATGATTTGGTACTCAGTGCATTTCCTAGTACAAATAATTTTAAAAACATCCAAACTGTCACTAATATGCACCCTTATGTTAGTGAGGTGGCCAGGGCTTAAATGAACTAGGAGAATGAACTACCAATTTATATCTTGATGTGATACCTCCAACTAATGATTGAGGCACATCAGTGGGATAATATAGGGAAGTTTGCCTGTGCTCTGTCTTTCTGTGGATACACTGAGGCACCCCGGCAATCAAACTGACACATTTCTTAAGCATTACATTCCCTTTACATTTATTTATAATTTTAAATAACTGTGACATTACCCAGGATACAATCTGGACTGTTGCACATCTGTGTCCCCTCCGTTCTCCAACCGGGGGAGCCTTTTACACTGCTTTGCTGTGAGAGCAACCACTCCTGGCCTGCTCACACACAACTTCCAGCATGTAAATTACCCCCAGCTCTATTGCAAGGGAGCTTCAGCCAGCCTGCCTGCCACATTTGAATTATATTACAGAGTGACACCAGCAAATTCCCAGTCCCAGACGTTTCCCCGGAAATGTGCATCTTGTACGGCCCAAGCTGGACAGTACAAGCTCATATAACGTCTGTCATTTCATTAATAGAAAATGATATGCACAAACCTTGTTATCTCAAACGGAATTTCCTAAACACTTCAATCGAAACACATTAGATAAAATAAGTGTAGTAACTACAGAAAGATAGATTTTAAGTGATTACAAGTAATGGGGCATAAAAGTCATAATTGTTTACAAAGAAATGAATGGTAAAATCATAGAATCATAGAACTGGAAGGGACCTGGAGAGGTCATCTAGTTCAGTCCCCTGAACTGAAGGCATGACTAAGTATTATCTAGACCAGGGATCAGCAACCTTTACCACGTGGCCCGTCAGGGATATCTGCTGGCGGTCCGGGACGCTTTGTTTACCTGCAGCATCCGCAGGTTCGGCCGATCGCAGCTCCCACTGGCAGTTTCAGGCCAATGAGGGCTGCGGGAAGCAGTGGCCAGCAAATCCCTCGGCCCGTGCCGCTTCCTTCAGCCCCCGTTGGCCTGGAACGGCGAACCATGGCCAGTGGGAGCTGCAATCGGCTGAATCTGCAGAAGCTGCAGGTAAACAAACCGTCCTGGCCCGCCAGCAGATTTCCCTGATTGGCCGCATGCCAAAGGTTGCCAATCCTTGGTCTAGACAATCCCTGACAGGTGTTTGTCCAACCTGCTCTTAAAAATCCTCAATGATGGAGATTCCACAACCTCCCTAGGTAACTTATTCCAGTGCTTAACCACTCTGACAGTTAGGAAGTTTTTCCTAATGTCCAACCTAAACTTCCCTTGCTGCAATTTAACCCTATTGCTTCTTGTCCTATCTTCAGAGGTTAAGAACAATTTTGTCCCTCCTCTTTGTAACAACCTTTTATGTACTTGAAAACTGTTAGCATGTCCCTTCTCAGTGTTCACTGCTTAGTAGAGATGTGCCTGAACTAAATATGTTTATGGAGGATAGGTCCATCAATGGCTATTAGCCAGGATGGGGAGGGATGGTGCCCCTAGCCTCTGTTTTCCAGAAGCTGGGAACGGGCAACAGGGGACAGATCACTTGATGATTACCTGTTCTGTTCATACCCTCTGGAGCACCTGGCATAGACCACTGCCATAAGACAGGATACTGGGCTAGATGGACCTTTGGTTGACCCAGTATGGCTATTCTTATGTTCTTATGAACCCTTAGGGTATGTACCCTACTTGGCTCTCTACACACCCTAGTAATGGCTCGCCATCTATACGGCTATATTTAAAAGTATAATATCCCACTTCCTCCCTGCTCCCAGAGCCCCACCACCACCCCAGAGTGAAAGACTCTGGCACCAGGGAAAAACTCTGACAGCGGGAGGCAGTGGGAAAAGTCTCCAACAGCTCCTCTCTGCCAGAACCTGTCCCTGCTGCCTCCCACTGCTATAGTCTTTCACTGCAAAGCGTGGCTACACCCCATAGTGTGGATGCTGTTTGCTTTTCATTGCAGCATGTAGCTACACACACCTTACTCACCGCTGTCAGTGGTGTGCAGTTTAGGGGTACCTTGAGAGACAGTATATAACAGCAAGAGTCCTGAAACCTAGACAGGGTGCACTTGGCAAGACTAGAAAGCATCAAAAGTGAAATTGTGTAACAAAGAGTTTGCAGGATTGAGCCCATATTGTGCGGTTTCCAGTTTCCTTTTAGGTAAGTATTAGGATGTAGAGCTGGGTGAAATGTTTCAGACTAATAGTTTATTCAAAGAAAAATGCATTTTCAGTCAACCTGCAACTATCTGTGAATTTGACAATAATTGTTTTGGCAACTCATAAAATGTATAGAGGGTGGTGCTACTGCTGCCGCCACTACAACACTCAACCCTCCCTCCCCCCCCCACTCAAAAAAAAAAAAACGCTAGCACAGTGGTGAGGCACTAACTTGAGATGTGGGATATCCAGCTTCCAATCCCTATTCTGTGTCAGACCCAAAATGGAGGGAGATTTTCAGTTACCAAAAATCCTGAGAACTTTCAGATTTGGTTGGACCTGAGACAAAAGTTTCTTTTGGTGTGTGGTTTATGTTTTTTGAACTGTCACTGTCAAGGCTGTATCCCCACTTTGAACTTTAGGGTACAAGAGTGGGGGCCTGCATGAGGACTCCTAAGCTTATCTACCAGCTTAGCTCTGGTCCGCTGCCACCATCTCAAGAACTCCCTCCCTGGGAAGCCTTGAGAAACCTTTCACCAATTCCCTGGTGAACACAGATCCAAACCCCCTTGGATCTTAAAACAAGGAGAAATTAACCATCCCCCCTCCTTCCTCTCACCCTCCTTTCACCAACTCCGGGTGAATACAGATCCAAACCCCCTTGGATCTTAAAACAAGGAGAAATCAATCTGGTTCTTAAAAAAGAAGGCTTTTAATTAAAGAAAAAGGTAAAAATCATCTCTGTAAAATCAGTATGAAGACTAACTTTACAGGGTAATCAAACTTAAAGAGCTCAGAGGACGCCCCCCCCCCCACCCGTCTTAGGTTCAAAGTACAGCAAACAAAGATAACCACTCTGGTAAAAGGTACATTACAAGTTGAGAAAACAAAGTAAATCTAAGACGCCTTGCCTGGCTTTTTACTTACAAGTTTGAAATAGGAGAGACTTGTTTAGAAAGATGGGGAGAACCTGGATTGATGTCTGGTCCCTCTCAGTCCCAAGAGCGAACAACCCCTTAAACAAAGGACACAAGACAAAAGCCTTCCCCCCCCCCCAAGATTTGAAAGTATCTTGTCCCCTTATTGGTCCTTAGGGTCAGGTGTCAGCCAGGTTACCCGAGCTTCTTAACCCTTTACAGGTAAAAGGATTTGGAGTCTCTGTACACAGGAGAGCTGTTTCCCTTCCCTTTATAGTTATGACAGTCACTAAACCAGAAATTCAGTTAGTTGCCCAAATCTGCTTGAATGTTCCTTGTTGATCTTCCAGCCATTGATCTAGATGGGATGGAGCTATGTCATGAAACACCACACAGACTCACTCAACTGTAGACTCAACAAACTTTATTTAAACAAGTGTTTTATATTGTTTTCTGGGCATCCAAAATGTCAAATTAAAAAGTTTCTATTTTTATTTTTATTAAATCATACTCATGGTGAAAAAGCTCCAACCCTCATATTACATTTTTTTCACTTTCCAAGTAAAATTGCTCCTGCCAACTTTTCAATGGTCTGAAATAGAGGAAGACGTGATATCTAATCCAAAGAGATAATTATTACTATTTACTGGAACTTGGGTTCTGCTGGTTAGTTAGTAATCTTTTGATCATTTCTTAGGCATTTAAGTGCAGAAAGCAACTGAGAAAAATGCTTTAGAAATAATTCTATTAAAATGTTTTTATAGGTATCAAGTAAATACCATTTAAGATGCTGAAGCATGCACAAAACTGGATGTAAAAGCCTACAAGTACACACAAACAAACAAACACTCTCAGTAGGACAAAAAAAGCCATGACCATATAATCTTAAAGCAGTTCCTCTATTAGATTTCTAAATTCCCTAAAAATATTATTCAGCTGCATAACTAATAAAGTACCAGAATTATAAAAGCAAGATGGGAATAATTAGACCAAAGAAAAGACAAATCTTATTTTCCATCTTTTGCATTTCTTCTTGGTTTTGGTTCCTTTGTAATTCCAAAAAAATCTAAACCTTAGCAAAATATTGATCTGGGGGCAGGATAGCCAAAAGCTTGGGATGGCCCCTCTTTTTTTCCAAATCAGTTTTTTCATTCCTTCTTACTAGTAAGAAGCAGAGGGAGAGGGAAAAAGCTGAAAAGAACTGAGTACATAGAGAAAGATAATTTACCAATAAAAGCATACTGAATGTATAAATAAAACCCTCAGTGTGAATTTGGCCAATGCCTGTCTGAGCTATTATGGCCTGTGAGGAGATATTGTTTGGGTAGATTGTTAATATCTTTTTTGGGAGGGATACAGAGCCAGATGTTACCAAGGGAGCACTTGTAAACTCTTTTCTTAAGAAACCAAAAAAAACCAAGATTGCTTGATATTGACAATCTCACCCCCTGTGCTGATTCTCTTGTTTAGGGGAAGGACTCATAGAGAAAGTGGTGGCAGAGCAGCTCTGGCAATATCTAAAGATTTCAGATATCCTTGACTACCAGTCAGTCTGGTTGTAGACATGGGTATGGGATTGAGACTGCATTGGTGGTCTTAGTTGTTGATCTTCTCCTAGCAATGGACAATAATATATATATATATATATATATATATATATATATATATATATATATATATATATATATATT